>NC_060145.1:123758185-124399614 GCF_021461385.2 Schistocerca piceifrons
AATAGCAAAGAATTTATTATCCGTTCCTTAGCGACATATGACTCACCAGTTACTCACAAATTGATTGGTATTGAAAGGTCTCTGTTGGATTCCATTTATGTTAATTTCTTAAAGCTGTTGTCATTTAATGCATACATTCCACTTCTAAACTTACTGTGGTATTTCTGACTCTATCTGGGAGGAGACTGAGCAGTGGAACGTGTTACTTTTACACATAATCAAGAATGATGTGTCACACTACTACACATTAAAACACAGTTTATATGTAATTCATGTCACACAGTCTCATACAGAACCTACATCAGCTTTCTTTTATATACTGTATATGATAAGGTAGTATCATCCCCCTTCCCTCCTGTGTGAAAGAATGAATAAGCAAATGTATTTCTAGTTGCATGCTTGATGGTTGCAGACAAGCCTGTCTGCTAGAGAACAGTAGGATCAACGTCGGAACAGGTAGCTATGCTTTCTAAAAGCAAAGAGGTTTCTATTTTTAGTATGGTCCTGTCCGTCCCTTGTCATGTTGGTATAGGAAGCTGCCTCTCTGGTCACTTCCGTTTGTATCTGTGAAGCACCTTTGGTAGGGGCCCACGGCTGTCTGTCTGCGGCGAGCGTCTGAAGTGGTAAGATCTCCGGCCAAGTGTGTCCATGCTAAGCCTGTACGACAATGGATTTCTTAAGTTCAGCCTAACTGAAAATTTAATCACCTTTATTTCAGGTTTAGATCTAAAATACCTAATGTTATCTTAAATTGCAACACAGTGTAATTCGAGTGTGAAGTCAGAATATCTTCCATTAGTTGCTTTGTCACTACTTTGTGAGCAAAATGGAACCACGTGTTGATGATCCGTAACTCTAACTAAGATCACCAATCTTAAATGCGAATGTGCATGAGATTATAACGTCTCGTCTTGGCAATATTTTTCAATATAGCAACTTTTCTTTATGTTCAACCCACGTGGGGTGTACTTTGTGAGACCAGTACCACGTGCTTTTACAGTTGTTTGACCCATCAGGTTAATAGTAAGACGATAGTAACCAGTTCGAGGTTTTTCTTTTGTAAATTGCGTTTCGATGTAATTTATTTTAATTATCAAAATTATTGAGGAGTTACACTCTTTGTGTAAACCAAGTTGACAACGTGAAGCATGTGGTGTAATCATCAAAGCAGCCCTCAGCTATTCTTTTCGGGAAGATTTCACAGAGAGTTAGTATGAATTTAGCATACCAGTGTGAGGTAATTTCATGACGGATAGGATTGCGCTACGAACGTAACTTCTTTAGGTGAAAATTGAATCGGTTGGTTGTGGTTAATTTCCTCTTGCATATGTTTCAACGCTCTTCGTGTGTTATTTTATGAATGCAGAGTTGTATGCAGTCTCCCTTGGTTTCATATTTGATGTGTTCCGTAAGATTACAAACTCACATTTTCACAATCCTAAATAAGGCACCAGTTTATTTATGAATGAAGTTTAATATGCTGAAATTTAACGGAACAATGATCGATGTTAAAGTAAATGTCCAAATATAAACTGGTTTATTTCTTTTTATTTAAATTCTCTTTCATATATCATACACTCCTGGAAATTGAAATAAGAACACCGTGAATTCATTGTCCCAGGAAGGGGAAACTTTATTGACACATTCGTGGGGTCAGATACATCACATGATCACACTGACAGAACCACAGGCACATAGACACGGGCAACAGAGCATGCACAATGTCGGCACTAGTACAGTGTATATCCACCTTTCGCAGCAATGCAGGCTGCTATTCTCCCATGGAGACGATCATAGAGATGCTGGATGTAGTCCTGTGGAACGGCTTGCCATGCCATTTCCACCTGGCGCGTCAGTTGGACCAGCGTTCGTGCTGGACGTGCAGACCGCGTGAGACGACGCTTCATCCAGTCCCAAACGTGCTCAATGGGGGACAATCCGGAGATCTTGCTGGCCAGGGTAGTTGACTTACACCTTCTAGAGCACGTTGGGTGGCACGGGATACATGCGGACGTGCATTGTCCTGTTGGAACAGCAAGTTCCCTCGCCGGTCTAGGAATGGTAGAACGATGGGTTCGATGACGGTTTGGATGTACCGTGCACTATTCAGTGTCCCCTCGACGATCACCAGTGGTGTACGGCCAGTGTAGGAGATCGCTCCCCACACCATGATGCCGGGTGTTGGCCCTGTGTGCCTCGGTCGTATGCAGTCCTGATTGTGGCGCTCACCTGCACGGCGCCAAACACGCATACGACCATCATTGGCACCAAGGCAGAAGCGACTCTCATCGCTGAAGACGACACGAATGGTCCTCGCCGATACCCCAGGAGCAACAGTGTCCCTAATTTGCTGGGAAGTGGCGGTGCGGTCCCCTACGGCACTGCGTAGGATCCTACGGTCTTGGCGTGCATCCGTGCGTCGCTGCGGTCCGGTCCCAGGTCGACGGGCACGTGCACCTTCCGCCGACCACTGGCGACAACATCGATGTACTGTGGAGACCTCACGCCCCACGTGTTGAGCAATTCGGCGGTACGTCCACCCGGCCTCCCGCATGCCCACTATACGCCCTCGCTCAAAGTCCGTCAACTGCACATACGGTTCACGTCCACGCTGTCGCGGCATGCTACCAGTGTTAAAGACTGCGATGGAGCTCCGTATGCCACGGCAAACTGGCTGACACTGACGGCGGCGGTGCACAAATGCTGCGCAGCTAGCGCCATTCGACGGCCAACACCGCGGTTCCTGGTGTGTCCGCTGTGCCGTGCGTGTGATCATTGCTTGTACAGCCCTCTCGCAGTGTCCGAAGCAAGTATGGTGGGTCTGACACACCGGTGTCAATGTGTTCTTTTTTCCATTTCCAGGAGTGTGTATATCACCGGTTGTCGTAAGATGACTATTAAAAGATTATAATTAATGTTAGTCTGGTTGGGAATTTGGTAAGCTAGACTGGATACCTGGTGAAACAGTTGCTCAGTAATGCAAGGTTAGCTTCCCCACATAGCTCTCAGCATTTAACCCGCTTTTATTGTCTTGAATATCAGCACCGCTTTCGGAACAACTTAATGCATCAACATTACGGTATTAATAATGAATGTTTTAACAGGCTAATCAAGCAGCAATAGGGTGCCTGATTGTCAGTCGGACCAGAAACATATGCACATAAATCTGCGAAAAGGGCTGTTGGCTTTCTGGGAGATGAGAGAGTCCATAACGTACTATGAAGACGTCGAAGAAAGGGCAATACATGGTCAGCGACAGTGTTGAAATAAACAGCCTTGTTCACGTTCTTGCATCGATCCAAATAATGGTACGAAAAAGACCTCAACAACATCGAAGCGGGGCTACCACCTCTCGCGCGAACAATACGCTTCACACACTGCAGGTTGAATGCCCCACTGAGCCATCAGTCTTCATCATATGAAAAAGGGACAAAATCGCAAATCGTCGGCTCATACTGCACGTCTCCAGTTTTTCTGTCCAGTGTTTGTATTGTATGGGCCATTGAAGACCTGCGGTTTATACGCCGCTGTCAGAAATAACATTGTATGAAGTATGCAACTCCAAAAGATCATTGAATGGGTTCGCTTACCATTGTTCATTCGGAAACTGGTTGAGATCGACGTGCATTAGTTGACAACACCTAGTGCTGTCTGGTTAGAAAGCGATTGTCGCAGACATGACGTGATACACGTCTCTGGTTCCTGTGAGCTAGGATTATTTTACGTACGTGTTCCGGTGTGTTTCATGGCGGCGTATGGTACACCATTCCTTGTACGAGGGGCGTTTGAAAAGTCCGTGCAAAAATGAAAACTACTTACGTGTTTGGGGTAAACATGTTTTATTTTTCGACATAGTCTGCTTTCAGACTTATACACTTCGTCCAACGCTGTTCTAATTTGTTGATCCCTTCTAAATTATAGGAATTGTCCAAGTCTGCAAAACAGCAATTAGTTGCTGCAATCACCTCCTCGTTGGAATAAACCATTGTCCTGCCAGCCATTTCTTCAAATTGGGGAACAAATAACAGTCCGAGGGAGCCAAGTGTAGAAAATAGGGGGTATGCGATACGAGTTGGATTTCTGTTTCCATTAATTTTGCGACCACAACTGCTGAGGTGTATGCTGGTGCACTGTCGTGATGGAAAAGGACTTTTTTGCGGTCCAGTTGCCGCCGTTTTTCTTACAGACGGTCTGATAACGATGAATAATATGCACTTGTAATAGTTTTACCCTTTTCCATATAGTTGATGAGGATTATCCCTTGTGAATTCCAAAAGACAGTCGCCATAACATTTCCGGCTGAAGGAATGGTCTTCGCCTTTTTTGGTGCAGATTCTCCCTTGGTAACTCATTGTTTAGATTGCTGTTTGGTCTCAGGAGTGTAGTAATATATCCATGCTTCATCCACAGTGACGAAAAGTCGCTTAAAGTCCTGCGGATTCTTCCTCAACACCTGAAAATCACCCTTGTAACACTTCACACGATTCCGATTTTGGTCAAGCGTGAGCAATCGCGGAACCCATCTTGCGGATAGCTTTCTCATGTCAAAATGTTTATGCAAAATATTATGTACCGGTTCATTCGAGATGCCCACAGCACTAGCAATCTCACGCACCTTCTCTTCTGTCATCCATCACCATATCGTGGATTTTATCAATGATTTCTGGAGTTGTAACCTCCACACGGCGTCCAGGATGTTCAGCATCACTTGGTGCCCATATGGCGACTCCGAAAATTTTGAAACCACTTATAAACTGTTCTAATCGAAGGTGCAGAGTCATCATAATGTTTATAATTCTTTTCTTTAGTCTCCTGAGGCGTTTTGCCTTTCGTGAAGTAATGTTTAATCGCCACAGGAAATTCTTTTTCGTCCATTTTTTGACAATCACTCGACTTCCTTGATTAACACGAATGCCAAACACAAAGAAATAGACCAATATGGCTGAAACTTGGTGTGCGTTCTGTCCAATGATGCTACTAATTAAACATGATCTCGATACGCGCCGGTGGTGGCATCTCTCGGACTTTTCAAACGCCCCTCGTAAAACGTTGTACTGTCTGCGATGATACACCAGCAAATCTGACAACTTCATTCACGGTATGAGTGAAATGTTCGCGACCTTCCAGCCGCGTTGAGTGGTTAAAACGTCACGAGTTTTCGACCAAACACTCCTGTTGTATGACTGCCAGTGGGCTTACACACACTAGCTGCTGGCTGTGACGTCACTGGGCTCAAGGCATAGCAGTATATGGGCATAGGATGACTTGGTTCGACGTCACGTCACTGGATCACAAGCTGCGCTGAGTCGCAGGCCGCCTTCTTGACTAACGGTGTTGCTGGCGATTTTTATTTCAGCAGCTTCTCTAATTACACAGTCCCATAACTCGTTAGCGAGAGTCACGTCAGAGGTTTCGTCAAATTTCATCAGGTGAGAGTATTCTAGGGCATGCTCAGCTAAACGGATTTTTCAGGTTAGTGAAATAAAAAATCACCGATGACTGTGGGATGGTGGCAGTGATTGTGTGCATTCCTACGTGGGTCGAGTAGTAGACCTCAGTCTGCAGTCCGCCTTCCTACAGATCGGTGCTTTGCCATCGCTGCATTTGCGGCAGCTTCAGTGCTGAGTTCTACGCTTAGCTTCAAACCCATTGTCCCAGTTGATGAGGTTCTTTTGTAACCGGATTTCGCTGGTTTCCTTGTATACACAGTCCGTTCCACATCTACATGACGACTCTGCAATTCAAAATTAAGTACCTGGCAGCGGCCCACCTTCAAACTATTTGTCTACCGGTTCCTTCTCGAACAGCGCGCAGGAAAAACGAACAATCAAATCTCTACTTGTGAGCTCTGATTATATTATGATGATCATTTCTTCCTACATACGTGGGCGCCAACAAAATATTTTCACGCTCTGAGAAAAAGATAGGTGATTGAAAGTTCATGGGAAGATCCTGCAGCAAGTAAAAACGCCTTTGCTTTAATGACTGCTACCCCAATTCGCGGTTCATATCCGTGGTACCCTCACCCCCATTTCGCGATAACACAAAACGAGCTGCCCTTCTCTGAACTATTGCGATATCCCTACGTCAATCTTATCTGAAGTGTGATTCGCACACCGCACAGCAGTACTCCAGAATAGGGCGGACAAGCATGGTGTAAGCAGTCTCTTTAGTAGACCTTATAACATACCAGCCCCCGCCCCCCAGCTTTACTATAATAGTCGATACCCGGAATGTGTAGCCTGGTATCGATCATTTCAGTTATTAAATGTATTAAATTTAAGACACTGTGGAAGAGTGATTAATGATATTATTTTGAGCAAAGACTGATATTTAAATACAACGACTAACAATTATATAATATGTAAATGTATAACATAATAAGAACTATTAACCATCAATTTTTAATCACGAGTATAATAATCAGTATGTAATTCATTGAACAATAAGCAAAAAAATTAGTATCGTTATTCTTTTCGTTAATGAGCTGTAAATTAATCTCGAAATTTCTATTTGGAAAAGTTGTTGTAACTTAATCAAAAAAGGTAGAACCAAAGCTAAAATTACCTAATTTCTAGCAATATGTAACTTCAAACCCAAATTTATAAACCAGAGCTAATATCACTACCAAAATAATTAACTGATCATTGTCAGCACTCGTAATTAACTACATTACTTACGTTTGGACGCATATTTCGAAATTTTACTGTTGTAGAAAAATCAAACAGCTTGTGCATATCTAATGCAAATGTTAGGAACATTTTATGTGCTGTAATTAATTTGTATTTTTTAAATTAACTAAGCGCATTATTGTAAATAACTCATATTTACTTTTAAAGATTAAATTGTACGATTTCTAACCCGAAATTTTACGTAACAAAATGATATTTTATTTTGTACATAGTCTCATTGTTAACCTTTTGTATATTTGTAAATTTTGATTGTAACTATTAATTTCACGATACTGTAATAATGAATATCAGAAACACTCATTGTTTGTGAAGTATAAATAGGGAACGCTGCCATGCAGCGTTGGTTCAGTTCAGTTCAGTTCAGTTCAGTTCAGTGCTGTGAGTCTGTCTGTTTTAGTCTGTCAGTTGGTACTTGTGTGATCGCTTTTGTTCGGGAAAGTTCTCTCTGTCAGCTGTTGTATTATGAAAGAGAATATGTATCAAATTGGATGTATCAAGGACTTTGGAATGACAAATAAACGTGAATATAATTGATGAGACCTAGAATGTCATTAGAAGAAAACCCCGGACACCAGAACATGGCAAGATACGTAAAATTACAAAATAGTATCCATAGCCACTACATGTCTCTACACCAGGTGTAATAGATGTTTTTTTTGTAAACATGTAAACAACGTCATATAATTAATAAAGTAGTGGATATGCGACAACCTGTTGCATTTTCTAAATGTTCTGCCAATAAATCGCACTCTTCGTTTTGCTTTCGCCGCAACATTATCTACGTTATCGTTCCAATTTAGGTTGTCCTTTACTGTAATCCCTAAATATTTAGTTGATCGTACAGGCTGCGGATATGTGTGATTTTATGTGTAGCCGAAATTTATCGGATTTCTTCACACCTTCATTATTTTGCCAAGTGTCGTATCATACAAATATATCATCTAAATCATTTTGCAACTGTTTCGATTATCTGATAACTTTAATAGACGGTAAATGACAGCATCACCTGCAAACAATCTAAGAGAGCTGCTCAGATTGTCTTCTAAAGCGCTTATGTAGATCAGGGACAACACATGTTTTACTTGATGACTTTCAGTCAGTTAGTGTGACCTGTAAACTTTCTGACAGGAAATCACGAATACAGTCGCGCAACTGAGACGGTAATCCACAGGCACGCGATTTGATTAGAAGTCACTTGTGAGGAACTGTGTCAAAAGCCCTCCGGAAATCTAAAAAATCAATATGAGACCCCCCATTCGATAGTACTCTTTATTTGGAGAGAATAAACAGGTAACCATTTCTAAATCCCGTTGTTGGTTGTCAATAAATCGTTTTCTTAGAGATAATTCATGATGTCCGAATACAGTTATGTTGCGAAATCCTACTGGAAATCAGCGAATTACACCAATACCACTTCTTGGATATCGGTGTGGCTTATGAAAACTTCCCACTCTTTAGGTATGGATCTTTCGCTGAGCGAGCTGTTGTATATTATTGCTAAAAGCGAAGCTATTGTATAAGCATACTCTGAAAGGAACCTATCTGGTATACAATCTGGACTGGAGGCCTTGCCTTTTGTAAGTGATTTAACCTACTTCACTACACCGAGGATATCTACTTCTAAGTTACTAACGATGGTAGTTGCTCTTGATTCGAATTTTTCAATATTTACTTAATCTTCTTTGGTGAAGGAATTTCGGCAAAACATTTCGCAACTGGACTTCAGTGGCACTGTCATCTGTGACATCACCCTTGTTATTGCTCAGTGAAGGTACAGACCGCGTCTTGTCGCTGGTGTACTTTACATACGACCGGAATCTCTTTGGGTTTTCTGCCAGATTTAGAGACAGAGTTTCATTGTGGAAAGTATTAAAAGCATCTTACAATGAACTTTGCACTAAACTACGAGCTTCAGTACAGCTTCGCCAATATTGGGGATTTTGCGATCTTGTAAATTTAGCACGCGTTTGTCGTTGCTTCTGGAACAGTGTCCCGACCTATTTTGTGTACTACGGGAGATCTGTACCATCTCTCATTAATTTATTTGGTGCATATCTCTCAATTGCTGTCGATACTATTTCTCTGCATTTAAACCAGATCTGCTCGGCGCTTACACGGTCAGAGTGGAAGGTGTGGAGACCGTCTCTTCGGAAGGCGTCAAGCGAATTCCTCTCTGCACTTCAAAATTTTTGTGACGTCGTACCTCATTTAGTGGCCTGTCTGCAGACAATGTTCACCAATTTTATTGACTGCTGCAAATCAGCGTGCAGTTTACGTTCAGTGCACTTCTCTTCAACCCTGCTGCTATTGTGTCCGACGTAGCTTTTCCGCGCATTAGTTACAAGCCGGTAGGTTTGCGGAGAAAGGTAATGTTTTTCGGGTCCTAAAAGACACACTGGCCGGCTCACGCACTTGATCTTGTGACGACGTAAAATTCTACCAGTTTTTTTTCCTACGGAGTATAGGCTTTCGCTGAGGACTTACTCTCTCAGTATGTTGGTTGTGCTGTGTTCTTCGGTCTAAGGGCGCATCGAATTTGACGGTCGTTATAGACATTTTTCTGGTACATAATCTTGAAGTGGATTTTTTATGGTGCTGGCCTTTGGTTATCGATTACACAAGCAATCTGGACGAGCACTCGGGATCAGGTGCATGGAATTATTTCCATTTCAAATTAATAATACTGTACCAGCAGCCGTTATTTTGATATCGTTTCATTTGGCAACCAGTTTCGACTTCCCAATCACGTCATCTTCAGGTTTGTAACACGAATGACACCAAGTACCACTTGTGCATATACAGGGTGAATCACTGAAAAAGCAGGGGCCATATTATAACGTTGGTTTTTTGTTGCAGGTGGGGTCACTTCAGAGATATGAAGATCAACTATGTTTTTTTTAAATTGGATGCTATAGTTTGGTACTTATTTTCTAATAGCGGCTGTCGAGACGAATCCATTGATGTGTAACAGTAAGGTCTTTGAAGTTCAACGAAGGTCAGAAACGTGGCATGAATGTCCATTTACAAAAGGTGTTCGAAGTGATGAACATTGGTATCGGTGCAGTGCTGCAATGTTATCATGGATTGAGTGGAATTCCTTATCACTTCGGCACTTATCGAAGCACACGCTCTGACAATTCTCTCTCGCATATCTTCAGGTATAGTTGGAACGTCTTTATAAACAATGTTTTTTTACGAATCTCCACAAGAAAAAATCCAGAGGCGTCAAGTCTGGCGAACGAGCCGGCCACGACACATCTCCTCCGCGTTCAATCCAACGATTTGGTAATTGTCTCTGCAAGTCATTTCTAGCCATCAGCGAAAAATGTGCTAGACACCCATCGTGTTGATACCACATTCTGTTCCTTGTTCCTAAAGGTATTTCTTCCAATAACAGACCTAATGTTTCTTACAGGAATGTGGTGTACTTCCTAACCATTAAGATTTTCTTCGATGAAATTGGGGCCTATAATTCTGTCCTCCAGAATCCCACACCATAAATTAACCAACTACGGTTTTTGGCGTGCAACTTGGCGCACGCAATATGGATTTTCAGTTGCCCAATAATGCATGTTATCCAAATTAACATTTCCATGGTTCGTGAATGTAGCCTCGCCAGTAAATAAAATCAAATTAATAAATGTGTCATCCCTCTGAATCTGAAGTTCAGCCCATCGGCAGAATTCATTGCGACGCATACAATCCGTACCAGTTAATTGTTGGTGGAGACTGATATGGTAAGGATGATATTTATGGCGATACAGAACACAAACAACACTACTCTGTCTCATGCCTTGCGATTTGACTCGAACTAACACAAGGATCTCGAACCACAGTGGCAAGAGTACCGATTCCTCGTTAGTAGCTTTCCTTTGCGGGATATGTTTCCGATGCGTTAAAGGTCCAATTGCTCTCAATTTATCATACACATATTTAAATGCACGACGTGTAGGTTAGGTGCGTTGAGGATACCTTTCAGCGTATAAGTCTCTAGCTCTCACTGAATTTCGTTAGAATTCTCCGTAAATGAGAAGGATGTCGACTTATTCTTCGAAGGAATGCATCATTCACATGCTCTTGATTCAACGATACTAATCTTACCAATCATATTTGTGTTGTATTGCGCAACCGTCGAATGGTGTTAACATGTCAATGGCACGTTAGATGGATACGCCGTATTCAGCGAATATTTACTATTTACACGATTTACGAGAGAGAATTGTCAGAGCATGTGTGTCTCGACAAGTGCAGAAGTGATAAGGAATACCACTCAATCCATGATAAGAAGATTGCAGCACTGCATTGATACCAGTGGTCATCACTGTAATGTTGATGCATTAATTTGTTCTGAAAGCGGTGCTGATATTCAAGACAATTAAAGCGGGTTACAAGCTATGAGCTAGCTGGGGAAGTTAACCTTGCATTACTGAGCAACTGTTTCACCAGGTATCCAGTCTATCTTACCAAATTCCCAGCCAGACTAACATTAATTATAATCTTTTAATAGTCATCTTACGACAACCGGTGATATATATATATAAAAAGAGAATTTAAATAAAAAGAAATAAATCAGTTTATATTTGGACATTTACTTTAACATTGATCATTGTTCCGTTAAAATTTCAGCATATTAAACTTGATCCATAACTACACTGGTGCCTTATTTAGGATTATGAAAATGTTAGTGTGTAATCTTACGGAACACATCAAATATGGAGCCAAGATTGGGAGACTGCATACAACACTGCATTCATAAAATAACACACGAAGAACGTTGAAACATATGCAAGAGGAAATTAACCACGACCAACCGATTCAATTTTCACCCTAAGAAGTTACGGTTGTAGCGCAATCCTGTCCGTGACGAAATTACCACACAGTGGTATACTAAATTCATACTAACTCTCTGTGAAATCTTCCCGAAAAGAATAGCTGAGGGCTACTTTGATGATTACACTACATGCTTCACGTGGTCAACTTGGTTTACACAAAGAGTGTAACTCCACAATAATTTTGATAATTAAAATAAATTACATCGAAACACAAATTACAAAAGAAAAACCTTGAACTGGTTACTATTGTCTTACTATTGTCTTACTATTAACCTGATGGGTCAAACAATTGTATAAGCACGTGGTACTGGTCTCACAAAGTACACCCCACGTGGGTTGAACATAAAGAAAAGTTGCTATATTGAAAAATATTGTCAAGACGGGACGTTATAATCTCATGCACATTCGCATTTATGATTGATGATCTTAGTTAGAGTTACGGATCATCCACATGTGGTTCCACTTTACTCACAAAGTATTGACAAAGCATCTACTGGAAGATATTCTGAACTTCACACTCGAAATACACTGCATTGCAGTTTAAGATAACATATATTTTAGATCTAAACCTGAAATAAAGGTGATTAAATTTTCAGTTAGGCTGAACTTAAGAAATCCATTATCCTACGGACTTAGCAGAGACGCGCTTAGCCGGAGATCTTACCACTTCAGACGCTCGCCACGGACCGACTGGCCTGGGCCCCTACCAAAGGTGCTTCACAGATACAAAACGGAAGTGACCAGAGAGGCAGCTTCCTATACCAACAGGACCATACTAAGAATAGAAACCTCTTTGCTTTTAGAAAGCGTAGCTACCTGTTCCGACGTTGGTCCTACTGTTCTCTAGCAGACAGGCTTGTCTGCTACCATCAAGCATGCAGCTAGAAATACATTTGCTCATTCATCCTTTCACACAGAAGGGAAGGGGAATGATACTATCTTATCATATACAGTATATAAAATGAAGCAGATGTAGGTTCCGTATGAGACTGTGTGACATGAATTACATGTAAACTGTGTTTTAAAGTGTAGTAGTGTGACAGATCGTTCTTGATTATGTGTAAAAGTAACACGTTCCACTGCTCAGTCTCCTACCAGATGGAGTCAGAAACACCACAGTAAATTCAGAAGTGGAATGTATGCCGTAAATGACAACAGACTTAAGATATTAACATAAAAGGAATCCAACAGAGACATTTCATCACTTCTAACACCTTCTGTAAATGGACGTTGATGCCATCTTTGTGACCCTCGTTGACCTTAAAAGACATTACTGTTACACATCATTCTATTCATCTCGATAGCCTCTCTCAGAAAATAAGTACCAAACTACAGCATCCCATTTAAAAAAAAAACAAAGTTGACCTTCATATCTCCTAACGCGACCCCACCTAGCAACAAAAAACCAACGTCATATTATGGCACCCATTGTCCCACAAACTTTTCAGCTGCTATCATTCGTTCGGAGTTATTATAGGGGGCAATAGTTAGTGATTCACCCTGTATAAGACAAGGCACCAGTTGTTCTTAACTTGTTCCGTAGATATCCGAACTTCATGA
Source organism: Schistocerca piceifrons (assembly GCF_021461385.2). Classification (NCBI taxonomy): domain Eukaryota; kingdom Metazoa; phylum Arthropoda; class Insecta; order Orthoptera; family Acrididae; genus Schistocerca; species Schistocerca piceifrons. The sequence goes on from NC_060145.1 coordinate 123,771,270, forward strand.
ACATGTATCCTCTTCGTATATCTGACACTTGTTGTCACATGTGTGAAGAGCACACATGCTAATGAAGTTCGGATATCTACGGATACGTTCAAAACTATGAAGAGACAAAGCGCCATGTCATTGGGCCACGGTTATTCGCGCTTGGTTTGAAGATCATTCGGGGAATGATTTGGCCAGCCAGATCACCCTGCATGAATCCCATCGTCTATTTGTGAGGCGTAATAGAGAGCTCATTTCGTGCACAACGTCCTGCTCCGGCAATACTTTCAGTGTTATGGACGGCTATAGAGGCAGCAAGCTCCAGTATTTCTGCAGAGGACTTCCAATGGCTTGTATAGTGCGAGCCACGTTGCGTTGCTGCACTGCGCCAGGTAAAAGGTGTCCCAACACGTTGTTAGGAGGTATCCCATGACTTTTGTCACCGGAGCGTATTCTTCGAAAAATATTGCAGGCCCCGTGGCTCGTAGACATGACTTCCTATCTGTTTTCGAAAACGATCAGTGATAACAGCAATAGCACTGGTGCAATCACATATTGGTCAGTGCAGAACGAATACAATACAATGGCTGACAGTTACAAAGTCCAGTGTTGTATTGCTTATTGCAAACAAACGCCAGTCGTGGATACCGTGGCTCTTAGGCAACTGTTCCGTGCCTCCACCGCTACCACATCCCGTTTTCCAGGTTCTGCATTCGTCGGAACGCGAAGCTGTGTGGCAGCTCGGACGTTCTTAGCAGTGAACATGAGACGATTTTTTTCAATAATATTGATAAAAGAATTTTACCAACTTGTCGACCTTTTCCTACCACTCATCAACTTTTTGACATTCGCAACGCATCAGTGTTTTCGCGGGGATTGAAAAACAAACGTATGTAACTGTACCGTTACAATACTCGACGGGAAAAAACAAGGAACACAGACGAACTTTATCTCGCCACCGCCGAGCACATATCTGTATCCTCCAGTGCACATTTCTGATGTCAACGTATGCCTACTTTCCTCATTTGTGGAACTGGTTAATCCAATAGCAGCTTTAAGAATGAATGTAAGGTTTGGTCAGAGGCAGAAAGAATCTCGAATAATATTGACTCCCACAACATCTACATCTTTATTCACAATAAAGTGCCTAGCAGAGGGTTCAGTGAACCACCTGAGCCGTGGTGCGCCTTTTCTGGCACACCAGCTCTTTGGCACGACTATCGATTACCCGGCTGTACGAGGTGCGTTCAAGTTCTAAGGCCTCCGATTTTTTTTCTAATTAACTACTCACCCGAAATCGATGAAACTGGCGTTACTTCTCGACGTAATAGCCCTGCAGACGTACACATTTTTCACAACGCTGACGCCATGATTCCATGGCAGCGGCGAAGACTTCTTTAGGAGTCTGTTTTGACCGCTAGAAAATCGCTGAGGCAATAGCAGCATGGGTGGTGAATGTGCGGCCACGGAGAGTGTCTTTCATTGTTGGAAAAAGCCAAAAGCCCCTAGGAGCCAGGTCAGGTGAGTAGGGAGCATGAGGAATCACTTCAAAGTTGTTATCACGAAGAAACTGTTGCGTAACGTTAGCTCGATGTGCGGGTGCATTGTCTTGGTGAAACAGCACAAGCGCAGCCCTTCCCGGACGTTTTTGTTGCAGTGCAGGAAGGCATTTTGTTCTTCAAAACATTTTCGTAGGATGCACCTGTTACCGTAGTGCCCTTTGGAATGCAATGGGTAAGGATTACGTCCTCACTGTCCCAGAACATGGGCACCATCATTTTTTCAGCACTGGCAGTTACCCGAAATTTTTTTGGTGGCGGTGAATCTGTGTGCTTCCATTGAGCTGACTGGCGCTTTGTTTCTGGATTGAAAAATGGCATCCACGTCTCATCCATTGTCACAACCGACGAAAAGAAAGTCCCATTCATGCTGTCATTGCGCGTCAACATTGCTTGGCAACATGCCACACGGGCAGCCATGTGGTCATCCGTCAGCATTCGTGGCACCCACCTGGATGACACTTTTCACATTTTCAGGTCGTCATGCAGGATTGTGTGCACAGAACCCACAGAAATGCCAACTCTGGAGGCGATCTGTTCAACAGTCATTCGGCGATCCCCCAAAACAATTCTCGCTACTTTCTCGATCATGTCGTCAGACCGGCTTGTGCGAGCCCGAGGTTGCTTCGGTTTGTCGTCACACGATGTTCTGCCTTCATTAAACTGTCACACCCACGAACGCACTTTCGACACATCCATAACTCCATCAGCACATGTCTCCTTCAACTGTCGATGAATTTCAATTGGTTTCACACCACGCAAATTCAGAAAACGAATGATTGCACGCTGTTCAAGTAAGGAAAACGTCGCCATTTTAAGTATTTAAAACAGTTCTCATTCTCGCCGCTGGCGGTAAAATTCCATCTGCCGTACGGTGCTTCCATCTCTGGGACGTATTGACAATGAACACGGCCTCATTTTAAAACAATGCGCATGTTTCTATCTCTTTCCAGTCCGGAGAAAAAAAATCGGACGCCTTAGAACTTGAATGCACCTCGTACTACGATATTTGCCCCTGTTGTGATCTGCCGGCGGGTATTTGCGGTAGGCGAGTTGGTCTTCGGACTCTCCACGAGGCGCCAGGACGTGCTTGAGGGGACGACGAAGCAAACCCGTGGGCTCGGCCAGCGGGGGCGCGGCCGGTCTGCCTTGCGAGACGGTCGCGAGTTTGTGGTGGACCTGTATGGTGTCAACTTCGGGCGCTGCTCGTCGCATTGCTTTGGGGCCTGTTTTATCGGAGAGACCCATTCCTCCAGACCATCTCGAACAACGCTCTCCATCATGGAGTGGTTTCGGTGCCTTCGTTTCGTCAAACGATTTGCGTTGCTGCGAGTGTATTTGTTGGTCGTTTGGTTCTAACGTACGTGTTGCCGAAGTAAGAGCAGCCGGCAGAGTCTGTGTGACTGTATTCAGACCGGCAGTTACTATTTGCTTTAAAATCCGCTGGTTGGATGACTATTAAAAGGCAGATTAGCACGAAGGCGTGCGCGTGATTTTGGGTTATTGCCATCAAGCGACGTCCCTGCTATATTGCCGTAAATTTTTTTTTTTTTTGCAACCAGTTACTCTGTTATTAACAAAACTTGTATTTGTACAGCTAGTCGTTTAAATGTACTTCCCTATCTATATACGTGCACTTACACTACTGGGCATTAAAATGGCTACACCAAGAAGAAATGCAGATGATAAACGGGTATTCATTGCACAAATATATTATACTAGACCTGACATGTGGTTACATTTTCACGCAATTTGGGTGCATAGATCCTGAGAAAGCAGTACCCAGAACAACCACCTCTGGCCGTAACAACGGCCTTGATACGCCTGGACATTGTGTCAAACATAGTTTGGATGAAGTGTACAGGTACAGCTGCCCATGCAGGTTCAACACGATACCACAGTTCATCAAGAGCAATGACTGGCGTATTGTGACGAGCCAAATGCTTGGCCACCATTGACCAGACGTTTTGAGTTGGTGAGAGATCTGGAGTATGTGCTGGCCAGCGCAGCAGTCGAACATTTTCTGTATCCAGAAAGGCCCGTGCAGGACCTGCAACATGCGGTCGTGCATTATCCTGCTGAAATGTACGGTTTCGCAGGTATCGAATGGAGTGTAGAGCCACGTGTCGTAACACATCTGAAATGTAACGTCCACTGTTAAAAGTGCCGTCAATGCCAACAATAGGTGACCGCGACGTGTAACCAATGGCACCCCATACCAGCACGCCGGGTGATACGCCAGTATGGCGATGACGGATACACGCTTCCAATGTGCGTTCCCCGCGATGTCGCCAAACACGGATGCGACCATCATGATGCTGTAAACAGAACCTGGATTCATCCGAAAAAATGTCGTTTTGCCATTCGTGCACCCAGGTTCGTCGTTGAGTACATCATCGCAGGCGCTCCTGTCTGTGATGCAGCGTCAAGGGTAACCGCAGCCATGGTCTCCGAGCTGATAGTCCATGCTGCTGCAAACGTAGTCGATCTGTTCGTGCAGATGGTTGTTGTCTTTCAAACGTCCCCATCTGTTGACTCAGGGATCGAACGGTGGCTGCACGATTCGTTACAGCCATGCGGATAAGATGCCTGTCATCTCGACTGCTAGTGATACGAGGCCGTTGGGATCCAGCACGGCGTTCCGTATTACCCTCCTGAACCCACCGATTCCATATTCTGCTAACAGTCATTGGATCTCGACCAACGCGAGCAGCAATGTCGCGATACGATAAACCACAATCGCGATAGGCTACAATCCGACCTTTATCAAAGTCGGTAACGTGATGGTACGCATTTCTCCTCCTTACACGAGGCATGACAACAACGTTTCACCAGGTAAACGCCGGTCAACTACTGTTTGTGTATGAGAAATCGGTTGGAAACTTTCCTCATGTCAGCACGTTGTAGGTGTCGCCACCGGCGCCAACCTTGTGTGAATGCTCTGAAAAGCTAATCATTTGCATATTAGAGCATATTCTTGCTGTCGGTTAAATTTCCGTCTGTAGCACGTCATCTTCGTTGTGTAGCAATTTTAACGGCCAGTAGTGTATTGAATGCACTCACTCAACAGTAATTGGTTTGTGTATTTTATTGTTTGTCAGTTTCTTAACTTATACTAATTGATGTTTGGTCGGTGTTTGCCGTGTCTTCTGCGGTCTGTTGTGTTGCAGTTTCTGCGAGTTGGGGTGCGTGGGTGCGGCGCCACGTCCCGCTTCGGTGCACAGAAGCTGTGACGTGACGCCTAATGGAAAGTGACTCCCGGCTGGGCCCCGGCGTTTGGGTGTTGTTTGGACGGCTGGTCTGCTGCTTCCGGCATTTAAGTTAAGTCACCTTTGCCCAGGGCAGCCTGGGGTCTCTGCCCGTTTGATAAACGTAACCTATGTCATGTGCTGTTTTAAATTTGGTGAGTATGAATGGTAATTTTAGTCACGTGTTGTGCTGATTGGGTTTTGGGGGGTTCTAAGCGAACTGATGCTTTTCGTAAATCAGCTTAATGTTGTAAATTATTTTTTTTTTTTTTTTGAAAAATTTTGTTGCCGCTTCTTTAAATCAGTTTCAGACTGTAATTTATTTGAATTCTCTGCGGGTCATCTCTTTAAGTCTAGTGGTGCCTGTTATTTGCTGTCTTGATTGAGAAGCAAGATATCTGTAATATTTTATAAAAGATGCTCACGTTGATTGTCTGTTTTGAATAAACAATGAATTTGGTAGTTGTCGTTTAAGGAGTGACACTACAGGAGCCTTGACCTACCATCCTAAGTGTACCCCTCATCCCCGAACCACCAAAAAAAACTGTCTCTCTACCGTTCCACTCCCGAACTGAGCGGGAAAAACGAGCACTTCAATTTTTCTCTGCGAACACTGATTTCTCTTATTTTATCGTGATGATCATTTCTGCCTAAGTAGGTGGGCGCCAACAGAATGTTTTCGCAATCGGAGGAGAAAACTGGTGATTGAAATTTTGTGAGAAGATCCCATCGCAACGAAAAACGCCTTTATTTTAATGATAACCACTCCAATGCACGTGTCATGTTGTAAGTAGGCTGTTTAGGTGTTTCTGTTGCTAACGCCACGCAGCGCTCTGTATGAAAATCACTGACTGCTCTGTGTGCAGTCTGTGGCTGGTTGAACTCATTGTTTGAATATTCGCTTATGTAGTGTTGGGCAGTTGGATGTGAACAGCGCGTAGCGTTGGGCAGTTGGAGGTGAGCCGCCAGCAGTGGTGGATGTGGAGAGAGAGATGCCAGAGCTCTGAGAGGTTACTACAAGCGGACGATCTGGACGTGTGTCCGCCAGAAAAAGGAAATTTGTAAAGATGGATGTCATGAATTAATAGATATATATATGATGACTTTTGAACATTGTTAAGGTAAATACATTGTTTGTTCTGTATCAAAATTTTTCCTTTGCTAACTATGCCTATCAGTAGTTAGTGCCTTCAGTAGTCAGAATCTTTTATTTAGCTGACAGTATTTGCGCAGTATTGTAGTAGTTCGAGTAACAAAGATTTTTGAGAGGGAAATGATTCGTGAAAGGTATAGGTTATTGGAACTTCCTGGCAGATTAAAACTGTGTGCCGGACAGAGACTCGAACTCGGGACCTTTGCCTTTCGCGGGCAAGTGGTCTACCACTGAGCTACCCAAGCACGACTCACGGCCCGTACTCACAGCCTTACTTCTGCCTAGACCTCGTCTCCTACCTTCCAAACTTTACAGAAGCTCTCCTGCGAACCTTGCAGAACTAGCACTCCTGAAAGAAAGGATGTTGCGGAGACATGGCTTAGTCACAGCCTGGGAAATGTTTCCAGAATGAGATTTTCACTCTTGCAGCGGAGTGTGCACTGATGTGAAGCTTCCTGGCAGATTAAAACTGGTAGAGCACTTGCCCGCGAAAGACAAAGGTCCCAAGTTCGAGTCTCGGTCCGGCACACAGCTTTAAACTGCCAGGACGTTTCACATCAGTGCACACTCCGATGCAGAGTGAAACTCTCGTTCTGTATAGGTTATTGTCAGTGAGGGCCATTCTTTTGTAGGGTTTATTGAAAGATTGCGTTGGCCTGAAGAAAATATTGTGTGTCAGTTTAGTGATGATCAGAATAAGTAAAGAGAGAACTGAGTACGTTCGCTTTTACTCAGCTGTCTTTGTATCAAATAACGCAGAAGTTTACCAGTACAGTAGTTCATAATGTTCCAAAGGGAAAGTTTCAATGTCTGTGGCACTATCTCCCCTACTTCGCGATAATACAAAACGAGCTGCCCTTCTTTGTACTTTTTCGATGTCATCCGTTAGTCCCATCTGATGCGGATCCCACACCGCACAGCAATACTCCAGAATAGGGTGGACATGCGTGGTGTAAGCAGTCTCTTTAGTAGACCTGTTGCACTTTCTAAGTGTTCTGCCAATGAATCGCGGTCTTTGGTTTGCTCTACCCACATTATCTATGTGGTCGTTTCAATTTATTGTGTTTGTAATTGTAATCCCTAAGTATTTAGCAGAATGTACAGCCTTCAGATTTGTGTGACTTATCGCGTAATCGAAATTTAGTGGATTTCTTTTAGTACTTATGTGAATAACTTAACACTTTTCTTTATTCAGGGTCTCCCAACAAAACTACTGCCCCAGTGTGTATATCTTGCCACGGTGTGTGGCATCCAATAGCGAGGGTTATGTCAACGAGGCCTGTGTGAACAGCCATTTAAGTTGACTATATAACATGAGTCCGATGACCCTACAGATCCACGACGATGAACCTGGATGGTATGCGTGGCGTTGCCCCAAAAGTTGTCTGCGGAATAACCAGTCCCTCGTATGGGGGTTGTGGGCATATGTTGATGGCAGAGACATGGGGAAAAGGTAATGTCTATGTGTATTATACTGGGATCATCAGATGTGGTCTGAGCAATATCGCCAATATAATACAAGTAACTTGAGAACTGGGGTGACCTGGTCTTGAAAATGGTTACGTTTTGTCAGCTCGGACTTTGGGCCACAATCACTGTCTTCGTTATACCATCTCTTCATGATCACCAGTGGGCGGTTCTCAAAGAAGCTAATGGTGCTATTCTCTCTTTGGATGATCAGACACTTTATTATCGTAATTTTCTGAACAGTTTGCGAGATTGTATGTGAATCTTGAAGCAGGCATTCTCAGCCTTTATTACCGACTGACACAATCTTTGACTATAGACTGTTCTTAGGTACAACCTGTGAGGAACTAAGACATTCTGAATATGAAGTTACCCCAGCCCACTATCAGTCCCCTATTGCTGGCATCGCACATCATTATATAACGAGGTGAGTGTAGCTCTGATCGCAAGTTAGCGATCGTAATTTATTTTTCTGTTTGGTGTCGCTCACCAGCATAACTGCACACTCACTTGTAGTGCCAAGGCTACCACAACGACTGCTGAAGGCTGTCCCCAGAGTTTCTGATAACTGTTGTAGGCACGTGTTGCAGCTACAGACGGAATTATTGACATGCTCGATGTTCGTAATGCGTATGTACACACTAGGCCAACGAACGACAGACAGTGGATTCGGCCTAAGTCGATCGCCAATGTATCGGCGATCAGTTTCTCATCCACGCCAAACGCAGTGCTTGGGGCCAAGCGATCCGGCCATATGGGACCGGAGATGGCTCTGATAACTTGCGACATTGCTCCCGTTTTGCCATTGTTATGAACTAGCGTTTTAATTACAATTTCACCTGCAGATGTTATGAGGGAAGAAGAGGATTTAGCAGTCGTCGCAAGTGTACCATTTATTTTACTGCCGGGAGCTGATCGTCCGAAAAAGAAGTAGAAGAAGAAACGACGCTGGTGAAGATCTCTTTTTTAAAAAGTAGAAAGCATTGTGATGGGACAAAACTACTGTCTAACTTGAAGCTCAGTTGGAATATTGGCTATTTCATAATTTTTCCGAATGAAAATTACAGATTTCGAATTGTTATTGAATTGCTTAGACCCCAATATCTCCAAAGACAACACGTTTTTTATGAGAGCTCTACCTGCGGCAGAAAGTTAAGACTAACTCCCACTTTTGGTTGTTTCTCTATGTCGTTCAGTGCGAAAAGATGCCTGTAAGGACACCATTTCCTTATCACATCGTGCATATCACTTTCTAATAACTTCCCTCCAAGCGTCTAGTCTTTCCTGTTTGTTTTTATAACCGCAGTTCGTAAGGGCCCATAAACATTCCCGTTCAAATTGTAACTCTCTCTCAGCTTGAACGCTCTCTCCATATTCGACTCCATACTCCTGTATTTTTAAACACACACATCCTTAGCGAGAGCAAGCATTGCCTTCAGAGAAAGCAGCGACTGTTGAAATTAAGTTTTTCAGGACAGCCACAAGTCGTACTCAGTATGTTATATTGACTGGTTTCGCTCTTTAATTTAACATCCAACTACTGTGCTTTAAACTGTAAATTCCAGTCTCTGTTGATGTTCTTGTTAAATGAAAGAGCGTGTAATGGTACTTTAATTACGTAACCATTACGGCACCTCATCTGAACCTCTCTATACCAGTAATATTCTACTGTGTTTCTGTTAACTACTTAACATATTTCTGAGACAACTTTCAGATTTGATTTCATTTGTGATACATCGATATGTTTATGCTGCAATGATATTATTCTTGTGTGTATTCGTTCTTTTGTCACTATGATCTTTGACGTACTTGTAACTCTGACTTTTGGGGTGCGTAAGCGATTATTAGTTAGTTGTTGAGTTGTTAGAGAGTCGGACCTTGAGAAAGTCAAGTCTTGGACGTCATGTAGGAAAGACGCGTATTGTAGTCCGGTTATAAAATGTGAACTTTAACAATGACTGTGAGGAAGATGTTTTCAAGTATGTTTTGTATTGTGAAGTGATGTTTTGTGTTTACGTGATATTGCAATTAAAAGGAAGTGTAACTTAATTTCGGAGTGCTGATTATTTTTTTACATCACCATTGTCCAGCAAAAGTGTAATCTTCAAGAATGGTTTGTGAAGCGCATCTACATAACTTTTGAATATAGTAGAATAAAACCTAGGCCTCTTTGCATCCGAGCTTGGAATCATAATCACCTAGATTTTGAACGATTGAGCCATGATAATACGAGACCAGCGTGGGAAACACAAAAAGATGAGTGCCTAGTTTTTTCATTATTACATGAAATGACTATTAAATGTGCTCTAATGACACCTGCCACATAATATGACTGTTGTTGCCCGAAAATGCAGTATTTAGCAGCGTGAGCAACACCACAATCGCTATTAAAATGCTGACCTTTGTTGTGGTAGGGTTGTTAGAAGCGAAACCGATCAATAAAACCTGTCCAGAAGACCTAAAGTACACACCCGTTCTAGAAACACAACAAATCACTATCGAACTAAAGAAAATTCGACTGGGCGTCCATACTAGGAGAGTGATCCCAACGCCAACGCTTTGATGTTACCGCCAACAGGCTCGAATTTTCTGCCTGTACTGGTTAAGCCAATCTTGACCAACGAAGCGGTTTGCTATCGTTCGTTGGCCTAGTGTGTAAGCGCCTATAAAGGATGAAATACTGGAAAAGCCACCTCCGAAGATGGTGGCGTCGCCGGGCTTGTAGGAAAACATACAGCCGGAAGTGGATAAGCAAAGAGCCGTGGCCGCTGCGTTAGGACGACAGAGGGCCTCGCGGACATCAGAAGACGCCGACACGCAGATGGCGGCGTGCTCCGCTATCGCCCTGCGACTCCACAGCAGACGCGAGCATCGGGCGACGACCTGTGCCGCTAACTGAAAACGCAGCTTGCGAAGCGCACAGTAAGGAATAATGTTCTGGTAAGTCTAGTGCGTTTCCATGGTCTCAGGATAGCGGCTTTGATTACTCTGTCGCGGGTTCGCAACCTGCCACACCTCAAATTTTGCGGATGAAGCCTTCCGGCATAAAAAGTCAACCCACTCTGCCAAGGGCCCAGTCAAAGAGGGCGGAGAAGCGGACAGAGGTTCAGGGCACTCTCTTGTCCTAGGGGTGGGAAACTGCCCCTAAAGGCGGAAGTATCAGCAATGATCAACGGTATGAGGATGCAAAAGGCAATGGCAACCACTACATTAAAAACACATTACGTGCATCCACAGGACATGCGGCCTGTAAATGAAAAACTGTCATGATGATCTCTGCATTGGCAAAAAAAAAAAAAAAAAAAAAAAAAAAAAAAAAAAAAAAAAAAGGTTCAAATGGCTCTGAGCACTAAGTGACTTAACTTATGAGGTCATCATTCCCCTAGAACGTAAACTACTTAAACCTAACTAACCTAAGGACATCACACACATCCATGCCCGAGGCAGGATTCGAACCTGCGACCGTAGCGACGCGCGGTTCCAGACTGTAGCGCCTAGAACCGGTCGGCCACCCCGGCCGGCATTGGCAAAAGATCCCGTAATAGTCCCCCATTCGGATCTCCGGGAGGGGACTGCCAAGCGGGAGATGACCACGAGAAAAAGAATGAATAACGTTCTACTACTCGGGGCGTGGAATGTCAGAAGCTTCAATGGGGTAGGGAAGCTAGAAAATCTGAAAAGGGAAATGAAAAGGCTCAATCTAAATACAATAGGGGTCAGAAAAGTTAAATGCAAAGAAAACAAGGATTTCTGGTCAGATGAGTATAGCAGAAAATGGTATAACGGGTGTAGATTCGTTACGAATAGGAAGATAGGGCAGAGAGTGTGCTACAGTTAACAGTTCAGTGACAGGGTAGTTCTTGTCAGAATTGACATCAAACCAACACCGTCAACGATAGGGCAGGTATACATGCCGACGTCACAATCTGAAGATGAAATAGAAAGTATATGAGGATATTGAAAGAGCAATATAGTACGTAAAGGGAGATGAAAATCTAATAGTCATGAGGAACTGGAATGCTATTGTAGGGGACGAAGTAGCAGAATATGCGCTTGGGACAAGGAATGAGAGAGGAGAAAGACTAATTGAGTTCTGTAACAAATTTCAGCTAGTAATAGCGAATACTCTGTTCAAGAGTCGCAAGTGGAGGAGGTATAGTTGGAAAAGACTGGGTAATACGGAAAAATTTCTGTTAGATTACAACATGATCAGACAGAGGTTCCAAAATAAGATACTCGACTGTAAGGCGTACCCAGGAGCGGATACATATTCAGATCACAATGTAGTAGTGACGAAGAGTAGGATGAAGTTCAATACGCAAAGGATACAGAAGTACTAAGGGATGACGACATACCCTTGAAGTTCTCTAAGGCTATGTCTGCAGCTGTAACGAATAGCTCAGTAGGCAGTACAGTTGAAGGGGAATGAACTTCTCTAAAAAGCGCAATCACAGAAGTTGGAAAGAAAAACATAGGTACAAAGAAGGTGACTGCGAAGAAACCATGGATAACAGAAGAAATACTTCAGTTCATTGATGCAAGAAGAAAGTTCATGGAAAATCAGGAATACAGAAATATAAGTCGCTGAGGAAAGAAATATAGTATAGGAAATGCAGAGAAGCTAAGACGAAATGGATGCATGAAAAATGGAAAGAAATCGAAATAAATGACTGTCGGAAGGATTGGCTCAGTGTGCAGGAAAGTCAAAACAACCTTCGGTGACACAAATAGCAAGGGTGGTAACATTAAGAGTGCAACGGGAATTCCACTGTTAAATGCAGAGGAGAGAGCGGATAGATGGAAACAGTATACTGAAGGCTTCTATGAGAGGGAAGATTTGTCAGATGTGATAGAAGAAGAAACAGGAATCGATTTAGCAGAGATAGGGGATCCCGTATTAGAATCAGAATTTAAGAGAGCTTTGGAAGACTTAAGATCAAATAAAGCAGAAGGGATACATAACATTCCATCAGAATTTCTAAAATCATTGGTAGAAGTGGAAACAAAACGACTATTCACGATGGTGTGTAGAATGTATGAGTCTGAGGACATACCATCTGACTTTCGGAAAAATATCATCCACACAATTCCGAAGAGAGCAAGAGCATACAAGTGCGAGAATTATCGCAACGTCAGCTTAACTGCATTCAAGTTGCTGACAAGAATAATGCACTGAAGAATGGAAAAGAAAATTGAGGATGTGCTAGATGCGATCACTTTGGCTTTAGAAAAGTTAAAGGCACCAGAGAGGCAATTCTGACGTTGCGGTTGATAATGGAAGCAAGACTACACAAAAATCAAGACAATGTTTGACAATGTAAAATTCTGCAAGATGGTCGAAATGCTGTGAAAAATAGGGGTAAGCTATAGAGAGAGACGGACAATATACAGTACGTACAAGAGCCAAGAAGGAGTAATGAGAGTGGACGACCATGAACGAAGTGCTCGGATTAAAAAGAAAAAAAAGTGTAAGATAGGGATGTAGTCCTTCCCCACTATTGTTCAGTCTCTACATCGAAGAAGCAATAATGGAAATAAAAGAAAGGTTCAGGAGTGGAATTAAAATTCATGGCGGGAGGATATCAATGATATGATTCGCTGATGACATTGCTCTCCTGAATGAAAGTGAAGAAGAATTACACGATACACTGAATGGAATGAACAGTCTAATGAATACAGAATATGGACTGAGAGTAAATCGAAGAAAGACGAAAGTAATGAGAAGTAGCAGAAATGAGAACAGCGAGAAACTTAGCATTAGGATTGATTGTCACGAAGTAGATGAAGTTGACGAATGCTGCTACCTAGGCAGCAAACTAACCAATGACGGACGGAGCAAGGAGGACATCAAACGCAGACTAGCCCATACAAAAACGGCATTTCTGGCCAAGAGAAGTCTACTAGTATAAAACACAGGCCTTAATATGAGGAAGAAATTTCTGAGAATGTACGTTTGGAGTACAGCATTGTATGGTAGTTAAACAAGGACTGTGGGAAAACCGGAACAGAAGAGAATCGAAATATTTGAGATGTTGTGCTACAGGTGGATGGTGAAAATTAGGTGGACTGATAAGGAATAAGGAGGTTCTGCCCAGAATCGAAGAGAAAAGGTATATGTGGAAAACACTGATAGGAGGAGGGACAGGATGGTATGACATCTGTTAAGACATCAGGGAATGACTTCCATGGTACTAGAGGGAGCTGTAGAGGGCAAAAACTATAGAGGAAGACAGTGCTTGGAATACATCCGGCAAATAATTGAGGACTTAGGCTGGAAGTGCTACTCGAAGAGGTTGCCACAACAGAGGAATTCGTGGTGGGCCGCATCAAATCAGTCAGAAGACTGACGACTCAAAAGAAAAAAAAAGAAAAAGAACGCTAGGAACACACTTGCAATTTATAATCAAGCAACTTTGTTTCTTCCGCTCACAAGCGGCCACTGATAGTGGGACGTACAGCCATAGAAGTCTCCAAGAGGAAAGGAAAGAGGGGGAAACTGATTCCTCCCAGTTGGAATATAGAGTAGAGAATTTCTATTCATTATTCATTACAGCATTCTGGTGCACTTCTGGAAATGATATCCCCGTAATTCTGGTAGGTCTCCAGTTTAGCCAATTATAGTGCCTATAGAATTTAGTTCTTCTGGTGCGGTTCGCGTCGAATGTGCTTACTTCACTTACACTTCCCCATTAAAAAAAGTGGTGCACTCAGAAGGAGAGGACGTAACGAAATGAAATTTGCGGTTGAAAGGGAATGAGACGTTACTGCAGTGATTATAAAGTGAGGCAAAAATTACACAGAACTTGGCAATATGACCCCACTGTCGAGTATGACGTCATACCTGCTCTGTCATTGATGCATGCACTGATAGGGATGGGAAGGACGCCAGAAGGCCGTCGTATCCTCTCCTAAGGCAAGCTAACCCATAGCTGTAACTGGTCCTGGATACTGGTGAGATACGCACCAAGTGTAGAGGTGCATTGTTCTGTTGAAAGAAGGCATCACGTTATTGTCGCATGCGAGGTAAGACATAAGGACGCAGGACGCACATGACATACCGTAATAGAGTTTCCTCAGTGAGTTTCGTCAATCACTAACAGCCGTAACCTGAAGTCATACTCGATGGCTTCCTACGCCGATACGCAGGAATGACACCTATCTCCCCCTCCAAAGCCCTGGAAGAATGGGACTTCTCCCCAAATCGCTGCCCTGCTCAGTGACGTAGGTCGCCGGGGGCAGTGCAGAATCGCGATTCATCACTGTACTCTATGCGACGTCATTCATCAGCTGGCCATTCTTCCACTTCACGGCACCATTCCGAACCGTTTGTGTTGCGATGTTAACGGCAACCTACGCATGAGACGTAAAACCCTAGTTCGGCTGTTACTACACACCGATCAGTGGTGGGGAATGACACAGAACACTGCGGGGAGTCTGTTACTTGGTCTCAGAGGGCAAAAGCGGATGTGAAGAGGTTGTGATGTGCTTGGTGCACAATACGGCGATCTTCACTTGTGGTGGTCAGATGTGGCCAACGGGAACCTTGACAGCACGTATGCCAGTCCTCGTGCTCTCATGCAGTCCAACATCGGACTACTGTCACATCCAGATGTCCTAACATGGGTTCAAATGGCTCTGAGCACTATGGGACTTAACACCTGTGGTCATCAGTCCCCTAGAACTTAGAACTACTTAAACCTAACTAACCTAAGGACATCACACACATCCATGCCCGAGGCAGGATTCGAACCTGCGACCGTAGCGGTCACGCAGTTCCAGACTGAAGCGCCTAGAACCGGCCGGCCCTAAAATGGCTGTCGTCACTATCCAGCGAAATGGAGACCAACAGTGAGGCCCTTTTGAAACTCTGTCAGGTGCTGATAACGCTGTCTCACACGAGTAAGCGTCATCTCCGCGTCCTGCACAGTGTTCGAGTGAACATTGACGCTGTTCACGCCTTTTGTATGCCCTACAAGGCTTTGTAACAACAAAGACGGCATTCGCGCAGTCTGCTGGCCATTCTACCTCTCACAGAGAATTGCAGATCTAATCGTTTAGATATCTACCATTGCTGTGCATGTGTTCGAAGTTATATTAACATCCGTCTATGTCTGTGGGTTGCTTCAATTTTTGGTGAGGCACTATGTGTATTACATTGGGGTTATCTCGAAATTACATCTGTCGATTTTTTCCCCTTTAGAAGAACGTGTTGAGTTCTGGCTGATAGGAACTCCTGAATCCAATCACAAATCTGGTGGGTTAGTCATCGCGCTCATACTTTTTTCAATAAACGACAGTGCAGTATGAGCCATGCTGCGGCTCGCGTTGATGCTGTTTATAGGTTTCCGCTCTTTGTTGGAGGCAAGACCGCATCCTTTAGTTGGCATGGTTGCGGTTGTTTATCTTCTTCTCGTCTTGACTGGCGACAGTCTTTTCGCAAGCATTGCCTGTCCGCTAGTGGCAGTAGTGGCGGTTATAAATATGTAGACGTCCTATCTTTAGGCCGACGTCGTTGTTTTTTCGTGTCGTGTGAGTGGGGCAGTTCGGTCGGGGACTCAGGAGGAGCCAGGTCCGCAAAGTGCGAGAACACTCCGGGACTGCTGGCAGCGCGCATGGACTGCCGGATGGAAGAGCTGTGGTCACCAGGGTGCACTACTTCGTCGTAAACCACATCCTGCAGGCTTTAAGATGAGTGCATTTCAGTTCAAGTAGAGAAACCTCCAACACTGTGACATCTCGCGATTCTCCAGTGACTTGGGTTCGTGTCGATGCTCGTAGTGTCGCACAGGCGAAGAGCAGCGAGTGGAGTGCTTGGGTAAAGCGGATCTGATTAGCTTTGCTCGACATCTTATTACTATTTACTGCGTTGTTACAATTTGTTAAGTTCAAACAGCGGTATTTTTCCTGCCTGGTGGCTGCTAACGCCCCAGTTAACTGCCCTGGGGGTTAGTGTATGTAATGGCAGTGTACGTCTCCACGCCTTCCCACTGCTGTCTGGTAAGGCGTGTAGTTTTGGCAGCGTTCTTCAATGTAGGCCGTTTGTGATTCTTCTGCTCTGGTGGTAGTGATTCCTTTCTCGATCCGGGCGCTCTAAGCACAGTATTCTGGGGGCATAGTACAGTCCGCCGGTTCCGGCTTTGGCGTGTTGTTCTATTCCTGTATTTGGTTTATGGGACGCCAGGTAGCTTCAGCAAGATTATTATTAGTCATTCATTAGACTGCCACTAGTCTGAGTTACCATCTTGTGAAGTGAATGCAACTCTTGGCTGCCTACCTCATCGCTCGCGGAAGTGTTTGTTGCCGGACCTTTTCAGAGGTCGATTCCTGGAGCACCGTCTGTGACTGGTCCTTGTGTTTTATTATTGTATTATTTATTACCATACCTTGTAATGCCTACATTAAAGGTCATGTATGTCCAATTAATAGTTCCGGTCACCTTCTGGAATAAATCTAGCAATGTAACGGTTGTGTTGTAAGGTTACCATCATCTTATTTCACCCATTTGGTGGTCAGTTGCTTGTTTCTTTTAGTTAACCTTTGCTTGTATTTGCTGTTTTGCAGTAAGTTTCTAAATTTTTATATAATTGCCGTTCCTGGCGAATAAGGCCTTCAGCCGTGATTGTGGTCATTTACTTTGAAAAAATAATTCGATATTTGTATTTTTGCAGTAAGCCTTAAAACATTGTAACATGATTTACTGCCATTCCTGGCGTCTGATACCTTCTGCTGTGTTTGGGGCCACTTTAGTATTTCAGTACCTGTAAGTTGTAATTGCAGCGAGTTCTTCAACATTCTTAATTTATTGCCATTCTTGGGGTGTAAAAAGGCGTTCAGCCGTGATCACAGGGGCCTTTTTTTTTCTTTTTTTTTTTTTTTTTGGGGACGTTATCTGTACCTGTATTTTATGGTGATTTGCTAAACTGTAACGCACTGAAACACTATCATTTACACAGTTGTTTATTCCTTCATTAATAACGAGTGGTATTTTTTATTTATTGTTGAGTCTGGAATTGCTGTTTTAAAATTAAATCTGTGTAACTGTAAAAGGGAACCAGTAGTAACTGATTACGGCCCCGTCCACAATCGTAACCGAATCCTGCCTTCCATTGACTAACGGGTCACACGGGACTTTATCGAATGCTTTTCGAAAGTCAAAGAACACGCAATAATTTGGGCACCTTCGTCTCAGGCCCTCTGCATGTTACCGGACGGACAGAGCGAGCTGCCTATGCAAAGCGCAGGCGACTGATAACCTGTCAGTCATTCGCAGGACACAGCGTGATGGGGAAACACAGATACAAACGCCTCTTGGCAAGGCTCTGCGGAAACTGTGTGCACAGTCCTACAGCTAAGCAGTTAAGTCGAGCTGAAATCGCGACACTCGTGGAATGTGGCTCAGTAGTATGCGGGGCAGTGGGGCGCCCGTTCTAATGACTACGACTTGTTCACTCAAGCGGTAAAAGGGCGCCGGAATATACCCGAATGCTGCGCACCCTAGAAAGGCAAGTGAATGTCTGTGTGCATTTACACCGTCCTGTCACATTAATGTGGCCATGCTCATAAGCCCGAATAACCACCTTTCCCAGAGCAGACAGCTGCAGGAAGTGCAGAAAGAGAGTCACTCAGGTTGTGGAAGGAACGACGGAGATGTGGAGCCATGCCGACTCCACTGCAGTGTTCAGTTGCGCTAGGTTTCTCGGCTGAGGATCCGTGGCGCGAAGAGCGCAATCGAGGCGGTCCCACAGATTCTCGATTGAGTTTAGATTCGGAGAGTTTCGTGGTTCGGAAAGTACAGTAAACGCATCCTGGTGTTCTTAGAACCACACAAACACACTGCGAGCTGTGCAAGACATTGTATTGTCCTGTTCATAAAGGGCAACGCACGATAAGTCATCCGGTTGGGGTAATAGCTTTCAAATTGTGCGCTCAACTTCGCGCAGTTCACGGAAATTATGCCAGATGTCGTTGCGAGTTCATCGTTTCCGTTTTGAGTCCGCCATTTCAGTTTGCCGCGATAGCGGACAAAGGAGGGTTGACCATCGCACAAAAGACGAAAGCTGTGTTATTGTTCGTGGCTACGAACAGCATTACATTGACACAGAGAAGGTTTCGCGCTCATTTCGGCACATGATGGGCTCCAAGCCCAGACAAAATACGCAGATTACATCGAAAATTTGAAGGTACTGTATCGGTTTTGGAGTGTCAGCGGCCACATGCACGTATTGTACGTTCGCCGCAAAACGTTGAAGCAGTTCCAGTGGCTTTGATGCGTAGTCCGAGTAAATCAACAAGGAGAGCCAGTGCTGAGTTGGGAATTTCACGCCGATGTGTACAAAGAAGTATTCATCCGACCTTCGCTTGTATCCATACAAGATGACTGTGGCGCATAAGCTTACTGCGAGAGATAAGGAGCAGAGACTGCAGTTTACAAGGTGGGCAATCGAGCAAGATCAAGACATGGTTTTCTGCTTATTTTTACTTGAACGGTGTTGTGAACAAACAGAATAATCCTGGGCACGTGAACCTCCGCGAATAATCCACACAAGAGACACCTACATGGAGAAATTGTGTGTGTGGATTGTGATGCCAAGCCATGGAATCATTGGTCCGTTCTTCTTCGATTCTACAGTAACCGGTGAACGCTGTTTACACATGCTGCGAAACCAGTTCTTTCCTCAACTCATGGCCTCATGTCTTTCACTGCAGAAACAATGGTTCATGCAGGAGGGAGCACGGCCCCGTACTGCCAACGTTTGCTTGATTTCCAAGACGAAAGACTTGGCCTTAGGGTATTGTCAAACAGATTTCCAGAACGTTATGCAGGAGGATAAATGTGGCAGCCCCACAGACCGGACATTAACTCATGTGACTTCTTCCTTTTGGGGGTTCCTTAAAGAGAAGGTGTACCTCAGAAATGCAGCGCAACTTAGGGCCATCATTGTGAAGTTATGCCACGTCATTCCAGAAGATTTGTATCGGAGAGTCCTCACAAATGCACGCGTGCGACTTGAAGAAGTTGTAAACCAAAACTGCAATCATAATGAACATGTGAGGCATTCTTTATTTTTACATCAATAAATTACAAATCTTGTAAGTAGGCTGTTTAGGTTTTTATGTTGGTAACGCCACGTAGCACTCTCTATTAAAATCGCTAACTCCGCTGTGTGCAGTCTGTGGCTGGTTGGACTCGTTGTTGGAAGTTATTCGCCAGTGTGGTGTTGCGCAGTTGGATGTTGGCGTTGGGCAGTTGGAGGTGAGCTGCCAGCAGTGGTGGATGTGGGGAGAGAGATGCCAGAGTTCTGAGATGTTAATATGAGCGGACGAACTGGACGTGTGTCTGTCAGAGAAAGAAATTTGTTAAACTGGATGTCACGAATATATATATATATATATATATATATATATATATATATATATATATATATATATATAATGACTTTTTAACACTATTAAGGTAAATACATTGTTTGTTCTCTATCAAAATCTTTCATTTGCTAACTATATGCCTGTCAGTAGTTAGTGCGTTTAGTAGTTAGAACCTTTTATTTAGCTGGCAGTATTGGTGCTCGCTGTATTGCAGTAGTTCGAGTAACGAAGATTTTTGTGAAGTAAGTGGTTCATGAAGGGTATAGCTTATTGTTAGTCAGGGCTATTCTTTTGTAGGGATTATTGAAAGTCAGATTGCGTTACGCTAAAATATTGTGTCTAAGTTTAGAAATGATCAGAATAAGTAAAGAGAAAACAGTCTCAGTACATTTAGGTTTCACTCTGGAGTTTGAAAGTCAAGTAATGTAGAAGTTCTCCAGCTCAGTCATTCTTCAAATTCAAAGGGGAAGGTTCAGTCTTATCAACAACAAATACGTTATTCTTGAAACAAATCAGGTGTGTTATCGTGCACCACCCTGTAGATGTCATCGTGCCGAGGGAAAACAGACTGCGTGTAGGGGTGGGTGGGCATCGTCCCCAAGGGTAGATGCATACTTTTCTGTACCCATTATGCCTTCCAGAATGACGAAATCACCCAGGGAATCCCGCATAAACATTACTTCCTCTCGCTTGTACCCTTCCAACAGGTGTTTCAAGGCGTTTGCTCTCAGATGTTCCACGCCGTACATGCCAGTGGTGATCTGTCCAGTGGAGTATAAAACATGATTCGTCTGAAAAGACCACATATCGGCACTCAGTGGACATGCAGTTGCGCTACTGACGTGCGGGTTCCAGCCTTTGTCGCCAATGAACCGCAGTCAGCATGGGCACACGAACCAGGCGCCTGCCGCAGTAGCAATGTTGACTGAACAGCCGTCGAGCAGACACTGCTGGTTGCCCCTTAGTTCATCTGGGCGGGTAGTTGCTTAAAAGCTGCACGTCTGTTCCCTCGTACACATCTTCGCAGCCGTCGTTCTGTCATCTATGGCCTGTGGCACAGTACGGTTGCCTTGGCGACGATTTTGGAAGGCACCATTTTGCAATGCTCGGTATACTGTTACCACGGCGGAACGCGAACAGTTTACAGACTTAGCTGTTTGCAAACTGCTTTCATCCTTGGCCCGAAAGCCAATGATCGTGACGCACAGGATGTCCGTTTCCGTAATACGACATCATCTACATCTACGTGATTATACCGCCATTCACAACAAAGTGACTGGCAGAGGGTTCAATGAACCACGTTCGTCTCTCTACTGTTCCACTCTCGAACGGCGCCCGGGAAAAACGAGCAGTTAAATTTTTTTGCGTGAGCCCTGATTTCTCTTATTTTATCCTGATGATCACTTCTCCCTATGTAGTTGGTGCCAACAGAATGTTATCGCAACCGGAGGAGAAAACTGGTGATTGAAATTTCATTAGAAAATCTCGTCGCCTTTGTTTCAATGTTTGCCACTTCAATTCACGTATCGTGTCTCTGGCACTATATCCTCTAATTCACGATAATACAAAACAACCTGCCCTTCTTTGAATTTTTTCGATGTCATCCGACAGTCCCACCTCATGCGGATCCCACACCGCACAGCAATGTTCCAGAATAGGGCGGACAAGCGTGGTGTAAGTAGTTTGTTTAGTAGACTTGTTGCACCTTCTAAGTGTTCTACCAATGAATCGCAGTCTTTGGTTTGCTCTACCCACAACATTATCTATGTGATCGTTCCCATTTAGGTTATTTGTAAGTGAAATCTCTAAGTATTTAGTTAGACTTCCAACCTCCAGATTCGTGTGACTTATCGCGTAATCGAAATTTAGCGGATTTCTTTTAGTTTGGTTTGGTTTGATTGTTTGGGGAAGGAGACCAGACATCGAGGTCATCGGTCTCATTGGATTAAGGAAGGACGGGGAAGGAAGTCGGCCGTGCCGTTTCACAGGAACCATCCCGGCATTTGCCTGGAGCGATTTAGGGAAATCACGGAAAACCTAAATCAGGATGGCCGGACGCGGGATTGAACCGTCGTCCTCCCGAAAGCGAGTCCAGTGTGCTAGCCACTGCGCCACCTCGCTCGGTTTTCTTTTAATACTCATGTGAATAACTTCGCAGCCTGCCGAAGGGGCCGTGCGGTTCTAGGCGCTGCAGTCTGGAACCGCGAGACCGCTACGGTCGCAGGTTCGAATCCTGCCTCGGGAATGGATGTGTGTGATGTCCTTAGGTTAGTTAGGTTTAAGTAGTTCTAAGTTCTAGCGGACTAATGACCTCAGGAGTTGGGTCCCATAGTGCTCAGAGCCATTTGAACCATTCGAATAACTTCGCACTTTTCTTTATTCAGGGTCAATTGCCACTTTTCGCACCATGTAGATATCTTATGTAAATAATTTTTCAATTCATTTTGGTTGTCTGAAGACTTTACAAAACGGTAAATGAGAGCATCATCTGCAAACAATCTAAGAGGGCTACTCAGATTGTCTCCTATGTCGTTAATATAGATCAGGAACAACAGAGGGCCTATAACGCTACCTTGGGGACCACCGGGTATCACTCAACAGGGAAAGTACACTGAATAGGAGGGTGTCGAGGTCCATATACATGACACTGATTAGACCTCTGATGACGTACGCAGCTCCCGTCTGGGGATATGCAGCTCCTACACATCTGCGCCGCCTGCAGATCATACAGACCAAAGTGCTCCACGCTACACACACACCGTGGATCTTCACAATTAATACCGCCTTGAAACTCTCAAGGAAGTGAAACTTCCTGGCAGATTAAAACTGTGTGCCCGACCGAGACTCGAACTCGGGACCTTTCCCTTTCGCGGGCAAGTGCTCTACCAACTGAGCTACCGAAGCACGACTCACGCCCGGTACTCACAGCTTTACTTCTGCCAGTACCTCGTCTCCTACCTTCCAAACTTTACAGAAGCTCTCCTGCGAACCTTGCAGAACTAGCACTCCTGAAAGAAAGGATATTGCGGAGACATGGCTTAGCCACAGCCTGGGGGATGTTTCCAGAATGAGATTTTCACTCTGCAGCGGAGTGTGCGCTGATATGAAACTTCCTGGCAGATTAAAAGGAAGGATTAAAAAAAAAAAAAAAAAAAAAAAAAACACAGGAACTCGAGACACTCAAACAATCCTTTCATCCTTACTCTGAGAAACTATGATCACAACCGTAGGTGGAAGCACAAGTAGCCAAAGACGCTACTAGCTAGGGTACAACCACCTATGGCAAGCTAACTTACACCACCAAGCGATAAACGTCGGCAAGCCGCTGCATGTCAGCAACGTTGACTGGATATGCCAGCTGCGATTAAAGTCGACCAACAGGCTACAACAGGGAAACCGACGAGCTCGCACTTTGACTCACAAACAATTCGCCAACATCGCCCTACACTGTGTATCTGGTAAATGACCTATCGGACACAAAACAATGAAGAACCTAACTGTTACAGGTATGCTGCCGCTGAGCGAGAGATCAACACCGGCACCCAGCGCCAGCCCCTCAGTAACAGCACCGCACAACGCCAAATGTATCGACCTGCATGATTCCAACTACTAACAAAGCCTACCCTTTCATGTCCTATCGCAAGCAGCAAGACATCCGCTACTGCTCTTACTAGCCGACCTAACTACCGCAGAGGCTTTCTTCCCTTGGCTCTTGCCTTGGCACTTTTTTTCTCTCTGCCCTTCAAACCGCTACCCTTCGTTCGACTTCGACCCAATCTATCTCCAGATGAGCGCGTATTAATGGTTAACCTCAACCAGACGTACGCAAACATCGCAGTACCCTCATCCTGCGACACTCACTTTAGTGAATACTAACCCTTATGCAGAAATGGCAGTAGACCGTTTGAGTTGGCCATCATGCCCGTGTGGGCATGGAGGGGCTCCACCTCTATAATAATAGCCAGATATTGGTTCTGTTTCACTCAATGACTGTCCATCTATTACTACCAACTGTGACCTTTCTGACAGGAAATCACGACTCCAGTCGCACAACTGAGGCGATATTCCAGAAGCACGCCGTTTGGTTAGAAGACGCTTGTGAGGAACGGTGTCGAAAGCCTTCTGGAAATCTAAAAATATGGAATCAGTTTGACATCATCTGTTGGTAGCACTCATTGCTTCATGAGTATAAAGAGATTGTTGTGTTTCACAAGAACGATATTTTCTGAATCCGTGCTGACTATGTGTTAATAAATCGTTTTCTTCGGCGTAACTAATTATATTCGAACACAGTATACACTATGTGATCAAAAGTATCCGGACACCCCCAAAAACATACGTTTTTCATATTAGGTGCACTGTGCTGCCGCCTACTGCGAGGTACTCGATATCAGCAACCTCAGTAGTCGTTAGACTTCGTGAGAGAGCAGAATGGGGTGCTCTGCAGAACTCACGAACTTCGAGCGTGGTCAGGTGATTGGGTGTCACTTGTGTGATACGCCTGTACGCGAGATTTCCACACTCCTAAACATCCCTAGGCCCACTGTTTTCGATGTGATAGTGAAGTGAAAACGTGAAGGGACACGTACAGTACAAAGCATACAGGCCGACCTCGTCTGTTGACTGATAGAGACCGCCGACAATTGAAGAGGGTCGTAGTGTGTAGTAGGCAGACATCTGTCCAGATCATCACACAGGAATTACAAACTGCATCGGGATCCACCCAAGTACTATGACAACAAGGCGGAAGGTGAGAAATTTGGATTTCATGGTCGAGCGGCTGCTCATAAGCAACACATCACGCCGGTAAATGCCAAACGACGGCTAGCTTGGTCCACTGGGAGCCGAACCACACAGTAACCCTAGGTTTGGTGTGGGGCGGCGGTGAGAGGGTAAACAGCTGTGGCCTGTTGTGGGTTTGTGAACCACTGAGGGATACGGCAAGATGAAGCCTCTCTATCGCTCCTAGGTCCCCGGTTCAGTACACAGTACACACACACCATCACTTATTAATTTATTTAGTATATATTTCCCAACTGCCGTTGATACTGTCTCTAAAATCTTTCCACAGCTTACCTACGCTTACATGATCAGATCGGACAGAGTGAAGACTGTCTCTCAAAAAGGCGTTAAGAGCATTTTTATCAGCTTTTTTAAATAGGTATCCTTTGCGTTTCTTTTTGATGGTTGTAGGTGTTACGGTATTCGGCCTAGCAGCAACTGCCTTCTGGTGGCTAATCCCTGTATTCGTCACTATACTATTTGTCCAGGATTATTTGTTGCTAAGAGGTCAAGTATGCTTCCGCAACAATTTACGCTTCGAGTGGGCTAATGAACTAATTGTTCAAAATAATTTTCTCGGAAAGCATTCAGCACAATTTCGGATGACGTTTTATGCCTACCGCCGACTTTAAACGTATAAGTTTTCCAGCATATCGAAGGTAGACTGAAGTCACCACCGACTGTATTTCTATGAGTGGGGTACCTATTTGCAATGAGACTAAAATTTTCTTTGAACTGTTCAGCAAATATATCTTCTGAGTTGGAGGGGGGGAGGAGGGGTTGGTAAAACGATCCAGTTAATAGTTTAGTCCGATTGTGAAGTATAACCTCTACCCATACTACAACGACTGCAGTGTTTTCCGCGTCCCCCGGTAACGCTTTCATACACCCCCGACTGCTGCTAGTGCTGGTACCATCTGTCTGTGAGCGGTTATTACACTTTGGTGCCTAGAATATGCGGTGGTTACATTAATGTGACTGTTGTGCATTTTTCTGTCGGGACGCGGTACGTTTCGTCACGAGGTCGTTTAGTAAGCGTGAGAGCGTTACAGAGATTCTCATCAAACTCCTGTGGCAGTCGCTAAACGTGAGGCATTGTACAGCGCAGGGAAGGTTACTGTTGAAATTCCGAGAGCGTCCGCTAGAAAAAGAGAAGAGCAACATATTACTTCCTCCCACATATGTCTCGGATACGACAACGGCGAAAATAACAGAGAAATTAGAGCTCATAGACAAGTTTGTAGACACTCGTTCCCTCCAAGCACCATTCACGAATCGAACAAAGGGAGAAAGTCCTACGCTAAACGCCGTAAAGAGCATTGTAGAGTATAAATGTAGATGTAATAGATACTTCCATATTCGTTATTGGATCAATTCACCATATCTTATGTAGCACCACATTCCAAAAGCTTCTTATTCTCTTATGGTTTGAACTGTTTATTATCCACTTTTCACTTCCATACAAGACTACGCTACAGACAGATACCGCCAGAAAAGACTTTCTAACTCTTCAAGCAGTTTCTGTTCGATGTCAAGAAATTTTTCTTTTTTTAATCAGTGCTGTTTCTTCATGCTGGCAGTTTCTTCAGCCGTGGTCACTTACTTTGCTACCCAAATAATAAAATTCGGCTACTACTTATAATGTCCTATTTTCTAATCTAATTATCTCAGGTTCACCTGATTCACATTCGACTACATTCCATTATCGTTGTTTTACTTTAGTTGATGTTCAACGCATAATTTCGTGACACATGACACTGCTCACCTACTAAGCAGGGTTAGGTCCGGTATAATTAAGTTAGTTGAACATACAAGACTACAGACAACTACTAATAATATTGCTGTCTGGGATTTTTTACTACAAAGATGCTGGATATTAATTCTATTAATCATATTGAAGTTGAAGCTGTTTCGTCCTTGTTTGCTTTAACAGCACATATATTTTTGGATAAAATCCGCCTTCAGCAAAACATGATTTTGCTTTTTATTCCAAACTTGTTTCTTGCAGTTCCAGCCTCATCAGTGGGCTTTTATTTTATGGCTATTAACACTTGCTTGGGGAACGCCGGATATTACCTCCGTTTTAGTCGACGATTTTCCGTCTATTAATACGAACTGTGACCTTTCTGACAGGAAATCACGAATCCAGTCGTACAACTGAGGCGACACCCCGTAGGCACGCGGGATGGTTAGAAGACACTTGTGAGGAACGCTGTCGAAAGCCTTCTGGAAATCTAAAAGTATGGAATCAATTTGACATCCCCTGTTGATAGCACTCATTACCTCCTGAGTATGCAGGGCTAGATGTCTTTCACAGCAACGATGTTTTCTGAATCCGTGCTGACTATGCGTCAGTAAATTATTTTCTTCGAGGTAGTTCATAATGTTTCAGCACAGTATATGTTCCAAAACCCTATTGCAAATCTACGTTAGTGATACGGGGCTGTAATTCAGCGGATTACTCCTATTTCCCTTTTTGGGTATTGGCGTGACTTGAGCAATTTTCCAGTATTTAGGTACGGATCTTTCTGTGAGCGAGCCGTTGTATGTAATTGCTAAATATGGAGCTATAGTATCAGCATATTTTGAAAGGAACCTAACTGGTATACAGTCTGGACGGGAGGCCTTGGCTTTATTAAGTGATTTAAAGGGGTTTGCTATAACGAGGATATCTACTTCTATGTTTCTCATCTTGGCAGTTGTCCTTGATTGGAATTCAGGAATATTTACTTCATCTTCTTTAGTGAAGGAGTTTCGGAAAACCGTGTTTAACAACTCTGCTTTTATGGCACTGTCATCAGTGGCTTCACCGTTGTCATCGCGCATTGAAGGTATTGACTGCGTATTGCCAGTGGTGTGCTTAATGTATGACCAGAATGTCTTTGGGTTTTCTGCCAGATTCGTCAATTCCAAAGTCTAGCTAGCACAATGGCTGTGAACAGGGAGTTACATGGAACGTGGTAAAATGAGCGTGCAGCTCCTCGTAAGGTACACATTTCTATATTCTGTGCTAAGCCACTCCAGATGTGATCTAAAGAACGACGCCTCTGGACAGTGGATGACTGGAAGTGAGTGACATGGAATGATGAGTCACGCTATGCTCCGTTGCAGTCCGATGGAAGGGTTTGTGTTTTGCGAATGCCTAGAGAGCGCTACCAGATACATGTGTTGTGCCATGAGAGCAATACGGAGTAAGTTGTGTTACGGCGTGGGGGTGGTTTTTGTGGATAGGATGCTTAAGAAAACACAAAACGTGGGAGGATATGATTGTACAGCACTGTTCACTACGTACAGTAGAGGAACAGCTTGGAGATGATGATTGTTATAACAGCATGAGAATGCACTCTGTGATAAAGCAACGTCTGTTGGACAATGGTTTGTTTACAACAACAATCCTGAAATGAACTGGCCTGTCCAGAGTCGCAAATCGAAGCCAATGGAACACCTTTGGGATGAGTTAGGTGTACAGCCTGTAGAGTCCAACGTCACTATCTTCTCTGGCTTCGGCTCTTGAAGAAGAATGGGCTGCTGTTCTTTTACAGACAATTTGAAACCTCACTGAAAGTGCCAACATCAGAGTTCAAGACGTTATGAAGGCTAAGGGTGGACAAATTTCACGTTAATGTGCACTTTCGATCACATACTGTAGAATACAAGAAGATCGAAAATATGTGTATTGACTGCTGGTTGAAACGGAGGTTGATATGTTGTCCAAAGCTGCGTTGTTAACTTGCATGCGTTTGCAGTTTGTGCGTGTGTGACTGCAACTGTAAGAGTCTTATGCTATGTTGGACAAGGGGATATACCTTTCAGTTCTCGGTAAAACTTTGTGTGAACTAAAGCCTCAACGTACGGCGAAAATTCACAAGCAACCACAAATTCACAAGCTGTGATTACGTGCTCCCAGCATACCACTATCGACCTAGCGACTGCCATCTTCCCGCGAACCATTCGTTAGTGGAACAGTCTCTTGGTACTCGAAGTAAACTCCGCCCCACACCATAAGATAAATTTATTTGTATTCTGTAAATCATTAACAAGTTAATGACAGTGGGTACTTCTCATTGTACCACGTCTTAGGGGCCGGCCGCTGTGGCCGAGTGGTTCTAGGCGCTTTAGTGCGGAACCACGCGGCTGCTACGGTCGCAGGTTCGAATCCTGCCTCAGGCATGGATGTGTGTGATGTCCTTAGGTTAGTTAGGTTTAAGTAGTTCTAAGTCTAGGGGACTGATGATCTCAGATGTTAAGTCCCATAGTGCTTAGAGCCATTTGAACAATTTGAACCATGTCTTAGGATTTTCTTCGCATTCTATTTTCGAATACAACACGGGAAGAAAGATTACATAAATGTCGCTGGACACGCTGTAATTAATCTAATCGTGTCCACCCAGTTCCTACAGGAGCGATAATTAGGAAGTTGTAGCATATTTTTCGATTGTTTAACTTTTAAGTAGGCTTTAGCGAGATAGTTGCCATCAGTCTTAAAACGTCTTCAAGTTAAGATTTTACAGGTTTTCCGTGACGGTCTCTCATGCATCAAACAAACCTTGACCATTCCTGCTGCCCTCCACCATATACATTCGGTATCTTCTTGGAGGATGTCCACTATAATCAGCCATCTTCCTTATATTCTGGTTTTATATATACTGTCCAGACACATTAATGTGACCACACATCGAAAGCATGAATAGCCACACTTGCAGTGCGAGACGTGCAGGAAGAGAGTCAACGAGTTCTGGAAGCTCCTGACGGGGATGTGGAGCCATGCCGACTGCAGTGCTGTGGCCAGATGCGCCAGGTTTCTCGGTTGAGGATCCACGGCGCGAACATCCAGATGGAGGTGATCCCTCAGATTCTCGCTTGGCTTTAAATCCCAGGGGATTTCGGCAAACTCATCCTGATGCTCTTCGAATCACGCTCGCACTGCGAGCTATGGCATTTTGTATTGTCCTGCAGGTAGATGCCATAGTGCATATAGGGGTGGACATGGTCCCCAAAGATAGATGCATACTTGTCTTGATCCATTGTGACGTCCAGAATGACAAGGTCGCCCAGGAAATGCCAGGAAAACATTGCCCGGACCATAACGATGTCACCTCCGGTCTGGACCCCTCCGACGATTGTTGCAGGGCCGTAAATACCAGACACCATCTGCCTGATGGAGCATAAAATTCATATGAAAAGGCCACTCGTAGACACTGAGTGGAGGTCCATTTGTGTTACTGGAGAGCAAATTCCAGTGTTTGTGACCAATGAACAGCAGTTAGCACGGCCGCTGCATGAACCAGATCCTTCCTACGGAGGTTCATACGCAGCAAGGTTCGATAAACTGTGGGTGAGGAGGCAACTGGTGGTCCCTTTGTTCATCTTGGCGGTCAGTTGCTCAACAATTGGATGGTTAGTGACCCGTATGCATCTCTGCAGCTCTCGTTCACCGTCGTCACCAGTGGGCAGTGGAGCACCACAGGTTCCTTTGAGCCAGTTTTTGAGAGCCCCATTTTGCCATGCCCGGTTTATTCAACCTAGACGACACACGGACAGTTTACAAACTCAATCGTTTCGAAAATGCTTCTACCGAAAGCCAATGATCATGCCCTTCTAGACGTTAGATAAATCGTTGCGTTTCCACATTACGACAACGCCTGCACTGTTTTCCGTGTCCCCCAGACACGCTTTATATACCCTCCACTGCTAGTGCTGCCACCTGTCGTCTATGAGTGGTTATCACATACTATCGTCGAACAAAGCAATGATCAAACTAATGTGGTTGGATCGTGTTGACTCGTGCCACGAGCGATTTCTGTTATTACATCCGTGGCACAGTGATAGATTTTCGTATATTCACGGCTGCTTCGGCTACACGCTCTAGTTACATGAGGTCTTTGTGTCGTGTTTTGGCTCCGGCCAATGTCTAGCGAGGGCGTGGTCGTCGCGCGTGGCTCACTTGCTCTGAAGGAAAACAAAGCGTTTTGGTTCAAAATGGTTCAAATGGCTCTGAGGCCATCAGTCCCCTAGAACTTAGAACTACTTAAACCTAACTAACCTAAGGACATCACACACATCCATGCGCGATGCAGGATTCGAACCTGCGACCGTAGCGGTCGCGCGGTTCCAGGCTGTAGCGCCTAGAACCGCTCGGCCACTCCGGTCGGCAAAGCGTTTTGCTTCAGTCTATTCTGCATTGGCTGTTCTGGAGGGAAGGTGAGTAATAATAGCGTGGTAACGAGCGTGGCTCCCTTAGCATATACTGAAAGAAAGAGAGAGAGAGCCAAGCTTGCTACCAGCAGTAGGCCTGTATTGACGAAGCGATTATAACAAGCATATGCAGCTTCTCTCAATGCACGTCTTTGGCAACACAAGGTAACTTGTTTCTTTACTTTACGCCCTGCTGAGCTTTATCGAATAGCATAGATCAATGTGGGGCAGGTCTCGTTAAGGGTTGTTTCTGATTCGTGATCGGCTTTAGCAAATACGATGTCTCATTCACGAAATATCTTTTACTTTTTCAATGCCTTTTCAAATTATGTTAACGAACAGGAGTTTGTGTGACTGCGGTGAGACTAATACGTGTTTTGAATAAATTTAATGTGTTTAAACTTTTATAATCTCGAAACGTAACAATAGTAAATGTAAAGCTATACTAATCTGATATCTTTATTTCAAATTCACATCTTCCATAAATTTGTGAGGACGTACTGAAAAGTAAAGCCTCTCAATTCTGTACTTGAAATCTTTTAAAGCTCGTTACATAAATCAAACGTTATTTATATGTCTACATGATTGCTGCCATCTGCCTCATAAGTTTCCTAACTGGATGTGTCTAACGTAACTACAAACACCAAAAAAGTTTTGCATCACCCCGGTTCCCAGAAATTCTGAAGAAAAACGTTGACTGTGGGTATTCTATCACAGACACAGTCCCTTTGACTGTTGAGAGATGTCACTAAACCCGCCCAAAGACGTAAAGAACCATGCATGAGCAGCCCGTCCTACAGCCGATCAGTTCCAGTCATTCCACCAAGAAGGAGGTACACGGCTCGTGTTGTCTGTAGTCAACCATGCCTAGACGAACAATACCGCGGTTCGATCGCGTCCGCATTGTTACTTTGCGCCAGCAAGGTCTCTCAACAAGGAAAGTGTCCAGGCGTCTCGGGGTGAAGCAAAGCGATGTTGTTCGGACATCAGAGGAAATACACAGAGACAGGAACTGTCGATGACATGCCTCGTTCAGCCCGCCCAAGGACTACTACTGCAGTGGATGACCGATATCTACGGATTATGGCTTCGGAGGAATCCTGACAGCAACGCCACCATGTTGAATAACGCTTTTCGAGCAGCCACAGGACGTCGTGTTACTACTCAAACAGCGCAATAGACTACATGATGCGCAACTTCACTCCCGACGTCCATGGCGAGGTCCATCTTTGCAACCACGACATCATGGAGCGCGGTACAGATGGGCCTAACAACATGCCGAACGGACCGCTCAGGATAGACATCGCGTTCTCTTCACCGATGAGTGCCTTCAACCACACAATCGTCGGAGACGTGTTTGGAGGCAATCCGGTCGGGCTGAACGCCTTAGACACACTGTCTAGCGAGTGCATGTGAATGACTTCCTTCAGGATGACGACATCGCTCGACTAGAGTGGCCAGCATGTTCTCCAGACATGAACCTAATCGGACATGCCTGACATAGACTGAAAAGGGCTGTTTATGGACGACGTGACCGAATCACTGTTGAGGAGTGGGACAATCTGGACCATCAGTGCCTTGATGAATTTGCTGATAGTTTGCCACGACGAATACATCAGTGCAAAGGACGTGCTACTGGGTATTAGAGGTACCGGTGTGTACAGGAATCTGGACCACCACCTCTGAAGGTCTCGCTGTATGGTCGTACAACATGCAATGCGTGATTTTCATGAGCAATAAAAAGGGGCGGAAAAGATGTTTATGTTGAGTTCTATTTCAATTTTCTGTACAGATTCCGGAACTCTCGGAACAGAGGTGATGCAAAACTTTTTTGATGTGCATATGTCGATGCTTGGGAAACCGCATGCTGGTAATGGAGTTTCGAATTCGAAGAGTTCGTCCACACATGGAGCACCGTCTCCTTCAGCAGGACAATGCCACACCACACACGATTGCAGCGACATCTGCAACAGTCCGACGTCTAGGGCTCCCTGTCATCCATCATCCTCCATACAGTCGCGACTTGGCCCCGTCCGATTTTCATCTGTTTCCAAAACTTGAAGCTATAAAATGACTTTTATCTTAATAATATGAATATTAATATATGTGTTTGGAGAGAGAGAGAGAGAGAGAGAGATTGATTTTGCTTGAGACTTTAAGTCGTAACTGGTACCTGAATTTTGGTTGCTGCCTCCTTAAATGATCAGCTTCTGCACCAGTTGGTGATGTATTAAATTTGGAGGAAGTTATTGTTCTTTAAGGTCTAAAGTACGACTCTGTTTGTTACTTGGCCGTATTGCGGTTAGCTTTGAGCCCAAGTTTTCGTAGCTTATCATACCAAAGGGACCACTGTTGTAAGTTAATACGATCAAACAGCAATCTGCTTTTCGTGAGAAAAGGAGATTGCTTGACACACAAACTTCCTTCAAACTACACGTCCTGCTACATCAAAATTGGTCAGTGGAGTTCAGCACCATACTATTGTACAAGAACATAATCCAATTACTGTAATTAAGAAATTATGAGAGGTTGTTACATATTGAATGAAAACTATAGAGAATGCATTTCTTTTCCTGTATTTTAGTGAACTTTGTACATTTACAATTCTGTCGATTGAGGTGAAGTTCACCTCCTTTTCCAGAAACAAGATATTTCTATTCTTCACTTCCAGAAAATTTGTGTACATAAATGTTTGGCAACTCTTACACATACTTTACTCGGTTTTATCGCTAAAATATCAATTTTCATTAAATGTAACAATACGTTCTGAGCGACGGCCTAACAACACGTCCTCTTTCCACAAGATACAGATTAACAGTCCTCTTTTTTTTTTTTTAATAAATCGTCTTTTTTTTTAGAGTCCATACTCAAAGATTCACAACTACTTTCGTTACGGGGATTGCGCGCTAAAGAGTTTCTTGCTGTCCAGCTGCGCTTCACTTAACTTCAAGTACTTTTTGAATCATATTTACATTTCCGGTATTTACATACATTACTGAACTTCTCAGAATAAAATCAGGCACAGATTAGTTAAAAAAAGAGCAGTGAGGCTCATATAACATTACAAAGTAGGCCTTCGAGGACTTCACTTTGATAGTGATGAAGCGGTGCAACCAGAGGTGAGGCTGTGACTCCATCAACAAATTCAAACATCCTAGAGAAACGCTGTCAACAAACCGGCCTCTCGTATTCGTCGCCAGGGTGACTGTGTTGAGAAATAAATATGTAGACATGAAGAATAAAGATGCAGAATGTTAATAAGTTTTGTTTTATTTAAAAATCTTTAAGAGCTTTCATATAAAAATTCGAAGGCATTACTCATTACTACGCCCTCATAATTAACTGGAGTACTAATTTTATCAGATAGTAGAAGCGAGCACCCATCAGAGGTAGCACAGTGCCTTCGTGGAAGTAATTAAGCTAAATATTTTCGTGGCCAGTTCAATTTATATTTCATTCAGCACCACTTTTGCCCTTAACGGATATTCAGAAACAAGCCCCTCTTCGTATTATTAAGCTACTTTCACGTCACGAAAGGTAAAAGCTAACTCTACTGCTTCGAGAGGGCAGCTGCATCATATTCTGATTACATGTTTTCTGATGCGAAGGTATTACAGGTTCGCCACGGCGAAAGATAACCACTTTATACATTAATGCACAAACTTGGATCCACGTCTTACTAATTAGAAAAAAAGCTAGATATTAGAAAGATTGAATCTGTTTTCATGAAATGGAAAGTTAATCAATGGGAGATATTAAATTACTTCAGGTATCTAATATAACGTCCGTGGCGCTATTTAAGTATTGGTGTCTGGGGATCATAACTGTGGCTTATTCAATTTTGTGGGAAGGGAAACCTTTATCCGGGACTAAATCACCACCAAGTGTCGCACTTTGAGACACAGACAAAAAACTAAGCAAAACTGGTAAAATTATCGAACAGTGCCTGATAAAAGGATTTGCTGAGCTGAGGGCTAGGGTGAACACAATAAAACTGTAATCATTAAAAAATATATTTGTTACCGCTGATTTGTCCGCCCCTAGTAGCTGAGTGGCCAGCGCGACGGAATGTCATACCTAACGGCCCGGTTTCGATTCCCGGCTTTGTCGGAGACTTCCTCCGCTCAGGGACTAGGTATTGTGTTGTCCTTATCATCGTCATCATTTCATCCCCATCGACACGCAAGTCGCCGAAGTGGTGTCAATTCGAAAGACTTGCATCAGGCGACGGGTCTACCCGACGGGAGGCCCCAGTCACACGACATTTCCATTACCTTCACTGTTTTATAACTTTCAACAAATTTTGGTTATCTTTAATTTTTTGGTAAAAGTCGTTAGTTATTTCAAACTTCAGATTAAAGCGAATGCATAATTCTGCTTTTATCATATCGACATGATTTTTCAAATTAATAAATAAACTGGTGATATGAATGGAATTCTAGAATTACCAAAACTACACATACTTCGGTACCAGACGAGGACCTGAAGTGACAAACAGCTAGGTAAAAAACCGACCGACTGGCAACCCAGGACACCATACGCCCACCATACAGCTTGTTAGTCCTATTCGGTATGCTCCCCAAACACTCCAGCAATACGGTCACACGAGTGTTTCGTATGCAATCTTCTTCACAGAATGACTCCATTTCCTAATATCTTCCCACTGAACCGAAGTCCACCTGCTTTACTGCGACTGAGCCTTGGTGATCATCTCGTTTCTTATCCCTACAAGTTGCTACACTCTGCTATTTGTACGAGATTTCAATAGTAACTCACTGATATTGCAGTCATAGAACACTATGTTTATCGTTTTGTGAAGTGCGCAGTCACGTTTCTGAATATTTAAAGGAAGCTACTTATCTTTACATCCCTTTTAAATATTATCGGGATGTGACCGAATGCTTGTGCAGCTTTTCTTCTGATAGTATTTCATTATAGATCACTGCAGCTGCCTAAAAAATTAAAAGTTGCTGCTGATTTGTCTGCCAGCGCCCGGTCATTAACATACATCATGAACAGCAATAGTCTCAGTATATTACGGTGGGGCACACCTGAAGTTACTTCTACATCTATCGACGAGTCTCCATCAATACTACTATAAAAGGACAAGTCGTTGTTTGACGTTGCACCAAAAACCCCGAGAAAAACTTGCACCGCAGATATTGCGGAAATGGAGAGTGCTATTGAGGTACGGTTTTTGCAGAATGGATCGGTAGTCAAATGTACACTTTTTTTAAATGGAACAACGCCTATTGACGTTAACAAACTAAAAGTAGGGTACATTTGAAAGTCACTGGCGTTTGTTGCAGGATTATAGTGAGAGTCGTTTATCAGATATCGTGTTTTGAAAAGTTCCCACACCGACATTAAAGAACAACACAAGTGCATACTCTATTTTTGTGGATTCTGACCAGTCATGAGACAACTCACCATCACAGGTTGTATTCAAAATGACCACCGGCAGCAGCAATACGCGCTTTTAGTCTGGTATGGAACGACAGCTGCACGCGTTTAAGCATTTCAGAGTAGATGTCCAAGCACGCTGCTAATACGTAGCCGGCCGGTGTGGCCCAGCGGTTCTAGGCGCTTCAGTTCGGAACCGCGCGACCGCTACGGTCGTAGGTTCGAATCCTGCCTCGGGCATGGACGTTTGTGATGTCCTTAGGTTAGTTAGGTTTAAGTAGTTGTTCTAGGGGACTGATGTGCTCAGAGCCATTTTTTTTGCTAATACGTTGTTGCATATCATCAGGCGTAATTAGTATGTCCATGTAGAGAGCGTCTTTCAGCTTTACCGGCGTCAAATCCGGGGAACGGGTCGACCAAGGTACGGTCCTTTGCGTCCAATCTAGGGCTGTGGAAACAATTCGTAAGGAAATCTGTAGTACTTCGTTCACAATGGGATGGACAGCCATCATGTTGGTACCACAGGTTCCTCCTAGTCTGCAGAAGAAAGTCTTCTAGCATCCGTGGAAGATGGTCTGTTAGGAGGCAGCGATATTTGTGTGTGTTCAGTGTTCCATCTATGAAAAACAGCCCTATGAGCTGATGGTTCACTAACCCACACCACACGTTCACACTCCATGGACGCTGCCGTTCCACCTGACGAAGACAACGGGGCTTGTCAACAGACGAGTAGGGCATGTCTGAACTGTTTACCTGGCCATGGTTGGTAAATGCCGCTTTATCACTAAATAAGATACATGATACATATGGAGTGTCATGTCTTAATGCCCATGAACAAAAGTTAACACGATTCACACAATCGTTTCCCTGCAGCTCTTGATGGAGAGAGATGTGGCAGGGATGGAACCAATGTCGATGGAGAATACGTAGGACTCTTGTCAGACTAATGCCACGTCCTCGTGCGATTGCGCGGAAGCTAACAAGCGGATCAATTGCAACAGCAGCAAGAACATTAATTTCCACCGCATCTGTCGTCACTTGTTTCCTTCTGTTATGTTGCCTAGGTGTTACACTACCAATTCCACGTAAATGGTTTGAGGGGACCTGGACGTGAACGGACTGCATTTGTATACCTCGCTCTCAGTGCACATTACTCTTGATCTACAATGCAGAGGAAGGTATGGTTTATTACCAACAATGAATGACATTAACTCAAGCTGTAATAGGAAATTTATTGAAATATCTGTTTAAGAATTACAGTATTTTGCCTAATAGACGTTTTTATAATACATGTTCCCATTCTGGTACCATTTTTTTGGTGCACCATCGGTCTAATAGCATTAAAACTGTGTCAGGGTGCTGTCCAAATTCATAGGAACACATTATGCCCCTCGTTTTGCAGTTTGGAGTATGTCTAAGGAAATAGAAAAACCCTTGTTATACCACATTACTATATTGTCCTAAAAAATACCGATAAAATTATATACAGAAAGACAAACATAGATAATTTCTTCGATGTAGTAGGCATAATACAAAGATACTATCCCATTCTTCACTTGAGAGAAATTTGGTAAACATGGATAAAACCATTGTGAAGTTATGTGTACCTAATGTTCTGAAAATGTAGTTTCGAGAAAATGAGAAAAGAATGTTCACAGTGTTTTTGACTCACCGTATGCCTCTTTCAGAACATTCTAGCAGAATAATCGTGCTGGCCAGCTCTTTTTTCGTCCTCTGTAGACTTCTTCAGGAGCCTTTTCCCTACTCTGGACTATTTAGTGGTGCCTTCCACAGCCCTTTCAACTTCAACTAGTCGCTGACGATACCGGCAGTCAGAGCAGCTATCATATTATTTCCTGACTGGATGCCTAATTTGTCCGTTAATTTTGTCCTGCTGATTACACCATCACTGAAACAGATGACAGCATCCATCACACCCATTTTGAGTACTGTCCATCCAACAAACACTGTTTTCGGTACTCGTTGCCAAACGCAGCTGTTGAAACTCTCATAAGGGTTTTGTGTACGGTCATGTAGACATTTGCTAAGTAATTTTGTATCTGCAAGGTCCCTGTATATAAGCTTTATTGTTTCCATGACTGTGGCACGCAATAAATATTTATGGTGATATTCCCTGCCTGTCGCATGAGCGTGACTGGTTTGGAGACATTTGTTCAAAGAGCGTTTAAGACCAAATCAACAACTGAAAAGTAGATAAAAAATACATTTTTGGAAACTAGATAAAATTGTCTTTCAGACGGGGGCAAAAAAATGTTTTCGAAAATTTCAGTCATTTCACGCCCATGTCCCCTTAAGGGGTTTATAAATAATTGCCGAGGTGGTTGACGTCTGTTGGGATATCTTGCCGCATTTATCGTACAAGAACGAACTGCATTCTTCCTACACTATCCATACACCAATAGCATGCTGGCTTTTTCATCAATTGTAAGTCCCATCTTTCACTCACAACCTACTACTTGGACTGTCACGGATGAACTGAATAGGAAGTTGCAGTGTGCTCAAGGAACTCACAAACACACTGTAAGCAAACATAACAACGTCCCATCTAGCAACTACGCAGGATGGATGGCACAAACAAGTGTAGGTGTGTAAACTTTTCAAAACGCTATATCTCATAAACGACTCGCACTAGAACTCTGTAACTAACACCACTGACATTCTAACTCACCCTGCTTTTAGTCTGTTACTGTTAACAGACATTGTTCCTTCAAAAAGTATGTCTTTGCACAAAATATATACAGGGTTATTACAAATGATTGAAGCGATTTCACAGCTCTACAACAACTTTATTATTTGAGATATTTTCGCAATGCTTTGCACACACATACAAAAACTCAAAAAGTTTTTTTTAGGCATTCACAAATGTTCGATATGTGCCCCTTTAGTGATTCGGCAGACATCAAGCCGATAATCAAGTTCCGCACACACTCGGCGCAGCATGTCCCCATCAATGAGTTCGAAAGCATCATTGATGCGAGCTCGCAGTTCTGGCACTTTTCTTGGTAGAGGAGGTTTAAACACTGAATCTTTCACATAACCCCACAGAACGAAATCACATGGGGTTAAGTCGGGAGAGCGTGGAGGCCATGACATGAATTGCTGATCATGATCTCCACCACGACCGATCCATCGGTTTTCCAGTCTCCTGTTTAAGAAATGCCGAACATCATGATGGAAGTGCGGTGGAGCACCATCCTGTTGAAAGATGAAGTCGGCGCTGTCGGTCTCCAGTTGTGGCATGAGCCAATTTTCCAGCATGTCCAGATACACGTGTCCTGTAACTTTTTTTCGCAGAATAAAAAGGGGCCGTAAACTTTAAACCGTGAGACTGCACAAAACACGTTAACTTTTGGTGAATTCGAATTTGCTGCATGAATGCGTGAGGATTCTCTACCGCCCAGATTCGCACATTGTGTCTGTTCACTTCACCATTAAGAAAAAAATGTTGCTTCATCACTGAAAACAAGTTTCGCACTGAACGCATCCTCTTCCATGAGCTGTTGCAACCGCGCCGAAAATTCAAAGCGTTTGACTTTGTCGTCGGGTGTCAGGGCTTGTAGCAATTGTAAACGGTAAGGCTTCTGCTTTAGCCTTTTCCGTAAGATTTTCCAAACCGTCGGCTGTGGTACGTTTAGCTCCCTGCTTGCTTTATTCGTCGACTTCCGTGGGCTACGCGTGAAACTTGCCCGCACGCGTTGAACCGTTTCTTCGCTCACTGCAGGCCGACCCTTTGATTTCCCCTTACAGAGGCATCCAGAAGCTTTAAACTGCGCATACCATCGCCGAATGGAGTTAGCAGTTGGTGGATCTTTGTTGAACTTCGTCCTGAAGTGTCGTTGCACTGTTATGACTGACTGATGTGAGTGCATTTCAAGCACGACATACGCTTTCTCGGTTCCTGTCGCCATTTTGTTTCACTGCGCTCTCGAGCGCTCTGGCGGCAGAAACCTGAAGTGCGGCTTCAGCCAAACAAAACTTTATGAGTTTTTCTACGTATCTGTAGTGTGTCGTGACCATATGTCAATGAATGGAGCTACAGTGAATTTATGAAATCGCTTCAATCATTTGTAATAGCCCTGTACTTTCTAAGTATTATTACAATTCTTCATTGGCTAATAATACCAGCCCCTGCCTACCAGTCTATTCTGTGAAAACCGGACAGCAATAGTACCTTCAATTTCCGCAATATCTGCGGTGCAAGATTTACGTGAGTCCCCCTTTCTTGATCGATATATATAAATGGGAAACAGTGTAAAAAAAAACTCGAAAATTCTTGATCGATTTATCTCAGATTTTTACACGATAGGCTAATAAACGTTCAGACAATTCTAAACTACATATTTTTAATATGCAGGGGAAACGCTGTTAGCAAAAGTCTCGAAAAGTCCTTGACCGATTTACTCCAAATTTTTTACACGATTCTCCAATACCATTCCGAGGGGCAAAGCGTATATAATTTTCAATCGACAATGTGCTTGTTTTCTGTTAAAACTGACTACGAGGAAGAATAGGCTGTGGTGTGCGGTGAAAATGTGCGGTTTCGATTTCTTTCTCGCAGTCATTTTCAACATCGATAGGAGGGCATGTAAACCATTAGACAGATCGCTTCTCCCATAGTGTTCTGCTTACTCATTTATGTTTTCAAAAAAAATCGTTTACACAACAATGTGCAGATTTGTTTTCTTCCTCGCTGTCAGTTTTACAGAAAATAGGGGAGATGTAGTTACGGCTTATCGTCTTATGATTAGAATACTACTACGGATTCTGAATAGTCTCTGTAATCCTACCCGTTTGAAGATTAGAACTATGTGAGATACTTCCTTTGAAGGTACTGTCCTCACAGATAGCAGCTGGAGAGGTCTCTGTCATACGCCGTATTCCTATGATCCCAGCCGTCCGCGGTGGTCTCGCGGTTCTAGGCGCGCAGTCCGGAACCGCGCGGCTACTACGGTCGCAGGTTCGAATCCTGCCTCGGGCATGGGTGTGTGTGATGTCCTTAGGTTAGTTAGGTTTAAGTAGTTCTAAGTTCTAGGGGACTGATGATCACAGCTGTTAAGTCCCATAGTGCTCAGAGCCATTTGAACCATTCCTATGATCCCAACCGCCTTACCCATTTGTTTTAAGCAACCTCAGTTCCCAATGAAGGTCTCGTATTTTTTTTTAATTTTATTTAATTTTTTGGGACATCAGTCTTCTGACTGTTTTGATGCGGCCCACTACGAATTCCTCACCTGAGCCAACCTCTTCATCTCAGAGTAGCACTTGCAAACTACGTCCTCAATTATTTGCTGGATGTATTCCACTCTCTGTCCTCCTCTACAGTTTTTGCCCTCTACAGCTCCATCTAGTACCATGGAAGTCATTCCCTCTTGTCTTAATAGATGTCCTATCATCCGGTCCCTTCTCCACATCAGTGTTGTCCACATATTCCTTTCGTCTCCGATTCCGCGCAGAACCGCCTCATTCCTTGCCTTATCAGTCCACCTAATTTTACGCAGTCATCTCAAATGCTTCGCTTTTCTTCTCTTCCGGTTTTCCCACAGTCCACGTTTCACTACCATACAATGCTGAGCTGCAGACGCACAGTCCCAGCGGAGGTTCGAGTCCTCCCTCGGGCATGGGTGTGTGTGTGTGTCCTTAGGATAATTTAGGTTAAGTAGTGTGTAAGCTTAGGGACTGATGACCTTAGCAGTTAAGTCCCATAAGATTTCACACACATTTGAACATTTTTTTTGCAAACGCACATTCTCAGAAATTTCTTCCTTAAATTAAGATCTACGTTTGATACTAGCACACTTTTCTTTGCCAGCAATGCCTTTTTGCCAGTGGTACTCTGCTCTTGATGTCCGCCTTGCTCCATCCGTCATTGGTTATTTTGCTGCCTAGGTAGCAGAATTCCCTAACTTCATCCTTTTCGTGACCATAAACCCAGATGTTAAGTTTACCGCTGTTCTCATTTCTGTTAGTTCTCATTACCGTTGTCTTTCTTCGATTTACGCTTAATCCATATTCTATACTCATTAGACTGTTCATTCTATTTAGCAGATCATGTAATTCTTCTTCACTTCCACTCAGGACAGCGATGACCTCAGCGAATCGTATCACTGACATCCTTTCAGCTTCAATTTTAATCCCACTCCTGAACTTTTCTTTAATTTCCATCACTGCTTCTTCGATGTACAGATTGAACAGTAGTGGCGACGGACACACCCCTGTCTTACACCCTTTTTAATCCGAGCACTTGGTTCTTGGTCTTCCACACTTATTATTCACTCTTATTGGCTCTTGTACATATTGTGTAT
This sequence comes from Schistocerca piceifrons, assembly GCF_021461385.2. Lineage (NCBI taxonomy): Eukaryota > Metazoa > Arthropoda > Insecta > Orthoptera > Acrididae > Schistocerca > Schistocerca piceifrons. The sequence continues at coordinate 123,813,745 of NC_060145.1, forward strand.
TACATATCTCTCCCTATAGTTTACACCTATTTTTCTCAGAATTTCGAACATCTTGCACCATTTTACATTGTCGAACTTTTTTTCCAGGTCGATCAATCCTGTTGTAGGAGGTCCATGACTAAGGAATTTATTGCTAGCGCACTCGAGCACATGTAACTTCGATGGACTTCTCACGCGCTTCGTGCGATATGTAAACTACAATAGAATCGCAGACCAGAGGGCAGTGTCGCCAGCAGTAGTAGTGGTAGCTCGCAATCGGGCGGTTGGGTCAGGTCGCCAGTAGAGAGCAGTTGTCGAGTTTTATAGCTCACAGAGAGCACTCGTGTCCTGGAGTTCGGACAATACAGTCCAGTAGCGGTTTTGTAGCGCGAGAAGAGCAGTAGAGTTATGGAATTACCAAGGCCGGTCGTGGAGAACGGTGGCGGTGCCTGATCGATGTAGTATACGGTAAAATAAAAATATTATTGTTCTTTATTTCCGCGAGCGTATGTTAGTTGCTACAACTGATTTTTGTACTGTTGTTATATCAAAGTCCCATGTAAATGTTTTCAAAAATCTTTCGATAATAATCTCTCTTATAAAGATAACTTTTGACAGTCACTGATATGAATTTAAAGTTTTTACTAATTTCTTCTATCCATAATCATGCCGATTATTGTAAAGAAAATCAGCTGTTTTTCATACATAACAAAATCTAGTGGCCAGCATTGCACTGGGCTGTGCTAGAAAATTTTCTTATAGGAGCAGATATATACGCGTTATCCGGCGACTTCATTGAGGTAAGAATTTTCAGTTTATTCAGAATGATTTTTCAGGGCCATGACGCAGCACTGCTGACGTCCAGATTTACCAGTTTAGTTTCACAGTCAGTTAATTATTGAAAGGTTACATTACGAGATTTCTTTTGAAAGGTTATATATGAGTCACATCTTTATTGGGAGGTTAGTCACATTTTTATTGGGGGGTTACGGAATATATCTGTTGGGAGGTTATACTGTGAACGTGTATTGATTTTTCTTTAGTCTTGCTTCCATTGTCAACCGCAAAAACGGGATTGCCTCTCTGACGCCTTTACCTTTCCTAAAGCCAAACTGATCGTCATCTAACAGAAACTCAATTTTCTTGTTCGTAATAAAAATAAACGGGCCTCAAGGTCAAAGACAGGCGTAAAAGGTCGGAATGAGATGATGGAGGAGGAGATGGACGAAGGACAGGGGGGAGGGGGGGGGGGGAGGATGAGCGGAGAGGAATCGGAGGGGAGGAGTTTACGGCGTATACCCAGTTCTCATACATATTTAGGAATTGCGAGGCTTTGTCGGGTTCGCTAGTGCATGATAACAGGCTGCGCCCTCTCTATCAAGAAACTCGCAATTAAATTACTAATTTCATTTGATGCTCCTTGCGAACGTTCTTTTATTATTAAGTGTTGCTGCCCTACTGCATCAAATGCTTTAAGGAAGTCAATACTGTATCTACCTGCCCGCCTTGATCCATGGTTATCTGCAAGTCATGTGAGAAAAGCGCGAGTTGGGTTTCGTATTGTCTGTTGTTGTGGCCTTCAGTCCTGAGACTGGTTTGATGCAGCTCTCCATGCTACTCTATCCTGTGCAAGCTTCTTCGTCTCTTAGTGACTACTGCAACCTACATCCTTCTGAATCTGTTTAGTGTATTCATCTCTTGGTCTCCCTCTGCGATTGTTACCCTCCACGCTGCCCTCCAGTACCAAATTGGTGATCCCTTGATGCCTCAGAACATGTCCTACCAACCGATCCCTTCTTCTAGTCAAGTTGTGCCACAAACTCCTCTTCTCCCCAATGCTATTCAATACCTACTCCTTAGTTATGTGATCTACCCATATAATCTTCAGCATTCTTCTGTAGCACCACATTTCGAAAGCTTCTCCTCTTGTCTAAACTATTTATCGTCCATGTTTCGCTTCCATACATGGCTACACTCCATACAGATACTTTCAGAAGCGAATTCCTGACACTTAAATCAATACTCGATGTTAACAAATTTCTCTTCTTCAGAAACGCTTTCCTTGCCGTCGCTAGTCTACATTGTATATCCTCTCTACTTCGACCATCATCAGTTATTTTGCTCCCCAAATAGCAAAACTCCTTTACTACTTTAAGTGTCTCATTTCCTAATCTAATTCCCTCAGCATCACCCGATTTAATTCGACTAAATTTCATTATCCTTGTTTTGCTTATACCCTCCTTTCAAGACACTGTGCATTCCGTTCAACTGCTCTTCCAAGTCCTTTGCTGTCTCTGACAGAATTACAATGTCATCGGCGAACCTCAAAGATTTTATTTCTTCTCGATGGATTTTAATACCTACTCCGAACTTTTCTTTTGTTTCCTTCACTGCTTGCTCAATATACAGATTGAATAGTATCGGTGATAGGCTACAGCCCTGTCTCACTCCCTTCCCAACCACTGCTTCCCTTTCATGCCCCTAGAATCTTATAACTGCCATTTGGTTTCTGTACAAATTGTAAATAGCCTTTCGGTCCCTGTATTTTACCACTGCCACCTTCAGAATTTGATTGAGAGTATTCCAGTCAACATGGTCAAAAGCTTTCTCTAAGTCTACAAATGCTAGGAACGTAGGTTTGCCTTTCCATAATCTACTTTCTAAGATAAGTCGTAGGGTCAGTATTGCCTCACGTGTTCCAACATTTCTACGGAATCCAAACTGATGTTCCCCGAGGTTCTACCAATTTTTCTTGTCTATGGTTCGTGTTATAATCTTCTACATAGGTTCGTGGTCAGTACGTAAGTATAAAGAAAAACAAATCGTGCTGCACTCATAGAAGCATTCCGGCGAAACGGCACTGTACTGGAAACGGCACTGTGCTGGGAACGATGGTCTAGCGTCACTTTGACGCTGGAACGGTGGTCTAGCGTCACTTCGACGCTAGGTGTGAAGTCCTGCGTAGCGGGACGCGGCGACCTGCGTCACTAAACCAACGGACTGCCGCCTTTCCGGCGCTACTGGGAGAACGTCGGCTGTGTAACTGCCAGTCCTACTAACGCCTCTGAGAGACATTAGCACAATTAGAATGTGAAGACGTCCGTGTATGTAGAATAGCAGCAAGTCATTGCCTACGTACCTATTACTCAAACGGTGACGAAAATCTTGCAAGGCCTCGATATGACATGTCGTTGCAAAACATAGCGGTGATTCGGAAAATGAATGTGATAGTCATCCCGGTTTCTTGCTACACGAAGCAGACGGAGGGAAAGAAAAGACTCTCAAAATTCTTGCTTTCCTTATCCGATTACCTTCTCCCAGGCGTAACCTGCATTAGCTTATTCCTACAACACTGCCAAAAGCCTCAAACACCAAAACATCGTAAGAAATTGGAAATTTGTGGCAAGAACTATGGGACCAAACTGCTGAGGTTACCGGTCCCTAGGCTTACACAATAATTAATCTAATTTAGCCTAACTTACGCTAAGGACAACACACACCCATTTCTGAGGGAGGACTCGAACCTCTGACAGGGGGAGCCGCACGAACCGTGACAAGACATCGTAGGAAAATCATGATCTATGAACACACCATAATGACAGGTGCAAACCTTTTTTCTGAAACCAGTTTGGTTTTATTCAGGATTCCATTACACCATACTATTCCCCACAGCTTTGGCTACAAAACCCTATTTCTGAAAACAACCTGCGTCCAGTGCGGCGACCTTGCGCCACCTTACTGGCAGGGCCTGTATGCCTGCATGGTACCACTCTACTGGCCGCCGTCGGATCCAACGGCTTGCTGCGTCAATAACCTGCTCATCATTCACGTATTGCTTCACATGCAGTGCGTCCTTCATTGAGCCAAACTGTTTGTAGTCGGAAGGCGCGAGATCCATTTTGTAGGGTGGATAAAGAAGAACAGCCCAATGAAGTTTCGTGAGCTCCTATCGGGTGCGCAGACTTATGTGAGGCCTTGTACACTACTGGCCATTAAAATTGCTACACAACGAAGATGACGTGCTACAGACGCGAAATTTAACCGACAGGAAGAAGATGTTGTGAAATGCAAATGATTAGATTTTCAGAGAATTCACACAAGGTTGATGCCGGTGGCGACACCTACAACGTGCTGACATGAGGAAAGTTTCCAACCGATTTCTCATACACAAACAGCAGTTGGCCGGCGTTTCCTGGTGAAACGTTGTTGTGGTGCCTCGTGTAAGGAGGAGAAATGCGTACCATCACGTTTCCGACTTTGATAAAGGTCGGATTGTAGCCTATCGCGATTGCGGTTTATCGTATCGCGACATTGCTGTTTGCGTTGGTCGAGGTCCAATGACTGTTAGCAGAATATGGAATCAGTGGGTTCAGGAGGGTTATATGGAACGCCGTGCTGGATCCCAACGGCCTCGCATCACTAGCAGTCGAGATGACAGGCATCTTATCCGCATGGCTGTAACGGATCGTGCAGCCACGTCTCGATCCCTGAGTCAACAGAGAGGGACGTTTGCAAGACAACAACCATCTGCACGAACAGTTCGGCCACGTTTACAGCAGCATGGACTATCAGCTCGGAGACCGTGGCTGCGGTTACTCTTGAAGCTGCATCACAGACAGGAGCGCCTGCGATGATGTACTCAACGACGAACCTGGATGCACGAATGGCGAAACGTTATTATTTCGGACGAATCCAGGTTCTGTTTACAGCATCATGATGGTCGCATCCGTGTTTGACGACATCGCGGTGAACGCACATTGGAAGCGTGTATTCGTCTTCGCCATACTGGCGTAGCACCCGGCCATTGGTTACACGTCGCGGTCACCTCTTGTTCGCATTGGCGGTACTATGGAAGGTGGGCGTTACATTTCAGATGTGTTACGACCCGTGGCTCTACCCTTCATTCGATCTCTGCGAAACCCTACATTTCAGGAGGATAATGCACGACCGCATGTTGCAGGTCCTGTACGGGCCTTTCTGGATACAGAAAATGCTCGACTGCTGTCCTGGCCAGCACATTCTCCAGATCTCTCACCAATTGAAAACGTCTGGTCAATGGTGGCCGAGCAACTGGCTCGTCTCAATACGCCAGTGACTACTCTTGATGAACTGTGGTGTCGTGATGAAGCTGTACCTGTACACGCCATCCAAGCTCGGACTCAATGCCCAGGCGTATCAAGGCCGTTATTACGGCCAGAGGTGACTGTTCTGGGTACAGATTTCTCAGGATCTATGCACCCTAATTGCGTGAAAATAGCCGGCCGAAGTGGCCGTGCGGTTAAAGGCGCTGCAGTCTGGAACCGCAAGACCGCTACGGTCACAGGTTCGAATCCTGCCTCGGGCATGGATGTTTGTGATGTCCTTAGGTTAGTTAGGTTTAACTAGTTCTAAGTTCTAGGGGACTAATGACCTCAGCAGTTGAGTCCCATAGTGCTCAGAGCCATTTTGCGTGAAAATATAATCATATGTCAGTCCTAGTATAATATATTTGTCCAATGAACAACTGTTTATCATCTGCATTTCTTGTTGGTGTAGCAATTTTAATGGCCAGAAGTGTATTGTCATGGAGAAGGAGGAGATCATCTGGATTTTTGTGGTGACGAACACGCTAAGGCGTTTCTTCAGCTACTTGAGTGTAGCACAAAACACTTGAGACTTTATCGTTGCACAATGGGTGAGGACATCAAACAGAATAACCACTTCAGAGTACCAGAACACCGTCTCCGTGACTTTACCGGCTGAAGATGCGACTTTGAACTTTTTCTTCGGAGGAGAGGTGGTGTGGCGCCACTTCATCGATTGCCGTTTTGCTTCCGGTTCAAACTGTTCCCTCACCTGTGACGATGTTCGACAAGAAACTGTCACGATCATTCTGGTAGCGCGCAAGCAATTCCGCAAAGGTGCTCCTTGCTCTTTATAGTCTTTATAAGGCGGCGAGAAACTCAGTGTGCACACACTTTTGAGTACCTCAGTAGGTGGATGACTGTTGTCAGCAGTACCAACAGAGAGGTATAGTTCAGCAGCGAGGTGTCTGATTTTGATCCGCCGATCACCTCGAGTGAGAGTGTCCGCTCACGCTTATGAATATTTGCGATGCTTTCGCTTTCGGCCAAAAGGAAGTCGGAGTTAGCTCTTTGATTGGAACGCACCCCCTTTACAGACGCCATTTTGAAGGCTATGAATTATGTCGCCACCAACTGGAACTTCTTGAAAAAATAGTGGCAGAAGCGGGAATATTCCACAACATTTCACAACAGATCCCGCATTTTTTCAACCGAAACAGGCCGATAACGAAAATGTATTGCATGATTTACTGAAGGCCTCTCGTAGTTTTGCAGCTACAGGAAGAGCACAACAGTGTATACATGTTCACACTGTGATATCAAAAACGTTTCTTCGTCGTCCGCTTGCATTCAGGAATTAGGCATCTTCCTATTCACTGTTCATAAAGTTTATGTCCATCGTTTCCTTGGTTGACCTACACTGATGAGCCAAAATAGTATGACTATCTGCTTAATATCGTGTTGATCCACATCTGGAACGCAATTCACCAGCGATTCTATGTGACATAGATTCATCAAGTCTCTGGGAGGTTTCCAGAGGTATGTGGCAACAGATTATGAACAAGTCATGAAATTCCTATAAATTAGGAGCCAGTGGTTTGTAGGCACGAAACTGTTGCCCGTTGCAGTCCCAGGTGTGTTTCATTGGGTTCAGATGAGGCGAATTTAATATCCAAGGTATGAAGGTGAGATCACTATCATACTACTCAGACCACTCTAGTACGATTCAGGTCGTGTGACAGGGACAGTGATCGTGCTGGAAGTTGCTGTCGCAGTCGGAGAAGGAATGAAGTATGTAGAGATGTAGTTGTGGCAGTTATGTTCACACAGTGCACTGGTTATGGTGCCTTCGGCTACAACAATTTAAATTACTTTGACGTTTTATGAGTCGAGTGATAGGGGCGGGGCATGAACCTGTCCGAGGCCCATGAGAAGGAGAGGCCGTATCGCGTACGTCACAGCATGTGGCACTGTACGTCTTACGAGTGCCAGTAGCCGTCTCTGGCGGAAAACGACTCTATTTCAGACGAGTGTTGACTGCGTGTTTAAATGTGTGAAAGTTCTCGATACCACACGACAGAATTAAGACTTTCAATGGATACCTTTTTAAATAAATATTGATTTCCTGTGGGCCCTGCACGGAACCGAGCGTTCGCGAAATGTGGCGGATAAGGCAACTAGCATGACGTCACAAGTTCGTTGGCCCCGGCCAATCGCAGCTGCTTCCTGGGCTCCACATGCTTGCTACGTTGCCTGCTGCGTGAGCCTCGTAGTTAATACGTGGCTTGCAGGGGTTGGAAGGGGTCAGGCGTGAAATGGCGCAAGGTAGGGAGAGGACGGGAGGAGGAGAAAGTGAAATACGCATTGATTTTGCATGCAGTTGCGTATTTACAAAAATATTTTTATGCAAGTAAGGCAAAATTATATCTACTGCTGAAATTTTTGTTTTGGTAAACGTATTACTTTCTGCACAAAAATGTTGGGGAAAAAAAGTAAAAAGTAAAACATAATCAGTTTCACAGTCGTTACCAAGCGATCATAAATAAACTTCGATTCTTTTTCAGCTTATAGTCTCAAATCGTAGCTTGTCCTTAGTGGTCACAATTATTATGATGTTTCGAAATTAAGAAACCTCCAGAAGTTAATTTGGAGAGCTTGCAGGGAAAAATGTGCTCACTTGATACTGTAAATTAAGTGGTGTTTGGGTCACATGTTAATTTACACGAAATCGAGCCATCATACCGAAATTGGTTTCAAGGGTGGAAAGAGAGCCATACCTCACTACAATGTGGTGTGAATATAATATACGTAGTTGCAGTCATCGTCGTGTGTCACAGACTAAGTTATCCCTCCACGCAATGTCGAATTAAATTGCTTATTTCTATTTCTTACGTAATTTTTTCAGATCAATCAAATCCACAATCTAAGTTGGCATTAAAGCTATGACGTATTACAGAAAGATGAAATGAATTGACATTGTCTATGACACATTAGCGTAAGCAGTGAACTGGCAATGGGAAGGTCGCGAGTTCAAATACACGTTCACACTGTTTTAAAATTTTTTGTTATTTTTATGTAAGAAACTGTGTTTTCGTAGTAATGTGGTCATTAAATCTACTAGTATTAATCCTTTTATCAGTTTAACAAACTGTCTTGTTATTTTATTTCTACATGCATGAACGTAAAAAACTGAAATTTATATAAACTATTCCTTGCTCATTAGTTGTTGATCGATGTACTAAAATGCAGTGGAGATCCGTCTCGGCTGTAAGAATACAGAATTGGAATCTGTGAATCGTTCTATAGCTGTTCTTGATACCACAGAAAAATACATTTAATTTCAATGAGGCGTAAACAACAACGAGGCCTCGCTGGGCACGAAGTCGTCTAGAAGAGAACAAGTATTACTAACAGAAAATTAATATGACGTATTTCTTCTGCTAAATTAGATCATCACAGAGTCGAAAATTTCATAGCAAATACGCTGGTAGACTAATTTTGGAAAAGGAAGAATATTTCTTTAAGAGTCAGTCGGATGCAGACTATTACAGCCACAGAGATAAGTTCATGGTTACACGAACGGTTTTTGCATGAAGATCCTGCCAGAATGAGTTCCTTTTTCTAGCACAATAAGATATCTCAAGAAGCTCATTTCATCGCCTTGTGCTGGGAAACATGTGTTTGCACCAAAATTGTAGACCGTCGTCGCATCTGTCACAGGTCGCCGCCTATTCTGCTTCATAGAGTGGGCAAGACTCCAGGTGACAGGTGGACGCCCAATACGTTGGCTACTTCCACAGTCCACAGGTGCCTACGACAGCAGCACGCCAACAGCTCACCAGCTTCGCCATTTCCCATAAACTCGTTCCCAGGCGCCGTGGCATAACAGTCTGCCCTTTGTACAAATATTCTGCCATCTGCGCCCTACGCCACATAATAATCTGGAAAGCCCTGAGCTTGTGTGGTAGCAGAAATGATCCCGATGACTCCTTTTCTGCTGTCCCCTGTCTCGAAGTTCCACAGCAGTGTAGACTTACATATATAGGTGAAAACTCTTGAACCAAACTATAATGAACTTTGCTTAATTCAATCTCACCCGAGCTTCAAATGCCATTAAAAAAGAATGTAATAAGCGCCAAGAACGGGATTCTTGATTGAACACTTGTGTGGGTGTGGAACACGTGGAAAGATTCATTTGGGTAAGGCCAGGGATGAAGATAATATATTCGTGAAATCCCATCGATAATGCAATATAATTATCACAGTTCATACACCGGACGATATACTTCATGAGTAAACAAAATACAACAGACCATGTGCTTTTACATCCCCACCAGACAAGATAGAAAAAAGAAAATCACAAAATTCAGGAATTAATAGTACTACTTTTGAAGCAAAGTCTTAGCATTGAGATAAGTTACTTGAAATTTCGAATGATTAAATTACAAATAGATATTGTATACCACATGTTATAAAGAAGTTGAAAACGCGAGCAGAGACCTAAATTCCCCACGTAAAACAGGACTGCAGAATGTATCACAGAAAAAAATCATATTCTCCATGATCGCAGAAGCCGAGTAATTTATAATAACGTAAATGCAGCGCAGATGTCGAAATCCAGCAATGATCTCACCATTATCCAGAACGGTCTCCATGGATTGTGCCAAAGCATCTACACTACAAGGATAGTAGGGAAATGGGCACGTCCAGTCGTCATAGCAACAGAAAAGGAAGAATCTTTTTGCGCTGGCCACGAGGCTTCTCAAAACAAATTGTACCACCTAGCCTTTCTATTGGCCAGCACCAAGCGAAGTTCACTCGATCCGTCAGGTTATGCTTTGCGGTTTCTACCCAGAGGCAGGTCTTTGAGGCTGACAAGTATCATAGCACGCATGAATGCATCGATGAAGGGCATTGGGGCCAAAGCAGACGCCTTTCAACATAAAGTCACTGACCATATTTGGCATTTTGCACTCTTAATTGTACCTCATTATACAGGATGTTTCAGAAGTGATGGTCAATAATTTACACATGGAAAGTACACGCCAAAAGTAGCTAAAAAACTCAAATAAACACCGATCCGCGAATCAACCGTTGCCGAGGTATCGCATTAATTCGAGTTGGGAACCAACTGTAAATGCCCCTTGGTACCGCGGTGTTTACTTTGGTATCTCAAGGTTTGGGATCGACTACGCGTTTGTTTACGCGTGCGCAAATACTTCCCTCCTCCCCCTCTGACCCCTACCGGCCCCACAATCAGTTACGAACGTGAAGACACCATGGACAGAGATTACACCAATGAAGGTTACGCTGACATGCCACCGGCCGGCCAGAGTGGCCGAGCGGTTCTAGGCGCTACAGTCTGGAACCGCGTGATCACTACGATCGCAGGTTCGAATCCTGCTTCGGGCACGGATGTGTGTGATGTCCTTAGGTTAGTTAGATTTAAGTAGTTCTAAGTTCTAGGGGACTGATGACCTCAGATGTTAAGTCCCATAGTGCTCAGAGCCATTTGAACCATTTTTGACATGCCACCTCATGTATGGAAAAGCGAATAGCAGTGTCCTTGAGGCTACACGATTGTGTGAAGAAGCTCTTCCTCTCCGCAGGCAGCCCGACAGGCGTACATTTAGCCTGTTAGATCAGCGCCTCAGAGAAACCTGGAGTTTCGCACATCATATACGAGAAGATCGACCCAGATTCGTAACACCCGATGTTGAAGATGGGTGTTACGTAATGTACATGAACGTGCGAGTACTTCAATAAGGAGGATTGCTGCCCAGCAGTGTGTCCCGTCATAGCACTGTGTGGTTGATTTTACACCGGCAAGTATTCTATCCATGTCCGCCCAGTTGGCCGAGCGGTCTAACACATGGCTTTCCGGAGCGGGAAGGAGCGCCTAGTCCCCGGCGCGAATCCGCCCCTCGGACTGTTGTCCAGGTCGGGTGAGCTGGCCAGTCTGTGGACGGTTTTTAGGCGGTTTTCCATCTGCCTCGGCGAATGCGGGCTGGTTTCCCCCATTCCGCCTCAGCTACACCATGTCGGCGATTGCTGCGCAAACAAGTTCTCCACGTACGCGTACACCACCATTACTCTACCGCGCAAACATAGGGGTTATACTCGTCTGGTGTGAGACGTTCCCTGAGGGGGTCCACCGGGGGCCGAACCGCACAATAAGTTCGGTGTGGGGCAGCAGAGGGGTGAAGTGGACTGTGGTAGTCGTCGTGGGCTTGTGGACCACTGCAGCTGCGGTGGGGACAGAGCCTCTCCGTCATTTCTAGGTCCCCGGTTAACGTACAACTCTATCTATATCATCTCCAGCGAGACAAGCCCTCAACAACGCAGAGTTCCCTTCTAGAGAGTGGGCGCAACAACAGTGTATCCTGAATCCCCTGTTTGTAAGCAATATTCTGTTCACGGATGAGGCTGCATTTACCCACGATGGTATTTTTTAACTACCATAACTGTCACTTTTGGGCTGATTTCTATCCTAATGCAACACACTTATAGCGACATCAATAGCGTTATTCGTTGAACGTCTGAGCAGGACTGCTCGGAGACGCGTAATTGGACTACACGCCCTGCGGACTGTAGTTCCAGATGTACAAGATGATGTCCCACTGAACCGACGCTTGAACATGTGGTTCATGCAAGACGGTGCTACAGCACGTTCTAATTTACGAGTGCGCCGGCTTCTAACTCGGACGTATGATCAACATTGGATAGTTAGAGGAGGGCCTGTGCCATGGCCTCGAAGATCTCCGGATTTAAATCCCATGGATTTCTGTGTGCGGAGCCACGTCAAAAGTCTTGTCTACGTTACCGAGGTCAACTCTGTTGAGGAATTACGCTTGCGGGTTGAAGCAGCCTTCCAGCATTTATAGAATTCCCCAAGACTGCCTGAGAGGACTTACAACTCATTTCAGAGACGAGTTCAGTGTTCATTTCAGACGCACGGAGAACATTTCGAACATCAGCGTTTAGAGATGGTATGTGTTCCTAGACACTGAGGAACCGCAACAGAAAATGTGTATCTCAACAACGGTTGATTTGTGGACCCTTGTTTATTGGAGCTTTTTAGCTGTACTTCCCATGTGTGAATTATTGACCATTACCTCTGAAACATCTGTATTTTTCTTATTCTTTTTCCTGGCTTTATCCCGTAACTTCACGAAGTCGTCATTAAAGTCTGGAATTGGCGTTGTTAATGGTGGAGGTGGCCGGGTTTCCTTCCTGCCATTACACCTTCCCCGCGAGGACGGAGTTTGTGTGCTCCATCTGTCTGCGTCGAGTGTTATTCCACGTGAAAGTGTGAGAGTGTTTTTAAGAGTGTTTGCGAATCGTGCAACTGAGGTGGGCCGTGGTTACGAGCGCACAGCCTAAAAACCACATCCCGGATGGCCGTCACACCGGCCGGCGGGCGAATTCCATCTGGAGAAGGCGCGCCTCCCGAATCTCGGAAGCGGCGTGCCAATGTGCACTTCACTATATAATTCTCAGTATAACCGGTTTTGGCTTCCTGATACCGTCAGAGCTCTTAAAACAAAATGGAAAGATACTAACGTAACAAAACAAGTGCAATGCGCGGGTTAAATCTACAGGCATACTCTAGTAATTTATTTTATTTTATTTTAAACGTCTAGTTCCGTAGGATCAAATTGAGGAGCAAATCTGCAAGCTCATGGAACATCTCAGTACACGAAATTACAACATAAAAGTAATAGCAGATAAAATAAAATGTTTGTGAACCCGAAAAAAGTGAGTCCATAAGTTTAAGTAAACGCAATCAACAATATAAAACAGGAATCAGCTTCATTTTTCAAGGAACTCCTCGACAGTTTAGAAGAAGTGACCCATGAGGACACTCTTCAGTTCCGATTTGAAAGCGCGTGGATCACTGCTAAGATATTTGAATTCATGTGGTAGGCTACTGAAAATGGGTGCAGCATTATACTGCACACCTTTCTGCACAAGAGTCAAGGAAGTGCGATCCAAGTGCAGAATGGAATCTGCCTAGTATTAACTGAATGAAAGCTGCTAATTCTTGGGGAATAAGCTGACAACAAGAAACGAAGGTAATGAATATATATATACTGAGAGGCCAATGTCAGACTACCCAGACTAGTAAACAGGGGTCGACAAAAGGTTTGAGAACTTACACCCCTAATTATCCGAACTGCCAGTTTCTGAGCCAAAAATATCCTTTGAGAATGGGAAGAATATAATACCATTCGTCATAAGCGAATGAAAATGAGCAAAGTAGACTACTTTCCGTATCGAACTCTCACTTACTTCAGATACTGTTAGAATTGTAAAAATGGCAGCATTAAGTCTTTGAACAATATCCTGAACGTAGGATTTCCACGACAATTCACTATCTATCTGAACACCTAGAAATTTGAACTGTCCAGTTTCACTAATCATATGCCCGTTCTGTTCAATCGTATGTTAGAAACTATAAAAACCGAGTTTTACTGTGATTCAGTGTTAGTTTATTTTCTACAAGCCATGAACTTGTGTGACGAACTGCAATATTTGAAACTGTGCCAATGTTGCACACAACATCCTTTACTACCAAGTTAGTGTCATCAGAAAACAAATATTTTAGAATCACCTGTAATACTAGAGGGCATGACATTTATATAAATGCCAGGCACTTAAATGTGATTTGCAGAGTATACATGTAGAAATAAATATAGATAGGAACAGGCGTGCCCCCGCACTGATCCCTGGGGCACCGCACCCTTCCGCCCCTCCCCCCCCCCCCATTTGACTATGCCCCACTCAGACACCACATGACAGTCATTCTCAACACTGTGAATAATTACATTTGCTGTCTGTTGTTGAAGGAAGGTGTGAACCAGTTGTGAGCTACTCCCCGTATTCCGTAATGGCCCAACTTCTGGAGCAATATTTTGTGATCAACACAATCAAACGACTTAATTAAATCAAAAAATATGACTACCGTTCGAAACCTTTTGTTTACCCCATTGAGTACCTCACAGAGAAAAGAGAATATAGTATTTTTAGTTGTTGAACCACTTCTAAAACTTAATTGTACGGTTGATAGTAATGTGAAATAAAATGATCCATCATCTTTACGCACACAGCCTTTTCAATAACTTTAGCAAACACTGACTGCATAGAACTAGGCCTAAAATTGTCTAAATTATCCCTTTCTCCATTTTTATAAAGTGACTTTACTACTGAGTACTTCAATCGTTCAGGCAACTGACCATTCTTGAAACAAAACTAAAAAAAAATTGCTAAGTGCAGGGTTAACTCGTGCAGCACAGTACTTTAATATTCTGCTAGACACTCCATCATATCCATGAGAGTCCTTAGTCTTCATTGATTTAATTATTGACTCAATCTGCCCCTTGTCAGTATTACAGAGGAGTATCTATCTCGGAAAGACATTTTCCAAGAGAGTTATATGGTTCCATGTAGAAACTAAGTTTTTATTTAACTCACCAGCAATGCTCAGAAAGTGATTTTTAAATATTGTGCATGTATCTGACTTATAAGTAACAGAAATATTTTTACCGCGAACTTTACATTTACATTTAAGGATGCTATGGCTAAGGGTCATAACATACTATTAGCAGTATTCTGAAGCAAATGTCGACGTCAAATGCTCTGTAAACAAAGAATGTGAACAACTGCTAGTGATGGCCTGAGAGCACACGTGTTACCCACGTGATACTATTTGAATTAATGACTGTGAATATCTCTTCCTTTCTCTATGTTCACTCTATACCAAAATGATACTACTCTGTAATCACTGATATTTAGTTTCTCTATTCCTGTGGTTAAGGGTGTTCAGAGGGGCACAGAGCATCTATCACTACATATTTTTTCACATCTGCTAGATATACAAGACGCCTATCTGTTTTGTTTTTCAGCTCCATAATGTTGTGATGAAACAAACTAAATTTAATTCTTGGAATTCTTACATATACACACATAAAAAAAAAGTTTTGCATCGCCTCGGTTCTGAAAGTTCTGGAATCTCTGCAGAAATTGGGATAGAGATCAGCACAAACATCATTTCCGCCCTTTATTGCTCATGAAAACCATACAGTGCATGTTGTACCACCATACAGCGACACCTTCTGGTGGTCCAGATTGCTGTACACACCGGTACCTCTAATACCCAATAGCACGTCATATTGCATTGATGCATGCCTGCATTCGTCATGGCATACTATCCACAAGTTCATCAAGGCTCTGTTGGTCCAGATTGTCCCACTCCTTAACGGCGATTCGGCGTAGATCCCTCAGAGTGGCTGGTGGTTCACGTCGTCCATAAACAGCCGTTTTCCAACAATCCCAGGCATGTTCAATAGGGTTCATGTCTGGAGAACATGCTGGCCACTCTAGTCGAGTGATGTCGTTATCCTGAAGGAAGTCAGTCACAAGATGTGCACGATGGGGGCGCGAATTCTCGTCCCTGAAGACGAATTCCTCGCCAATATGCTGCAGATATGGATGCTCTATCGGTGGGAGGATGACATTCACGTATCGTACACCCATTGCAGCACCTTCCATGACCACTATGAGGCGTACGTCGGTCCCACATAATGCCACCCCAAAACAGCAGGTAACATCCACCTTGCTGCACACGTTGGACAGTGTGTCTAATGCGTTCAGCCTGATGGGGTTGCCTCCAGACACGTCTCCAACGATTGTCTGGTTGAAGGCATATGCGACACTCATCGGTGAAGAGAACATGATGCCAATCCTGAACGGTCCATTCGGCATGTTGTTGGGCCCATTTGTACCGCTCTGCATGGTGTCGTGGTTGCAAAGATTGACCTCGTCATGGACGCCACGAGTGAAGTTGCGCATCATGCAGCCTATTGCGCACCGTTTGAGTCGTAACGCGACGTTCTGTGGCTGCACGAAAAGCGTTATTCAACATGGTGGCGTTGCTGCCAGCGTTCCTCCGAGCCATTTAATGCAGGTCACATTTTTTACTATAATTTATGTTGCTAGACATGCTATCACCTGCTCCTCCTCCTACACGCATCTCATCCTTTTTGATTAAAACCTCTGCACGACGCCCCTATTCTCTCTATCACCTGCTTAAGCTTGGCACTACGTTTTACGATGCTTGTGACCTGATATTCTGCACCATGCGTTTCCTGTAGCATTTGACCTGCACCGCTTCTGTAACTAATATCTAGCAGCAGGGAACGTGAAGGACAATCAAACAATTTAAAATCATAGACGGTAAAAATAGTCTGTATTAAACTGAGTGGAAATCCAAGTCCGCAATAGCTATTTATTGTATTTTCACTGTATGACGACCAGTTTCATATCCTGGAGGTATATCTTCAGGTCATATTTGTATATACGAGGGTAATCCCAAAAGTAAGATCTCCTATTTTTTACAACTACATAGACCTGTTCATTTCTATAATGGTTTACATCAGTTTACAGCTTGAACATTTAGCTATTTTTCGACATAATCACCATTTCTGTTGATGCATTTTTGTAGACGCTGTGGCAGTTTTTGTTGCCCATGTCGTACCAGCTTGCCGCCATGCTGTTCAGAAAGTTATGAACCTCTTCTTTCACCTCTTCGTCAGAGCTGAATCGCTTTCCGGCCAAATGTTCTTTTAACCTAGCGAACAGGTGATAGTCACTGGGGGCCAAGTCAGGACTATAGGGTGGGTGGGTGAATATGTTCCACTGAAACTGTTGCAGGAGAGCAACGGTTTGCCGACCGATGTGTGGGCGAGCGTTGTCATGGAGAATGTGTATGCCCTTGCTCAACATTCCTCTTCCCTAGTTCAGAATTGCCCGTTTGAGTTTTTTCAGAGTCTTACAGTACCCGTCAGCGTTAATCGAGGTCCCAGCGATTCAGCTCCGACGACGAGGTGAAAGAAGAGGTTCATAACTTTCTGAACAGAATGGCAGCGAGCTTGTATGACATGGGCATACAAAAACTGCCACAGCGTCTACAAAAATGCATCGACAGAAATGGTGATTATGTCGAAAAATAGCTAAATGTTCAAGCTGTAAGTTGATGTAAACCATTGTAGAAATAAACAAGTCTATGTACTAATAAAAGAATAGGAGACCTTACTATTGGGATTACCCTCGTAGAACGAAACTACAGAAGTAAAAGCGCTAATAGTCAACATAACCTACCGAAAAAAGTAGGCAGTAAAGCAATGTACTGACAGAACTAGTATTTCATGTACCACGAATTCCAAGGTACAAGTGCGCTTAAAAACGTCTCACGTCTCACTGCTCGGTAAAACCTTAGATGAAACGGTAGATGGGCATCCGATCCGGACCATGTATGATCAGTAATACAGCTCAAAAACTCTATAATGAACCGAAAAACACTAACACACACTTAAACTGTGGCGCAAGATGCTCGAAGTCCCTATAAAAGTATGTCCATGCTACAAGGAGACGCATAACATACAATATGAATAGAGCCAAGAAGTAAGAATGAGGATGGAAGACCAAAAGATACCTGGCCGGATTAAAAAGAGTATGAGGCAGGGATACAATATTACTCTACTATGCTCAGCCTAAACTTCGGAAAAATATTCAAGAAATAAATGGGAAGTTGAAAAGTATGTTTAAAATTCAGGATGAAAGAATATCGATGATAAGATCTCCTGATGACACTGCTATCCTCAGTGAAAGTTAAGAATGACAGGACATGTTGAATGGAACGAACAGTCTAATGAGCACGCACTGCGGATTGAGAATAAACCAAAGAATGAGGATAGTATTGTGGAGCACCGGAAATAAGCTTAGCGGAAAACGAAGTGAAGGAACTACATTACTAAGAAAGCAGAGTAATGAATGGCAGACAAAACAAGAACATAATAACTTGTCTTGCTATTAGTTTGCAGGACGGCAGACGGATACAAACACTAAAATGTAAATACCACAAAGATATTTACTGACCGTAAGTTCTAGATCAAGACAACAGTACTGCCGGCCGCTGTGGCCGAGCGGTTCTAGGCGCTTCAGTCTGGAACCGCGCGACCGCTACGGTGGCAGGTTCGAATCCTGCCTCGGGCATGGATGTGTGTGATGTCCTTAGGTTAGTTAGGTTTAAGTAGTTCTAAGTCTAGATGACTGATGACCTCAGATGTTAAGTCCCATAGTGCTCAGAGCCTTTTTAACCATTTGAAGAACAGTACTCCTCGTCGTTGGCCCCTTACGTAGTTGGATTTATTTCGAATCTCTCGACTAGTACAAAGTGCCAAGCGTTTAGAAAAAAACTAAGGTAAAAGAATGGACACGCAAAATTACAGACCAATGTCGTTAACATCGGTTTGCTGAAGAATTCTAGAGCGTACTCTGAATTCAAATATAATAAATTTCCTAGAGGCCGAAAAATTCAAGTCCACGAATGAGCACGGCTTTAGAAAGCATCGCTCGTGCAAAACCCTGCTTGTTCTTTTCTTACGTGATGTACTGCGAACTATGGATGAAGGGCCACAGACAGATTCCATATTTCTAGTTTTCTGAAAAGCATTCGACAGGGTACCCCACTGCAAACTGTTAACGAAGGTAAGTGCATATATAATAGGCTCCCTTATATGTGACAGGCTCGAAGACTTCTCAAGTAATAGAACGCAGTATATTGTCCTCGGCGGCGATTGTTCATCGGGGGCACGGATACCAGTAGTGGCCTAGGGAAGTGTGATAGCACTGTTGCTATTTTGTATATACAGGGTGTTTCAAAAATGACCGGTATATTTGAAACGGCAATAAAAACTAAACGAGCAGCGATAGAAATACACCGTTTGTTGCAATATGCTTGGGACAACAGTACATTTTCAGGCAGACAAACTTTCGAAATTACAGTAGTTACAATTTTCAACAACAGATGGCGCTGCGGTCTGGGAAACTCTATAGTACGATATTTTCCACATATCCACCATGCGTAGCAATAATATGGCGTAGTCTCTGAATGAAATTACCCGAAACCTTTGACAACGTGTCTGGCGGAATGGCTTCACATGCAGATGAGATGTACTGCTTCAGCTGTTCAATTGTTTCTGGATTCTGGCGGTACACCTGGTCTTTCAAGTGTCCCCACAGAAAGAAGTCACAGGGGTTCATGTCTGGCGAATAGGGAGGCCAATCCACGCCGCCTCCTGTATGTTTCGGATAGCCCAAAGCAATCACACGATCATCGAAATATTCATTCAGGAAATTAAAGACGTCGGCCGTGCGATGTGGCCGGGCACCATCTTGCATAAACCACGAGGTGTTCGCAGTGTCGTCTAAGGCAGTTTGTACCACCACAAATTCACGAAGAATGTCCAGATAGCGTGATGCAGTAATCGTTTCGGATCTGAAAAATGGGCCAATGATTCCTTTGGAAGAAATGGCGGCCCAGACCAGTACTTTTTGAGGATGCAGGGACGATGGGACTGCAACATGGGGCTTTTCGGTTCCCCATATGCGCCAGTTCTGTTTATTGACGAAGCCGTCCAGGTAAAAATAAGCTTCGTCAGTAAACCAAATGCTGCCCACATGCATATCGCCGTCATCAATCCTGTGCACTATATCGTTAGCGAATGTCTCTCGTGCAGCAATGGTAGCGGCGCTGAGGGGTTGCCGCGTTTGAATTTTGTATGGATAGAGGTGTAAACTCTGGTGCATGAGACGATACGTGGACGTTGGCGTCATTTGGACCGCAGCTGCAACACGGCGAACGGAAACCCGAGGCCGCTGTTGGATCACCTGCTGCACTAGCTGCGCGTTGCCCTCTGTTGTTGCCGTACGCGGTCGCCCTACCTTTCCAGCACGTTCATCCGTCACGCTCCCAGTTCGTTGAAATTTTTCAAACAGATCCTTTATCGTATCGCCTTTCGGTCCTTTGGTTACATTAAACCTCCGTTGAAAACTTCGTCTTGTTGCAACAACACTGTGTTCTAGGCGGTGGAATTCCAACACCAGAAAAATCCTCTGTTCTAAGGAATAAACCATGTTGTCTACAGCACACTTGCACGTTGTGAACAGCACACGCTTACAGCAGAAAGACGACATACAGAATGGCGCACCCACAGACTGCGTTGTCTTCTATATCTTTCACATCACTTGCAGCGCCATCTGTTGTTGAAAATTGTAACTACTGTAATTTCGAAAGTTTGTCCGCCTGAAAATGTACTGTTGTCCCAAGCATATTGCAACAAACGGTGTATTTCTATCGCTGCTCGTTTAGTTTTTATTGCCGTTTCAAATATACCGGTCATTTTTGAAACACCCTGTACATGGCAGACGGGATGGGCAGCAATATGTGGTTATTAGCTGATGATGTGATGGGCAGCAATATGTGGTATATGTACAGGAAGGTGTCGACGATAAGTGACTGTACGCTGATACAAGATGACCTAGACAAGATTGCTAGTTGGTGTGATGAATGGCAGCTAGCACTTAATGTATAAAACTGCAGATGAGTAGAAAGAAAGCAAACCTGTTAGGTTCGAATACATCATTAATAGTGTCCGGCCTGACACAGTCACGTTGGTTAAATATCTGAGCTTAACGTTGCGAAGCGATATCAAATAGAACGAGTATGTGGGGATTGCAGAAGGGAAGGCGAATGGTCGATTTCGGTTTATTGGGAGAATTTTAGGAAAGAGTGGTTCACCTGTAAAGGAGACCGCATATAGGAGGCTGATGTGACCTATTCTTGAGTATTGTTCGAGTGTTTGGGATCCGCACCAGGTTGGATTGGAAGAAGACATCGAAGCAATTCGGAGGCAGACTGCTAGATTTGTTACCGGTAGGTTCGATCATCATGCAAGTGTTACGGATATGTTTTGGGAGCTCAAGTGGGAATCCCGTGGGGTGGGGGGCGCGCGGGGGAGGGGGAGGGTGGTAAGAAGATATTCATTTCGACGAACACTACCGAGAAAGTTTAGAGAACTGGCATTTGAAGCTGACTGCAGAAAGATCCTTCTACCGCCAATATGCATTTCGCGTAGGGTCCACGAAGATAAGAAACGAGAAATTAGGGCTCACACGGAGGCATACAGACAGTCGTTGTCCCCTCGCTCTATCTGCGAGTGAGACAGGAATAGCAACGACCAGTTGTGGCGCAGCGTACCCTCCGCCAAGCACCGTACGGTGGCTTTCGGAGTATGATGTAGATTCAGAAATGTGTGAAACTTAACAAGCACGATACTTTTCAACAACAGCACTAAACAGATACGACGAGGAAATTATGAAAAGTATCGTAATATATGCAAAAGGACACCTGACGACTGGTTGGCAGGCGGATGTAGATATGAAAAAAAAAATGGTTCAAATGGCTCTAAGCGCTATGGGACTTACCATCTGAGGTCAGCAGTCCCCTAGAACTTAGAACTACGTAAACCTAACTAACCCAAGGACATCACACACATCCATGCCCGAGGCAGGATTCGAACAGTAGTGGTCGCTCGGTTCCAGACTGTAGCGCCTAGAACCGCTCGGCCACAGTAGATTTGAACTTCAGCTATATAGTACATTTACTTTATGTTAATGGTCTTCCATTTTGTTTTAACAGATCTGACGAAGACAGAAAGCCGAAGCCGTTGATATTGTGCGACCAAGACGGACAGTTATTAAAAACCCGAGGGAGAAGGGAGATTGTCCTATATATACCTGGCGCCGGCCCACCGCCGGTCAGTACATTAGCGCACCTGATGAGGGCAACGTGGTCGATTGCCGGAATATTGTGTCCTATGCACACTCATACCAGGCTGTTCACCCGAAATTTATTTCGTCGGTTATTAAAAATGTTGTTACTGTGCAGTGACGATTCGCGTCTTTTTAATCTTGTCTCGTGGGTTAAAACTAGACTGGCAATACCTACCTAAAACTCTTCCTCTAATACGTAGTGCAAGGATTTGACCCGAGTTCGCCGATTATTCACCAGCAGTGGCCAAACACGCTGTAGAAACGGTATACCGTGCGAAGCAAAAACCTGGAACGTGTATACAGCGGCACGGATATGCTTCTTGACATGGCGCTGTTATGATGAGAACTGCCTCCGTAGCAGAAGGCGCTAACGCACACTTGTACACTCCTGGAAATTGAAATAAGAACACCGTGAATTCATTGTCCCAGGAAAGGGAAACTTTATTGACTCATTCCTGGGGTCAGATACATCACATGATCACACTGACAGAACCACAGGCACGTAGACACAGGCAACAGAGCATGCACAATGTCGGCACTAGTACAGTGTATATCCACCTTTCGCAGCAATGCAGGCTGCTATTCTCCCATCGAGACGATCGTAGAGATGCTGGATGTAGTCCTGTGGAACGGCTTGCCATGCCATTTCCACCTGGCGCCTCAGTTGGACCAGCGTTCGTGCTGGACGTGCAGACCGCGTGAGACGACGCTTCATCCACTCCCAAACATGCTCAATGGGGGACAGATCCGGAGATCTTGCTGGCCAGGGTAGTTGACTTACACCTTCTAGAGCACGTTGGGTGGCACGGGATACATGCGGACGTGCATTGTCCTGTTGGAACAGCAAGTTCCCTTGCCGGTCTAGGAATGGTAGAACGATGGGTTCGATGACTGTTTGGATGTACCGTGCACAATTCAGTGTCCCCTCGACGATCACCAGTGGTGTACGGCCAGTGTAGGAGATCGCTCCCCACACCATGATGCCGGGTGTTGGCCCTGTGTGCCTCGGTCGTATGCAGTCCTGATTGTGGCGCTCACCTGCACGGCGCCAAACACGCATACGACCATCATTGGCACCAAGGCAGAAGCGACTCTCATCGCTGAAGACGACACGTCTCCATTCGTCCCTCCATTCACGCCTGTCGCGACACCACTGGAGGCGGGCTGCACGATGTTGGGACGTGAGCGGAAGACGGCCTAACGGTGTGCGGGACCATAGCCCAGCTTCATGGAGACGGTTGCGAATGGTCCTCGCCGATACCCCAGGAGCAACAGTGTCCCTAATTTGCTGGGAAGTGGCGGTGCGGTCCCCTACGGCACTGCGTAGGATCCAACGGTCTTGGCGTGCATCCGTGCGTCGCTGCGGTCCGGTCCCAGGTCGACGGGCACGTGCACCTTCCGCCGACCACTGGCGACAACATCGATGTACTGTGGAGACCTCACGCCCCACGTGTTGAGCAATTCGGCGGTACGTCCACCCGGCCTCCCGCGTGCCCACTGTACGCCCTCGCTCAAAGTCCGTCAACTGCACATACGGTTCACGTCCACGCTGTCGCGGCATGCTACCAGTGTTAAAGACTGCGATGGAGCTCCGTATGCCACGGCAAACTGGCTGACACTGACGGCGGCGGTGCACAAATGCTGCGCAGCTAGCGCCATTTGACGGCCAACACCGCGGTTCCTGGTGTGTCCGCTGTGCCGTGCGTGTGATCATTGCTTGTACAGCCCTCTCGCAGTGTCCGGAGCAAGTATGGTGGGTCTGACACACCGGTGTCAATGTGTTCTTTTTTCCATTTCCAGGAGTGTATATTGGCACCTGACTCGGTTCAAGTGAGGTGAAATTTTCATATAGTGTTTAACAGGTAGTGGGTGGAGGGATCGTGGAGTAAATTTCTTGATCATCAAACTTTTTGGACATGTTCAGGAAGAAATTCCAAACCTCTCCGCAGTATCCCATGAGGTGAGGGCATCTCATGCTGTTGATGATGATTGGTCCGTCGTATAGGGACGTTAAGCTGGGTGGTTCCCTCTGTGGTATTCGGGAGGAGTGGCCAGTGTGTTTGGCACCCGGCTCCACACTCTCCCTTTTATCATCATCATGCAGCCCCACACCGCACTGCTATGGGCACACGCCCATGTTAGTCACCCGCACTCAACAAACTCTCATACGCTGCGTGGAGAGGGTCCAATGAGGATGAAAAACCTTTCAGATTAGACCGCTGAACAGGCCTCGAGGTCTCCCAGTCTACCGTTCCGTAAGTCTTCCTTTCCTTGCTGTTAAAAGGGGAAGTGGATTCTTATAACACGAGTATGCAGTATAGAGTAGAAAATCGTGTTTCAAGTAGAGTATCATAAGAATTTTTTGCTTGTCCATCCTTGTGACTGATGGTCTGCAGGACATCGGCCGTTTACTTACGTAATGAAATGAAACACCTGCGGCCGTCATGTTGATGTCATTTTACGAGGGTCGTTCAGTTAGTAATGCCACACTTTTTTTCTCAGCACATACAGGGCTATTACAAATGATTGAAGCGATTTCATAAATTCACTGTTGCTCCATTCATTGACATATGGTCACGACACACTACAGATACGTAGAAAAACTCATAAAGTTTTGTTCGGCTGAAGCCGCACTTCAGGTTTCTGCCGCCAGAGCGCTCGAGAGCGCAGTGAGACAAAATGGCGGCAGGAGTCGAGAAAGCGTATGTCGTGCTTGAAATGCACTCACATCAGTCAGTTATAACAATGCAACGACGCTTCAGGACGAAGTTCAACAAAGATCCACCAACTGCTAACTCCATTCGGCGATGGTATGCGCAGTTTAAAGCTTCTGGATGCCTCTGTAAGGGGAAATCAACGGGTCGGCCTGCAGTGAGCGAAGAAACGGTTGAACGCGTGCGGGCAAGTTTCACGCGTAGCCCACGGAAGTCGACGAATAAAGGGAGCAGGGAGCTAAACGTACCACAGCCGACGGTTTGGAAAATCTTACGGAAAAGGCTAAAGCAGAAGCCTTTCCGTTTACAATTGCTACAAGCCCTGACACCCGATGACAAAGTCAAACGCTTTGAATTTTCGACGCGGTTGCAACAGCTCATGGAAGAGGATGCGTTCAGTGCGAAACTTGTTTTCAGTCATGAAGCAACATTTTTTCTTAATGGTGAAGTGAACAGACACAATGTGCGAATCTGGCCGGTAGAGAATCCTCACGCATTCGTGCAGCAAATTCGCAATTCACCAAAAATTAACGTGTTTTGTGCAATCTCACGGTTTAAGGTATACGGCCCCTTTTTCTTCTGCGAAAGAAACGTTACAGGACACGTGTATCTGGACATGCTGGAAAATTGGCTCATGCCACATCTGGAGACCGACAGCGCCGACTTCATCTTTCAACAGGATGGTGCTCCACCGCACTTCCATCATGATGTTCGGCATTTCTTAAACAGGAGATTGGAAAACCGATGGATCGGTCGTGGTGGAGATCATGATCAGCAATTCATGTCATGGCCTCCACGCTCTCCTGACTTAATCCCATGCGATTTCTTTCTGTGGGGTTATGTGAAAGATTCAGTGTTTAAACCTCCTATACCAAGAAACGTGCCAGAACTGAGAGCTCGCATCAACGATGCTTTCGAACTCATTGATGGTGACATGCTGCGCCGAGTGTGAGAGGAACTTGATTATCGGCTTGATGTCTGCCGAATCACTAAAGGGGCACATATCGAACATTTGTGAATGCCTAAAAAAACTTTTTGAGTTTTTGTATGTGTGTGTAAAGCATTGTGAATATATCTCAAATAATAAAGTTGTTGTAGAGCTGTGAATTCGCTTCAATCATTTGTAATAACCCTGTATTTATTGTTAAGAGTCAGAATTTGGTGACAATATACATTAACATGTCGGAGCCGTGCGCGACTCGTGTTCGTACCGTTTATTGCTTGACAGTTTGTCTGTGCGGTACCGCCGTCCCGTTTCTTATTCGATTTACTGGCGCCACTAAGATGCTGGCCTGCCTGCCCGTGAGTGGCAGCAGTGGCGCTATCGATAAGAGCACTGTCGTACTATATCTTTGGAGGGACCGCTAGTATTTCCGGGTCGTGGTATGCTGTGAGTTCAGTGGGGACGACCTTGGTTGATCGGTCGGTCGGTCGTCTCATCGGGCGACGTGTGTTTGGTCCCGGGTTCTCTGTGTGTGTCGACTTGTGATACCTCCTAGTTGTTCCACAGTGTCTGGTTTTAGTATAGTTCGAGTTGTTTGTGGAAGTGTTCCGCGGAACCGTGTGTAGCTTGTCCGGCTTTGTCTGAGCAGTTATTTTAATGCTGTCTGCGTGCTGGATTGAGTGAGTCAGTTGGGACGGAGCAGCAAGCTAATCTCTGCGGAGCGAGGCCAGGCCGGAGTCACTGGCAGTGTGCAAGCAATGTCGGATCATGAGGCGCTAGCTGCGACAGCGACAAAGTTAGTTGCCCACCGAACCTGGACCCTGAAATTGAGTGATCAGTTCATATTACCCTTAGAGTGGTTATTGTTCCCTTGGCTGTTTTTACGCGCCAATTTCTGGAGGTGTAGTGCTGTTCGTATTCTCGTCCTTGTCCGATATTTTTCATCGTTGTGCCATTGGTCAGATGGAAGGGAATTGATTAAGTAGCTGGTCGCTCCTTGCGCCGTCACTAGTTTGGGTTGCCATCCCATTACCTAACTTCAACTCTTGGCTGCCTGTCTCACCTCACCTTAAGTTTGAGCTACCTTCCCAGGAGGACCCTTGGAGCACTTCTGAGCACCACTGTTTTGTTGTTTTAGACTGTGATTTTCTTTTAGCCTCAAGTACTGTGCGAAGCCTTCATCCGTCCATTAATTTAGTGTGTTTGAATGTTAAGATAAGGCCTTCAGCCGTCTTAAGTTAAAAATTTGCAGATACTTGCTGTAACTATTTTTTTTTTTTAAAGGCGATGTTGCCCATTGGAAACCCTTATTATTACCCAGGCCTTACGCCTTGAGTTGTTCTATGTTCAGTATGTGGCCTACAGCCGAATCTTATGTGAAATGTTTTAAGATAAGGCCTTCAGCCATCTTAAACTAAAATTTCAGAAGTCACTTGTTTAAAACCTTTTAATATTTTCTTCTCTATCTTAAATTCTTGTTATCCAGGCCTTAAGCCCTCAGTTCTTCTATCTCCAGTGTATGGCCTTTGGCCGAGTTCTTATGTAAAATTTTATAACTAAGGCCTTCAGCAGTGTGTATTCCTTAAGGCAATTTTAATAACTTGTGTTCGGGCCTTCAGGCGTATTGTTTTTGAATGCTTTTAAGAGCATGCGTGATTAAGTGTCTTAGGAAAATAAAGTTTGTATGTTTTCTGCAACTGGCAGTAACTGATTTGGTCCCTTTCCGCAACTATAACATCATCCGCTCTGTCCTGTGAAACCAGATTTCAATGTCCTATTTCTCTACGTAGTCTCCATCACGTTCTTTGGCCGCACGCCCACGTTGTGGAAGAGCATGTGTTCTCTGCTGGTAAAAGCTCTTATCCTGTAGACGTAACCGTGTTTTCACTGCATGATTGACACTCTCGTCATCTTCAAAGTGTGTTCCCCGTAGAGAATCTTTTGGTGGCCCAAAGAGACGGAAGTCTGAGGGTGCCAGGTGTGGACTGTAGGGTGGATGAGGCAATGATGTCCATCCGAATTTTGCGATGTGTTCCCGGGGTGTCAAACGTGTGTGGGGGTGCATTATCGTGTTGGAGCAAGATTTCTGCTGGATTCTTGTTCGATTGAACACGTCGGGAACGGTTCTTGAGGTTATTCAGAGTCTTCACGTAAGTCTCTGAATTGATGGTTGACCGTTCTGGCATCACATCCACGAGAATGACGTCATCACAATCCTAGAAGACTGTCACCTTGACTTTCCTGGCAGACGTGGTTTTCTTGAATTTCTCTTTTTGTGGCGAATGAGGGTGATGCCACTCCATGGTTTTGTTTCCAGCGCAAAGTGGCGCAACCAGCTTTCGTCCCCCGTAATACTCCGCGACAGAAAGGCCTCTCCGTCGGTCTCAAAACACTCCAACAGTTCAGATGAAATCGCCTTCCCTTGAATTTTGTGGTCCACTGTGAACATTCGTGGAACCCATCCTGAGCACCTCTTTGAATATCCGTCAGTCTCGACCATTGCAGGCGCACTTCCAATGCCCACCGACAATTGTAGTGCCAATAGTCGAGTTGTGATGCGGCGGTCGGCACGAATAATGGCATCCACACGATTCAGCATGCCTAGAGCAGTGGCTGTGACAGGATGTCCCGAGCGTGGCTGATCATGGAGCTCTATTTCTGCATTTCCTGAGGCTGTAACTTTCTTTACGCATCGCCCAACTGTACTTCTATCAACTGCAATTTCGCCATACACTCCACACAAACGTTTATGATTGTTCACCATTGTTTCTTTTCCTGCACACAAGAATACAATAGCAGCACGCTGCTTGTAACGTGAGTCGTAGGTAGCCGTCATTTTGAGACTGTACTACGACTCTGCCGTCTGCCAGAACGGTTCGAAACTTCGCAGGCGGACTGAACAAACATCAAATGTGAAGCACCCACAAGGACGTTTGTCTATGTACATTAATGGCTTCAAAAAAATGTGGGGCATTGCTTATTGAACGACCTTCGTATTATATTGCAGGTAGTTTCGGTGACTCAATATATCACCTTCAGCGTCAGTTAACTCCTGAAGATGGTGTATTGAGTCACCGAAACTGGTTGAATTATAATAAAATAGCACCAGAACTGCGGCTGCAACTGTTTCATTTTATTGCATAAGAATATTATTCCTTAAACTAGATGTTAACATCTGAGATAGAGCTTAAGACACGTAGGACGCGGAGTAGCGTATGAACGTAACGGTGCCACAGCGAAGTGACTAAGCAACGAATTTAGTCGAGATTATGTGTTATTACGATATCTAGGCAAACTCCTTCTAGCAGTGCGATTCACTGTGCAAGCTGCAAACGACGTGCACAAATGTCACATTCTCAGTTGGAGATGGCGTAGGCTTTACGCCTCGGCGCGAAAGTAAACAAGTCAGGTTTCTTTCTGGGAAGGGCTTCCACATATGCGCTGGCATGGAGTCTTGCTCAAGAACGGCGCTGACTAATAGGTAGGTGCCAGCGCTGTGCAGTTAAAGCTCTTACGTTATTAACGGTTGAATGACGGGAAAGGACTGTTCAGTGGATTTAACGAGTATGAATAAAATCCTTTTGGACCGCAGGTGTCGCTGAGGACAGCTGCAAAAATGTTAGAAACGACGTGTTTAATAGCGATTTTAATTACAAAATAACGAGATCAAATTCCAAAAAGGATTTTATTCAAATTGATACTGACCGTGCGAGCCTTCACACTTCTATCAGTTCAAGTGTGTAACTCCACTGCAGTTCCCAGAAGAACAGAAGTCAGTGCAACGAATGAGAAAAAATTATGCGAAAATCCAGGTAAATACATATCACTTCCGGAGCTAGCCTTCTGACTACATATGCAGCGCAATGACAGTATCTTCTGTTTTCCGCATGTACTAGAACATGTATTCTTATGGGTGTCATAGCTGTAGATTTAGACCACATCGGACACATATACCAAGACTTTCGGACGAATCAACCATATAATCCTAAACATACCAACGGAAGGCAGGTGTGAGAACTGTTGTACAATTAGGCTGAAAGCTAATGATTTCAGGATACTAATCTGAATAACAGTCTGAAAAAATTATCTGTTAAATAATTATCAGTCTGGGTTTAGGAAAGGTGAAGACACTGTAGAGGCCGGTCTGCCGTTACGTTTGATAGTGAAAGTAATACTTAAGAGCTACTCAAAAGACCTTCATTCGGTTTGTCGGCCAGAAGAAAACATTTGACAATGCAAAGCGGCGCAAAATGTTTCAAGTCCCCAGAAACGTAGGTACACGCTATACGGAAAGGCGTAACATACAATATGTATTAGAGTCAAGAAGTAAGAACGAGGATGGAAGACCAAAAGATACCTGGCCGGATTAAAAAGGGCGTAAGTCAGGGATGCAATATTACTCTACTATACTGAGCGTGAACATCGCACAAATATTTTTGACGAAATAAAAGGGAAGTTCGAAAGCATGTTTAAAATTCAGGTCGAAAGATTATCGATGGTAAGATTTACTGATGACTTTGCTATCCTCAGTGAAAGCGAAGAATGACAGGGCTTGTTGAATGGAATGAATAGTGTAATAAGCACACACTGTGGATGTAGAATAAATCAGAGAATGAGGATGGTATTGTGGAGCACCAGAAATAAGGTTAACGCAAAACGAAGTGAAGGAACTCCATACTAAGGGAGCAAAGTAACGAATGGCAGACGAAACAAGAACGTAAGAAACAGTCTAGCAGAAAGAGAGCGCATTCGTCGCGGCAAGAAGTTCACCTGTATCGGACGTCGGGATTGATCTGAGAAGGAAATTTCAGGATGCGTACCGCAGCGTTCCATGGAAGTGAATCAAGTTCTGTGGGAAAATACGGAAAGGAAAGAGAATCGAAACGTATGAGTGGTGGCGTTACGGAGGTACGGTGAAAATTAAATGGTAAGATAACGGATGATGTGGTTCTTTGCAGAAACGGCGAAGAAAGGAATGTTTTAAGGACTAAGGGACCAACGAACAAGGCACCAGACGGAGCCACAGAATGCAGGATCCGTAAGGAAAGACAGAGATTGGAAAATACCCAACAAATAACCAATGGCGTTGGGTGTAAGCGCTACTTTGAAATGAAAAGA
This sequence comes from Schistocerca piceifrons, assembly GCF_021461385.2. Taxonomy (NCBI): domain Eukaryota; kingdom Metazoa; phylum Arthropoda; class Insecta; order Orthoptera; family Acrididae; genus Schistocerca; species Schistocerca piceifrons. The sequence continues at coordinate 123,844,236 of NC_060145.1, forward strand.
CTGACATAGGAGTGTAAGCAGTGGCGTACTGCATCAAATCAATTAGAAGAGTGATGATCCAGAGAAAAATAAAGAAATAGTTGTAGTTTTGAGATACGTACAGCCGTGTGGAATTTTGCTGGTTTCCTGTGTGTGTAATCTGTTGGGGGCAGCGACAAGATTGGCAGATCTACCGACGGTATTTAGAGGTACTGCTTAATATACTGGGTGATTGAAAAGTAACTGTACATACTTCGTGAGTGTAGTGTATGCATCAAAATAAGCGTAAAATATTAAACAAGGCTTTTTCTGAAATTCCTTTATCACAAGTGCAACACAAACAACACAAAACTAATTCTTCTCAGAAAGCAACGGCACTAAGGGACCCGAAATTCAACACAACAACATGCTGTACGTTTATCCCACATCATGTTCAAAATGATGTCCATGTAGATAGTGACGCGCTCGACGCCTTACTGCTCTCGTAAAGTCGCAGGTTCCGTCCATTTCATTCTGCACAGCTGCACAGCCATTTTCAGTTCGCTGCTGTAGGTATGCTACATTCTCACGAGCTCTCTGACATGACCTCCTAGGTGGAAGTCCAGTGGGATTAAGACCTGGCGATCTGGCGTGCTAAGCATCCGGTCCTGCACGATCGGGACAAGCAACATTAAGGTACCCTCTTGCCTCCCGACTGAAATGAGCATAACGCATATGTTGGTACGTGTAGCGAGTGGGAAATCATGAAGCAGAGCACCCAATTCATGTTCTGAAACTATCGATACACCCTGCCGAACAGACGCTGTGGAATAACATGCGTCGGAGTTAGTGATCGTCCACTATACCACTCAAATGTTCACTGCGAAACGATGTTAATATCCCAGTACTGTAATTATGCGAGGATTCTCATGCGCCCACACGGGTAAGGAGGCTCTCATCCATAAACATTGTAAGGTTTATGCATTAAGTTGTTCTGAAAGCGGTGCTGATATTCAAGATAATAAAAGCAGGTTAAAAGCTGTGAGCTATCTGGGGAAGTTATCCTTACATTACTGAGCAACTGTTTCACCAGGTATCCAGTCTAGTTTACCAAATTGCCAACCAGGCTAACATTAATTATAATCTTTTAATAGTCATCTTACGACAACCGGTGATATATATATGTATATATATATATATATATATATATATATATATATATATATATATATATATATATATATATATATATATATATAAGAGAATTTAAATAAAAAGAAATAAATCAGTTTATATTTGGACATTTATTTTAACATTGATCATTGTTCCGTTAAAATTTCAGCATATTAAACTTGATTCATAACTAAACTGGTGCCTTATTTAGGACTGTGAAAATGTGAGTTTGTAATGTTACGGAACACATCAAATAAGGAGCCAAGATTGGGAGACTGCATACAACCCTGCATTCGTAAAATAACACACGAAGAACGTTGAAACATAAGTAAGAGGAAATTAACCACAACCAACCGATTCAATTTTCACCCAAAGAAGTTACGGTGGTAGCGCAATCCTGTCCGTCATGAAATTACCACACACTGGTATACTAAATTCATAGTAATTGTCTGTGAAATCTTCTCGAAAAGAATAGCTGAGGGCTACTTTGATGATTACACCACATGCTTCACGTGGTCAACTTGCTTTACACAAAGACTGTAACTCCACAATAATTTTGATAATTAAAATAAATTGCATCGAAACGCAATTTACAAAAGAAAAACCTTGAACTGGTTACTATCGTCATACTATTAACCTGTTGGGTCAAACAATTATATAAGCATGCTATATAGAAAAATATTGTCAAGACGAGACGTTATAATCTCACGCACATTCGCATTTAAGATTGATGATCTTAGTTATAGTTACGGATCTTCAACACATGGTTCCACTTTGCTCACAAAGTAGTGACAAAGCAACTACTGAAAGATATTCTGATCTTCACACTCGAATTACACTGCGTTGCAATTTAAGATAACATAAGATATTTTAGATCTAAACCTGAAACAAAGGTGATTAAATATTCAGTTAGGCTGAACTTAAGAAATCCATTGTTCTACGGACTTGGCAGAGACGTGCTTAGCTGGAGATCTTACCACTTCAGACACTCGCCGCAGACCGACTGGCCTGGGCCCCTACCGAGCGTTCTTAACAGATACGAACGGAAGTGACCAGAGAGGCAGCTTCCTCTACCAACATGACAAGGGACAGACAGAACCAGCCGGCCGCGGTGGTCGTGCGGTTGTAGGCACTCCAGTCTGGAGCCACGCTGCTGCTACGGTCGCAGGTTCGAATCCTGCCTCGAGCATTGATGTGTGTGATGTCCTTAGGTAAGTTAGGTTTAAGTAGTTCTAAGTTTAGGGGACTGATGACCTTAGCTGTTATGTCCCATAGTGCTTAGTGCCATTTGAACCATTTGAACAGACAGAACCATACCAAGAATATAAACCTCTTTGCTTTTAGAAAGCGTAGCTACCTGTTCCGATGTTGGTCCTACTCTAGCAGACCAGGCTTGTCTGCTACCATCAAGCATGCAACTAGAAATACATTTGCTCATTCATCCTTTCACACAGAAGGGAAGGGGGATGACAGTATCAAATCATATTCACTATATAAAAGAAAGCGGATGTAGGTTCGTTATGAGACTGTGTGACATAAATTACATATAAACTGCGGTTTAAAGTGTAGTAGTGTGACAGATCGTTCTTGTTTATATGTAAAAGTAACACGTTCCACTGCTCAGTCTCCTCCCAGATAGAGTCAGAAACACCACAGTAAATTTAGAAATGGAATGTATGCCGTAAATGACAGCAGATTTAAGAAATTAATACGAAAGGAATCCAACAGAGACCTTTCAACATTACCCGACGGCCGAACAGTGGATCAGCCGCATGGCGCTCGAGTACTGTAATTATGCGATGATTTGCATACGTCCACACATGCCTGTTATGAATTTACGAGACTCGCACGGGTGAAGAGGCTCTCATTTGTAAACAGTAGCCGACGACTGAACAGTGGATCAGCTGGAGTAACCATTGAGAGAAATTCTGATGTGTGGGGTTATTACAGGTGTCAGCCCCCGTACCTTCTGCAGGTGAAATGGGTGGAATTACTGTCTCCAAAGCAGGCGCTATACAACTGGCGCCACACAACTGGCTGCGGAGCCCCTACAGTGGAACTTATACGGCAGCTTTTTATGGTAGAATCTTCATCTACCATTTCCAGGCCACACCCACTACATCCGGTTCAGGCCGACCCAACCATGGCGCACCAGGAATGCCGTATTCCCTAAAACGCTTGTCCACAGCTGCGAGAGTCTGATGGTTTAGTACTCTTCTGTTTGGAAACATTTCCATATATCATCATCTTGCTGCTCATGCATTGCCTTCTGCTGCGCAGTAAAGGAGGTGCATATCCGCATCTTCACCATTTGCGTACGCCATCGTGGTACACACATTGATTGCAGTCTGTGAACTACCGACATAATGAATGTACGTACTACGTCTGGTGCCCCTACACTACAACAGCGCCATAGAGTGCAACGGAACACACCGAAGTAAACAATGGCATTTTGTTGTAGATACAACCGAGCAACATTAGTCGAAACGTAGGCGAATACGATAAGCCAAAAGCCTAACTGGCCCATGATGTAATGTCTATCGCAAAGGACAATATGCATCATATCTCTGAAATATAGTAGTTTCAGACAAAACTTTATTTATCATTTTACTCTTATTTTGATGCGTACGTTACTTCCAAGTAGGGTGTAACGTGTCAGGCAAATCCAACACCTTCCATGAAAACCCTGACATGATAAGCAAATCCAGTAGTATGTCAAATAGCTCCGAATAAATCGTGACATTAAATTATCGAAACTAGTACTAGTGAGCAAATGGAATACCACAGACTAACACAAGAATGCCTAAATACATATCATACCTTCCCACCGTGAGACAGACACAGTTCCGAAGGGAGAAACGAGAACAGAAGCCGAGAGCAGAACCGTGTTAAGCTAGAAGGCCCTACGTTTCCAGCTAACCACTAGGACCACCCCCCAGCCCATGTTAAAAGCTAGAGCTCTCCAGAAAAACAGTATAGATCTTACAATAACACTAAAAGGGCCACACCAACCGCAAGTTTTAGCGTGAGACTTTTTCGCGTCTCTGTTACGTTGAAAACGTTAAAAACATTGCCCCACCACGAAAAGTATAACGTTTCTCATTGGATAGACAGAATTTTTGTAGGCGGAGCTTAAGGTTAACATTGAGACCCTGATTGGTCAGATGAAAACACAGCCAGATAGTTTTTTTTAAACCAACTTCGATAAATTGTAGTAAGGAGATGTTAGGAGAGAGTTGCTTGCGAGACGGCGAGCTGTATGGAGCTGCGCCGGCCGCCGCCCCCTGACGAACACCGACAAGGTAATGAACGCACGCGATGCCGCATTTTTGAGCGCATAAGGCTTCACTCAGAACTGCAGAAGTCTCATCTGTTACATCCCCTTTATATGTAATACTAGTGTCGATCGTCAATTGAAGCTCATGGTATTCACATTTGCTACGTAAGTTAAAATCTGAAACACGATCATTTTTCTGTTACATAATTATTGAGAAGCCACATCAGCCACTGTAATTTACGACAAGTTAGATAAGTAATTAAAGATAATTGAGGGTCACTGTAGACCATTTTGATAGTTTTCTCTTTTGTGAAACTTAATTTAAACCTAGATTATAGATGTGATATGGCATAGGTTATCCTTCGATTCATTGCAGAACTTGGAAACCCATTCAGGGAATATTCGTTCACATTTTTGTTGAACACAGTTGGTTTTTATCATCTTGTATTAAAACACTTCCTTTTATCAATAGTGCAATTTATAAACAATGTTTTGTGAGTAGAATAATATTTGCAATGGTAAACTTAACTGCTTTTTCGACGTTATTTTACCAGCTAACTAAAAATATGAAAGCCTTGAACCCCTTCCACTAAATTTAGTTAGTATTACGATTCTTTTACAGGGAGTGCAGTGGAGCTGACGCTGAAATCATTATTTGGTTATATCATCGCTAGTCTCACTGAACTCTTCTGAACTCTACATGTCATGTGTGGTCTGGCGTCTCCTTACCAGCAACAGGTCCCAGGTTCAAACTAGTCAGTTCCCTAAAAAACACGCTCAGAGCGTCGTTGCGCGAAAGTGGTAGGGAGACACGACATAGAACAACAGATACCATGCAGAATGTTAGAGAATGGCGACCCTGCCAGGATGGTAAAATACCATGATTGAAGGTCGACCACATGCCTAACTAGGTCAGAAAAATATCTTGTTGATAAATTTTTGTAACAAATTTTTTTTCCTAAAGTTATAAATAGTCGAAAACAGTATCTGCAGCGTTAGATAGTAAGAAAGTATTCAATAGAACGTTAGACATTCTAGCAGAGACAATAGCATAATTAAGTTATGAATTTTAATATTGTTAGAATTAAGTTTTCTCTCCAATGCAAGCACACAGGTGGCGGATACATCGTTGACAAGTTGGTTCTGACCCAACAAGTAAGTTAATGGATTGTCAAGTCGCGTGTGCAAAAAGTTTATGAAACGCGTGAGATCGTATGAGCGCATTTTGACGCGAAGTAGGGCGCGTGAATTGCTTTTAAAACAGAAAATAAGGGATTCGGAAAGATTAGAAATGGCAGATCGAGACCTTGACCGAATTGAGGTAGAGACCCAACATGAAGATGGACAGAGAATAGAGGACAGTACAACAGACGATGCAGTATCGCGAGAAATAGGACAGATAACGCACCATAACGAGGATAATGCACGCCAAGGCACAGAAAACCTAGATCAGCACGGCATACGACAGAGGAGCAGGAAAGTACAGAGACAGCCGATGAGGATTCTAACTTGCGTCTTGAATACGTAGAACCCATAGTACAAGTAATCTGAGCTCCCTCACCACAGAGTACAAGGAATTCGAGCAGAAACATGTCACCGCACAGTTCAATGCAACCGGTTGCAAACCAACACATGGGCGAAAACACAGAGTATAGGACGTCGGAAGAAAACGCAATAGGACTCACCAATCTGGCAGAATTATTACAATTAATGACGGAAACCATGACAAGACAAAATAAAGAAATTGCGAATCAAATTAAAATTCAGAATGCAGAAACGATGAAACAAATTGCAGAAACCACGAGACAAATGCGTGAGAGTAAAGAACAAAACAAAAAAATTCAGTTACACCTAAGTCATATTGAAGACGAGGCAAAAGAATCTCGAGAAGTGATAGGAAACTTAATAACAGGTTACAATCAATTGAGAACAGATGATGACAAGGTACAAGTGGACGTACAAACATTGCGTAATGACAACCAGGACGAAATCAAAACAATACGTAACAACACCCAGGGAGAAGTCAAGAAACTAGAGAAACAGATAAACGTAATTACTAGACAAGCAGCAGGTACAGACCGGAAAAACAGTGTGCGGCGTTGAAAACAGTGTGCTACACAAACGTATCACAAAAGCCAGCGCTGAAAAGGTATGATAACCGCATAGTCAAAATAGAAGCGCAAACGAAGCAACAATTTCAGAAATTGCGAACAGAGTTGTTGCAAACTATTGAAGAGCGTAGTGAACAGGATCGTACAAGCACTGACTCTGCAACCACATCCGTATCTGTAACAGCACCGGAAAAACAAGCAATTAACGAAGATATCATGCATTTTCGATTCCAGAACGACGGGAGAAATGACCAGAAACGAAAGTGGCGAAGAATCGCGAATTTCATATGGAACTATGACGAAGTACGACAACGATCATTTCCTCACAGTCGGAAAATTTCAACACTTTCGAGAAGGAAACTCATTACATCCACGAACGTTTATTGATCAATTCCGAGTAGGATTACCAGAACACTGGACGCTAGCACACAAATTAGACTTTATATGTGCATACATGTCAGGAACAGTCGCAGAAACCATGCAGAATGTTGCAGCGACATGCCGATCGTACGAAGATTTCAGAGAGAAATTTCTCTCACGATATTGGTCCAGCGAAGCACAGAACAGAGTGAAGTACGAATTATTACAGAACCCATATTTTGAAAATTCAGGAGAGAAGAGTCCCGTGAAAATTTTCTAATTAATGGCAAAGAAAAATCAATGCTTAGATGTACCATACAGTGACGGAGAGTTGATTAAATTATGCGCGATGAAGTTACCATTGAAATACCAGCAATCATTAACAGGTCGCGGAGGCAATGACGTCGAAGCATTTAAAGGTATTCTAAGGGAACTAGAGTTCATATTTTCGGAAGATGACGCAAGAAAAAGACGAAGCGTGAAAACGAAAGCAAAAAGCAGTGGAATCCACAAGACACAGTACGCAGAAACAATAATTACGAACCACGTGATAACTTCGCACAAAGAAACGACAACAGATTTCAACAAAGAACCGGTTATGGATTTAGAGGAGAATATGGCAATAACTATAATTCACCCAGGAACGGCAACAACTATTACAGAGGGAATAACGACAACCGGAACGGGTATTGGAGCGCCAATAGACCGACAAATTATCAACAAAGAAACCAATGTCAACAATCGGAGCAAGAAAAGAGAATACAGATAGAAGAGGTGGAGGTAAGACCACCAAACCCCGAAAAACGTTCGAATTGGCAGCTAAGCGCCCATGCCAAAGAGAATGACGCGCCGACCCAGGACAATTGCAGCACCTTGAACAGAGAAGCAAATACCTTATCACGAGAAGAGAAGAAGGAAGAAACAAATCCGCAGGGACCAGATGAAAACGAAGACAGAAAAATAACAATATCGTGCTGGGACGAAATTAATTGGGAGAATACTGACGAGGAAGATGAATTACCAGAGGCATGCACAACGAATGTAGGAGGAAAGGACGAAGTAATGAGTATTGCAGAGCTATTTGAGATGGAAACCATGGAAATCGAATTCAATGAGGATAACGCACAGTCGACAGAAGTTGAAAATAAGTTACTAGTGGGCACACAACCCAACGTATATAATGAAGGAAGTTATGAAGCGATAATTAGAGCATTTAGATGCGATTATGTGGAAGTAGCGACGAAGAAGGAGAAGATAGACGAGGATGAGGAAAAAGTAGAGGATGTTGAAGAAAGCGTAAATGAAGGAAGAAATAGAGAAGAGGAAATAAAAGAGAGAGAAGTGGCAGTCGAAGCATACCCTACAGAAAGTTCGAATTCACAAGGGAAATTCCTGAAAAAACTCATGTATGATTCAGTGGAGGATTCGTTGACGCTAGAAGAAGAAGAACAGAACCAACCCTTTCAAATTCAACCAATTGTGAAGGCCATGGTAAAGCATATCCCAATCAATATCGTAAGTGATAGCGGAAGTGAACTGACTACGATCTCAGAAAATTTATTCATGCAGTGTAATGCCAATGAGGAATTGCCAGTTCTGAAAACACGTAAGATTAAAGTAAGAAGTCCTATTAGAAACAATGCTGCGGAAGTTACGAGACAAACAAGGTTAACTCTTTCGTGTCAAGGTCAAAAGATCGAAGCCAACTTCGTGATTATACCTAAACTAACTGTAGATTTGATTATAAGTGCAGATTTTTTAAATGAGAGACGAGCGATAATAGATATGGGGAAAGGTAGCGTAACATTCGGGAATGTCACACTTCTCTTTGGGTAAAAGCTAAAATTAGAAGAAATACCAGTTATAAACAAACAATTAAGAATGACGCGAGATAAAGACGATGAAGAATTAGAATGGTATGCACAAAAGGGGGAATCGCCTCAACTTATGTTAGAAGTCCATAAAGAAATCGACGAAAAATTGCAAGAAGTTCAAGGTATTTCGGAACACAGTAAGAGAGAATTAGAGGGTATTTTACGAGATAAAGCAGAGGTATTTCTACCTAAGACTGGCAGTATTAAACACTTTCAGTACAAGTTTGAAGTAAAACAGCACAATCCATTTAGAGGGCCACCCTATACAATCCCATTAAGCTACAGGAATAAAGTATTCCAGGAGATATCTAAAATGTTAGATGATGATATTATTGAACCAGCTACCTCCACATATAACAGCCCGCTTCATATTGTACAAAAACGAGATGGGAGCATCAGGTTAGTGCTTGATTCCAGACAGATCAACACAATCATAATCACTGAGACAGATCGCCCAGAAAAATTAGAGGAACTGATACCAAACTTCCACGGTGCTAAGATATTTTCATCAATTGATTTACGGAGTAGTTTCTGGCAAATAGAATTGGCCCCAGGATGTAGAAAATTTACAGCATTTATCGTATTCGGTAGATGTTACCAGTTTAAACGATTATCATTTGGTTTAAACATATCATCAGCAGCATTTATTAGGGGATTTAATTCTATACTCAGTCCTGAAATCTTACAAAAAATTACTTGTTATGTTGATGATGTGATTATAGCAGAACCCTCTTGGGAACATCACAACGACACATTAAATCAGTTTTTACATATCATGAAAGAGCATGGGGTCACAGTAAATATAACAAAATCCAAATTTGGAAGGCGAGAGGTCAAATTTCTAGGACAAATAATTTCAAAGAAAGGGGTAATGCCCGACCCAGAAAAACTAACGGCAATCAAAGAACTCTGTACTCCATATAATAAGAAAACTCTCAGAGGACTTCCAGGTCTCACTGGATTCTATAAAAAATTTATTTGGATCGACTCTCTCGCAACACCACGCCTATGTGCATTGACGCCATGAGTATGGGATCAACAAGCCAATGAAGAATTTTTAAAAGTGAAAAACGCACTAACAACAGCACCGATTTTAGCACATCCTGATCTAACACAAAATTTTTGTATGGCACTGATAGCGCGAAAACAGGTTTAGGAGTTGTTTTATTCCAAGAATACGAACAGGCAGGGCTAAGATCATATAGAATAGTTGCATTTGCCAGTCGTGTACTCACAAAAAGCGAGAAAAACTATTCAGTCAAGGAGCTGGAAGCATTGGCCATTGTATGGGGCTTCCAACGTTTTCGATACTTCCTATTCGGAAGAAAAACAAAAGTATACACTGACCACAAAGCATTAGATTTTCTGTTATCTGCCAGACTAACTCATGGGAGGTTAGCCAGATGGATGTTAATACTACAAGAATTTGACTTCACCATTACACACATACCAGGACCAGCGAATGTATTAGCAGATGCTTTATCATGATGTTCACAGGTTGCATCCAATAACATAGGTTTGGAAGCAGCAGAAGACCAGTTTACAATGTACTATATGGAACAAGTACCTTTCGAAAACTACATTACGACAGCATTGAAAAACATAGGCAAAGAACAGGACAAGGATCCCGAAATACTAGGAATCAAACACAAGTGGAGAAGTAAGGATTTTCTAGACATTCGACAGCACTATCTCGTAAAAAACAATGTTTTATTTTTTAGACGAAATGTTGCAACGAAATAATGGTTAATTTATATCCCAGATGAACTAATTAATAAGCACATATGGTATACACATTTAAGTAATGGCCACTTTGGATCGAAGAAATGCTTTTTAAAAATAAAACAAACAGGCCATTTTCCTAATATGGAAAGACGAATTAGAACAGTCTTAGTCCAATGCAAAAAATGTATGAGGGCTAAACACGTCACTTTCCAAACCAAACCACCTATGTTTCCAATAATCCCTAAAAAATTAAAACAAATAGCTGCAACAGATTTGATGGGGCCCCTCCCACGCACAAAAAATGGATATATTTTCATATTTGTCGTTTTGGAACTTACTTCTAAATATGTTACCTTGACACCATTAAAACGGGCAGCAGGTCTTACTATAAGTAAAGCATTTAGACAAGATTTTCTCAGACAAGTAGGTCGAGTGGAATGAATCATTTCGGATAATGGCCCACAATACAAATCAGTGCAATGGCAGAACACGTTAAAACAACACAAAATAAAACCCATCTACATATCTAAGTACAAACCTAGCGTAAATCCAGCAGAACGATCTATGAAGGACATAGGCACTTTATGCCGATTATATGCAGGCAAAAGACACAACACTTGGGATATATACCTTAAAGATTTTCAAGAAGTAATAAATGAAATGCCACATAGCATTACACTACTACCTCCAGTTACTGTACTTAAAAATATTGAACACCCAAACATAACCAGAGAAAATGTTAGATTTCCTATTGTACTATGTAGACAGCACAAACAAGTCATAGCAAAGGCACTCTCCAACATCAGAAAGGCAGCCATTAAAAGAAAAGAAAGAGGAGATAGAACAGCAATTAAAAGAACATTCTCAGTAGGTCAGAAAGTATTTCTAAAAACACACCATCTCTCCAGCAAACAGAAACACAAAATACATAAGTTTTACGCTGCATACAAAGGACCTGTCATAATTAGCTGAATTGCTCATGATAATGCTGTGGAACTAATGAACCCAAAAACAGGCAAAACCTTAGGACTTCACCATGTGAGCCATATCAAAAAGTTTGAAGATTAATTTTATTACTGGTAAATAATCAGCACAATATTTCAAGATTATGTTGCAGATAAGATCGCCAGGAGAAAGAAGAATGAAGAGAGAGGAAGGTGGGAAAAAGAGAGTAGTTTCAATAAAAACAAAAACAAAAATAACACCAATAGTACCATAGACAAAGGTGAAGGGATAAAGGGTAGATAGTCTAACAGCATGAAATACTAAAATGCTATACACCACGACACTACACAAAAATAAAAAACGAATTTGAGGATTCTTGTAGAAGTTAAGACTCAAAATATCTTAGAATTGTAACATGGAAAGTGCGCCGAAATTTGTAAAGCTTTTTAAGAAGGCGTAAAACTATGTAGGTACTAGACATATGTTAGATGATTATAAGTAAAACTTTTTGTAAGAACCACTGTAAAAACTCCAGCAAAGACCAGATGCAACGACCCACAAGTTGCAACACAAGAAGTATCAAGAAAGAAAAGGACATAATTAGCAAGACATGATTCCTACTAGGCAGAAGCGTTGAGAGAAGGGAAAGGACAGTGAGACCAACAGAGGGCCCTTGTAGCTGAAGTGGGCAGTAAATCTGCATGCTAAGCAGAAACCTGCTGGGACTGAACACGGAACCACAGAGTGGCAGAACACGGAAGGCCAAGAGGGTCTTGGAACACCCCGACTCAGTGGAGTGAGCAAAAAACGGCCCAACGAGAAGACCACTTGGGCAAGCCACCACCGGCAAAATAATATGTGTAAAAGTCACACTACTGCTATTAAACAGCACGCTGATGCAAGAAACTGAAGAAAACTTCCACAAAGTAAAAATGACACGCCCAAACAATTCATCAAACTGTTACTAAGAGGAGAACTTCAAAGCGACTACTTATCAATAAATATTTCCATATCTTGTCCAGAGAGGAACCAAGAATCAATAAGAAGCAGAGAAAAAGCAGGAAGAACAGAAGTTGAAGATTCGCAAGATTGAGACCAAGAAAGAAGATGGGTGAAGAATAGACGACATACCTTTCCAAATCCCTATCCTATTGTAAACTAGTCGTCTGCGAAGTATTACAACGAAAAACGACCGCTTTCAGCGACACATAACGATGACTTTCACGCATACAAAGCCAGTAAACCACGAGATTCTGCACTCACAGCTCCTTTCCATTATGGGACCTCCACAACAGCAACACACACTTGCAAAACCAACAAGGAACGACGAACAAAGCTGTACATCAAATACTTGCCCACATCCATCTCGCTCAAGTCCATCATCTTCGTGCAAAAACATTCGCCAACCTCATGCTTAAACATTCATAGGATTGTGTGAATGTGTGAAATCAAATTATGTGATGTAGGAATTGTGCAAAAGCAATGTGTGAAAACCTAAATAAGTTAAGCACACCAGACAGCTAATAAACTACAAAATAACAGTCATTGACTATGGACTTAAGTACAAAATAGACTATCGATAAAAATAAGTCATTAGATCTGAAATGGACAGTATATAAAAAACAAAAATAATAAACACTAATACTATATGCCTCTTATTTTCTCCCCATAAAAATAAAAGAATAACTATATTTTACTTATTTTCTCCTTATAAAAACAAAGAATAAAAATTATCTTGTTGGATGTTTTCCCTTTTTTTTAAACATTTGTACCATTTGTTAGGATAATATCTCAATACTTGTGTATGTATATTTCTTTGTCAAAGCAATTCTTGGAAATAATTCTTATTTGTTAGTGTAACAATGTTGAAATGAGTGTTTAGAAACAAAAACATTTTACTTGTACATGATATTTAGAAAATGAGTTAGGAATAGATTTTACTTAATTACTACATTTAAAAAAAATATTTCTAAGAAAATCGATGTGGAAGACTCTTCACTTTCGATAACAAACTTCTAAAAAACAAACTTCACACTTAAATAAAGAAAGAAAATAATTAAAAATTAATAATAATAATAATAACAGCATAAGAATATTCTTCTCTTGTCAATATAAACCTATTTTTGAGAATAATGTGAAAGAATATAAAAATATAAATTAGTAATACAAACTAGCATAGAACCAGAATAATGTGGCTGAACAGTAGGCAACAAAATTTAGATAAAGGAATAATTTTTGACTGACTTAGACAACGATTCAATCATTGCCTAACTTCAGTGCAAGTTCGAAGGGTGGTGATATGTAAGGTGTCAGGCAAATCCAACACCTTCCATGAAAACCCTGACATGATAAGCAAATCCAGTAGTATGACACATAGCTCCAAATAAATCGTGACATTAAATTAACCAAAGTAATACGAGTAACGAGTGAGCAAATGGAATACCACAGACTAACAAAAGAATGCCTAAATACATGTCATACCTTCCCACCGTGAGACAGACACAGTTCCGAGGGGAGAAACGAGAACAGAAGCCGAGAGCAGAACCGTGTTAAGCTAGAAGGCCCTACGATAAGGGACGGACACCCACGTCGCCAGCTAACCACTAGGACCACCCCCCCCAGCCCATGTTAAAAGCTAGAGCCCTCCAGAAGAACAGTATAGATCTTACAATAACACTAAAAGGGCCACACCAGCCGCAAGTTTTAGCATGAGACTTTTTCGCGTCTCTGTTACGTTGCAAACGTTAAAAACATTGCCCCACCACAAAAAGTATAACGTTTCTCATTGGATAGACAGAATTTTTGTAGGCGGAGCTTAAAGTTAACATTGAGACCCTGATTGGTCAGATGAAAACACAGCCAGATAGTTTTTTTAAACCAATTTCGGTAAATTGTAGTAAGGAGAAGTTAGGAGAGAGTTGCTTCCGAGAGGGCGAGCTGGACAGAGCTGCGCCGGCCGCCGCCCCCTGACGAACACCGACAAGGTAATGAACGCAAGCGATGCCGCATTTTTGAGCGCATAAGGCTTCACTCAGAACTGCGAAAGTCTCATCTGTTACATTCCCTTTTTACGTAATACTAGTGTCGATCGTCAATTGAATCTCATGGTATTCACATTTGCTACATAAGTTAAAATCTGAAACGCAATGATTTTTCTGTTATATAATTATTGAGAATCCACATCAGCCACTGTAATTTATGACAAGTTAGATAAGTAATTAATGGTAATTGAATGTCACTGTAGACCATTTTGATAGTTTTCTCTTTTGTGAAACTCAATTTAAACCTAGATTATAGATGTGGTATGGCATAGGTCATCCTTTGATCCATTGTAGAACTTGGAAACCCATTCAGGGAATATTTGTTCACATTTTTGTTGAACGCAGTTGGTTTTTATCATCCTGTATTAAAACATTTCCTTTTATCAATAGTGCAATTTATAAACAATGTTTTGTGAGTAGAATAAAATTTCCAATGGTAAACTTAACTGCCTTTTCGACGTTATTTCACCAGCTAACTAAAAATATGAAAGCCTTGAACCCCTTCCACTAAATTTAGTTAGTATTACGATTCTTTTACAGGGAGTGCAGTGGAGCTGACGCTAAAATCATTAAGTATTTGGTTATATCATCGCTAGTCTCACTGAACTCTTCTGAACTCTACATGTCATGTGTGGTCTGGTGTCTCCTTACCAGCAACAGGTCCCATGTTCAAACTAGTCAATTCCCTAAAAAACACGCTCAGAGCGTCGTTGCGCGAAAGTGGTAGGGAGACACGACATAGAACAACAGACACCACGCAGAATGTTAGAAGGGTGTACCATTACTTTTGAATCACACTGTAGTTTAAAGAGGTAGTGTGAAATTTTCGTCTGCTAAAAAATAACAGAGGAAGAAATAACGCCATCCAGAGTGGCCGTGCGGTTCTAGGCGCTACAGTCTGGAGCCGAGCTGCCGCTACGGTCGCAGATTCGAATCCTGCTTCGGGCATGGACGTGTGTGATGTCCTTAGGTTAGTTAGGTTTAATTAGTTCTAAGTTCTAGGCGACTGATGACCTCCAAAGTTGGGTCGCATAGTGCTCAGGGCCATTTGAACCATTTTTCTGAAGAAATAACGAACTTACTCAAACAGCAGGGCTTAGAAACAACTGTTAGCTTTTATACGCAGGCCAGTACCACGAAATGTGTCTGCTACGCGTGACATGCGTTTACGGAACACAACGGCAAACCGGTGCGCCAGTACTGCATAAATAAAATATTCATAGTGGAGTTGTGAATGAAAAGCGTTTTGTACGGAAAGTAGCAGGGAACACAAAAGCAGGATTACCAGCAGACGAAAACAAGTACTGTCGTCTGAGAAGTCTACTCTTGTTCTCTCCTGCAGACCTTGTTTACTTGTCGAGAATACCAGGGGGGAGGGGTGGCAGAAGGAAGGGAGACAATCCAGATGTTTCTTTTGAGAAATATGAAGCACGGTAGAGCGTCCACGTCGTCATATGATGTCCAGTCTGATGGGCAGATATCGTCGACGATGTCTTGACTCGGCTGTACGTGTTACCACCTCATGTAACTGGTCAGAGGTACCTGATTTTTCCACAAGAATTACTTGTGGGATTCTTGGACGGTGAATCATGTAATGTGGTCGCTTATGTTTTTATCATATATATCAGGAGTCTCCAACTGAAACGTCCCCTTAGAAAAACTATGAATTACTGTGGTAAACCTCTTACGTTATTTGATTTTGAAACAGTTGAGCAAAACTAAACCTACTCAGAAATTTATCTCTTCACTTATTCTAATCATCACTAAACTGACACACAATATTTTTAGCGCAACGCAATCTGATTTTCAATAATCCCTACAAAAGAATGGCCCTGACTAGCAATAACCTATACCTTTCATGAATCACTTACCCGAAAAAAATCTTCGTAACTCGAACTACTGTAATACAGCGAGCACCAATACTGCCAGCTAAATAAAAGATTCTAAATACTGAATGCACTAACTACTCATAGGCATAGTTAGCAAATGAAAGATTTTGATAGAGAACAAACAATGTATTTACCTTAATAGTGTTCAAAAGTCATAATATATGTATCAGTTCTTGATACCCAGTGTTACAAATTTCCTCTTTCTGGCGGACACACGTCCATATCGTCCGCTCTCAAAACTCTGCCATCTCTCTCCCCACATCCACCACTGCTGGCGGCTCACCTCCAACTGCGCAACGCTACGCGCTGTTGCCATCCAACTGCCCAACACTACACAAGCGAATATTCCAACAATAAGTCCAACCAGCCAGAGACTGCACACAACACAGTCAGTGACTTTCATACAGAGCGCTACGTGGCGTTACCAACATAAAAACCTAAACAGCCTACTTACACAACGACATTCCTCCAAAGACATTCACTGTGAATTGCGTAGTATAATCTCTGGAATAAGGCTCAAACGAGGAGAGAGGTCAGTATGTTTAGTTAGAGAGTGACCTCAGCAACGGCGAGTCCCGCCGTGCACGCAACGAGCAATGAGTGTGGAGCGGCCCTGCAGACGAGGCGGACGAGATGGGAGGCTCTTTGGTCTGTGTGCGCGTGCCGATAGCAGGTCCGGGAGGTCAGTTAATCTACATAGGATATAAATGCGCAGTAAATGGAGACATGGCAGAATGACAGAAAGACGCTATCACACTGAGGTGACAAAAGTCATGGTAAGGTCTCATGGGACCAAACTGCTGAGGTCATCGGTCCTTAAGCTTACGCACTACTTAATCTAACTTAAACTAACTTGTGCTAACGACAACACACACACACCCATGCCCGAGGGAGGACTCGAACCCCCGCCGGAGAGAGTCGCGCGGACCGTGGCAAGACGCCTCATGCCGCGCGGCTACCCCGTTCGGCCAAAAGCCATGGAATAGCGGTATGTACGTATACAGATGGCGGTTGTATCGCGTAAACTGGGTACAGAAGGGCAGTGCATTGGCGGAGTTGTCATGTGTATTCTGGTGATACACGTGAAAAGGTTTCCGACGGGAATTAACAGACTTTGAAAGTGGAATAGGAAAGTCCACTTCCAAAATTTCAGGCATTACCTCTCACTACTGAAAACGAAATGGTCACCGGCCTTCACTTAACGACAGGGAGCAGCGGCGTTTGCGTTGTCACTGCCAACAGACGAGCACCACTGCGTGAAATAACCGCAGAAATCAATGTGGGACGTGCGACGAACGTATCCTTTAGGACAGCGTGGCAAAATTTGGCGTTAATGGTCTGTGGCAGCAGATGACGACACCAGTGCCTTTCCTAAGAGCATATCGCCTGCGGCGCCTCTCATGCACCCGTGACCACATTGGTTGGGCCCTACACGACTGGAAAACCGATGCCTGGTCAGATGAGACGCGATTTCATTTGGTAAGAGCTGACAGTAGGGTTCGCGAATGGCACAGACCGCACGAAGTCGTGGATCCAAGCTGCCAACAAGGTACTTTGCAAGCTGATGGTGACTCCATAATAGTGTGGGCTGTGTCTACAGGGAGTGGTCTGGGTCCTCTGGTCCAAATTAACCCATCATTGACTGGAAATCGTTATGCTCAGTTACCTGATGACTGCGATTCATAGACTTCATTTTTATGGATAACAATGTGGCATGTCACTGAGCCACAATTGTCCGGGACTGGTTTGATGAACAGTCTGAACCATTCAAGCGAATGATTTGGACACCCAGATCATGACATGAATCCCATCAAGCATTTCTGAGACGTAATCAAAGTGTCAGTTCGTGTACAAATTCCTGCACTGGCAACATTTTCGCAATTATGGACTGTTATAAAGGCAGCACAGTTCAATACTTCTGCAAGGGATTTCCAGCGACTTGTTCAGTCTGCGCAACGTCGATTTGCTGCACTATGCAGGGCAGAAAGAAGACTGGCATAATATTAGGAGGTACCAAATGGTTCAAATGGCTCTGAGCACTATGGGACTCAACTGCTGAGGTCATGAGTCCCCTAGAACTTAGAACTAGTTAAACCTAACTAACCTAAGGACATCACAAACATCCATGCCCGAGGCAGGATTCGAACCTGCGACCGTAGCGGTCTTGCGGTTCCAGACTGCATCGCCTTTAACCGCACGGCCACTTCGGCCGGCTTAGGAGGTATCCTATGACTTTTGTCACCTCAGTGTACATATAAATGTCTCATAAATGTTGTTGTAGCAAACTTCAAGGAGCTGTAGAGAGTGTCTTAAGGAGAGGAATCCGTTTCCAGAAACGTCTTCCAACTTCGCTACAGAGGATCGAAGTTATAGGTATTGGCGCCTGCCAGCAGGCCACCCCTTCAGCAGCAAATGTCACTTTATACGCTGACGGACCGTCGGCGGAATGATTCGTAGTGTTGTGTTATTCAGTGATCGTGGCTGATTGCCACGGTCGCCAGTGGAAAAGATGGAGCTGACTGCTGCATAGAGAGGCTTTGTCTTATATGAAAGCAATATTCTGTTTATGCAGTGGATGATGGTTTCCATCCACAGTTTATTTTTCTCCTTGAACACTCTAACACCTCCAATTTTTGTCGGTATATAGGAGGAAAGTGTGTCTGAAACAGTCATCCACCGTGGCAACATTCACAGGAGACAATGCTGTCTACGCAACAAGCAGCTCCCGTTTCTCCACTGGCGATCGTGGCAATCAGTCGCAATCACTAAATAACAAACGACATAGTGAGACATTCTGCCTACAGTTCGTCAGTGTACAAAGTCACGTATGCTGGCCCCAAGGGGTGGACTAGTCGCAGGCGATGACGTCTGTAACGTTGACGCTCTGCGGCGTGGCTGCATGATGTTTCCGGACAAACGTTTCTGTAATTCAAGAACAGTCTTAATCGCATTTATTAGTGCTATAATACCGCCAACCGGTTTCAACCCGACGTAGGGGTCATCTTCTGGGCGTTTACACCATTGGTCGACTGCTGGTGGTGTCCCCCCTGGTCTACATTTTTTTTTTCTGCCGTTATGTAGACAGGCACCATTATTTTTCTTTTGGAGGACGAGTTATTGTACCGGTGCTTGGGAGGAAACACACAAAATTCAAAAGAAAGTTTGAACGCGTGTGTTTGGAAGTTAGCCCCCAAGCATTTGCATTCTTGTGCGAAGACTGTGGAGACTGCGACTTTCCTGGCAGTGAGCAGCTTCAGCGAAGGGTATTCAGCAATTCTGAAGACCATGACAACGATGGACGTCACCCTGCGACTCTATTCGACGCAGTTCGCCAAGCATGCGGACGACCACCGGATTCCCCAGACGCGCTCCTGCCGTCGTAGCGGAAGGAGCTCTCAGCCGGTGATGGCCGGTGCAACGGTAGCTATTGGGGCTTAGGCCTCGCTGACCGCTCTGCTCTACAGAGAGTTCCTTTCAAGGCGCCAGTAGCGCTCGGTGGATCGGCGGAAGGTTGAGCTTGCTCCCTTTCGTCGAAAAGCCGCGTAGCTCGCGGAGAAGCTCTATTGTCGTCAAGAGTCACTGACTCACAGTAACCCGTAACTTCGGTTACAAACCTAGCGAGACTCTCTCGTTCTGTGTTAGGGTTGATCAGTGCCAGGGGCCCGTTGACGTCGGACCACCCCGCGTACTGTAGGCCACTTCTCTTCCTCCGCACCTCCTTTAGGTGCCGCGCCACTGCACCAACGGCGCACGCTAGGCCGTAGGGCATTCCCCCTCTTCTGTAGGACCTACTATTAGCCATTTCTTGTCAGAAAAAGCATAATTGTCGTGCCCACCCATACCAAATAAAGCTCCTGCAAACACACGATGGCAGATTCCGCCGGTGTTTCCCCCGCCCTAACCCGCAGCAAAACTGTAGCTAAAGAGGCGCGAGAGTCGGCTGTTCCCGTCGACGTCAGCGTCCCGCTTGCCGCCGTTGAGGAGGTGTTGGCCGACAAGGACCGGCAGATCGCTGCGCAAGCGCAGGAACTGCTGAGCCAGCGTCGATTGATAACCGACCTCTGCAGCCCAAGTGAGTCCCCCACGCGGACAAGTACACTGCACATAACACTACATTCACCTGCAACTGGTGACTCATGTACCACTGTCCCACTGCGGCAGCCGACTCCAACGGCGGAATCGGCAGCCGCAGATGCGGACACAGAACAACACTACACTGGGCCCTGGCAGGTGGAGGGCCCACGACGCAAACAGAGAAACACCACGCAAACAAGCGAGCAACCACACTCGCAAGGTAGCCGAAAGGCGCTGCTACCTACACCAAAACCCGCGCTTCCGGTTAGGAACACCAATACAACAACAAACACGACCCGACCTGCGGTCAGCAACACCACACAAGTACCAACCGCAGCTACGCCCGCACAACAGAAGACTGGTTTTCCCCCAGTCGTAATCCAGAACTACGGGGACCTCAGCGTCCTCAACACAACATTCGCGGAAAGGCACTCACCTTGCACGCTACACACGAAGTACTCTGGGGATAGGGCCTCACTGTACGTCTCAACTAACAGTGAATATAAAGATCTCCTTATCTTCCTCAAAGAAAAGGAAATCGAACACTATACGTACAGGACCGCCGAAGAACGGACACAGCAGTACGTGGTAAAGGGAGTGGACCCCAGTACCCCAAACAGCACAGTACAGGCGGCGCTCAACTTCCTTGGATTCGACTGCAAAAGTGCTTCCAGGATGACAGGCTTCCGCTCCCACCACCGTCTACCACACTACCTGGTCGAGATGGCCGACACGGCCGCCTCCCGCGGCCTTCTGCAGATAAAAAGCCTTCTGCGGATGGACGTAAGGGTAGAAACCTACGAACCGCCACAGGTCCCCCAACAATGTAACAACTGCCAGCGGTTCGGTCATTCGGGCCACCGCTGCGGCCTGGCACCCCGTTGCCGCGGATGCGCTGTCAAACACGCTTCCAACGCATGCACACAAATACACGAAAACATACGCCGTTGCGCCAACTGTGGCCAAGCCCATGCGGCCAACTACAGGGGCTGCAACGTATACAGAGAGGCGCAGAGGCGCAAAAACCAACAGTCGAAGCCACCCAACGTCACAACACGACCAAGGCCCGCACCAAACCCTGTCAGGAACGGAGTGTCGTTCGCCATGGCTACACGCCCTGGAGGAGCAGTGCAGGCCGCGGAACCTCTGCGTCCAGCACACACACCTATCACAACCGCTACGACAGCAACACAATCGTCTCAGCCAACACACGACACTGCACCCACACCGGTACCAACACCAGCCCCCAGAAACAACACGACCCCACCCCCTGTAGCCACTGCCTGCGAACCTACACATGACACACAAGAAAACACACTAACACAGGAAACCCCAGAACCAAAAACCCAGAGAAGGCGTAGGCGAACACGTGGAAACAGGAGCGGGAACACACGTGCACCACGACAAAGTACCCGGCGACAACAAAACACTGACACACAGACACACAGTCAGCAAGCCAGCGACACCAGCACACACACTACTCCTCCCCCCACCACATCTAATACACAGGCACCTCAAAATGTTCCACATGACAACAACACAAGCGCCAGCCCATCCATAACGCCAACACCCGCACCAGCGGCCGCCAACACCACAACTGAGCCACAGGCCGACACACACAACGCCAACACAACATATGGGGGTTTATTGGAAACACTATTCCCCCGTCACACGACCACCCAGATCCTTCACAAGATCTGGGCGGCCGTCGCCACACTCTTCACACAGCTCACGACTGCCCAACCCGGGCAGTACTGGGCTGCCATACAAACAGCGTTCACCACACTGTTTACACACATACATGGATAACACACCACACCCCGCCCCCATCGCAAACAACCAGACACTGACACAGATCCTGTTCTGGAATGCAGACGGGATCAACAACAAAAGGGCGGAATTCGCCGCGTTCATGGAGCGTAAGGGTATCCTTATCGCACTGCTGAGCGAAACTAAGCTCAAACCACGCAACCAACTAAACTTCACCGGCTACTGCGTCTATCGTACCGACCGACCGACCGGACGGCTCCGGTCACGGCGGAACAGCCATCATCATACACAAAGACATAGAACACACAAACATAGTGCTCCCCGAACTCGAAAAACTAGAGGCAACCGCCGTCAGGGTCATGTTCAACGGAGCCTACACTACACTGGTGTCAGTATACAACAGCCCTAAAAACATCAAAACACGCGACATCAGCACAATACTCAACATATCACCGCGCATAATAGCCGCTGGAGATCTTAACGCAAAACACCCGGACTGGAACTCACGAATACGAAACTCTAACGGCAAGAAACTATACGAACATGCGCTAGGACGAAACTACATCACACTAGCGCCGACCGAACCGACGCACATTCCCTACCGGAGGGGACACAGGCCAGACGTGTTAGACATGGCCCTCATCAAGGGCATAACAACGACACTCAACGTTGCCGTTGAAAACGATCTGCCCTCAAATCACCAACCCGTTATACTGTACATTGAAGAAACACTGCAGAACATGGAACAACGCAGGATGTTAGACTACAGGCGCGCGAATTGGACCCAGTTCAAGGAAACGCTTGACAGTCGCATCCCACCAACCCACCAGCCCAAATTGACGAGGCAGTCGAAACCCTCACCGGCGCCGTCCAGGACGCAATAGCCGACACCATACCAATCCGCACGCCACAACAACACAGTGCTGCCCTGCCCCAGGAAATCCTGGGCCTAATCTCAATGAGGAACCGCCTCAGGAGACACTGGCAGCGTACCAGGCGCCAGCACTTCAAACAGCACATTAACAGGCTCCAGGGTATAATCCGGGAAAAAATACAAACATTCAAGACACAACAGTGGGACCAGAAACTCGAAGGGCTAGACACCACGCGGCCTGGCGTGTGGCAGCTAGGCCGACACTTTACCAGGGAGAAACTGTACACCCCCACGTTACAAGGGCCAGACGGACCAGCATATTCTGCGGAAGAAAAAGCGGAACTGATGGCCCTCACACTCGCAGCGTCATTCACACCGAACCTGGATCCCTCAGACCCAGCATTCACACTTGATACGAGACAGGAGGTCACACGCATCTTGGCCCAACCAGCGCGCAACAACATCCGACAAGCTAGTACAGCAGAAATCAAATGGGCCATCATGCATACCACCGCTAGGAAGGCCCCTGGTCACGATGGCATTCAAAACCGTGTCCTCCAGGAGTTCACGGACAAAGCTGTAGACTACCTAGCACACATTACGAATGCCATACTCAAACACCAACACTTCCCCGCCTTTTGGAAGACGGCCAAGGTCCTGATGTTCAGGAAGCCGGGGAAAGACCACTCCCTCCCACAAAATTACCGACCCATCAGTCTGCTGAGCGCGCTCAGCAAGATCGTTGAGAAGGTAATATTAAAACGACTCACCAGGCACTGCATCACAAACGACACCCTGAGACCGGAGCAATTCGGTTTCAGGAATCACCACTCAACAACACAACAACTCCTCCGCGTCGTTGAATACATAACACACGGATACAACACAAGCAAGGCAACTGGGGCGGTGTTCCTGGACATCGAAAAGGCTTTCGATCGTCTATGGCACAACGGCCTAATACGCAAACTTAGCGACGCAGGGTTCCCCGACGGGCTCGTACGTCTCATACACTCATATCTCACGGACAGGAGTTTCAACACTGACGTGCAGGGCAAACAATCGACACGACATGGTATACAGGCAGGAGTACCCCAAGGAAGTATCCTAGGGCCCTTACTGTTTAACCTCTACATCAACGACCTCCCAGCTACACATAACACGACGGTAGCAATCTACGCGGATGACACTGCCATCCTTGCGCAAGATTGGAAGCCGTCTAACATTAACTCACGACTACAGACCGCACTCAGAACGGCGGAGCCTTGGCTGGTGAAATGGCGTGTTAGAGTAAACGTCGACAAGTGCGAGGCCGTTCTGTTCACTAGAAGACCGAAGCAACTGCGCAAACATCAGCACTGCAACCCAATAACACTACACACACGCCCAATACGTTTCCGCGAGAAGGTCAAATACCTCGGTGTCTGGCTGGACAGGAAACTACTCTGGGGGGACCACATTCAACACGTGACCAACAAAGCTAACGCGAGGCTCAAACAACTCTACCCTATGCTTAACAGGCGTAGCACACTAAACAGGAGGGTGTCTAGGTCCATGTACATGACACTTATTAGACCCCTGATGACGTACGCAGCCCCTGTCTGGGGATTCGCTGCGCCAACTCGCCTGCGCCGTCTGCATCTCATACAGAACAAAGTACTCAAAATCATAAGCAACGCTCCGCAGGTATTCCAAAAACTCTCCACACGACTGTACAATAACACGAGACACTCGCGCAACCCGTTTATCCTTTCTCTGGGTAACTACGACCACAACCATAGATGGAAGCATAACAGACCAAAGACATTACTGGCTAGGAACTGAACATCTATGGTCTATAGAACGCTAACACGACAGTACTGGCGAGCCCCTGCAACACAGTTATTACTGGAAACCCAGATGTGCGACTAGCCGAAAAACAGGCAACCGCACTGAAACCGTACTGTACACAGCACGCAAACCAGCCACACACACCCCCCTACACAGTCCGTGAGCCGATCTATGACCGATCGCCCACTAATCCACAACGACCTTGTACTGTTTCAGGGACGCAGCAACTGCAGCAAGCGCCGCAACAAGCTCCAACAACGACAAAGGTAACGATGCACGATACCTCGAACTAACACAACCACACCTTGCATGCACTGTCGCAGATAGCAAGCCGCTACTGCCCTTACTACCCGTCCTACTGTCGCAGAGGTTTTTTTTCCCTTGGCGCTGGCCTTGGCACTTTTTTTCCTCTGCTCTTACAACCGCTACCCTTCGATCGTTTTCGACCACTTCTATCTCCTGATGGACCATGTTAATGAGTAGTCTTACCCAGACGCATGGATAACATCACAGCCTGCATCCTGTGACGCCTGATTCAAAACTAACATGCATACGGAGGTGACAGTAGAACTTTTGTGATGGTCACCACGTTGGTGCGGGCGTGGAGGGGCCCCATCCTTTGTTGTGACCACCGGATTCAAGCGGCCGAAAACCGCTCGTCACCGGCCGTACGAGCGCCTCTGGAGCAGCGCGGGATGGCCCAGATCGAGCAGAACGCCCTCTGTGAGGCAGAGGAAGGTCTAGTTTATGGACCCGGAATATCAGATTGAACGTAAGTCGCATAATATTCCATTTATATGTAGTCAAAACTTCAAACGCGTTTTTCTCGAAATGACTTTTTCTATCGCGCGGTATGATAACTTCAAGTCTACTGAACCGAATGGCACTATTCTTTGTTTCCGACGAAGCTAACTAAATTGTCTAGGAGTTTACCACTTTCATTCCGATCCATCAACTATAAATATTTTTACTTGGTCGACGAATTCGAAAAATCGATGAAAAAGACCCTATTCTTTTCAAATGGCCGCCATTTTGTTTCCTATGGCCCAAATAACTCAAGCGAAGGAAGACTCCTAAAGAATCTTATATACTTCGCTAACGTCAACTCAATTTTGATTTCACACGAGCCGGCTGACCTGTGACATACCGCGCGTGGAGTTCTACATCGAAATTTTGTTTCGTTCCGACGGCACTTCCGCCTTTGCTCTTCGACTTTTCCGATCGAAAAAAAATCCAGTTTGTAGAGGATATATCAACAAACATTTTGACCAAATTTGACATTGATATCTATAACACATCCCGAGAAAAAAATTCTCAAAGAACATTCTTTTTTCGGGCCAAAGATAGTAAGCCTCCCCTTAAGCGCTGATTCACACTGGGATAAAATATAAGTGTAATAAATAAAACTGAGACTGCTCATATTCAGCGTTCGTCGTGTAGTTAGTAATTACAACAGCAGCGTCGGAAGAGTCCAGTTGTAGATATGTTAGATGTAGAACTTGTAACGGAACCGATTAAAGGCTTTACTTTACCGAAGTATGCGATACCCTCCAAATTCAACCAGTTTAACGAGTATTTATGATTATATAAAAGTTATTGCGTATGTTAACAATGATTGCATAACATGTCTCCATAAGCAGTCAACCCATTAAATTATACTGAATAACTGACCCACACAAAAGTTAATATCACTTGATCACTGATACAGCAAATGTCATCATGTAAAAACACTAAGTTCATCTTAAATAATTAATGTGAAGTACGAAAAATAGTGGCCAACTTACGTATTTTGGAGGTCCTTAAATAAAAATCACCCAGTGGAACCTATTTGTTCACTAGGACCGTTTTCACTCAGTATTCACGTAAACACTCCTATTTTAGACGAAAACCAATGTAATTCTGAATAATTCATGTTATTTACTTATTTATGCAAATTAGAGAAGTCAATTGACAATCTTATTAAAAACGGCCTTTTTGTAACAAAGAATTATTCTGTCAAGTCAACAAATCTGTCTGTCATTTTAATAACCTGTTAAATTATGTCACTCGATACAAATTAATAACTTTTCTGCACAAATTACGATAACAGATGTCCATGTGACTTCTAAACTATATCTTTTTTTTAGTAGTTCTTTGACAAGGTTATAAATACAAGCAGCAAGAAGGGTCGGGAGCGGAGTCTGAATGTCACTTTGGTAAAGTGTATGTGTGTTATTGTTCGAGGTGGATAAACGTTGCACAGAACATGTAAAAGAAGTGCTACTTTGTGTTGTGTCATTGTCTTTGGTGGACAGTGGAATTAAGATGGCCACCAGGGTAATAAATATTTGAAGTTTAAATATTTGTTGGTTTCGCTCATTATTTATCATCAAAAGCACATCAAAAACACGGGACTTCATCTTTTTACCCCTAGACAACCAGATTTAGAGCCAGCATTAGCATCGAGACACAGCAGCGATCCAGCAAGCAGCAGGGATTACCACAATGCATTTTAATGGCGCCAACCTAACATCAAGTGCTAACAAGCTCCGTAAATGGGAGTGAAATAGTGCGATTATAGCAATATCCACGACTAGGCGACCATTATAAACTGAAGCGCTCCCTTTCACCTTTCGGATTTTCCGACCATCTACGAGGGAATTATGTAAAAACTTTTGTTTTGTACAGTATTTATGTTATTGTTGTAACGGAGAGGTTGCAGTTCTTTCGCCAGAGTAGTGACTGCCTCGTGTGGATAAACTGTGCACTGCTGCCTTTCCTACCCTCGCCAAGCCATTTCCAGCGACGGAACCTGTTTGCCATGCAGGGATTCGACCCAGATACCGCCGGTCGGGACGCTGCGCGGGGAAAACATCCCAGACGGGGGGCCTCACAAAAGAAGCCGGCGGACAAAGGGTGCAGGGACGGCCGTTGTGTGCAGGAAGCTGCGGCTCCGCTGTGGAATGGGGCTGGGTTCGAGCCGCGACTGAGAGGGGACTGCCAACGGCCGGTGCTTTGGGAGGCCGAACGGGCCCTTTCCTGCAGGGCCGGCGGTTAACGCATCTGGCCTCTTCGTTGCTACGGGAGAGGCCAATATTCCCGGCGGTGTCTCAAATTGCTGCTGAAGTAGAAAAAAATAAACACTTGTACCTCTACGAGCATAAGGTGATTCACGTTCGATATAAGGCTCAACACCAAAAAATAATTAACGTAGAGTAATGAAATTACGGGAACACATTTGTATAGCTAAAATATTTAAGTGATTAGAAATACACGATCACAGGTTAATGTAAGCCCGAGATAAGCCATTGCAAATGTAAAATGCTAATACGAGGGTTACAGAAGAATGCTGAAGATTAGATGGGTAGATCACATAACTAATGAGGAGGTATTGAATAGAATTGGAGAGAAGAGGAGTTTGTGGCACAACTTGACTAGAAGAAGGGATCGGTTGGTAGGACATGTGCTGAGGCATCAAGGGATCACCATTTTAGTACTGGAGGGCAGCGTGGAGGGTAAAAATCGTAGAGGGAGACCAAGAGATGAGTACACTAAGCAGATTCAGAAGGACGTAGGCTGCAGTAGGTACTGGGAGATGAAGCAGCTTGCACAGGATGGAGTAGCATGGAGAGCGGCATCAAACCAGTCTCAGGACTGAAGACCACAACAACAACAACAATACGAGGGTCACTCCAAAAGAAATGCACACAACTTTTTTTTAAAATCCATCTTTTACTCTAGATGTTTGAAAGTTTCACAGTGTGTAGATACATCCTTTAGGAACAATATTTTCATTTCTCCACATAATTTCCATCCCTCTCAACTGCCTTACGCCATCTTGGAACCAGCGCCTGTACACCCGCACGGTAAAATTCTGGAACAACCTGTTGGAGCCACTGTTTGACAGCCTGCACAAGGGAGTCATCATCTTCAAACCTTGTTCTACGAAGAGTCTTTCAGTTTCCCAAAGTTATGATAGTCACATGGAGCCAGTAAGGCGGGTGTTTCAGTGTTGTCCATCCGAGTATTGTGATCGCTTCCATAGTTTTTTGACTGACATCTGGCCATGCATTGTCGTGAAACAGCAAAACATCCTGCTTTTGCCGATGTGGTCGAACACGACTCAGTTGAGCTTGAAGTTTCTTCAGTGTCATCACATATGCATCAGAATGTATGGTGGTTCCACTTGACATGATGTCCACAAGCAAGAGTCCTTCGGAATCGAAAAACACTGTAGCCATAACTTTTCCAACAGAAAGTATGGTTTTGAATTTTTTTCCTTGGGTGAATTTGCATGATGCCACTCCACTGATTGCCTCTTCGTCTCTGGTGAAAAATGATGGAGCCATGTTTCATCACCTGTCACTATTCTTCCAAGAAATTCATCTCCACTATTCTAGTACTGTTCCAAAAGTTCGCTGCATACCGTTTTTCTTGTTTGTTTGTGACACACTGTCAACATCCTGGGAACCCACCTGGCACAAACCTTTTTTGACGCCAACACTTTTAGTATTCTGCAAACACTTTCTTCCCCTATCCCAACGTAGCATGACAATTCGTTCGCTGTGATGCGTCTGTCAGCTGTCACCAATTCGTTAACTCTCTGCACATTGTCTGGAGTGTGTGCAGTATGAGGCCTGCCGCTGCGAGGACAATCCTCAATATTGCCGTGCCCGCTTTCATCACGTAACCTGCTTCGCCACGGACTAACTGTACTGCGATCGACAGCAGCACCCCCATACGCCTTTTTCAACCTCTTGTGGATGTTTCCCACTGTCTCGTTTTCGCAGCACAGGAATTCTATGACAGCACGTTGCTTCTTACGAACGTCAAGTGAAGCAGCCATCTTGAATACATGTTGTGACGGCGGAACAGATTGAACTAAGTTTGAAAACAAGCGGGAAGGATGTATCTACACACTGTAAAACTTTCACACATGCAGAATAAAAACTGTATTTTTACAAAAATAGTGTGCATTTCTTTTGGAGTGACCCTCATACATTAATGACTGTTGTAACCGCCAGAACGTTGAATGCAAGCTTGCAAAGGTGCATGCACTGTGTTGTGCAGATGCCGACAGTCAGTTTGTGGCACAGAGTACCATGCCTGTTGCACTTGGTCGGTCAATACAGGGACGGTTAATGCTGTTCGTGGATGACGCTGGAATTGTCGTTCGATGAAGTCCCATAGATGCTCGTTTGGAGACAGATGTGTTGATCACACAGGCCAAGGCGACATGTCGACACTCTATAGAGCATGTTGGGTTACAACAGCTGCATGTGGGCGAGCGTTACATTTTTGGAAAACACCCATTGGAATGGTTTTCATGCATGAAATCCCAAGAGGTCGATTCACCAGATTGACGGACAAATTTGCAGTCAAGGTGGGTGGGATAACTGCGAAATCGTACCCCAGACCAAAATTCCAGGTGCAGATCCAGCGTGTCTAGCACACAGGAGATTGGTTGCAAACCTCAGCTGGCCTCCTTCTAACCAACTCACGGCGGTCACTAGCACTGACGCAGTTCATCAGAAAACACAACAGACCTCCGTCTTGCCCTCCAATGAACTCTCACTTGACACCACTGAAGTCGCAAATGGCGGTGGTTCGGGGTGGTTTAGAATGCTCGCTAAAGGGGATGTGGCTTAGAGCTATCCTTGAAGTAACCGATTTGTAATATTATTTATTTCAAGTTTCTGCTACCAGTCACTTTCTATTTTATGCTTAATCTAACATAATGCAACGCGTTTCGAACATGTTTTGTTGATCTTCAAGCGTTTGTACATACATACATACATACATCGAGAAATGTTACTTAAAAATAAACAGTCTTAAACTAGATTAATCTAGAACACTTTGTTTTTTACTGTAGCTGCTGGTGTGGCATTTGGGAGGAAGGAGGGGGCAGTGTATATCTAGAAATCGAAGTCAGTGATGTCTTTTGCTGGTTTTCTTCTTTGTTGTTGACTATGTATATCACAGCCTGTATCGGATGCAGATAGATTTGCATCATTTATGTGTTACGAAAATAGTGTGAAAGGCTTTTATATGACAGTTGATCACTTACAGTTACATCATCTTGCTGCTTCACTTGCATCACTGGTGTAATGGCGGAGCTGTTGGTTGACATTGCACTATTGCACATTATATTTTGTCACTGACTGACACTGCACAAATTGCATCGATGTTATACACACAACACAAGATGGCGGACTGTAGCATGTAAGTCTGTATCGATTATCGAGGTTTTGTATCGATATTTTTGGTTCTAGTCAATTTACATTGACATTTCTTGTATCTATTGAGTTAGAACTGGCTTAAGACTGTTGAAGAATTATGAGTTTTTGAATACGGTTATTTCATTAAGAATGTTATCTCCATGCTTTGTGTTATCATGAAAATTTCCATTTCTTCCATGATGTCCATTCTTTTACTTTTTCCTATTTTGTGTAAAATTTCTAGGTTGTCTTCGATTTTCAAAGGGTGGCCTGTGTCTTTAATGTGAGTTGCTACTGCTGATTTGTTACAGTTACGTATCAAGCCTGTGGCAGTCTAAATGTTCTTTGAATCGGGTTCTGAAATTTATGCCTGTTTGGCCAATATAATATTTATTACATTGGCTGCAGGCATTTTTGTAAATGCCAGATGCATCAAGACTTGTATCTGGTGGTTTCATATTCTGAATAAGCTTCCTATTTAGGTTGTTGTTGGTGCTGAAGCTAATTTTTACTTCTGTGTTTTTGAATAGTCTTGCTAATTTCTCAGATACTATTCCAAGATATGGCATTTTTACCTTGGAAGCATAAAATAAAAAGTGACTGGTAGCAGAAACTTGAAATAAATAATTTTCCCACACAGTTATGGTTTACAAACATAGCCATTATGGCTGAAAATAATTACGATTTGTAATAGTTCATTGTATCACTATGGTTCCAGCTGCTGCTCAAACTGCTGCTGCAGATGCAGCACGATTTGGCAGAGCCATACGCTGAACACGATGGTCTTCCCTCTCAGCAATACGATAATTTGTAGGAGGGGTGGGGGCGGCAAAGCAGGGGGAGGAGGCGATTTTTAATTTTTTAGAAGACCAATAGCGACTTTCAAGTAGCAAGAAAAGAGTTCCAGTTCGGACCCTGTTAAAAACCTGCATAATACTGAATTTTAAATTATGTTCATGAAAACATCTGATTTCACTGTATTTTTCGCTTTGCCTGTGAGCTAAGGGATGGGGAGTGGGCGTGGGTTCCCAGCGTTAGTGGCTATTGTGGCTATATTCCTGCCTAGTCTTTCTGCCATATCGCTGAAGGAACATGCAGCTTCTCGTAAGCCTACTACAAGACCTCGTTCAAACTTAGTGAGGTGATGATAATGGCGTCTTTGTCTCCTTAAAGGCATTCTTGGTTGACAATACTCTCCTGGTACAATCACAAAGGTAACTAACGCCAGCGACTATTACAGCGCGTATTTAAAGCAAATCTCATTTGCATCGTCATAGTGGCACCATCGGCTCCACTGTTATGCGACTGGCTTGAAATTTGAATAAACTTAATCTTTCAGATGCAGGAACACGCCGACAAACTTTCGTTTGCGTCACCATCTCCTTGGTGCTGCGATTTTTTTCCCATCAGTGTAGATGCACCTAGTCACTAAAAAACTTGTCCCCGAAGTTTACAAATTCAAAATTTTCCAACCTTCAAATAGCTCCCTATCCAATGTGAGGCACTAGGGCCATCTACGTTGCCATTCCTGGAAGGTGAGGTGAAGGCCTGTACTTCACAATCGCCTCTCTGATTTTCATGTCATCCCTTAAGCCCTAAGGTTCTTCTCTACTTTGAGGTAGAGGATAAGGTGGACGGGGTGAAAATTCGCTGAGTTGCCTGCATATACGATGATAGCCGGCCGCGGTGGTCGTGCGGTTCTAGGCGCTCCAGTCCGGAGCTACTGCTACGGTCGCAGGTTCGAATCCTGCCTCGGGCATAGGTGTGTGTGATGTCCTTAGGTTAGTTAGGTTTAAGTAGTTCTAAGTTTAGGGGACTGATGACCTCAGATGTTGAGTCCCATAGTGCTTAGAGCCATTTGAACCATTTTGATGTTTTGATGATAAACTTTACCACTCTTAGGCATCACCAGTGCATAATATAAAGAAAATTATTGAATTATAATGTTTTGATAGGAGTTGTGTAGTGATCTAGGTAACTCACTCAAGTTATCTAAATATTTACAAATGTATGATTATGTTTCTTTACAGTTACACTCATTTTTATCTCCTTACCATGTATCTGTGTGTTCCTCTGTGCGTACTACACGCACATAGCACTGCTCCCTTGAATCCTCAGTCATTAAACGAAACAACAAGTTTACTGTTACCAGTTAAAGTAAAATTGTTGTTTCATTTAACGTCAATAGCAATCATGGTAAATCCTAACCTAAAATGTTCGCATTTAAAATCGTCAGTCAGTCCTACAGCACATAAGCAAGAACATGCACAGCATGCTGCAGGATGTGAAATGTTTGACTGTAGTGTGACAGTTCATTTGGAAACTGTACAATGTGCATCTAGGTCACGCCGGAGAACACATGGATACGTGAAAAGGACATAAAAATTAATCTAAGTGTGAAAACGCACAATCATATGTTTGTAAATAGTTAGATAACTTAAATGAGCTACCAATTGTCGCTAGAGATCTTGTATCAACATATGCATAAGAGGTATTCGAAAGAAAAGTTACGGAGCAATGCTGTGAGTATGCTTCAAGCCTTTATTCAAAAGTAATCGCCAAACGCCTGAGAACAGCTATCCCACTGTTTCACCGGGGGGAAGAATTCCCTATTCCCAGAATTCCTGTGGCTGTGACAGGAGCCAGTCCTTCACAGTGCCCTTCAGTTCATCGTCCAAGAGCTTCCCTTCGAGATTTTTTTTTTTTTTTTTTTTTTTTTTTTTTAGCGAACCAAACACATGGAAGTCGCAGGGGCGACATACCCGGGTTGTAGCGTAGATGCTCAACCTGCTCCCACTTGAACTTGGCCGTTACACTTTGTGTGACCTTGGAGACTAGTGGACGCGTGCCATCGTGGAGGAGAATCACTTCCTCTGTGCCGCGCGGGATTAGCCGCGCGGTCTCAGGCGCTGCAGTTATGGACTGTGCGGCTGGTCCCGGCGGATGTTCGAGTCCTCCCTCAGGCATGCGTGTGTGTGTTTGTCCTTAAGATAATTTAGGTTTAGTAGTGTGTAAGCTTAGGGGCTGATGACCTTAACAGTTAAGTCCCATAAGATTTCACACACATTTGAACTTCCTCTGTGAGCAGCCCAGACCTTTTGCTTTTGATGAACCTGCGTGGGCTACGGAGTATCTCACAGTATACGTCATTGTTAATGGTTTTTCCGTGCTCGAGGAATTCAGTGGGTACCGGACCCCGCACGTCGAAAAAGATGGTAAGCACCACTTTGCTTGCTGAGGGTGCAGCTTTGAAATTTTTAGGGGGCGGTGACGGAACATGCTTTCATTGCCTAGATGTTTCAACCGCTTTATCTGTTCCGACGTTTCCTACTTTTTCGTTTGAACACTACGCATCTAATTAAATAATTTTCTTATGTTATAGAGCACTGACAATGCCTGCATGAGTTGGTGAAACATGCTCGGTAGACACAAATAAAATGCCGAGTGACAAAAAAAAAGGAATTTTTTCTTATCTGTATGATAATGCTTAACTGAAGTACTGATTGAAGAAACATGATTGCAAATATTAACAGTGTGTTATCACTCTTTCATCATGCTGCTAGTATTGCTTCATCCTTCAGCAGACAAACATTTATTGAAGCAAAGAGATCCAGACAATTTCGATATACCTGAAGCTGGAAAATCTTTGGGGTTACGTTAGGCGGGCGGTACTTCTGTTTCTCCGATGAGGTTGGCTGGGGATGTGACGTCAACTTCCAATCTCGGAAACACAGAACTCTACTGACTACTGAGCGTGGGACAGAGAAAATTTGTTTCCAGCGCGTCAGATGGGCCTCACTTCGAGCTGTGGCGTTGATAACGAAAACCTTCATTATTTCTGTACGTGCTTCCAAAGGCGCTCAACATCTCTCGCTTAATAGAAATGGCTGAATGCCGAGTTTCTTGACGGTACGAACTTTCCATCGCCGTAGACTCGTACGACGATTTACGGCAAAAACATGTGGCTACGTAGCGAAATAATTGCTTCGTAATTCAGATGCAGGGCGGCAATTATTGAACTATATAAAAAAGTCATAAATTAATTACAAACAACGGGGGGCGGGGAGGGGCACACATTTTATTCGACATGTAAACGTCACTACAGATATTCGGATTTAGGTTATGACATGTTCAATCTGCCTGCTTTCATTGGCGATGATGTGGTGCAGACGAATAGCGGGACTCTGCATGACCCGCTGAAGTTCGGAACATCGATGCTGTCGATGACCTACTGAATGGCTGTTCTCAGCTCAGCAATAGTTTTGGGGTTATTACTGTACACGTTGTCTTTAATATAGCCCCAACAAAATGAAGTCGCAAGTGTTCACATCTCGAGAATATGGCGGCCAATCGAGGTCCATGCCAGTGGTCTCTGGGTACTCCAGAGTCAGAATACGGTACCCAAAGTGCTCCTCCAGGACATCAAACACTCTCCTGCTTCGACAGGGTCGAGCACCGTCTTGCATGAACCACATCTTCTCGAAATCAGGCTCACTTTGGATAATGGCGATGTAATCATCTTCTAAGACATTCACGTACCGTTCGGTAGTCACCGTGCCATCAAGTCCTTGACTGGACTTTGCACACCACACAGTCACCCGACGAGGGTGAAGAGACTTCTCGATCCCGAAATGCGGATTCTCAGTTCTCCAAATGCGCCAATTTTGCTTGTTGACGAACCCATCCAAATGAAAGTGGTCTTCGGCGCTAAACCAAACCATACAGCGCATACTTATTCCCACCATGCCCCACGGCCAACCGTGTAGTTTGAACGTCCTAATGAAACCGTTCAGAAGTTATGACGATTTTATTTCATATACTTCAATAATTGCCACTCTGTATATTCCTTATTCGTCACTATTGTGCGTGTTAATTATTAGTCAAAATGAAAGATACAATTTCGCCGCATTATGGTTGTAGAATTTCATTAGTTGGTTTTTGCGATTCTCACACCTTAAACTTAATGTGTATACTTTCTCTCAATAAGTTTTCTTAGTACCTTTCGTAATTATAAGTAATGTGTGAATCTGTGAGGCTTGTACTTCCAGCAGCACTTGGTCACACACTGTGTCTCTTCGGTTCTCGTTCACGTTTTTATCTACATTGTCTGAAATCGTACACCCCATTGCCTTTCATAATTTGACTGACAATGTAGTGATTTCTACCCGATTATTTAGCAGTTCCTTCCACGTCTTCTCAAACAGGTACTTTCAAAAGTTTGCGACACTCGAAACGCAGTGAACGAAAATATTAATGTACACCTTCAAGGACAGACAGAGCAAAGACGATATCTGTTGCGCATAATCACAGCTCTGACAAGAATGGTTTTCGGTTTCAGGGTATTATTTTGTCTATAAACTTATGTTAAAGTTAAATCTTTTCAAGCAAATAGTTCTAAAATGGCTCAAATGGCTCCGAGCACTATGGGACTTAACATCTGAGGTCATCAGTCCCCTAGAAGTACTTAAACCTAACTAACCTAAGGACATTACACACATCCATGCCCGAGGCACGATTCGAACCTGCGACCGAAGCGGTCGCGCGGTTACAGACTGAAGCGCCTAGAACCGCTCGGCCACCGCGGCCGGCAAGAAAGTAGTTAGTGCATTCACGTAACGCCTACTCATATCAGACTATAAATTATATGCATTTGAAAATGATTTTCCTGTAAGAGTCACAATAATTTCAGCACTATTCAGTGCAGTATCTTACAAGTATTATCCCAGGTATAAGTTTCGGCTGGTCACTTTCATTGAGTAGTAGCCTTGAAGCAGGCTCAAAAGCACAGCTACCATCAGGCAGAGTTTCGTGGGAATTATTTTCTGGGCACAAGTGTCAGGCTTCATAATACGTATTTATATGTGTCGTGTATTATGCATTTCTTGTACGTGAATGTGGATCTGCACATGAACTTTCCTATTCCTCCTCACACCTTTCCGTAAAGCGTGGCCAGATTTTTGTTGGGAAGTAGTTCTGTAGTATAGTAGTGCCAACCTTACTCCTGGGTAGGGGATCAGAGAGACAGCACAGGCGGGTAAAAGTCAAAGACTTTCCAGTGTTACAAGATTTGGGGTGGAGAGGTTGGTCACGGCCAAGTGGTTCGACCACCCCGTACACCGGGGCCCAGGAAGACCTCCGGGTGCCCGCCATATTCTAGCAGAGGGTGTTACAGAAGACGGGTAAGTGAGCAGACGTGCCCTCAGCGTCTGTCTCAATGTTCACTCATGGAAGAGAGGTATTTGAATATTCGTACTAATTCTTTTATTTCCAGCTTCGGATTGTGTAAGGAAATGAATGATTGCGTTAATTTAGGAAATTTGACCCCCTGTGTTAATGTATCTGGTCCCCAGTTTGCCTGTTATCCTCCTCACGTAGTGGATGTTCTATGTAAAATATTGGGAGGCTTTGGTGGTATACATTTGGCCAACGCAATTCCGTCTTGCCTGTAGAAAAGTGCGTGCAGATTGGTATATAATATGCCCGAGCTATAAGTTGTAAAATTGTAATACCTGTAAACTGGAACAATTGCTGCAATCGCTGCAAAATCGAATGATAATATTTAAAATAAATACGTAATCAACTGTCATCAATCTTTAACATACCTTAAAAATCACAAAGAAGTCAAGTTAAAGGAATTCATTTAAAATAAAAGATGTAGAATGCAGGGACCCACACATCAACGTGTGAGCCCTCCAGCCCCTTGCCTAGTATCGCACAGAAAGAGCACGCTCTCTAGGTAGCGCTCTCAAGCTCCCCTCCCCAGTTATCCGTTGCGCAATTTTGATTCAGGGCTTGACGACGTCAACTTTCATCTGGCGTCCCTAGGCAAGGAGGTTTGACGGTAAACTTTCAATCTGTCAAACCGTTTTGTACACTCATATACAGAATATGTGTTTAGACATGAATCTAACACGAATCATACCGATTTTATTATTTTTCTAAAAAGTTTCATTAACTTTCATACATTGAATTTATTTTCTGCGGCTGGTGGTCTAGTTGTTACCTCTGGATCACGAGGTCCCGAGTTCGATTTCTGGCTGGGTTGGGGATTTTCTCTGCCTAGGGACTGGGTGTCTGTGTTGTCATCATCATCCCTGAATATGGCTACATTAGACTGTGTACAGATTGGGAATTTTTACGAACGCTGATGACCACGTCCCACAAACCAAACATCATTATCATCTTGAATTTATTTGAAAATTTGGTTATCCACTTTTAATTTAATTTGAAATCACTCATATTAAAACTGTTAAATATATGTACGTATTTTCGAAATAACTGCGGAAAAGAATATCGACAAATAATTCCTTTTTAATGTAAAACAGTTACTGTGGTATATGTATTATCTTTGTACGTCTTGGCTAGAAATAGGAAGTTGCACGTTGATTGCGTATGAGACGTGAAAATTGATTTTGTATTACGCAGACGTGTATTACGGCCGTAACTGTTTATTGAAGGTATGATTATTTGGAAAATACGAAATAAATGTGTCAAGAATGAATATGAACATCTACGACTTTTATTTTACGTATTCATATTCAACATTAGATGAAGCCATCTTTCTGCATCAGTAACGAATCAGAACTTCTGTACCCACATCAAGAAGAAAATATAGACAATTCCAAGGTACAAGATAAGTCAAAATAATTACTTTCCAATTTTGCTATTGGGAATGATATACGATACCGCATCTAATCTCTTTCCTCTGTTCTTCAATTGTTTAAGAAGTTGAAGAGAAACTTCCTGGCAGATTAAAACTGTGTGCCCGACCGAGACTCGAGTTCGAGTCTCGGTCGGGCACACAGTTTTAATCTGCCAGGAAGTTTCATATCAGCGCACACTCCGCTGCAGAGTGAAAATCTCATTCTGGAAGTTGAAGAGAATTGGCCTGAACCAGTTCGTTGTAAAAGCAAGGTTTGGGAAAGCATTTTCATTTTTGATAAAATTAGATGAATGCATAAGTTAGTAGCGCTTTTCTAACAGATAACAGAGGCCTTAGTCATCAATAATACGTCCTCCTTCAGTACCTACAACAAACTGCCAACGCTGGCCTAACTTTTCGATTGTGCGAGTGTAGAAATCACGTCGTTTTGAGACGAAGAAATTGTGGAAGCATGTTCAGATCGTATTTTCATGCGGAAAGGAAGTTCCTTGAAGGCTATTCGATAAAGAGCGGAAGAGGTGAAAATCTGATGGGGCAATATCAGGTGAATGAGGAAGGTGCGGAATGACTTCCCAACCCAACCCCTGCATAGTGTTTTTTTGTCTGTCTAGCAGAATGCGGGTGGGCGTTAAAGGGGAGTAGCATCACTTCAGGCACTATTATTGGTCGTTGTTCTTGGACTACTTCTGCAAGACGTCTCAGTTGTTGACAATAAAATTATCAGCAGAGAAGTGCATCTCGGGGAAGGCACTCATGGTAAGCCACACCGTCGTCGTTCCACATGATGGAAACATTATCTTCTGTGGCTAGGCGCAGGCCTTTGTACGGGGAATTGCTGCTTTGTTTGGGCTCAACCGTAGCTTTATTTTCCTTATGTTAGCATTACTTTCCTCACGCTAGCATACAGGCACTATTTCTCGTCACCAGTATAAAGTGGTTGGTGTTGTTCTCGAGCCAGTTGATGACGAGCAATCACAGATGCAAATATGGCCACCCGCTTTGTGATTTTGGCTTAGAGCATCTGATAAGTATACACCCATTGTTTGAACCTTCCCCGTTGCTTGCAAATGTCGCATAGTGGTGGAATGGTCACAGATCATGACATTGACCAATTTTCGGGTACACTGACGTGGACCATTGTGGATTAGTGGTTTTAAACGATCATCATCAAACCGCGAAGGTCTTCCTGAACGTGTAGAGTCACTAACGTGAAAATGATTGTCCGTAAAACGAGACAATGAACTCAAACAAAAGAATATGTTCCGATTCCTCCACCTTGCACTCCACTCGTATAGCAAAAGTGAACTACAAACAAAAAGTAACAATCGGTAAGTAAACCC
Source organism: Schistocerca piceifrons (assembly GCF_021461385.2). Lineage (NCBI taxonomy): Eukaryota > Metazoa > Arthropoda > Insecta > Orthoptera > Acrididae > Schistocerca > Schistocerca piceifrons. The sequence goes on from NC_060145.1 coordinate 123,884,334, forward strand.
ATAGCAACCAGAATACCAACATGTAAAACAAAAGCGCTACGAACATGTGCACCAACCTAATATTTAGTGTAATTTATTATTTAAGGTTTCTGTCAGAGATGCAAATAACATTTTTACTAGTGGAGATGGGTAAACCAAACAATAAAACACCTGATTTGGAATACGGAAGTTTAACAAAAAGCAAAACTCCTTATGTATAAGAATTATTACTTCCCTATTGTCACCTATGGTGGAGAAACATGGACAATGACAGAAAGGGACTGGAGCAGAATGGAAGCAGGGGAAATGAAATTTCTCAGAGGAGTTAAGGGAGAAACAAGAAAGGACGGAGTAAGGAATGTAGAGATTAGAAAGGACCTTAAACAAGAAAGTATCAGAGAAAAAATTGAAAAAAAGAGATTAAGATGGTATGGGCATGGGCAGAGACTCCCCAAAATTGTGGAAGTACCAAAGACGGATGGGAAAAGACCTAGAGGACGCCCAAGAACACGGTGGAAAATGGGAGTGAGAATATCTGTAGAAAGGAGAGGTGTGACCTGGCAGCAAGTGAAGGAAGAAAAGTGGTGGGAGGACCGAGCCAAATGGAGAGGACTCGTCAGCACCCAGACCCGGCACTAGCTGGAGCGGGATTCGGATATAGAAAGATACATGGGTAAACCATCCCGAAACTGGTAAAGGCAAAATAAATTATTATACAGTTTTCTCGCAGTTTTCTATTTTTTTAACATGTGTTAAAACTAATAGTAACATGTGTCTTAACTACATTAAGCTGAACTACACCGTACAGCATCGCGTCTTGAAAAATGTAATGTAAATCAACTTATTGATATGTAACTACAATGGAACCGTTATTCGTGCTCATAGAATTGTAATTACTATTATCTCTGTATCGTAGTATATAAAGAAAAGATTTCTTTGTTTTACCCTCTTGTCTTCTTCTTTGTCTTCTGTGTCTGGTTGGTTTTGATGTCCTATCTGACGGTCTCATATGGATCATGGTCTGTAAATAATTATTTTAATTATATGTTGTGGCATGATAATTTTTGTTAAATATATATGTAAATAGCTTGGTAGTATGTGGTTTCTGTTAGTAGCAAAAAGTACCTTCTCTGACCCATAATTATCATTTACGTAATAATTAAATGTTTCCCTGGCTATTCTGTGTAAGTCCATTGTTGCAGCGACGCCATTGGTGTTAAAAATGATAAAACTATTTTAATAATAATTTAATTGCAAAAAGTATTAAAGACTAATTAAATGCAGAACGGCATCTTGTAATATTGCTCATTTCTTTTTGTAGGCCAGACGTACAGTTTTATTAAAAACAATTATTTCAATTGTCTACGCTGCTATTGCACATATGCATACTGGAGCATCAAGCCTCATAGAGAAAAATTAATAATTAATTGAGTATTATATTTAATTTGCTTGTCGCGTAACATTAAAGAAAGATTTTCTTTATCCATCGTAGGACGGGTGTCTTCACGTTGGAATACGTATGATGTTTCTGGCGATAGCGCCCTGAGAAAATTTAGCCGTGGCTTTTAACGAACATAAAAGCGATTTTTAACAAAACGTTTACTTCCGAATTTAACAGGATATTTTATTTCATTCACTTTTTCAAAAAGTTACGCAATAACCACTAGACAAAACAAATTGCTAGTGTGCCTGAATACTAACCACGAAAAGCAGCTTATCCCAGCAAGAGCCTCTGGCTCTGCAGAAAGGTAATGTCAACTACTCTGAAGAGCCTAGCAAGCAGTTTGCTCAGGCAGCGGTCAGTGGCTCTCCTACTAACTACACGCAATTAAAGGTGCCTTCGTTTGTTGACCACACTTCAACATCCCCTTCTTCAATGGCACTACACTACATCTCTTGGGTCTTGGGCTTCTAAAAAGTCTGTATCTACTTTTCTCCTTCACATTCAGATCAACATTTTCTACATCCAACTTCCTCTTCTTCTGCCATTCCTGCTGGTGGTACACGATCCTTCTTTTAGTTTTCATCTTCAAATTATTTCTGTTTATGGAAGCTCACTGTCTGTCTATCTGGTTGTTTGAGCAATAAATATACACTGGTATGCAAAAACTAAGGACGAAAGTAACTTTCGCATGATGTCTGACTACCAAGAAATGTAGCTCAGTGAAAGTTGGACCACACGTAGGAAGAACTGTTACAATATAGTACAGAAGGTATCTGAAAGAAGTACGCAGTGAGGCAAGGAGAAAGACACTTTTATTCAAAGACAGTAATTGTACAGAAGGCACCGCGACTTATGATGGTCTCCTGTTCATTACAAATGGCGTGAAATGGTTCTTAATAGAGTGTGTGATCACCACAGGTGGCAATACATACTCTGCACCATGCCCCCAGAGCTGGCCGCAAGGTTGGTAATGACTTCTTGTGGTAGGGCGTTCCATTCATCCACCAGCGCGGTTTGCAACTGCTGGAATGCTACGGTCGGAGGTTCGAATCCTGCCTCGGGCATGGATGTGTGTGCTGTCCTTAGGTTAGTTAGGTTTAAGTAGTTCTAAGTCTCGGGGACTCATGACATCAGATCTTAGGTCCCATAGTGCTCAGAGCCATTTGAAAGATTTGCAACTGCTGGATGGTCGCTGGTGCCTGTGAACGTGCTGCAGAACGTCTTCCCAACGCACCCCACTCATTCTCGAAGGGGATTAAGTTATGGAAACGGCCAGGCCGAATATCCTCTCGTTCCAAGACCTCATCCACCTGCGCCGTTCGATGTGGCCGCGCATTGTCATCCATACAGACGAAATCAAAGCCGAATGCAGGCCTGAAAAGCGCACATGGGGAAGAAGCACAGAGTCACAATAATGATGACTGGTTTGTATATCATGTTCAAATATTCGTAGGTCAGCAGGGCCACGCAACACTGTGTTCCCTCACACCGTAACTAACTAGCCAACCAAAACGATCGTGTTCGACGCTGTTTCGGGGTACATTACGTGTTCCCGTCTCTCGTCTTATGGAAATGAAATGTTAATGAGCGTTTGGCGTCACTGGCCGGGGCAGGTCGGGCCGCATTGATGCAGATCTTATTACACTGCTGGCCATTAAAACTGCTACGCCACGAAGGTGACGTGCTACAGACGCGAAATTTAAGCGACAGGAAGAAGATGCTGTGGTATGCAAACGATTAGCTTTTCAGAGCATTCACACATGGCTGGCGCTGGTGGCGACACCTACAACGTACTATGAGGAAAGTTTCCAACCGATTTCTCATACACAAACAGTAGTTGACCGGCGTTGCCTGGTGAAACGCTGTTGTGATGCCTCGTGTAACGAGGAGAAAGGCGTACCATGACGTTTCCGACTTTGATAAAGGTCGGATTGCAGCCTATCGCGATTGCGGTTTATCGTATCGCGACATTGCTGCTCGCGTAGGTCGAGATACAATGACTGTTAGCAGAATATGGAATTGGTGGGATCAGGAGGATAATACGGAACGCCATGCAGGATCCAATCGGCCTCGTATCACTAGCAGTCGAGATGACAGGTATCTTATCCGCATGGCTGTAATGGATCGTGCAGCCACGTCTCGATCCCTGAGTCAACAGATGGGGACGAATGGAAGACAACAACCATCTGCACGAACAGTTCGACGACGTTTGCAGCAGCATGGACTATCAGCTCGGAGATGACGGCTGCGGTTACCCTAGATGCTGCATCACAGACAGGAGCGCCTGCGATGGTGTACTCAACGACGAACCTGGGTGCACAAATGGCAAAACGTCATTTTTTCGGATGAATCCAGTTTCTGTTTACAGCATCATGATCGTCGTATCCGTGTTTGGCAACATTGTGGTGAACGCACATTGGAAGCGTGTATTCGTCATCGCCATATTGGCGTATCACCCGACGTGATGCTATGGGTTGCCATTGATTACACGTCTCGTTCACCTCTTGTTCGCATTGACGGCACTTTGAGCAGTGGACGTTACATTTCAGATGTGTTACGACCCGTGGCTCTACCCTTCATTCGATCTCTGCGAAACCCTACATTTCAGCAGGATAACGCACGACATCATGTTGCATGTCCTCTACAGGCCTTTCTGGATACAGAAAATGTTCGACTGCTGCCCTGGCTAGCACATACTCCAGATCTCTCACCAATTGAAAACGTCTGGTTAATGGTGGCCGAGCAACTGGCTCGTTACAATACGCCTGTCACTACTCTTGATGATGAAGCTGCATAGGCAGCTGTACCAGTGCATGCCATCCAAGCTCTGATTGACTCAAGGCCCAGGCTTATCAAGGCCTTATTACGGCCAGAGGTGGTTGTTCTGGGTATTGATTTCTCAGGATCTATGCACCCAAATTGCGTGAAAATGCAATCACATGTCAGTTCTAGTATAATATATTTGTCCAATGACTACCCGTTTATCATCTGCATTTCTTGTTGGTGTAGCAATTTCAATGGCCAATAGTGAACATTCGACCCCACATTCGGCGATCTGCACGCCGCATGGGGATGAAATGATGAAGACGACATAACACCCAGTCCCTGAGCGGAGAAAGTTCTTAGGACGACAGTCCGTCACGCTGACTATTCAGCTATCGGGGCGGACATCTCTCGTCTTAGAAGGACATATAATGCCGCATTGTACAAACCTTCTTTCGAATTTCTTCGTTATACATCCTCTCCGCTGTATATTTTTCCTTTCTGAAAAGGACCCTCCTACTCCGCTCTTGTATGTAGGTTGGAGCCGGCCGCGGTGGTCTAGCGGTTCTAGGCGCTCAGTCCGGAACCGCGCGACTGCTACGGTCGCAGGTTCGAATCCTGCCTCGGGCATGGATGTGTGTGATGTCCTTAGGTTAGTTAGGTTTAAGTAGTTCTAAGTTCTAGGGGACTGATGAGCACAGATGTTAAGTCCCATAGTGCTCAGAGCCATTTGAACCATTTTTGTAGGTTGGCAACTTCTCTCGACCATTGTTCATCCCGCAGCCTCATCACATGACCGTACCGTTTTCAACGCCGTTTTACACGTCTTCAGTGCTGTACGTGGGAGTTTTCATTCACTTCCTGAGTTCTTTATTTGGGAACTTCTCTCGTCTTCAGAATCTACCACTTCCTTAAAAAAAAAGTCAATTTAGATTGCATCAAGTCTTCTTCTATCTTCTTTCGTCATTTCCCACGATTCCACATCATATAAACAAATGCTTTTATTTCGTTTATGTCTGATACTTTTATATGATCAGATGATGGAATTCAGCTTATTGATTGGAATGTTCAAATGTGTGTGAAATCTTATGGGACTTAACTGCTAAGGTCATCAGTCCCTAAGCTTACACACTACTTAACCTAAATTATCCTAAGGACAAACACACACACACATGCCTGAGGGAGGACTCGAACCTCCGCCGGGGCCAGCCGAGCTTATTGATCACGTGTTTAACTTGTGTCGCCCTCTGCCTTATTTCTTATTTACTGGAACCAGGATTGAGATTATAACCCACAGTGATTTACACTTCTGACATGTCTCAACAGTTTTTCCATCTATGATAATGCCATGTTGTTCACAGATTGATTGTTGCAAAGAAGAAAAGAGCAACGGCCGCTGTTGATAATGCTAATTAGTTACACAACTAGAGCCGCTACCGGTTTTGAACTGACAGACTGGTCACGTTGGGTGCACACTTATTGATTTTTGCATTGGTTTGCGGCTCTTTATTTCCCTTTGTAGGGAAAGATGCTTGGGTCGGGGATGCCCTACACTAAAAAAAGTTAGAAACGGCCTGTTTAAAAATAGCTGGCCCTAATAATGATAAAGCACAATGTGAACACATTTTTAAGGTTGAGTTGTTGTAGTTATACTTTTCCTACGTTAAAAGTCCCGCATAATTTTCTAGCAACATTGGTTCCCTATCGTCACAAAATAGAATATGAAGCAACCTTGTTTGTTGTAAATAATCCGCTGCACTTCAACAGGAACAATTATGTACTTAATTACAATACCAGAAGAAAAAAAAATTACATTCATGACGCCACATTAAGGCTATACGTAGCACAAACAGAGGTTCACAACGCTGCAACCAAAAGTTTTTATCACCTACCCACTGATACAAAATGCCTGACACAAAGCAAAGGGAAATTTGAAGCAAAAAGTGAGTTTGAGTTTTCCAACCTTGAACAATCCCAAGACGACAAAATTAGTGACTTGACAGCTTTGGTAGAACCATGTTTTCCATGGATGAGAAAAATGGATGGAAAATCCAGCAATCTCTAGTGTACTAGGTCCATAAGCTGTCTCTATTAGTGGCTGTAATTTTGTAGTGGAAAACGAAGTTAAACGCAGGTGTTACGGATAGGCGCTACGTGTAAAAACGAATTTTACTCTGCAGCCGAAGGATAAAAATGGAAGATTAGGATCTGACATCCCATCAACGACTAGGTCATTGAAGAGCAGTGTAGGACTGGATAAAGATGAGGAATGAACTGGTGTGATTAGTTTTCTAAGGAACCATACGACATTTGGCTTCAGCGATTTTGTGAGACCATCGAGAAGCTAGATGGGATTTGACCAACACTGCGTCCATATGCGAATCAGTGCCTTAACAGCTAAAATTCGTTAATGAACCAGTCTGATTACCTAAAATTTGGTTATGTTCAGGGACTCTAACTCAAAACTACGGTGAATCGTGATACAACAGATGAGTCAGCCGAAATCTTTTCACGTAGCTGCTTCACGGTCAGAAGTCCTGGTCTGACTCTCAATCAGCTACCTAGTTTTCACGAGAAAAAGCAGATTCATTTTCAGACTAATTTCGTAGTTTACTTTACTGTATCCATAATTGCCTGTTCTCTTGTTAAGGGCGCCATGGGCAGTAATTGGGCCATAGAAACTTCCACGTGGCTCTCATTTAGATAATGACTTGTGTTTCCATTTCCCGTCTGCTTCTTTCTACGTCTTGAGGAAGGCTACTCGAAGCGACCCACAAACGACGCAGAGCTCAGTCGGTATGGTGGAATAACATGCTGGCGGACATCAAAAGCTAAAATTTCCCCATACCTTTTCAGGGATTTATACAATTCATCCAACGGTTCAGAACAGTGAGGGAATTCGCATAAAAAGAATAAAAGAAAAAAGGTTGAGGTTAATATACTATAACCGCATTCGGTACTTCTTCCTTTTTTCAATTTCACTACTAACTCCCTATCTTTAATTCAGAGGAAAAACTGCAAACCCAAAGCACGTATTATATTTCATACTTTCTTCCAGACGACATTGGATGCCTGTACAGCCGGCCGCGGTGGTCTAGTGGTTCTGGCGCTGCAGTCCGGAATCGCGGGACTGCTACGGTCGCAGGTTCGAATCCTGCCTCGGGCATGGGTGTGTGTGATGTTCTTAGGTTAGTTAGGTTTAAGTAGTTCTAAGTTCTAGGGGACTTATGACCTAAGATGTTGAGTCCCATAGTGCTCAGAGCCATTTGAACCATTTTTTGATGCCTGTACACTTTACAATATATGATTGTTTCTGGTGACTAAAATTGTAGTATTTCATGCCGTTTCCATTATTTTATTTCTTAATCTATCGCTGGCTACACTGTATCGTGACAGTTATTAATTGTTAATTTTCAAATACCTCTGATCCACGACAGTTAAATAAATGTATCAACTGCCCAGTTAATGCCATGTGCGATTTTGCTTCTGAATAATTTTTTTAAAGAGTGTATTACAAATCTGTCACAGTTGCAGTACATATATTTCGGCGACTAGTTTCGAACGAACTGGTTCAGTCCCAAGCCCGACCTAGTCGGGCTGTACTAAAAGTGTGCGATCTTCATGACAACCATCTAAAGCTGGCAATACATGCACACACAGCGACGGTAGATAAATACTACTATAGACACATGTGCACTATAAAAGTCGGAATCAGACTGAAGTACAGTTCGATTAGACACTTTCAGTGCAGCCTCAGTAAGTCAGGCTTGAGAATGAATCAGTAAGTTCGAAACCAGTCACCAAAATATATGTGGTTAGAAACTAGACACCGAAATATATGTACTGCAGCTATGACAGGTTTAAAATAAACTCTTCATGAAATAAAAGGGTTGCTGTCCTACATCAAATGTTGAAACTGCATAAGTTTATTTTTCCTATATAGGAGAAGGATGTCTTTAAACTGTGTGGTTGTTCATGTTAGTAATAGGGAGTTGGTGGCGAAAGCACGATTTTGATATCAAATTGATATGCAGATTAATTAAATTGATCAATTAATCCACAAACCCACACCCACCCACGCCCCCGACCACATCCGCCCCCACACCCGAAGGACATATCGTGTTTTTTCTCAGCTGCACTTGTGCCCCAGCCTTCTCATCCCCTCCACAACTCTCTCCTCTCACACCCTCACCCCTACCCCCAACCTGGCCTATTGGTGGATATTTTGAATTTTGGCAGGAATTTCGAACTTTGGCGGGAATTTCTTTGTTCCAGGGCTGTGGTGACATCCCATCCCTCCACCCCCACATGGGAATTGGCGGGAAAAGCACTCAGCCAGTTCTCGGATGCTGGAGAGATGAAGGATTGCACTTTATTTATTTTTGGAACAGTTTATTTAGGGACGGATTTCACGTAGTTTATTTATCATGCTGATACAAAACACTCACCCTGATGTGCTTGAGGTCGCAGTAAATAGTCTACAGACCTGCAAACTACTTGTAAACATTGCAGTACACTGATGTGCAGAGATGCAAACAACTCGTAAATTACCGAAATAATGCAGTACACAGCATACAGACATGCAAACTACTCGTAGATCACAAAAATAATGCATGTGTAGCTCTATGCAAAAACGCTCACAACGCTTAAACACCCAAAAATAACGCAGTGCACAAACACTCAGTGCACGTAAGAAACGCAATGCATCAGCACCAATCCGAACCGTGGTCCTTCTTGGCAGAAAGGCCAAGTGCACCCCCCTAACACAATTAAACCATCAGATGTGCTTGGAATTGACGGCAAATTAAAAATGGCGGTGCCCTTTCCAGGACTCGAGCCCTGGTGCTCCTGTATGGGAAGCCCAAGTGCAGCCCCTAATACATGGAAACTGTCCAGACGATGGAGAGGAAGGTTAGGTTAGTGTACTTTATTAATTTTGGTCGCAAAACTGACGTAAATATCGATCTTAATTACGTAATTAATCACAAAGATCAGTCCAAAAATGGTTCAAATGGCTCTGAGCACTATGGGACTTGACATCTGAGGCCATCAGTCCCCTAGATCTTAGAACTACTTAAACCCAACTAACCTAATTACATTACACACATCCATGCCCGAGGGAGGAATCGAACCTGCGATTATAGTGGTCGCATTGTTGCAGACTGAAACACCTAGAACCGCCACACCGGATCGGTCCTAATTACACAACTATATGCATAGTGCTGCACAAGGACGGCATAAAATTGCAATACAGAGCAAAAAGACGATACCATACAACTGGTGTTATCCAACTGGGAAAAAATTGCGCAATACCACTCGAAGCCAGCGACAGAAACACTCAAACACTACCCTACACGTACAAGCTGGCAGAAAAAAGATTGGGGTGTTAGGTACTATCTTTATTCTTTTTGCAGGAAATATGTTCAACGGACGAGATGCTGGTGTTGAACAGAGAGGAGTGTATAAAGTATATTACCTGTAGGCATACAGCATCTATTGCTGTTTGACATCGGAGTTTGCTACAGACGCCTACTAAGAATCATCCTAAAACCCAAGAAACCGAAGCCAATAAACGCAGTCACAGTTGATGGAAAAAATGCGTCACAGTTCGCATTATACTTCGAAATTCTCCTGAAAAACACCAGCACTTGTAACGAATGGGTCATAATGCGGCACATATACTGGGGAAAATCATCATCCTAAAAGACTGCAGAGGGGGTGGCAGTTGCACGTGTGTTCTCTTCCATGTACAATCACAAACTGCTGAAAATCGAGGCTGTCTCCCCTCCCTCCCTTCTCCCCCCCGTCCGTCCAACCACCAACAGGATGGAAGGATGGAGGGATGGAGGGAACTACTCCACCGACAGCCTCGTGGCACGTGATGGCCGCTGTCCACCTTGAGGCAATGGTCCCTCGCCAACACAAAAGCAGGAATAGTTAACTAAACAATAGGAGATAATAATAGAGATGGTGACATGAGGAGCAGCGCGAGCACTGTACCCTATCATTTTAACTCCATACGCACAGTCATTGTGCTTGCCGGACTGCTTTGAAACTCACCAGTGGTTCCCTTCGCCGATTTCGTGTGACTGCTTGCAACCACTCTCCACAACGCGCAGCAGTCTTTATCCATCAGTACATTAGATCTAGTTGGTCTTGGTTTATCTGTGGTTGTTTTTTCGTTTCCACTTTACAATAACATCAAAAAAGTCGACTTGGGCAGCTTTAGAAGGTTTGTAATGTCTCTCGTGGATTTGTTACTTGAGTGACATCCAGTGACTAGCCGAAGTTCGAAGTCACTGAACTCTCCTGAATGACCCATTCTACTGTTAGGTTCTCTACTGAGAACCCAATATTTCCCTCCTCCTTTTATACACTGAAGAGCAAAAGAAACGAACACGTGCCTAATATCGCGTAGGGCCCCCGCGAGTACACAGAAGTACCGCAAAACGATGTGGCATGGACTCGGCTGTTGTCTGAAGTAGTGCTGGAGGGAATTGTCGCCATGAATCCTACAGGGCTGTCCATAAATCTGTAAGAGTACGAGGGAGTGGAGGTCTCTACTGAACAGCACGTTGCAGGCATTCCAGATATGGTGGCCAGCGGAAGTGTTTAAATTGAGGAGAATGTTCCTGAAGCCACTCTATTGCAATTCCGGACGTGTGGGTGTCGCATTGTCCTGCTGGAATTCCCAAGACCGTCGGAATGCACAATGGACATGAATGGATGCAGGCGATCAGACAGGATGCTTACTTACCTGTCACCTGTCAGAGTTGTATCTACACTCCTGGAAATTGAAATAAGAACACCGTGAATTCATTGTCCCAGGAAGGGGAAACTTTATTGACACATTCCTGGGGTCAGATACATCACATGATCACACTGACAGAACCACAGGCACATAGACACAGGCAACAGAGCATGCACAATGTCGGCACTAGTACAGTGTATATCCACCTTTCGCAGCAATGCAGGCTGCTATTCTCCCATGGAGACGATCGTAGAGATGCTGGATGTAGTCCTGTGGAACGGCTTGCCATGCCATTTCCACCTGGCGCCTCAGTTGGACCAGCGTTCGTGCTGGACGTGCAGACCGCGTGAGACGACGCTTCATCCAGTCCCAAACATGCTCAATTGGGGACAGATCCGGAGATCTTGCTGGCCAGGGTAGTTGACTTACACCTTCTAGAGCACGTTGGGTGGCACGGGATACATGCGGACGTGCATTGTCCTGTTGGAACAGCAAGTTCCCTTGCCGGTCTAGGAATGGTAGAACGATGGGTTCGATGACGGTTTGGATGTACCGTGCACTATTCAGTGTCCCCTCGACGATCACCAGTGGTGTACGGCCAGTGTAGGAGATAGCTCCCCACACCATGATGCCGGGTGTTGGCCCTGTGTGCTTCGGTCGTATGCAGTCCTGATTGTGGCGCTCACCTGCACGGCGCCAAACACGCATACGACCATCATTGGCACCAAGGCAGAAGCGACTCTCATCGCTGAAGACGACACGTCTCCATTCGTCCCTCCATTCACGCCTGTCGCGACATCACTAGAGGCGGGCTGCACGATGTTGGGGCGTGAGCGGAAGACGGCCTAACGGTGTGCGGGACCGTAGCCCAGCTTCATGGAGACGGTTGCGAATGGTCCTCGCCGATACCCCAGGAGCAACAGTGTCCCTAATTTGCTGGGAAGTGGCGGTGAGGTCCCCTACGGCACTGCGTAGGATCCTACGGTCTTGGCGTGCATCCGTGCGTCGCTGCGGTCCGGTCCCAGGTCGACGGGCACGTGCACCTTCCGCCGACCACTGGCGACAACATCGATGTACTGTGGAGACCTCACGCCCCACGTGTTGAGCAATTCGGCGGTACGTCCACCCGGCCTCCCGCATGCCCACTATACGCCCCCGCTCAAAGTCCGTCAACTGCACATACGGTTCACGTCCACGCTGTCGCGGCATGCTACCAGTGTTAAAGACTGCGATGGAGCTCCGTATGCCACGGCAAACTGGCTGACACTGACGGCGGCGGTGCACAAATGCTGCGCAGCTAGCGCCATTCGACGGCCAACACCGCGGTTCCTGGTGTGTCCGCTGTGCCGTGTGTGTGATCATTGCTTGTACAGCCCTCTCGCAGTGTCCAGAGCAAGTATGGTGGGTCTGACACACCGGTGTCAATGTGTTCTTTTTTCCATTTCCAGGAGTGTAGACGTATGAGGGGTCCCATATCGCTCCAACTGCACACGCCCCACTACAGAGCCTCCACCAGATTGAACAGTTCCCTGTTGACATGCATGGTCCATGGATTCGCGATGTTGTCTACATACCCGTACGCGTCCACCCGCTCGATACGATTTGAAACGAGACTCGTTCGATCAGGGAACATGTATTCCAGTCATCGACAGTCCAATGTCGGTGTTGACGGGCCCAAGCGAGACATAAAGCTTTGTGTTGTCCAGTCATCAGGAGTACACGAGTGAGCCTTCGCCTTCGAATGCCCATATCGATGATGTTTCGTTGAACGGTTCGCACACTGAGACTTGTTGATGGCCCAGTATTGAAATCTGCAGCAATTTTTGAAAGGTTTACACTTCTGTCACGCTGAGCGATTCTATTCAGTCGTCGTTGGTGCCGCTCTTGCATCATGTTTTTCCGGCTGCAGTGATGTCGGAGGTCTGATGTTTTACTGGATTTCTGATATTCACGGTACAATCGTTGAATTATCGTGCGGGAAAATCCCCACTTCATCGCTACCTCGGAGATGTGTCCCACCGATCGTGCGCCGCCTATAACGTCACGTTGAAACTCACGTAAATCTTGATAATCTTCCATTGTAGCAGAAGTAATCGATCTAACAGCTGCATCAGACACTTGTTGTCTTATACAGAAGTTGCCGACCTCAGCGTCGTATTCTGCCTGTTTACATATCTCTGTATTTGAATAGGTTTCCTGTAAGATGTCAGGAAAATCCAACACCTTCCATGAAAACTCTGACATGATAAGCAAATCCAGTAGTATGTCACATAGCTCCGAATAAATCGTGACATTAAATTAACCAAAGTAATACGAGTAACGGGTGAGCAAATGGAATACCACAGACTAACACAAGAATGCCTAAATGCATGTCATATCTTCCCACTGTGAGACAGACGCAGTTCCGAGGGGAGAAACGAGAACAGAAGCCGAGAGCAGAACCGTGTTAAGCTGGAAGGCCCTACGGTAAGGGACGGACACCCACGTCGCCAGCTAACCGCTAGGACCACCCCCCCCAGCCCATGTTAAAAGATAGAGCCCTCCAGAAGAACAGTACAGATCTTACGATAACACTAAAAGGACCACACCAGCTGCAAGTTTTAGCGTGAGACTTTTTCGCGTCTCTGTTACGTTGCAAACTTTAAAAACATTGCCCCACCACGAAAATTATAACGTTTCTCATTGGATAGACAGAATTTTGGTAGGCGGAGCTTAAGGTTAACATTGAGACCCTTATTGGTCAGATGAAAACACAGCCAGATAGTTTTTTAAACCAACTTCGGTAAATTGTAGTAAGGAGAAGTTAGGAGGGAGTTGCTTCCGAGACGGCGAGGTGAGGAGAGCTGTGCTGCCCGCCGCCCCCTGATGAACACCGACCAGGTAATGAACGCACGCGATGCCGCATAACAGCTCATAAAACTTCACTCAGAACTGCAGAAGTCTCATCTGTTACACCCCCTTTTTGCGTAATACTAGTGTCGATCGTCAATTAAAGCTCATGGTGTTCACATTTGCCACTTGAAGTAAAAATCTGAAACGCGATGATTTTTCTGTTATGTAGTTATTGAGAAGCCACATCAGCCACTGTAATTTACGACAATTTAGATAAGTAATTAAAGATAATTGAGGGTCACTCTAGACCATTTTGATAGTTTTCTCTTTTGTGAAACTTAATTTAAACCTAGATTATAGATGTGATATGGCATAGGTCATCCTTCGATCCATTGTAGAACTTGGAAACCCATTCAGGGAATATTCGTTCACATTTTTGTTGAACGCAGTTGGTTTTTATCATCCTGTATTAAAATATTTCCTTTTATCAATAGTGCAATTTATGAACATTGTTTTGTGAGTAGAATAAAATTTACAATGGTAAACTTAACTGCTTTTTCGACGTTATTTTACCAGCTAACTAAAAATAGGAAAGCCTTGAACCCCTTCCACTAAATTTAGTTAGTATTAAGATTCTTTTACAGGGAGTGCAGTGGAGCTGACGCGGAAATCATTAAGTATTTGGTTATATCATCGCTAGTCTCACTGAACTCTTCTGAATTCTACATGTCATGTGTGGTCTGGCGTCCCCTTACCAGCAACAGGTCCCAGGTTCAAACTAGTCAATTCCCTAAAAAAACACGCTCAGAGCGTCGTTGTGCGAAAGTGGTAGGGAGACACGATATAGAACAAACAGACACCACGCAGAATGTTAGAATCCCTATACCAGTTTCTTTGGCGCTTCAGTGTATTTGCACTTATGCCTCTTGTACCTATTAGTGGTAAATTCTGCACTAAGCAGGGGTGTCCGGATACTTTTGATCAGGTAGTGCAGCACACATAATTTCTTCTCTATGCCTATAATTCACTGCACAGTCTCATCTTTAATCATTTGATATCACACCTTGTTTGCATCACTTTTATGCATGTTTTTCACTAACTGTTAGTCTTTGTGTTGTTCGTATCCTCATTTTCATACATTCGATGTTCTGGAAAATCACACGCCAATCCTCTTTGTAATTTTTTCCTGTGCTTGCACCGTCGATCAACTGTCCAGTCATCTGATTTTACGCAGATATTAATCTCTTTTGACGTAACACCAACACAAAAAATAACCATGTGTACACGTATTCAATTATCGTGTTACGTAGATAGCATTAATTAAAGAAACAAATATAAGGGCAGTCAAATGAAAACGAGAAAGAAGGCAAAAAATAAGTAAAGTGTTAATTATTTCAAAAATAATCGTCATAGCTGTTAATAAAGACAGTCTTCATAGAAAAATGCTTGCAGTTGCCTACGGAACCAGGCACGTCTTCATGCGAAGCAAATAGATGTCCACGAATGACCTTCTTCAGGGCTCCAAAAATATGGGAATCTCATGGGGAGAAATCGGGATCGTATGAAGGATGTGCAAGATCTTCCCAGTGCAACTTCTGCAACGCACTCTAAACAACCTTGGCGCGATGTCTGCCTCTCTGCCTTGTGACACTTGACAAGCATCATAGAATAATTTAGGTGTGGAAATAACGATTTTGAGGCGATACTGTGCCTTACAGCATCTATGCACATTCGCAAGTGCTGATTTACTTACTCCGTTGGGTAAACACTTCTGAACATGCTGCAAAAAATTCAGAATGTTCGGACACTTTTGAGCATGGCCTCGATGGCTACACTGTGATTGCCTGTTTCATTTTAATAGTCAGTGAAGTACTAGCCTCTGACTGGACGAGGAGAGGGGGAGCTGTTACGAAGCACAACTAGGCTAGTTCCGCCATATAGGATTTGTGATTATTTTTAATTTCACGCCACCATATATTTTTGATTTCCCTGCCATTCTCCATCTTGAATTTTTAAATTTACCACCACAGACTTCTTCGATTTTTAAATTCCCCACCATCCGCCACTTTCAGTTTTTAAATTTCTGCTAGCACCACCTTTAATTTTTATATTTCTCACCATCCGCCATCTTTAATTTTTAAATTTCCGGTCAACTTTAATTTTAAAATTTCGTACCAGCGCCATCTTTAATTTTTAAATTTCCCCTTGGTGCCGCTTGATACTGTTTTAGATACTAGGGCGTGAAGATGCCTAGAAAATGTAACGGGAAATCAGAGAAAAGAACATGGAATCCTGCTGCGATGACACTGCCTACAATACCCGCTTAGGTACAGAAAACTAATCACTATGTAAAGTTTCAGAAACACGCATGTAGTTCCAATACATTATTTTCGTTTTCAGTTAAAAATATTTGGTGTGATATCTTATATAATGTAGATTCAAAATGTGTAAGTTTTAAGTTTTTATTACACTACTGGCCATTAAAATTGCTACTCCAAGAAGAAATGCAGATGATAAACGGGTATTCATTGGACAAATATATTATATTAGAACTGACATGTGATTACATTTTCACGCAATTTGGGTGCATAGATCCTGAGAAATCAGTACCCAGAACAACCACCTCCGGCGGTAATAACGGCCTTGATACGCCTGGGCATCGAGTCAAACAGAGCTTGGACGGCGTGTACAGGTACAGCTGCCCATGCAGCTTCAACAAGAGTAGTGACTAGCGGATTGTGACGAGTCAGTTGCTCGGCCACCATTGACCACACGTTTTCAATTGATGACAGATCTGGAGAATGTGCTGGCCAGGGCAGCAGTCGAACATTTTCTTTATAGAAATGTGTGTGAAATCCTATGGGACTTAACTGCTAAGGTTATCAGTCCCTAAGCTTACACACTACTTAACCAAAAGTATCCTAAGGACAAACACACACCCGTGCCCGAGGGAGGACTCGAACCTCCGCCGGAACTAGCCGCACAGTCCATGACTGCAGCGCCTGAGACCGCTCGGCTAATCCCGCGCGGCTTCTGTATCCAGAAAGGCCGGTACAGGACCTGCAACATGCGGTCGTGCATTATCCTGCTGAAATGTAGGGATTCACAGTGATCGAATGAAGGGTAGAGCCACGGGTCGTGACACATCTGAAATGTAACGTCCACTGTTCAAAGAGCCATCAATACGAACAAGAGGTGACCGAGACGTGTAACCAACGCCGGGTGATACGCCAGTATTGCGATGACGAATACACACTTCCAATGTGCGTTCACCGCGATGTCGCCAAACACGGATGCGACCATCATGATGCTGTAAACAGAACCTGGATTCATCCGAAAAAATGACGTTTTGCCATTCGTGCACCGAGCTTCGTCGTTGAGTACACCATCGCAGGAGCTCCTGTCTGTGACGCAGCGTGAAGGGTAACCGCAGCCATGGTCTCCGAGCTGATAGTCCATGCTGTTGCAAACGTCGTCGAACTGTTCGTGCAGATGGTTGTTGTCTTGCAAACGTCCCCATCTGTTGACTCAGGGATCGAGACGTGGCTGCACGATCCGTTGCAGTCATGCGGGCCGGCCGCGGTGGTC
This sequence comes from Schistocerca piceifrons, assembly GCF_021461385.2. Taxonomy (NCBI): domain Eukaryota; kingdom Metazoa; phylum Arthropoda; class Insecta; order Orthoptera; family Acrididae; genus Schistocerca; species Schistocerca piceifrons. The sequence continues at coordinate 123,901,691 of NC_060145.1, forward strand.
TAGCGGTTCTAGGCGCGCAGTCCGGAACCACGCGACTGCTACTGTCGCAGGTTCGAATCCTGCCTCGGGCATGGATGTGTGTGATGTCCTTAGGTTAGTTAGGTTTAAGTAGTTCTAAGTTCTAGGGGACTGATGACCTCAGAAGTTAAGTCCCTCCTCCCCTATACTCTCTTCCTCACTCGTCTCCCCCCTATCCCCTCCTCCACGCACACACACACACACACACACACACACACACATACACACACACACACACACACACACACATTCATCAGTACGAAAGTAAACTTAATATATTGTATTTTAGAGTATGGCAGTAGTTACGACCTACACGAAAAACGAACAAACACATAGCAGAATGCATAACAGGTGAAACTGTAGTAAAGTTTCTATGAAGATAACTTGTGCGAAGTGTTACAGTGTTGAAAAGTGGAAGAACAATAGTGCAAGAGAAGAAAAATCGTGTTCTAAAAGCCAAGAAATCACTAAGCGTGATAGTACGAGCAATTTTTTTTCCGACTTCAGGCAGTACAAGCAACGATGGAGAAACCTGTTAATTTCAGAACATGTAGAAACAAATTGGTAAGCGCCGTAAGTTATTCGTACATCAAACCTGTAAAGAAAAACTATTTTTGATCTAAATGTGCTAAACGAGTACGTACTCTTATACTACTTGATGGCCCACAGATGTGGAACCACCCCTCTAAAACAAAAATAGGTGGATAAACAGAAATTTAACGTCCAGTAGTACCAGCTGAGAGACAGGGAAAAAGTGTTAGGCCATATTGCGAACATGGCGGCCATGTTGGAGCCACCATCTTGGAGTACCTTGTAACTTTCAGGTTTGAAAGGATGTAATGTAGCATATCAAGCATAGAATTACATGAGAAAAATTTGGGGTCTTTCATTTGAGCACACGAGTACCTTTATAAATTTTTGAGTAATGACTGATGTTTCTTCCTCATAGGTGATGTGAAAGCTGGTATCATCAACAAAAGTCAACCGCACTGAGATCTTCCTGGTATCAAGAGAGAGGACCTCCCCTGTTATCGCAGAAGATTTTAATCAATGGCATCCACACAAATAGTCTGTTTCCCACAATGCGATGGCAAAATTTTTCGCTGAATTAAGTGAAACTGACTGTCATAGACAAACCAAAAGCCTGACAATGGACAATGGTTACAGACGAAGCAACTTCAACTGCTGTTATGACATAGTTTAGCAAAAGTCCACAGAGCAGTACTCTCTGTCTCTCGCAGGAAACTTGGGTCAGCCATACACCAATAAAGAGAATCCGGCCGCACCATTACAAAATGCAAATGTTATAACAACTCGATGACGACAACACAGATCGTTGGCTTCGGTTTCCAGAATGGGCGAAACGGAAACTGGGCAAAAACCATGGGTGCCTCTACGACGTACTGTGTACATATGAAACTAATTTCTATGTGTAGTAAATCAACTGAATCACAGGTACTGTCCAGATATCAGCCCTTCCTGGCTGGATCCATAGAAAGCGAAACCTCTTTATTTAAATGTGTGTGTCTGACTGACTGAATGACTCAGACCCACAATATCTTAGCGCAACGCAACCTGACTGCTCAAATAAAAGATAACCAGACTTCAAATAATTAATTCAAAAGAATGGCTCTGACTAAAAAGAAAACCTAGCAATAACCTATACACAACGGCCGCTGTGGCCGAGCGGTTCTAGGCGCTTCAGTCTGGAACCGCGCGACCGCTACGGTCGCAGGTTCTAATCCTGACTCGGGCATGGATGTGTGTGATGTCTTTAGGTTAGTTAGGATTAAGTAGTTCGAAGTTCTAGGTGACTGTTGACCTCCGATGTTACAACCCATAGTGCTCAGAGCCATTTGAACCAATAACCTATACATTTCATAAAGCACTTACCTCACAAAAATCTTCATTGCGCGAACTACTGCAATACAGCGAGCTTCAATACTGCCAGGGAAATAAAAGATTCTAACTACTAAAGCCACTAACTACTCATAGGCATGTGGTTAGCAATGGAACGATTTTGTTGTAAACCAAATAATGTACAGGGTTGTTACAAATGATTGAAGCGATTTCATAAATTCACTGTAGCTCCATTCATTGGCATATGGTCACGACACACTATAGATACGTAGAAAAACTCATAAAGTTTTGTTCGGCTGAAGCCGCACTTCAGGTTTCTGCCGCCAGAGCGCTCGAGAGCGCAGTGACACAAAATGGCGACAGGAGCCGAGAAAGCGTATGTCGTGCTTGAAATGCACTCACATCAGTCAGTCATAACAGTGCAACGACACTTCAGGACGAAGTTCAACAAAGATCCACCAACTGCTGACTCCATTCGGCGATGGTATGCGCAGTTTAAAGCTTCTGGATGCCTCTGTAAGGGGAAATCAACGGGTCGGCCTGCAGTGAGCGAAGAAACGGTTGAATGCGTGCGGGCAAGTTTCACGCGTAGCCCGCGGAAAATTGGCTCATGCCAGAACTGGAGACCGACAGCGCCGACTTCATCTTTCAACAGGATGGTGCTCCACCGCACTTCCATCATGATGTTGGGCATTTCTTAAACAGGAGATTGGAAAACTGATCGGTCGTGGTGGAGATCATGATCAGCAATTCATGTCATGGCCTCCACACTCTCCCGACTTAACCCCATTCGATTTCTTTCTGTGGGGTTATGTGAAAGATTCAGTGTTTAAACCTCCTCTACCAAGAAATGTGCCAGAACTGCGAGCTCGCATCAACGATGCTTTCGAACTCATTGATGGGGACATGCTGCGCCGAGTGTGGGAGGAACTTGATTATCGGCTTGATGTCTGCCAAATCACTAAAGGGGCACATATCGAACATTTGTGAATGCCTAAAAAAACTTTTTGAGTTTTTGTACGTGTGTGCAAAGCATTGTGAAAATATCTCAAATAATAAAGTTATTGTAGAGGTGTGAAATAGCTTCAATCATTTGTAATAACCCTGTATGTTTTTCCCTTAATAATGTGACATCCTGTTCAAACACGAATATAAATCGTCATTGACATCTAATAAGAAGGTATATAATCGTGAATAATATTCAATCTCCAAGTCGAACATGTACAGATCGTTAGCCTACGCTAACACTTCAGACCTCTACCCTCCATCAATGCTAACTTCTCACATCTAACATCCATCACTGCTGGCTGTTCACCTCCAACTGCCCAACAGTACTTCCACTACTGCTGGCGACTAACTTCCAACTGCCCAACAGTACTGGCGATTAACTTCCAACAACGAGTCCAACCAGCCACTGAGTTGTTTAAATGTGTGTGAAATCAGTCCCTAAGTTTACATACTACTTAAACTATATTATCCTAAGGACAAACACACACACACCCATGACCGAGGGAGGACTCGAACCTCCGCCGGGACCAGCCGCACAGTCCATGACTGCAGCGCCTTAGACTGCTCGGCTAAAGCCACAGAGTCTCTGACAAAGAAAGTGCAGTCAGAGATCCAATGTAAAGCGCTACACAGAGCTGCCAACGCATCAAAAGCCCACTTACAAAGGTAGTTGGCGCATCGACAGTGATCGTTTGGTGTGGTATATGCGGTTGTAGTATTGTTCGGCTCTTCTTCATTCAGGCTACACTACCAGCAGCCAGTTGTCAGCAGTTGTCAGACGAAGATGCGTTGCTGTCTGGAGATGTTAAATTTCCTTTCAGCATCACTGTGGGGCACCTCATTTTGGGCAAGATGTCTGGGCATACCTGGATACTCAGTTTCTCTGGAGATGGGTAGGTTATAGAGGTCCAGTGGAGGGGCTGCTACATTCCCCGGGCTTAAGTCCAATACATTTCTATCTGCAGCGACGTGTGAAGACAGCAGTGTATGCGGTGAAGATTGGAAACCTTGTATGTCCCAGGAGCCGGCCGGGGTGGCCGAGCGGTTCTAGGCGCTACAGTCGGGAACCGCGCGACCGCTACGGTCGCAGGTTCGAATCCTGCCTCGGGCATGGATGTCTGTGATGTCCTTAGGTTAGTTAGGTTTAAGTATTTCTAAGTTCTAGGGGACTGATGACCTCAGAAGTGAAGTCCTATAGTGCTCAGAGCCATTTGAACCATTTATGTCTCAGGGAGCGCATTGTTGATGCTTGTGTTTGCACTCTGGTACATAGTGGTTAAAAACCATGAAGAATGGACCGGCCGCTGTGGCTGAGCGGTTCTAGGCGCTTCAGCCCGGAACCACGCTGCTGCTACGGTCGCAGGTTCGAATTCTGCCTCGTGCATGGATGTGTGTGATGTCCTTAGGTTAGTCAGGTTAAAGAAGTTCTAAGTCTAGGGGACTGATGACCTCAAATGTTAAGTCCCATAGTGGTTAAAGCCATTTGAACCATTTTGAACGATGAAGAATGGATGAAGTGGATAACAACCACCTTACAACGCACTGAACAAGAAGTCAGGCACATCATGTGGCTGTTATAAATTGTCAGCATCATTTATTTGTTCTTTACAAAATGTAACTTGAGAATGAACGAAGCTACGCTCAAGTGAAGGACGACGTTGATTTCTCGTGTAATTCTCTCTCACTGTCTGATGTCACAGGACCTCCTTTGTCGTGAACACGTATTATTTGACTTTAAATTTCTGTTACTCCAACTGCTTTTCTTTTAAATTCAGAACGGCGGTTCTGTACCTACGGGGCATCATGTATGTTTACAGAATCATCAAAAGTTTAAAAGTTCCCATGGACTATGAAACAATATGCCAACAAATTATTTGGCAGTGTACTGCCTTGTTTGACGTGTTTGTCAAACACAGATTTCGTTTCATGCGCCTGAGAGAAACTTTGATTGACGGCCGATTTAACAGACAAGTTTGACCGTTGACCTTGCGTTTGTAAAACATCAGGCATTTACTTGCCGGATACTTCGAGATATCGACGACTGGAGGAGACCTCCAAAATTTAAAGGTTGTATCCTGCATTGCACCTCGTACATTGCCGACTAATGTCAAATTCGCAATGCGTTATGCATAGCGACGTATTTGCTTCATACTACTGCGAATTTGTTTGACAAACCCATGAATAGCAAACAGCGAATTTGACAAACAAGTTTGATCATTTACAGGGGCCTTAACTCATATGCTGTAGATCTCTCAAATTGCAGTACATCGACATCTACATCTACATTTATACTCCGCAAGCCGCCCAACGGTGCGTGGCGGAGGGCACTTTACGTGCCACTGACATTACCTCCCTCTCCTGTTCCAGTCGCGAATGGTTCGCGGGAAGAACGACTGCCGGAAAGCCTCCGTGCGCGCTCGAGTCTCTCTAACTTTACATTCATGATCGCCTCTGGAGGTATACGTAGCGGGAAGCAATATATTCGATACCTCATCCAGAAACGCACCCTCTCGAAACCTGGACAGCAAGCTACACCGCGATGCAGAGCACCTCTCTTGCAGTCTGCCACTTGTTTGCTAAACAACTCCGTAACGCTATCACCCTGTGACGAAACGCGCCGCTCTTCTTTGGATCTTCTCTATCTCCTCTGTCAACCCGACCTGGTACGGATCCCAAACTGATGAGCAATACTCAAGTATAGGTCGAACGAGTGTTTTGTAAGCCACCTCCTTTGTTGATGGACTACATTTTCTAAGGACTCTCCCAATGAATCTCAACCTGGCACCCGCCTTACCAACAATTAATTTTATATGATCATTCCACTTCAAATCGTCCCGTACGCATATTCCGAGATATTTTACAGAAGTAACTTATACCAGTGTTTGTTCCGGTATCATATAATCATACAATAAAGGATCCTTCTTTCTATGTATTCTCAATACATTACATTTGTCTATGTTAAGGGTCAGTTGCCACTCCCCGCACCAAGTGCCTATCCGCTGCAGATCTTCCTGCATTTCGCTGCAATTTTCTAATGCTGCAATTTCTCTGTGCACTACAGCATCATCCGCGAAAAGCCGCACGGAACTTCAGACACTATCTACTAGGTCATATATATACACTCCTGGAAATTGAAATAAGAACACCGTGAATTCATTGTCCCAGGAAGGGGAAACTTTATTGACACATTCCTGGGGTCAGATACATCACATGATCACACTGACAGAACCACAGGCACATAGACACAGGCAACAGAGCATGCACAATGTCGGCACTAGTACAGTGTATATCCACCTTTCGCAGCAATGCAGGCTGCTATTCTCCCATGGAGACGATCGTAGAGATGCTGGATGTAGTCCTGTGGAACGGCTTGCCATGCCATTTCCACCTTGCGCCTCAGTTGGACCAGCGTTCGTGCTGGACGTGCAGACCGCGTGAGACGACGCTTCATCCAGTCCCAAACATGCTCAATGGGGGACAGATCCGGAGATCTTGCTGGCCAGGGTAGTTGACTTACACCTTCTAGAGCACGTTGGGTGGCACGGGATACATGCGGACGTGCATTGTCCTGTTGGAACATCAAGTTCCCTTGCCGGTCTAGGAATGGTAGAACGATGGGTTCGATGACGGTTTGGATGTACCGTGCACTATTCAGTGTCCCCTCGACGATCACCAGTGGTGTACGGCCAGTGTAGGAGATCGCTCCCCACACCATGATGCCGGGTGTTGGCCCTGTGTGCCTCGGTCGTATGCAGTCCTGATTGTGGCGTTCACCTGCACGGCGCCAAACACGCATACGACCATCATTGGCACCAAGGCAGAAGCGACTCTCATCGCTGAAGACGACACGTCTCCATTCGTCCCTCCATTCACGCCTGTCGCGACACCACTGGAGGCGGGCTGCACGATGTTGGGGCGTGAGCGGAAGACGGCCTAACGGTGTGCGGGACCGTAGCCCAGCTTCATGGAGACGGTTGCGAATGGTCCTCGCCGATACCCCAGGAGCAACAGTGTCCCTAATTTGCTGGGAAGTGGCGGTGCGGTCCCCTACGGCACTGCGTAGGACCCTACGGTCTTGGCGTGCATCCGTGCGTCGCTGCGGTCCGGTCCCAGGTCGACGGGCACGTGCACCTTCCGCCGACCACTGGCGACAACATCGATGTACTGTGGAGACCTCACGCCCCACGTGTTGAGCAATTCGGCGGTACGTCCACCCGGCCTCCCGCATGCCCACTATACGCCCTCGCTCAAAGTCCGTCAACTGCACATACGGTTCACGTCCACGCTGTCGCGGCATGCTACCAGTGTTAAAGACTGCGATGGAGCTCCGTATGCCAAGGCAAATTGGCTGACACTGACGGCGGCGGTGCACAAATGCTGCGCAGCTAGCGCCATTCGACGGCCAACACCGCGGTTCCTGGTGTGTCCGCTGTGCCGTGCGTGTGATCATTGCTTTTACAGCCCTCTCGCAGTGTCCGGAGCAAGTATGGTGGGTCTGACACACCGGTGTCATTGTGTTCTTTTTTCCATTTCCAGGAGTGTATATATTGCGAAAAGCAGTGGTCCCATAACACTCCCCTGTGGCACGCCAGAGGTTACTTTAACGTCTGTAGACGTCTCTCCATTGAGAACAACATGCTGTGTTCTGTTTGCTAAAAACTCTTCAATTCAGCCACACAGCTGGTCTGATATTCCGTAGCCTCTTACTTTGTTTATCAGGCGACAGTGCGGAACTGTATCGAACGCCTTCCGGAAGTCAAGGGAAATGGCATCTACCTGGGATCCTGTATCTAATATTTTCTGGGTCTCATGAACGAATAAAGCGAGTTGGGTCTCACACGATCGATGTTTCCGGAATCCATGTTGATTCCTACAGAGAAGATTCTGGGTTTCCAGAAACGTCATGTTACGCGAGCAAAAAACATGTTCTAAAATTCTACAACAGATCGACGTCAGAGATATAGGTCTATAGTTTTGCGCATCTGCTCGACGACCCTTCTTGAAGACTGGGAGTACCTGTGCTCTTTTCCAATCATTTGGAACCTTCCGTTCCTCTAGAGACTTGCGGTACACGGCTGTTAGAAGGGGGCAAGTTCTTTCGCGTACTCTGTGTAGAATCGAATTGGTATCCGGTCAGGTCCAGTGGACTTTCCTCTGTTGATTGATTTCAGTTGCTTTTCTATTCCTTGGACACTTATTTCGATGTCAGCCATTTTTTCTTTTGTGCGAGGATTTAGAGAAGGAACTGCAGTGCGGTCTTCCTCTGTAAAACAACTTTGGACAAAGGTGTTTAGTATTTCAGCTTTACGCATGTCATCCTCTGTTTCAGTGCCATCATCATCCCAGAGTGTCTGGATATGCTGTTTCGAGCCACTTACTGATTTAACGTAAGACCAGAACTTCCTAGGATTTTCTGTCAAGTCGGTACATAGAATTTTACTTTGAAATTCACTGAACGCTTCACGCATAGCCCTCCTTACGCTAACTTTGACATCGTTTAGCTTCTGTTTGTCTGAGAGGTTTTGGCTGCGTTTAAACTTGCAGTGAAGCTCGCTTTACTTTCGCAGTAGTTTCCTAACTTTGTAGTTGAACCACGAAGGGTTTTTCCCGTCCCTCACAGTTTTATTCGGCAGTACGTGTAGGAGAAGAAAAATAGAAATAATTGATTTCTGAGCGGTCCACATTTCTTAATTTATTAAAGCCAAACGGTTGTTACCTGTTGGATTACCCTCGTTCTTTGCTACCTTGGCCGTTGGTGAGTCTCGGGAAGTTAAGCACTGTAGGAGACAAGCGGGGCGGGCGCTGTGCGCCTCGTCCTAGTCCCAGAGGGCGTGGCCTCATTAGTATAATTAGCCGGTCGGTCCTATGCCTCCCTAATCGCTCACCGGAGAGCCAGCAGGTATTACATAAACCTCCCCACTTGTCGGCACAGCAAACCAGAGACGTAGTGAAATCTCTGCTGAGAAGTTTTCTTTGCATATCTGCTTGTTTATATACATTTTTAATGAACGTTTCTGTGGTTAATGGGACACATATGTCGCAGTAACGTAACATGCACTTTGGAGCGTTTGGCTGTCGTGTAGCTGTCTGGTGCTCCCAGTAGCGAGGAGCTTTCGGAACTTGGTGATAAATACTGGAGACCATGCCGTGGGTAAGTAGAAGACTGAGCGACCAAGAAAGACGGCGTGTGTTTATAGCCGGCTCGTTGCATCTGTTTTACGAAAGTGTAATCGAATCACCGTCTTCACCTCTCCAAGAATGTCTGAAGTTAGTAACTGTGTTTCCATAGTTTCGAAACAATACTACTCCATCAGTAAATTTTCCGGCTTGTTCATTATTTGTAGTTAGCGGAACGTATATGTGTCAGTAAACTTCATGCAGTGTTAAAACCTTGCTATGCGTTACATAAAAGCCACCTTCAAAGTTTATGTCGAAAATTTGTTTGCCTTGTTTCAAAAAAAAAAAAAAAAAAGAAAAAGGTTCAAATGGCTCTGAGCACTATGGGACTCAACAGCAGTGGTCATAAGTCCCCTAGAACTCAGAACTACTTAAACCTAACTAACCTAAGGACATCACACACATCCATGCCCGAGGCAGTATTCGAACCTGCGACCGTAGCAGTCACGCGGTTCCGGACTGAGCGCCTAGAACCGCACGGCCACCACGGCCGGCTGCCTTGTTTCATGTTTTTCATTGTCATGGGAATAAATGTCTTTTGGAACTGACTTATTATACGAGGGACGTTTGAAACGTCGTTGCAGAGTCCGAGAGATGGCACCACCGGCGAGTATGGAGGTCATGTTTAGTTAGTAGCATCTTTGGAAAGAACGCACACCAAGTTTCAGCCACATTTGTCTATTTCTTTGTGTTTGGCATTCGTGTGAATCAAGGAAGTCGAGTGGTTGTCAAAAAATGGACGAAAAAGTATTTCGTGTTGTGATTAAACATTACTTTATGAAAGGCAAAACGCCTCAGGGGACTAAAGAGAAGCTTGATAAATATTACGGTGATTTTGCACTTCTATTAGGTTTAAAGTGTTTTCAAAATTTTCGGAGTGTCCCTATGGGTACAAGTGATGCTGAACGTTATGGACACCCTGTGGAGGTTACGACTCCAGAAATCATTGATAAAATTGATGATATGGTGATGGATGACGGAAGAGTTCAGGTGCGTGAGATTGCTAGTGCTGTGGGCATCTCGAATGAACGAGTACATTATATTTTGCAAAAACATTTGGACATGAGAAAGCTATCCCCAAGATGGATTCCTGCGATTGCTCACGCTTGACCAAAAACGGAATCGTGTGAAGTGTTGCAAGGATGGTTTGCAGCTGTTCAGGAAGAATCCACAGGACTTCAGGCGTCGTTTCATCACTGTGGGTGAAACATGGATACATTACTATACTCCTGAGACCAAACAACATTCTAAACAATGGGTTACCAAGGGAGAATCTGCACCAAAAAAGGCGAAAACCATTCCTTCGGCCGGAAATGTTATGGCGACTGTCTTTTGGGATTTGCAAGGGATAATCCTCATCGACTATCTGGAAAAGGGTAAAACTATTATGCGTGCATAGTATTCATCGTTATTGTACCGTTTGAAAACCGAGCTGCAGGAAAAACGCCGGCGATTAGACCGCAAAAAAGTCCTTTCCCATCACGACAATGCACAAGCACACACCTCAGCTGTTGTGGTCGCAAAATTTGTGGAAATGGGATGCCAACACGTTTCACATCCTCCCTATTCTCCAGACTTGGCTCCCTCGGACTACTATTTGTTCCCCACTTTGAAGAAATGGCTGGCAGGACAAAGATTTTATTCAAACGAGGAGGTGATTGTAGCAATAAATAGCTATTTTGCAGACTTGGACAATTCCTATTATTCGAAAGGGATCGACAAATTAGAACAGCGTTGGACGAAGTGTACAAGTCTAAAAGGAGACTATGTCGAAAAATAAAAAAGGTTTACCGCAAATACGCAAGTTGTTTTTAATATTGCACAGGCTTTTCAAACGACCCTCGTACTCTTTTCATATTTACAGTACTAATAAAGCCTCTTCACTAACAAAGGTTTAACTCTGGAAATTCTATATGCCAATGAAACGATGAACCAAGCTGCAATACATTTTGATCATTAGGGTCGCAGTTTTAGACCTATTATTTATCAAATGCGAGGGCCCTTCAATAAGAAATGCAATACTTTTTTATTACATTACACCGTATTGTTCCCCAAAACTTCTGGCTACAAAACCCTTTTTTCCAGTATAACCAATGTGGCGACCTTACGCCACCTTACAATAGGGCCTGTAAGGCCGCATAGTAAGTCTACTGGTCGACGTCGTAGCCAACAACGTCGTGCTGCATCAGTAACGTCCCCATCATTCACGTACAGCTTCCCATGGAGTGCATCCTCCTTTTGGGCCAAATATATGGAAGTCGGAAGGTGTGACATACATGCTGTAGAGTGGACGAGGAAGAACTCCTCTCGGGTGGGCAGACTTTGTGTGGCCTTGCGTTGTCACGGAGGTTCTTTCGCATTTTTGTGGCAACGAGCACGCTGAAGTCGTATCTTCAGTTTCCTCACAGTAGCACAATACAGTTCCGACATGATCTTTGTACCAAGATGGAGGACATCAAACAGAATATTTCCTTCAAAGACCCATAAGAACCTCGCCATTATTTTACCGGCTGAGAGTTCGCTCCGAATTTTTCCTTCGGAGCAAAAAATGGTTCAAATGGCTCTGAGCACTATGGGACTTAATATCTGAGGTCATAAGTCCCCTAGACTTAGAACTACTTAAACCTAACTAACTAAAGGACATCACACACATCCATGCCCGAGGCAGGATTCGAAATTGCGCCCGTAGCGGTCTCACGGTTCCAGACTAAAGCGCCTAGAACAGCTCGGTCACTCCGGCCGTCAATCACCCTGCAGCCCTGGTAATCAAAGCCGATACATGCTACTGCAATTGATGGAAAATGCTTCACTGCTCCAATTAAACATCGCAATTGTCGTGAAAAAATCAGCATTCGAAATAAATGGGTCATAAAGAAACACATGTACTTGGGAAAATCGTTGTCCCAAAGGATTGCAGAGGGGGCGATAGTTGAACGTGCGTTTCCTCGATGTATGATCACAAACTGCCAAAATTATAGACCGTCTTACCTCCCCTCATCCCTCCCTGTCCCTCCCTCCCTGCAAGGTCTTTTCAAACAGTCAACTGCTACCGATCGTGTTGTAGTTATTGTGCAGCCTATTGCCCTCGCGTTGGCAGACGAGCGGCACCAGCCCGCTTTGAGGCTACGGCCCTTTGCCAACACAAAAGGATGGAAGCCAACTAAACAATACGAGATAAATTAGGACCGTGCTGCCCCAAACGCCGAGCCCTGGTCGAGGCTCAACCGCCTATGGAGACCACACACACACACACACACACACACACACACACACAGACGCACACACACACACATAGGACTGTCAGCACACCGCCCCTGCAACCGTCCACTGTCCTGAATGTGAAAACATTGCACTGTAACAGTTGCACTTAATATCAGACCACCTCCTATAATCGAGCATTTATTAAAAAGGGAAAACCAATCATCATCATCATCATCAGTTATCTGCTATATTAGCAGGTCCTTTGCCTCTCCATTTTCTGTGATCCATTGCTTCCTTCTTAAGGCTGCTGTATGTTGTACCGTCCATCATGTCATCCAGTATCTGGAATCTCTTCCTTCCTCGCTTCCTTTTCCCTTCTACATAACCTTCTAAAACTGTTTTTATCAGTCCGTCATTCTTTCTTAATATATGCCCAATCCAATTTCTTTTTCTTCTCTTTATTACATCTTTTCTCTCCCACTCTTCTCAGTACCTCTTCATTCTTTACTCTGTCCATCCAACTTATTCTTTCCATCTTCCGCCATGTCCAGATCTCAAAAGCCTCCAGCCTTTCTCTGTCTTTTTTCCTCATAGTCCATGTTTCAGCGCCATATAGAAGAACACTCCATACAAGACATTTTATGAGTCTCTTTCTGAGTTCGCTGTCCAGACAGCTGCAGAAGATTCTCCTTTTCTTATAAAACGCCTCTTTTGCCATTGCTATCCTTGTTTTAATTTCTGTGGTGCACTTCCAGTCGGTGTCTATCCTGCTTCCAAGATACTTAAAATTTTGCACCTATTCTAGTGTTTCTCCATTTAGCACAATTTTTATTTCCTTATTTCCTCCTATTGCCAATACTTTTGTTTTATTGGTGTTAATTTTCATTCCATATTTTTCCCCGTTAGTTGCAATGGTGTCCACCAAATCCTGTAATTCTTTTTCCCCTGTGGCTAGGAGGACCATGTCATCAGCAAATCTCAAGCACCCTACTCTTCTTCCTCCAATTTCTACTCCTTTGTCATCTAATGAGCATTGGTCAACCATATTTTCCAAGTACAGGTTGAAAAGAGTAGGTGATAAACAGCATCCTTGTCTTACTCCTTTCCCTAGTCTGATCCAGTTTGTACTTTCTCCTCTCACTTTAACTGAAACTTTTTGATTAAGGTATAATGAGTTTATAAGTCTTCTGGTTTTCCAGTCCACTCTCTTTTCCCTCATAATAGTCGCCAGCTTGTCCCAAACCACATTGTCAAATGCCTTTTCTAAATCGATGAAGCACATGTATAGGTCTCTTCCTTTTTCAATAAACCTTTCTCCCAAGATTCGTAGGAGCCCTATTGCATCTCTGGTGCCCGTATTCCGTCTAAAGCCAAACTGCTCCTCGCCGAGATTCTCCTCTATTACTTTTTCAAGTCTTTTATTAATTATTCTTAACATCACTTTGGCTGCATGTGAAATGAGGCTGATTGTCCTGTGCTCGCTGCATTTCTTGATTCCTTGTTTTTTCGGTAATGGAATCATTACTGTTGTCAAAACGTCCTCAGGCCATTCACCACTGTCATATATTTTATTACATAACCAATCACGTCGATATAAATGTTTTCATTCCATGAAAGTAGATGCAGTCCATTTTCTTTTAGTTTTATGAGCAAAATCAGTATAGCTTTTATGTTCGATTGCAAGATACAATTCACATCTAACCATTTTGCAACAGCCATGAAGTGCACCACCGCCGACTGCAGATGATCAAAAACACATGTTCATCCTGTGTAAAAATGGAGAAAATAACTTCCACTATTTTGCTCCAAAAAGCTACCAATCACCACAGGGCGTCCTCGCTGTATCGAATCCATCATTAGAGTAAAGAAAAAGCGAGAATTGAAACTCCAGAGAATAAACATCTATGTTAAGCACTTTTTTTCAGTGTGATGGAGAAATTACACAGCCTGAGAGAGCCGCTTGCGTTCTGATCAATGTTGTAAATAAACCATCACACAGGTAAGAAAAGATGGTTACTGTACTTTCAACTACCTAGTTTCAACTGCTTTACAAGATGACCTGACTACCCACTTTTCTCATCTGAAATACTTGCACATGGATTTTTGGTAGATTACCAAATAAACCAAGCAAATATTCTAGTAAAGAAACTTTTGCATATACATCTATATACAGAAAACAGCTCTTGCTTTATTTTTGTTAGGTGTGGTTTTAATAATGACCATTTAATTCTTAGCTTATGATGTCCTTAGGTTAGTTAGGTTTAAGTAGTTCTAAGTTCTAGGGGACTGATGACCTCAGATGTTAAGTCCCATAGTGCTCAGAGCCATTTCTTTTTTTTTTTTTTTCTTGCAGTGTGGTTGTCGAGCAGGTATCTGTAGCAAACTCTGATATCAAACAGTGATAGACACTGTCCTCAGCTGTACGATTGCTGGTAATATACTTATTAAACTACTCTCTGTCCAACACCAGCATCTTGTCAGTTAAATATATTTCCGACCCAAAAAAGTAAAGGTAGTACCTCCTATCTACCAGTCCAACCTGTTTTTGTAGATGAAGAGTAGAGTCTGAGTGTGGCTGCCACTATTTTCGAGTGGTATTGTGAAATTTTTTCCCAGGATAACATCAGTCGTCTGACATAATCACGTTTTGATCTGTATTGCGATTTTAGGCAGTCCTTGTGTAACGCTATGCAAATAGTTGTATAATTAGGGCCAATCTTTATGATTAATTACGTTATTAGGATCGATATTTACTTCAGCTTCCCATCGAAACCAAATAAATTACACTAATGTAACCTTCTTCTCCTGCATCTGGCCAGTTTCCATGTGTTGCGGAGTGCACTTGGGCTTTCCATCCAGAAGGGCTGGGGTTCAAGTCCCAGAAAGGGCACAGCCATTTATAATTTCCTGCACGTTCCAGGGTGGGGTGTGGGGTGGGACGTCAGCACAACCCTGGGACAAAGAAACTGCCACCAGAATTCGAGATTCCAATCAAAATTCTTAATTACTTCCAAAATTCGAAATTCCTTCCAATAGATAAGTGGAGGAAGAGGAAGGATATAGAGGTGGAAGCGGTAGGGCCCCACATGCGTACTGAGGACAACAGATATTGTCATCTGGATGTGGGGGTGGGTAGGTGGGGTTGGAATGGAATTAATTTACCAGTTTAATTAATGTGCATGTCAATTTGATTCAATTTAATTTCAAAATAGCGCTTGGAGCTCCAGTACCCTATTACAAATGTGTGTCGGTTAATCACTTACTTGTGTTTAGCAACAATACATACGTTTATCAGTATGATCCTTCCGCAATTATTTCGATCTAAATCACGTCATTCCTTGTTACAGATGCATAATGTGGTGCCATGTTGCATGACCACCAACTTGTTGTGTATCATGAATGCACCTGATGAACTGTGCATATTCTAGCATTTCGGAAATCAACTACTGAGTTGCAGTCACAACAAACTAGCAAGAAGTAGCTTTTATTTGGATGCTATCAGGTTTCAGGTGGAGATAAGGTAGAACAGCGGGGGCAGATTCGACAATTATTGCTTCCAAAATATTGTGCGGAGGTATCTCACACACTACTGTGATGTTAAATGTAAGTGATATTCATAAATTGTTTTGGTACTAATGCTTGAATTATTCCTTGTACTTAAAGTCATTGATTAAAAAACTGAGTAAACATCCCCAATTACACATCTGGGCGCTATAAGGAAAAGCAAACTCTTGCTCTGTTTCGATTACTGTCTTGATAAATCATTACTCATCGTGTAGTATTCAAATAATAGCTGTGTAAGCCTATTTTTCAGTTGTATTGGATTATGAAAGTATAAGCGTGCGTACATGTGTATGTGTGTGTGTGTGTGTGTGTTGATTTATAAGAATTATACCTTTTGCATGGCTTGAAGGCTTTATGCCTTAACTATTACTACTTGTGGGACTAATCATTGTTTTCCATCACTGCAGGGTAAAGGTTAAAATAAATTGCTAAAGTCCATGTGTGTCCAATATGCTTTTAAACAAGGAAGAATGTTATTTGAAAAGTCTTTAATAGAAAAGCATTGTGCGGGGAATGCACAACTGATTAAGTTGTGAGGGCATAGTATGTAGTCATGATCAACAAGCGATTCACCATGGTATTCCAACAAAAAGTAATTGGAGCTCTATACTAATGAAATTGTTTGTGTGAGTCCTAACCTGTTCTACATACATCTGAATTTCAGAAAGTGGCAAATTACAGCGATTCATCACTCATTTGTCACCCACCAGTAACTTGACCGACGAAATATTTCGATATTAAAAACTAAAACTCGCCATACTGGCTCCATCAGTGTGAGGGTAGAGAGAGCACGACCAGACATCGCAGCATCACTTGCCATGTTCATAAGTCATCAGAATGTGCAACTTCCTTCGGACTCGAAAAGACAGTAGCAGCACTAATATTTTGAACCAACACACATTTTAAAGCCTTCCCTCTCTTATTGAATGAAATGAACTATTTGTTTAGTATCATTCTTGATAGCAAAATTACACCAACATTTACTGTATACACACTTGGTTGTTCGTGGCATCCCAGAGTAGGAAGTATCATATTTGTAGCTGGCAATAAATGAAGACAGTTCTTAATCAGTAACTAACTATAAATACATTAGCGACATGAGTGATATGGGTACCGACTGCCTGGCTCACTTTGACATTCATTTGACCTTCAAGGTGATTACGTGATCGTCACATGAACAGGAAGGTCATGCATGCTGTCATCAATGCCCTTGACAAGTGTATGCTTGGCAACATCAAGCCGCACCCCGTCCACCTTCCTTCCCCATCCCAACCCCATCTACATCTACGTAGATACTCAACAAGCCACCATGCAGTGTGTAGTGGGGAGCGCCGTGTACTAGTTCCAGTCACAAAGAGAGCGAGGGAAAAATGGTCATCTATATGTCTGCATACGAACTCTAATTTCGCAAATCTTATCTTCGTGACCCTTATGCGCAATGTATGTTGGTGGCAGTAGAATTGTTCGGCATCCCCTCCCTCACGAAAACCCTGCTCCTTCCCCCTCTGCGGCCAGTCTCAGTGCAGTATTAAAATGAAACAATTAATCAATATCCAACGTGGTGGGCTAACCCAACTGTGCTAGTGGAAAATTTTTAAAGAACAAGCCACGTCTCTTTCACCCTCCTTCTATCCCTCTCAAGCTAGTCACAGTGCAATATTAAAATGAGGCACTCCAGTCGAATGTAGTTTCAATAAATGATAACATTAGTTTTAAAAATTAGCGTAACTAGCCTATTTATGCTTTGTAACCCTTTCCTCACCTTGTCTCCAGCCACTCACAGTGTAGCCAAAACCCATACTTAAAGCAGCACTTGCGTATACATACAATGTGAAGGGTTACCGTAATTATTTTCTACATCACAGTTGTTGTCAAGGGTACGAAGACAGGCAGGCAAGCAGCAGCAAGACTAAATTTGCTGATTGTGCATTTTGCAAGCCTTATCTTGTCTGAGAAAAGCAGACATGTATTTCTGATGAACTGAGAATAGAGAACTTGCTTGGAAATTGGAAAAGTATTGTGTATGTAAACCAGGGACCTAGAAACGATGGAGAAGCTTTGCCCCGCCGTAGCCCTTTGTGGTTCACAACCCCACGACAGGCCACTGCAGTCCACCCACCCCACCACCGCCCCACACTGAACCCAGGGTTATTGTACAGTTTGGCCTCCAGTGATCCCCCCTACACGCCCCCCCCCCCCCTCACCAACTGGAATGTCTCATACCAGACGAGCGTAACCCCAAATGTTTGCGTGGTGTACATGGAGACAATGTTTGTGCAGCAATCGCCGGCATACTGTAACTGAGGTAGAATAAGGGGAATTAGCCCGCATTCTCTGAGGCAGATGGAAAACCTCCTTAAAAACCATCCACAGCCTGTCCAGCACACCAGACCTTGACACTAATCTGTCGGGCAGATTTGTGCAGGGGACCAGCACTCCTTCTCACTTGGGAAGTAGTGTGTTAAACTGAGCAGCTAGCCGGGCAGGTGTGAAAGTATTGACTTGCTAAGTACTTTTGTTTGTTCTGAAAAGCTACATACAGCCAGCATAATATGACATTCATGGCACATAGCATACTACAGCCTGTAGTCCACTTGTTGACAAGATTAAACGACATCATCCCCATATCGAAACCTCGCCGGAAATCAAAGTCAGTGAAACATTATAGTGACTCACTCAAATTAACTATCTTTCACATCCATGATGCTTGTCAAGTATTGCAATGTTCTCCCCACGTCTAAAATATCTGAAAAAATAAGACAGACGCGCAAAAAAGTGGCTCTAAAGTAAGTACCCCATTGCTATTTTGATGCCCAAACACATACAACCTGTTAAATAGGCAAATACACTTGTTATAGAATATGAGGACAAATATAGAACATACTCTCCACATGCTGTTTAAAACCACCATTTATTATGTACTGTCATTAACGAATTAGTAATATGTAGTTGTCAAAGGTAAGTTTTACTTTAAATACCATTCTGTAAAACTTCAGAAATGAAAAATAAAATAAATTGCTGCTTAGAGGTCCTGTTGCTTGCGATCACCATCAGGTGGTGGCATTTATGCTTAGTCTAAGACCCAAAGAGCCTTCAATTAATTATGTTCCACACCTATGGTTGTCAAGTGTCATGTGTTGTTTCCAAGTCTAAAATGTCTGCAAAAATACACCCTCAATGAAAAAACTGCAATGTTTATACTAAATACGGCAATGTTGTTTTTCACAGACACTGTATCCGCCAAACTGATTCCTGAAATAGCACTGTGAACTCTAAACTAAGTACCCCAAAGTCGTACAATAAGACAGAGTCGATATCTCGTTTGCAAACTCTTGGATAAACTTATTTATCATTTATCAAGTCGAAAAAACAAATGTTGCTTGCTTATCATGTTCTGTGATACATTTCAACTGCCATCACAAGTCTACAATACAATTTGTGATATTTGTATTTCTCTCATTTTTGGGGCAAGTTGATGCATTTTCTCTCCACCTTTGTCTTTAATTTTTTACATTATCCACCATCTTCAAGGTCATTGACATCTCGTTATGTCACGACAATTCAAGGTGACTGATGACTTCATAGCATGGGAGGAGAATTTATGCACAGTTTATGTTACCTATATGCATTCCCAATGCTCGCCTTTTGGTTAGTATACCAACGCATCTTGTGTAGATTGTATGGATCATATGCTGGCCTACAGCTACGGACCATATTTCACTTTATGTTGAAGTATGTACTGTATTATTAAGCAAAAGACATATGAATTTTAATTTCTTTGTTTGGGATTCGGGTTTTATGTTTTACATTTTAGTTTATAAGGATCCAAACGCAAGTTAAAAAAATTTTGTGGCTGCCTACGACAGAAAATAAGATAAATTATAATATCTTCGGATTGTAAACATTCTGGCATTACAGTTCTTCGTTGGGGACACCTTCATCAGTGCACCACGTAAGAGCTCTTAGCTGTGCTCACTGCCAGGAAAGTTGCGGAGTTTGGGCAACAAAATTACTGGGCACTTCCTAGACCTTTTCTAGGCGCAAATTTAAACGGGCACCGTGTAAAGGACGCTGCCACAGAATGCTTTGCTATGAATGCATACGAAAGTAGAAATGAAGACCAATCCTAAGAAAAATCCTAGGTCAACAAGGAAAATGGTAAATTGGAAAGAGAACACAATCATTAACTTTATACACATGTAGAAAAGTTCAGAGAAATCGTTCGTTAGAGGAAGATTTTTTCCATGTCCACATTGTCTATATAAGTCGCGAGAAACTGATTCTTCCGCTACTTCCTCAAGCAGAAAACCATGGAGGCATAGTTCACTGAAGCAGAGAACTATCTGCAAGAAGTGGGGATAACATCGGAGGACACCCATCAACGCATACCTCTTAAGTTGAAACTAGGAGAGCATCCAGGGTACCAAGTGAAGTCAAAACTAAAATAAGGGGGAACGTGGACTGAAGCAATGAAGGAACAGCACAGGAAACTAATGCAGAAATACTGGGCTAATGTCAAGGGCTAGACACAATGAAAAGGAAAGCACAGTTGAAGTAACCTTGCTCCGAAATGGCCATTATGAAAAGAAGAAGAAGAAATGTGATTGTACTTTAAGGTGACCATTTTCTTGAAACTTTATATCAGAAACTGATTTGTAACTCTGTTATAAAACGTGTAAACTCTAGCCACTTATAACCGCATCTGAAAATTTCTGTCTGAGAACGATGGGCCGCGCGGGATTAGCCGAGCGGCCTAGGGCGCTGCAGTTATGGACTGTGCGGCTGGTCCCGGCAGAGGTTCGAGTCCTCCCTCGGGCATGGGTGTGTGTGTCTGTCCTTAGGATAATTTAGGTTAAGTAGTGTGTAAGCTTAGGGACTGATGACCTTAGCAGTTAAGTCCCATAAGATTTCACACACATTTTTTTGAGGACAGCTTTTTGATTCCGTTTTAGTGCAGATGCAGTAATAACGTCTGAACAGCAATGGGAATCAATAATTTAGGAGTAGGGGGTGAAGATATGCATGCGATAAATTGGAAATCTGAATCAGTCAGAGACCGTCTCTGGATGGCCGAAGTTGCAGTTCGCCTCAGGGGTGGAGCAGCTTGAACCTCTGTTTATATCCACGATATGAAGCGTTGTGATCGGGAGGTTGTTTACCTCAACCTCTTGTGTTTCTCGCGGGTAGCTACACCATAGACACAACACAGCTCATTCATACAGATCAGTCATGAAGAGCAGCTTCGCTACTAGATTCGCTAGACCTAAAGCTTTCGAAATCGAACGCTTTGAATTGAATAGTTCAAGTGGATCCACAGGACATGACAGGAATCCATCTCTCTCTTACGAGTAGCATGGTTTACCTTAAATTGATCAATGACACAGGATGTGGTAAAACTAAATTGCAAACATTCTGATGGCAATGCAGGGACAGTGTCAATCGATTACACGGGCTTCACACTATTAGGGTTTTTTAACTTTACTTCGAGCTTCTGGAAGATGTCATGGTCAATATCTTACAACGATTTGGACGCGTACACAGCCGTGTGGCTGAAAAATGGACCACTTCCACGACATACCCCTTTCTTGAATTCAGATTGAGCTCACAAGGCATGTCCTGTCTTATCTTCTTACTGAATGCTCTAAAGTGATAATTATTTACGATGGGCAGCCCAATTTCCGCTTGGATTGTGGCAAGAATGACCATGTACACTCAGAGCCCATCCAAAGGAGAATCACTCGAGTACAGGCGGGCAAAGCTGCATCCCCACCCAAGTCACCATCATTGCCTCATATGTATGCTAGAGCCTTCTGGAAAGAGTCCCCAGTACAAATGATGGACCGTACCATGGCATCCCTAGACTTAGAACTACTTCAACCTAACTAACTTAAGGACATCACACACATCCATTCCCGAGGCAGGATTCGAACCTGCGACCGTAGCAGCAGCACGGTTCTGGACTGAAGTGCCTAGAACCGCTTGGCCACTTCTACCTGCCTTTGCAGAGGGCGTAATCATCCCAATGAAAAACCTTCAGGCAGCACACGACTTAGAGACTACCGCCCACTTACACCAATTAACTGTGATTTTCACCAGAGGTGGCGATATCAGCATCCAGACGGCACTTGGTGAATACTGCGATTTGACTGTGCTGGCGAAAGCTTGTCGACCAGACTGACTGATAGACTTCGATCGAGGCTTTGACTGGGTCAGCCATACCTACATTAAGGAAGTGTTGATACAAATGAAGTTCCCAGAGTCCTAAATGGCCATGGTTACCACGCGGAGCCACCTCAACAGTGCTTGTTAATGGCTGACTGGTAGGGCCCCCTAATATTGCGAGACTAATCCAACATCCACGATCATATACAGTATCTGCTGGCTCTTGAACCACTTCTCACCAGCCTTCGCCAATGCTTGACAGGACTTAACGTATGGGGACACACTTCTCCGTGTGTATGTGGACAACCTATTATTGATGGTGCGTACTGGCAACGACATGATTGCGACACTGAATTGTGAAATGGAAGGAGCGGGAAGGGAGTGGTGAGGTGCTGAGACACTTTACAAACATAACTTAATAATAGATTTAATCTCAGTCTCTTCAGAACTGTAAAACACTTGAACACAGATGGTCAGTTCACAAAACTTTAAACTCTGATAACCAGCATTAAAGAACATCATTATTTTTGCTGATAGTAAAATAATATTGATAATAAACAATATGTGCAAAGAATTCCAAGAATCTCCAAGTACAAGTTTTCTCCTTAAAACAAATAATTACAATTCATGATTTCACAAACAGCTGGCTTGATAAATCTCTCAAGATAATCAATTATAAAACAGGTAGCCAATAGATGATTGCTTCCTCCCATACCAACTTAACAAAACAATAATTTTAATGATTTCCAGACACTTCAAGTAAGAAGTAACTATTTGACCAATGCAAACATAAGGCCTTTATGAAACAATTCTGGATCAACAGCAGTTCAAACCATTTAAGCCAGTTACTCCACACGCACTCAGTAAGTCAACAGCTAGTTCACAAATATGTCCTCAGGTTACGAGAAGCAACAGTGTCAGTCCACTTAATCACACTAGGATGATAAGCAATTCAGTGACCATCCACCCAGCTAATGTTTATGTAATGGTTGACTAAAAGGAAATATCTAAAGTACGGTAAAATAACAACAGCACATGACAGTTTTTTAAAAAAAATCACACCCAACTGAAATTAAGACATTTCTTAACGTTCGAAAGAAACTTGAACATTAAAACTTGGGCAAATTACTAATACCATATCACTTAGACCAGCCAGCTGTTTCGCAACAATGTGATCAGTAGTGCAATCAAGTCACAGAATAGTATATAACAGCGTTACTGTATTCGTACTTCTACTGTAACCGGGTTGTGAGACACACTAATGCTTTAAGCAGCCGTTTAGGCACCAAATCAACCAAACCAACAAATGGTCACTGCTGTAAGTGAACGCCAGTGCAAACTGCCCCCCCCCCCTGCCCCGACTCGAGTATAATACTCTCGTCCGACTCGTACTAGGCGACCCCGCTGGTTCCGCACAGTCACAGCGGACGACACGCACCTCACTGCACCGCCCGCTCGCTCTCTCACTCAGCCAGAGCAGGCGCTTGACCTGCCACCTCGCGGAGTATCCTCGCACCACTGCGGAACCAAACTCCTCGAGAGGAGAAGCTTAAATAGCCTGAGAGTCAAAGACCCTTAGACCAGCGTCTCTGATCGGAAGACTAAACCACGACAACGGTGATAACCAGAGGGGCACTACTCCGGCCACGAAGTCAGCGAGCATAGCTCAGATTAGATCAATAGATACAGTGCCGCTAAACGTAGCCATATGAACATAGACTAATCGGTCGCCCTGAATATTGGTAATGGACTGCCTGATGACTGCGTTGCATACTCCCAGATACAGGTCAGTATAAAGTGTTTGAGGATGGTGTTCACAAATGATGTACGATGCAGGGTGGCGATCAATTTCAAGAGGCTGCTCCAAGCCGTCCGGAATGGTGGTCAGAGCGAACGGCTTGCGCGCCTTGAACATGATAAAATGGGTCGCCTACGTAAATTCTACTTGGCGTCACATACTCCCACTACGCACAGATTCTTCCGATCAGAAGACAATCGCTCGACTTATACTGGCAGCATTTGGATACTTCGTCAGCGCGTGGTTACTCCTGAAGATCCGATACGATGCCCTGTCCCTCCCCATTGGTAGAGGAGGCCTCAGGCTCGTGCAAGTACACAATCGTACGGTGTCACTTTATAGCAGTGCGATGTTGAAATCGTGGGGGTAGAGAACAGTCGAGTCTGTCGGGACTCTTGACAGAAAAGCCGGCGCCAGCTTTTTGAATTGCGCTGGTGATTGTGAAGAACATTTCCCAACCTTTTCATCAAATCAGAGATTTTTTTCCCTTGAATATAACTACGTTATAACAGATCTACCGAACAATAGACTGCTGACAGCGCATATAATCTGTCGAATATGCACGAGCAGGTGCCTTGCCAACTCTGTGGATGACGATGATGATGATGGTGTTTGGTTTGTGGGACGCTCAACTGCACGGTTATCAGCGCCCGTACAAATTCCCAATCTTTGCACAGTCCAATCTAGTCATTTTCATGAATGATGATGAAATGATGAGGACAACACAAACACCCAGTCATCTCGAAGGAGGTGAAAATCCCTGAACCCGTCGAGAATCGAAACCGGGACCCCGTGCTCGGGAAGCTTGAATGCGACCGAGAGACCATGAGCTGCAGACCCAACTCTGTGGAAACACGGCACCCGGCAATCCACTGGCCGGTGATATGGCGAACAATTCACCACACCACCCTTGACAAGAAACACGAACATCGTGCTACCTGATAGTTAACGGTAAACAAGTCACCAGATTCCGCCTCCGCGCCATCAATACAGTGAACTCCCCGTATTGCCAGGTGTGTCCGTTTAGAGATGACGACGTCCGCTCCGCGCGGGATTAGCAGAGCGGTCAGAGGTGCTGCAGTCATGGACTGTGCGGCTGGTCCCAGCGGAGGTTCGGGTCCTCCCTCAGGCATTGGTGTGTGTGTGTCTGTCCTTAGGATAATTTAGGTTAAGTAGTGTGTAAGCTTAGGGACTGATGACCTTAGCAGTTAAGTCCCATAAGATTTCACACACACGACGCCCGCCGTCTTCTGTGCGTCCCCTCTGCAGAAATGTGGAATCTAGTGATTCCTTCTCCGTGTTGAACAACAAGCCATTGACTCTGTGATTGTTCTTTTTTTCCGGACAGACTGTACTACCCATGAGCATATGGCGATCGTGTGCAACCTGAAATACCAACGGCCTCGCCGCAGTGGCAACGTCGGTTCCCGTCAGATCACCGAAGTTAAGCGCTATCGGGCTGAGTTAGCACTTGGATGGGTGACCATCCGAACCACCGAGCGTTGTTGGCAAGCGGGGCGCATTCAGCACTTGTGAGGCAAACTGAGGAGCTACTTGATTGAGAAGTGGCGGCTCCAGTCTCGTAAACTGACATACGGTCGGGAGAGCGGCGTGCTGACCACATGTTCCTCCATATCTGCATCCAGTGACGCCTGTGGTCTGAGGATGACACGGTAGCCGCTCAGTACTGTTGGACCTACCAAAGCCTGTTCGGACGGAGTTTAGTTTAGTGCAGCCTGAAATAAAACAATATTTTTTTTTAATTTCCTACGGAATGCGTTATGGGATCCTTCGCGCAGCTGGAATGTCTCCGGTATGAAAGGCTGATATTGAACACGATGGAGACGCATACCGGGACCTGACCCTGACCTAACGGTTATCTCCTCCAGTTCTACGAGACGACATGCTCGGAAGTGGATGCGCCGGAGAGGACCGTTCTTATACTCACCCCTCTCTTTTCTTTAGTTATTCGAGAACACGTATCATTTCCTTAGTCAAGAGCGTCAGGAGGATGACAGCGTTGTAAATTTTTAAAAAGATGTGTTTCCTTTCTTTTCAAAGTGTTTTTAATCCTCTCCTACTTCTGTGCTGGAAAAAAAAAGAAGTGGTTAAAGCAACCGCTCACGAGAAGTGGTAAATCCAGGTTCGAATCTCGGCCTGGCGCAAGTTTTCAACTTTTGCCATTGCATTATTACAATGCCTTGTGCAGCTGGAAGTCACGGATTCTTACCATCCCTTCCCTTTCTTTTTCCATTCTCTGTTTCATATAAACTCATTATGTGGCTTCTGCACAAAATGGAAATACCATCACATTGAAAACATCAACTTAGAGTACACATGGTTATGTTTGTCAACTGAGGTTCGCCTCAACATGGGAGATGCTGCAGGAAATGAGGTTTACTATTGGAAATCGATTTCACAATTGCCAAATTTCTATTCAGTTTTTAAAACCAACAGAAATCTTACTGCTATCTCATTCTTTAACAAAACTAACATGAAAAATGAATATAATTATGTGGCACTTTGACTGAAATCGTTAAGAAGACCAAAATAAGAAAAAATAATATTTCATCTGGCCAGCTCGCATTTTGAAATTAACAAGAGAACACAGTGCATTCTGCATTCCAGATGCACGAATGAACAAATGAAATGTAAGCTGCTCAGAAAATGGGGTCTGAAGTTTAACTAAAACCTCATGTTTCTTCCTTTCTACAAAGCTTCAGACTCCACAATCAGCATGATCGAATCCAGAAAGCGAATGCCTATAGAATTTTATGTTCACTGTTCTCCCATGAACACTGAGACCAAACTCCATTGGAGGTGCGACAGCACGCTTGCTACCAGTGTGACAAAACATGAATATGCCTTGAAGCTTAAAACTGGGGGTGACCGCTGCTAAAATTTCTTTCACATGGCGTACAAACACGTTGGTATGGAATCTGAAAGGTCTTTTTCTGTATGTGTGTATGATACATAGAGTGTCCGGTAGGAGAGGCAATACACTGGACTGGACGGGTAGGAGGTGTGTAGAGATGGTAGGAATTTTCTCCCATTACAAGGGAAACGAGAAGACGGTGTTCTTACGCCCATGCTCGATAGGTACTTTTCACAGTTCAAATGGGCACATGAGACCTTAGGTGCTCGTACATCCTACGTCTGCATGTAGGGATTTGTGCATGGGAGTGGACACTTCTGAATCTGGCGAGCACGCCATCCCGGCTTCTCCCTGGGAACCTCCCAAATGTCGTGAGGAAAGCTTTTCCACCGTAGCTGGACAGGTTCTAATGGTCCAAATGGCTCTGAGCACTATGGGACTTAACTTCTGAGGTCATCAGTCCCCTAGAACGTAGAACTACTTAAACCTAACTAACCTAAGGACATCACACGCACCCATGCCCGAGGCAGGATTCGAACCTGCGACTGTAGCGGTCGCGTGTTTCCAGACTGTAGTGCCTAGAACCGCTCGGCCACTCCGGCCGGCAGCTGGACAGGAAAAAAGGATTTTACCGGGCTTTGCTTCTTTGTGTGAGAACCTTCAATCTTCTCCCAAAAGTCTGTACTGCCCTCTTTTAAAAAATAAACGCAACAGTACGGTTCCAGAGTCGTGAAGCGATATGTATTAGTCTTGTTACATTCTTATTGGTGAAATTCATCAGCTTCTTTCGGACCACAACATAATGTTTACACGTCTTGCCAACCTTACCAGCATAACAAATTGTGCGCTGTAGCAATAAGTATTCTTTGCGAAAAAGTTTTGATTCCTATGTAGTGGTTCTTACTGATACACAAAAAATGTGCGGAATTGTACCTGGTCTTTCCAGTGACTTGTCACCATCTTTCATGTCACTTCTGTGATGCATTAACCCATAATTTGTTCGTGCCTTCTGTAAGCTGTAAGATGACTGCCCTGGGAGAAGGAGGCGGGTGTTGTCCCAGCAGCCAATTTGCTTAAGAACTGTTCATAACGTAGTACCTCTACCAATTTTTTGGCCAAATATGTGGGAATATGTGCTGGAGTATTGTAGTAGCCACTGGTAGCTGGTGAGCCAAGGTGTTGTCAGTTAAATTATAACAAAAGAGCTGTCGAATTATTGCAGACGTGCCAGACTCGATGGTAAAACACACCAGTGCAGCGGTAATGACCAGTATGGACAAGGGGATTTCTCCACCAATAGAATCAAGTGCTGTAACTGAGAACGTGACTAGAAGAGGCGCACTAGCATAACAGGAGCGCTGATACCTTGTATAAATAGCTCTCATTTTGGTAGCAGTTTCATTGGTAGGTCAGTCACTCTACAAAGACCTGGAGGCTGCACCAGATGACGAGACCCCATGGGGCTGCCAGCAGCAGTAACGAATTTGGGTATCCGTCACAGACCAGCTTCCTGACAACGTGTAGTGGATCATCCCAGGCTGTCTCCATCAGCAAACCAGACATTGCCCAGGAAGCAGAAGGTCGTATTATCTCCTATCACGGTTTCTGGGCCACTGCGCCACATGCCAAAGCTGGTGCGATGCAGTCGTTCATCGCAGAGCTGGCTATCGTAGAGGGATTCCCTGCTGTCTTCGAGTGCTGCTGAAACAAGGTACTTGTAGCACGACACGCACGGTGTGTGGGGTAGCAAGCCACACACTGAACATAGGTACTATCAGCTCCTGTAATGAAACAAGAGTTACAAATCACATATAGGTATTGGATGCAAATTCAACAGCGATTGGTGGCGATGATTGCATTGGAAGGTTAGTAAGTAAAGAGAAATAGAACCTAAAAAGTAAAATCATAGTCGAGAGACTACCACAGAGTGACAAGATAATTAATCTGAAGCACGCACCAGTTGTGGGGCAAAGTTCTTTTGAACACAGTTTGCTTTGTTGCCAAATTTATTCAAGATGGCGGTTCTCCCTGGTTGGTTGCCCTACCTCTTCTCTGTGGAGGTGGATGCAGCAATGTCACATTGTTGGCATCAACACGCCCCAACTTACCCTCTCCTCCCCCACTTCACTCTCCCTTCCCCTACTTCCCCCTCCCCTCCTGAACTTCTCCTCCCCTCCCCCACTTGTCAACCGATAGGAAAAAGACGCAGTCTGTGATCAGCTGCTGGTGAGGATTTTGAGAACATGTCTCTCTGGAGTACAGCGATTTATTTATTATTTAAAACTGAATACAAACAGTCACAACTGCAAGAAACTTGTTTATTTTTGATATAATGTTAGCGGTTTCAGTTTGTTTTAGACTATCTTCAGACCCACACCATGATGTGAATAGCAGGCACTATACACCATGAATGGTAACTGGTGTGGGTCTGAAAATGGTCTAAAACCGACTGAAACCAGTAACCTTATATAAAAAATAAAAGAAAAGTTTATTGCTGTTGTGACTGTTTATATTCAGCTTTAAACTGTCAAGGGAATTCTGTTCATTTATTTATATGTGTATCATCCTGCTGCACGAATTTCATAAATTTTGGTGGAGAAACCTCACAGCCTTTCTGAATGAAGCTGGTGGGAAAATGAATCAGACTGTGCTGAGCTGCTGTTGAGGAAGAATGCTTACATACTGTCTTGATTTAAGGGCCTTATCCTGCTACTGGATTGTCCGACAGCTACCTCCACTCCTCCACTTGTGAACGGGGGGGAAAAAAGGCTGGAGTTGAAAGTGTTGTCTCTATTTTTTGCGGGTGTTCTCAATTGACAAGACGTTGGTGTTGGACACAGAGGAGTTCAATAAGTGTATTACCACTGACCATACAGCTGAGGACTGCGCCCGTAGCCTTCGACATGAGGAAAGGAAGGAGATGATAATGAATGAGTGTATGGGGAATACTTTTCAGCGAATGACAGTGATGCAGCATGATGGACTGAGGATGCGTTTTGCAACTCGCGGAGACCACTGCCTGTGCTAGAGCTGTTGTGTTTTTTGAAAAGCCCAGTCAATCCACAGTACGGTAGACAACTTTGTCCTACTCCAGTACCCCAGACTGAATGAACAAGAAGAGATACATGGTAAGAAGGGATAGGGCAGAAAAATATCACTGAAGTGTAGGAAGCGTAGCCTACTACCGATCTGCAAGTGAAATAGTTACTGAAGAACTTGCACACACACATACACACATGGTGGGAAGGAATAGTACAACAAACTGCCACTGAGGTGTAGGAAGGCCAATACACATTACCATAACTGATGGAAAACGCTTCACTGCTCCAATTACACATCGAAACTTTCGTGAAAAAACCACCACTTGTAAACAGTTGATCATAACGGAATATTCACTCTGGGAAATGAGAAAAATTTGTTTAGTAACACAACTACCACAAAAACTGGCTCCAAAAGATCTCGCTTGGAGACAGTGGAGGCAGCTGCACATGTGTTCACCTCGATGTTTGGATGTAGACCAGCTTGGAACCAGTCTTACCTCCCCTCCTACCTCGACTCCTCCCTCACTCTCCTTCCCCACATCGCATAGGTGGGCAGATCGTGTTTTCAGACCTGTTTAAACCTGCCACTGATCGTACATGAAGCGGTCCATCTGCTGGCAGTAATACATTGTTTCCAGTCTGCAGAAATCAGTCGAAGATGTACCAAAGACTCAAGAACAGGATACTTTCTGCAAACCATTAAACATATTTCTTGGAAAGACTGACTTTCCTGTAACAATTGCGAAATCCCTCACTATCTGCCATGGATGAAGAACTGAGCGGTCAACAGCGACGTGCTTTCAAAAGGTCTGGATGTGCTGGCATTGCCTAAAACTGGTCCTCAACCAGTCTCATGTAGGAAAATACTGAAGTACTACATCCCACATCAATGAGTTACACACGGATGTATACTACACACATCAAAAAAAGTTTTGCATCACCTCGGATCCGAGAGTTCCGGTAGCTGTACAGACAATTGGAATAGGGATCAACATAAACATCATTTCTGCCCTTTTTATTGCTAATGAAAATCACACATTGCATGTTGTACCACCATACAGCAAGACCTTCAGAGGTGGTGGTCCAGACGGCTGTACACACCGGTACCTCTAATACCCAGTAGTACATCCTCTTGCATTGATGCATGCCTGTATTCGTCGTGGCATACTATCCACAAGTTCATCAAGGCACTGTTGCTCCAGATTGTCCCACTCCTCAACGGCGATTCGGCGTAGATCCCTCAGAGTGGTTGGTGGGTCACGTCGTCCATAAACAGTCCTTTTCAGTCTATCCCAGGCGTGTTCGGTAGCGTTCATGTCTGGAGAACATGCTGGTCACTCTAGTCGAGTGATGTCGTTATCCTGAAGGAAGTCATTCACAAGATGTGCACGATGGAGACGCGAACGTTCGCCCATGAAGACGAATGCCTCGCCAATATGCTGCCAATATGGTTCCACTATCGGTTGTAGGATGGCATTCACGCATCATACAGCCGTTACGGCGCCTTCCATGACTACCAGCGGCGTACGTCGGTCCCGCATAATACCACCCCAAAAGCAGCAGGGAACCTCCACCGTGCTGCACTCGCTGGACAGTGTGTCTAAGGCTTTCAGCCTGACTGGGTTGCCTCCAAACACATCTCCGACGATTGTCTGGCTGAAGGCATATGCGACACTCATCGGTGAAGAGAACGTGATGCCAATCCTGAGGGGTCCATTCGGCATGTTGTTGGGCCCATTCGTACTGCGCTGCATGGTGTCGTGGTTGCAAAGATGGACCTCGCCGTGGACGTCGGGAATGAAGTTGCGCATCATGCAGTCTACTGCGCTCAGTTTGAGTCGTAACGCGACATCCTGTGGCTGCACGAAAAGCATTATTCAACACGGTGGCGTTGCTGTCACGGTTCCTCCGAGCAGTAATCCGCAGGTAGCGGTCATCTACTGCAGCAGTAGCTCTAGGCCGGCCCGAGTGAGGCATGTCATCGACAGTTCCAGTCTCTCTGTATCTCCTCCATGTCCGAACAACATCGCTTTGGTTCGCTCTGAGACGCCTGGTCACTTCCTTTGTTGAGAGCCCTTCCTGCCACAAAGTAACATTGGGCACGCGATCGAACGGCGGTACTGACCGCCTAGGCATGGTTGAACTACAGACAACACGAGCCGTGTACCTCCTTCTTGGTGGAATAAATGGAACTGATCGACTGTCAGACCCCCTCCGTCTAATAGGCGCTGCTCATACATGGTTGTTTACATCTTTGTGCGGGTTTAGTGACATCTCTGAACAGTCAAAGGGACTGTGTCTGTGATACAACATCCACAGTCAACGTCTATCTTCAGGAATTTTGGGAACCGAGGTGATGCAAACCTTTTGGTGCGTGTAATTGTCTCACAGTGTGCCGATTCGCCCACTCTGCCACCTACAGATGGCGAGCAGCATTCGCACTCGCCAGCGTCCTTTGCTGCATGTGGTTATAACCCATCACTGCTTGCATTTATTCTACTTCTTCAGGTAAACTGGCATGAGCCTAGATTGGTCGCCATACTCTCCGGATCTGAACCCGACCGACTCCTTTTTTTGTGGCAGCAATAAGCCCAAAACCATTGCTGGCTGAAAACAACCTTTCAGGACGTCATTGAAGGCATCGATGTTCAGATATTTCGGCAGGTCATGCATAATTTCGCTATTTGTCTGCGCCATATCATAGCCAATGATAGCGGACATGTCTAACATTACATAAACTAAATCAGAATATCTGTAGTGATGTTTACAATTTGAACAAAGTGTGTGGACGCCGTAGTTTGTAACTAATTCACTTTTTTTCATACAGTTAAATAATTGCTACCCTGTGTTAGCCTACCACGCATCTCTTGTGCATGTCTACCATGTATAAAATCGATAACACATCCTAAATGAACCGAAAACTTCCACTATTTTGGTGTGTAAACGATCGATCACCGCAGAATGTCCTTATTACTACATCCATCTGAGTAAATGTGAGAACTTTAATCTCCAAAAACAATCAGTCTACTGAAATATCTATGCTATAAGCTGTTGTGTGACAGAAATGTTGAGCAGTGGAACAGTTGTGTGTAACATCAACTTACCTCTCGTAAGCGACCATCTACTAAAACTAAAAAAAAAAAAAAGAAAAAAGTTTGTGATGACAATAAAACAGTCATGGTTCCATGAGAACAGACAGAACCGATTTCTTTCAGTTTGATGAACAAATTGGCATAGCTGAGAGCATTTCTGACATTTGAAATTAGTGTTATGTCGAAGTCTTTTAAACAAATTGTCATGCAAAGGGTTATTACATGAATTTCAGACACGTGAAATATCTATACAGAACAGTAGCTTTTATGTTATCTATTCATGTCAGAAAGAAAAGCCACAGTTTTACATTCAACAACAAGCTACAATTCACATGTCTCTCTCTCTCTCATTATTATCATAATCCATCACAGTACAAAAGCACGAAGTAGAAAAACTTTGCTTATCTATTAGAGAGATTTTTACCGCATCTCTCTCTTCCGTATACCGAAAACAGATACCGCCCATATGTTGATGTCAAGCATATGCGGCGATCCGATTCAATATACACATATTTATTCACTGGAGCAGCTGGCCAATGACTGCAGTCAATTCCACAGACCTGCGTAAAGTTTTGTAGCTGTGCTGGTAGAAGACCACACCCCACAGATTTTCAATCACAATAGAGGGTTCTGGTGTTGTAGTTTCGTAAGCAGTTTAACACAATGTTCTTTTTTTATTTTTTGCTGTAACACATCCAATCAGTGTAATGATTACAGCTTTGTACACCGTCATATATTCTCTTTCCTTCCCAGACTTTGGGGTCTATGTCAGATGCTAAATCGACATTAACACTTTTCAATATATTGGCTTTCACAGAAAGCTGGACATCATGTGGTGTAGGGTGTGCATCTCCCACAACACACACACACTGGGTGCTGTAAGTAAAAGACAGAGGCGGTGTTTCTTATTGACAAAAATGTGCAAGACATCGCAACATATGGAAACTGGCAGTTTGCAGCTTTGTGGAGCACTTCCAAACAGCCATCTGAAGGTGATGACCTCAACATTTAATCTCACATTCCATAGTGCAGATGTCTCACTGCAGACCAACAGTATTGATTCTCATTTTGCACCCAGGTACATGGTCACTGTTTCAGTGTCCTAGGTGTTGGTCATTCTAATCTCCAAACCTTTGGACACAGCGCCCTTGATTTTTATGGCTTACAGTGCATAACCACATGTGGAACAGCATGTATTTTGTAGGACTTAAATCCATAGAGAATGGACAGGTGCACCATCAGTCAATCACACCAGTGGAGGAATGGAATCATTTTCATACACATAGGCTGGCATGTAAGTATCCTCATTTTTTTTAAATTTTCTTCATTTTACGTTTTCTGCATCAATTCTCGCAATTTAATCAGGTTTTCCATAATTTCAAGACATTTTACCCAGTTACTCGTGTCCCAAACCACTGCTCTAGATGACTTTTCATGTCAACATAATGTCTCATTACAATATTCCTGTGATGGCATGCAGCATGATTGTCAATTTCTATATGATTACTAAACTGCACCTCCATTATTAACATGTGTGTGACGTTGACCGAAATAACAACGAGCAATATCCCTCATGCAAACTGCTAAATGTCAAAATGTTATGTAAGTGTGTGACTCTAAAGACGTGTGTATAATGAAAACCAAACTTGCTTGTGCTTGTGAAGCTGTAGCAGTGACTTCAGTGGCTTTCTTGGAAGGATCTGACACTTAAATGATGACCGGAAATGCTAGCTTCATTGAATGTCCTGACCCCAAAACTTTTCACCACAGTCAACATTACTACAACACACTGCATCTTTCAGGGTGCATTCGTTTCTGTGGCTTACAACGCATAGCTACATGTGAGGGGGGGGGGGGGGGGAGAGGGAAGCTCTAGATATGAGAGCAGTCCAATGTTAGGTATTATAGCTCATGCGTAAGAGAATTTGGCAGTTTCGTTCTGCCACCACATCTCTATAAATCTATAAAGCACCGTCCACTGTTAAGACACATATATGTATCATCAGTCCACACTCCACCCAGAATACGTAATTATATTGATTTTGGTCAGTACTCCAACACGTTTCTATTTTCCGTTACTGTAAATGGTAATAATCAGCTTGTCATAACCAGATTTCCCCATACACAATGCTTAAATCACTTGTAAGGACTGTTTGCACATCTGCAATTGCTTCTTATTTTTCCCATTTACAACTGATTCGCCATATACCCTAGTTCTCATTTCATAACTTCTATGTCATGTAGCTCCAGTTTCCTTTTTCATACACTTAGCGTGTTAACTGTAATTAGAGGAGTAATTTCCTTAAAAGGAAACGGTTTTAAGTCTGTTCAATACGTTGGTCCCAAATCTTAAGAGTTATGGGAGAAATATTGTGAAACCAGCTCTAATTTGGTATTATCTATAATCATTAGTATGTCGGGGAACACTGTCCTGGGTTGGGGAAAATATATTTCATCTACTTTAATATAATACTCCTGTGTAATACTTATATCATGTTTGTTGGAATCGGTGTTATGAATCCCCACATAGTTTACATGTCGATAATTAAAACTGAATGCAGACAGGGCATGATTTATAAGCTTTCTCAGTCTTGAGTGTCTGGGAGGCTGGCATTGTATCAAAACAGTACCAAATCACAACACAGATACCAAAATACATCCAAATTGCAATAAACTGCTCCCGGAACCATAAAATCCACCACCACAAGTCTCAGCTCCTCCACCACTAGAAGAACCCCCATACTAACTCTGTTTTCTCCAGTACAGGTAACAAAACTTTACACAGGTCTTCCATACATCTATGGAAATGACTTCAGTCACAGACCCATACGGGCAGCATGATAAGTAAAATCTTAAGCAGTTATTAGTGAACTGACACATTTTCACTAAACATATCCAGCAAGAACAATTTTTAACAGAATTTTACTGATCTTGTGGCGTATTTCCATACTTTCGAAATTTACCCATACATATACACAATTATTGCTTACCGGATGTGGCTTGCTGTTTCTGTTTATACCACGCAACTTCGATACATAGCCCCCAACACAGTCATGGTATCAATAAGCTTTCACAAAAACAGACATGCACTTCAATGGATTACTACAGTGAGATAGGGTATTGACTTTGTTCTGTTGTAAACACACACATAGCAGTGCACAGTTACGCTATTTTGCGCATTGAACCTATCACACCTCTACGGCAAGTCATTGTTCTCAAAGATTGTGAGCTGTGACCTTTGATTCTCAAGTTGTATGCTCTAGGTACTGGCAGCCCATCAGCACAAGACAGACGACTTGTCTGTGGAGGCGACCCCTGGCTACTTTACTACAGTGCATTGTTATGGTATGGGATAACCTGTTTGTGTGTGTGTGCGGGGGGGTAGGGGCTGTTGCTTCAGTGAAAACTGTTTATTCATACTCCCCACTGGCGAGGACGGGGTGTGCCCACTGAACTGAACATGCAACCATTTTTCCCCGAGCTTTGTTAGTCCTATCAAAGATGCAGGCTGTCCTCTGCAGCATCAAAATAATGCTTAATGGCATAACAAGTCTGTATTATGGCGCTAAGTACCATTTTAACTTTTTCAAGTCAACAATGCTGTATGCTTTTCTGGTTAAATAACATGTATGACATGTTAAATTGTCACAATGGATATTTTTCTACTGTGAAGATGGTCTGTGGTCTAAACAAGCAGTGAATAAATATATTGTAAGACAGCATAGTGTGCATCACGTATTTCTCCAAGTGTCAACCAAGCGTTTTACGAAGACGTCCTTGAAGAGCTCAGGAAAAGGGTGAAATGGGTGACACTGGACATTGCAGCAAAGTGTGTGCTGCATCATGACAGTGCCCCATGTCACATGCCCACCTGCAATACGGAATTTTTGACCTGATAAAGCTATCCAAAAGTCTTAAAAGAACGACCTTTTTGGACTCTGGGGAACATTCAAAACAATGTGATCCACATGTTAATCGCTCTACCAGTTGAAGCCTTTCAGCACAGCTACCAAGGCTGGGAACAACGACTCTACTGGTGTATCGATGCCGAAGGGGAGAATATTGAAGTCTGAAAAAAAAATCAGCCTCATTGCCTCACTCACTTTGTAGAATTGAAAGAAATTAAGGGAAATTCTCTATAATCATCACACACTCTCACAAATTATTCCGCTTTTTGTGCATACATCGGAATTTGGCGATCAGTTAAATGTGCTGAGTGAGAAGGAATGAAATATGAGGCCCACTTGAGCCTAACGCGTTTCGGACGAGTAAAATAAATTCTAAGCCTGAACAAAGTGCTGATATAACGAAAGTGAAATCCTGGACAGATCTAGAGAATGAATGTAAAGTAAAGAACCGCCTTTTTCAAGGTACCAACCCGTTTTACGTTGGACTGCAAATTGATGGTAATGAGTCGGAGAGAAATGATAATGTTCAAAGCGAAGTAAAATATGTTACATTTATTGTAAGAAATAGAGTGTATATGACATTTTGTAAGAGGAAAGGTAATGTAACGTTCTGAATAAACGTATTTGTTTACGGCTAATGTCTGCGTTGGAGTTTTTTATGCCAACTGGGACCATATCCGAAATTACCCGGACGACCTACGCCTCGCCTTCCTTGTTCCTGATAATCAGCAGAGGACTGATGAACTTGCTATTACATTTTACGGCAACAAGATTAATTATTCTGCAGCTGTTACTGTGTTGGAAGAACTTTGGTACTATAAGCCTAATTTGGATGGTTTAATTCGTCAGTTTAGGGACGCTTATAGAGAATATGTATTTATGCCAAATGGCATAAGGTGTGCCAACAGGTACTTTGATTTTAGGCAAGCTCGTTATAGGCCATTGTGGTACAATTAGTAGAAGCTCAATAAACCAACCTCAAGAGTCATACCTCAGACGCCTCTGGGCCTTCACTGGCCTACTATCCACTGTCATCCCTCCGCCGCCCACCGTTTTGCATCGCAGTCTCCCCTCCACCCCCTAGTAAGTTACCGCTCGCAGCATCTTCCACAAAGGGACCACCTCAAAGTGCGCGATTAGTAGTTGTGCTGAGAAGCGTCTCGGTAACTGGCGCAGTCCCTCCCTACGGGCAGGAGACCTGGCTTCTGGAGAGGTATGCGTGCTAGGCCCAGGGGATCGTGGTCGTGCAAGCGGCCGCGGTCGTGGTCTTGCGACTGCAGCCCGTGCCGCCCCGGCCCGCTCTTTGCCTGTGGCCGTCCAGGGCGCGCTTTTCACGGCCGCGAGTATTGATTAGTCGCTCTGCGGAGTGCAGGCGGCCGCTGCAGTCGCTCAGGGTCGCTCCTAGCCGACTGTACACAGCAGCCTTTGTGCCTCCGTTCACTGGAGCACGGCGAAACACATTAAGGTCTGGTTTCGCCCGGAAGTCCAGTTCCCAAAAAAGAGAGATCAATCGACTACAATCTTATTCACAGAGGTGCTGCGGTCTAAACGATTGGCACTCAATAAAGTGGTATTAAGACATTTTGTTTACCAAATCATTAATACACTAGAAAGTTTACGTAAAGATTTTTTGCGTGTTCCTGAGACGAGAAGTAGACGGAAATTAGGTAATAAAAATGTGTGTGAAATCTTATGGAACTTAACAGCTAAGGCCATCAGTCCCTAAGCTTACACACTACTCGACATAAATTATCCTAAGGACAAACACACACACACCCATGCCCGAGGGAGGACTCGAACCTCCGCCGGGACCAGCCGCACAGTCCATGACTGCAGCGCCTTAGACCGCTCGGAATTAGGTAATGATTTCGTTTGATACTTAACTGTTTTTTGATGAAGTTAGTTTTAATGTGTCTAGTCTTAGGCGACATGAAAAAATACATGGGGCGAAAGGCTGTTTACAATTTGTACAGAATCCAGATGGCAGTTCTAACAGTCGAGGGCCATGAAAGGGAAGCATTGGTTGAGAAGGAAGTGAGACAGGCTTGTAGCCAATCGCTGATGTTATCCAGTCTGTATACTGAGCAAACAGTAAAGGAAACAAAAGAAAAATTTGGAGTACGAATTAAAAACCATGGAGAAGTAATAAAAATTTTGAGGGTTGCCGACATCATTGTAATTCTATCACAGACAGCAAAGGACTTGGAGGAGCAGTTGAACGGAGTGGACAT
Source organism: Schistocerca piceifrons (assembly GCF_021461385.2). NCBI lineage: Eukaryota > Metazoa > Arthropoda > Insecta > Orthoptera > Acrididae > Schistocerca > Schistocerca piceifrons. Next base: position 123,940,626 of record NC_060145.1, read on the forward strand.
TATCTTGAAAGGAAGATGTAAGATGAACATCAACAAAAGCAAAACAATGTAATGTAGTCGAATTAAATCAGGTGATGCTGAAGGAATTAGATTGGGAAATGAGACAAAGTAGTACATGATTTTTGCTATTTGGGAAGCAAAGTAATCGATAATGGTCGAAGTAGAGAGGATGTAAAATGTAGACTGGCTATGGCAAGGAAAATGTTTCTGAAGAAGAAAAATATGTCAACATCGAGTATAGATCTAAGCGTCAGGAAGTCATTTCCGAAAGTATTTGTGTGGAGTGTAGCCATGTGTGGAAGTGAAACATGGACGATAAATAGTTTGGACAAGAAGAGAACAGAAGCTTTCAAAATGTGGTGCTACAGAACAACGCTGAAGATTAGATGGGTAGATCACGTGACTAATGAGGAGCTACTGAATAGTATTGGGGAGCAGAGGAATTTGTGGCACAACTTGACTAGAAGAAGAGGTCGGTCGGTAGGAGACGTTCTGAGGCATCAAAGGATCGCCAATTTAGTGCAAAAATAGTTCAAATGGCTCTGAGCACTATGGGACTCAACTTCTGAGTTCATCAGTCCCCTAGAACTTAGAACTACTTAAACCTCTCTAACCTAGGGACATCACACACATCCATGCCCGAGGTAGGATTCGAACCTGCAACCGTAGCGGTCTCGCGGCTCCAGACTGTAGCGCCTAGAACCGCACGGCCACTCCGGCCGGCGCCAATTTAGTATTGGAGGGAAACGTGGAGGGTAAAAATCGTAGAGGGAGACCAAGAGATGAATACACAAAGCAGATTCAGAAGGATGTAGGTTGCAGTAGTCACTCGGAGATGAAGAAGCTTGCACAGGATAGAGTAAAATGGAGAGTTGCACCAAACCAGTCTCTGAAGACCACAGCAACAACAACAACAGTATCAGCTCTTAACTATACCCGCTGTTTGGACTGATATTAGTAACTTCGTGCGGAAGTTTTCGATCCCCAAAACAAAAAACATTAGAAACTTATTTGCAGCACTATGTTTCAGTAAACTGATGTTAAAGAATGAATACAAGAACTTATTAAAAAAGAAAACATGATCTTATCAACAGTTAAGGCTTTTACGTTAACAATGACATCTTAAACGAAGTCTTGAGAATTAACTTAAAAGAAGTTGGTCAAATGGGACAGAAGTCGCACTCTGAGGATTGCGTGCGAAATTATGTAGTTGACAGTTCGTCCATCCCGGAAACCGAAAATCTCGAAGATTTTTGCCTGTTATTGAAATCGATACTGGTAAGATATTGGTCCTGGGAAGTCCAAGACTATTAAGAACGTTGTAATTTTAAGTTTAAATTTTTTGTGTAATTCCAGGAAAAAGTGGTCTTAACAAACAGACAGTCGGATAACAAATAACAATATAATTACAAATTAACAATTTTCGGATACTTTCCTTTACTTGTACTTGTACTTGGTGTTTATCAAACTCTCCCGAACTCTCCCGAAAGGGGCCTCCCGGCCAACGATGCCATACGATAATTTCATTCCATTTCAGTACCCTGTAAGTCTTGATAAGTTGGTGTTTATCAAAATACGCCACATACGTGGCGGAATCTTATGACTGAATTGATTCAGAAACTTAACTTTTTTACACCGTCATTGGACTGTGGATCTTAGTATGTGAGATAAACTTCAACTTTATACGTCGACCAGTTCCTGAGAAAAAAAGTGTCATAACGGGCGGACAGGCAGAGCAGACGGATAACAAATGACAAAAAATTATTTTTTCGTGTAATACAATTGCAAATTAAGAATTTTCTGATTCTTTTTCCTTTACTTGTACCGTAAAATCTTGCTGCTTGCCAAATTTCATAATTCTATGTCAACGACAAGTAGCCTATAGATTTTGATGAGATTGCAGGTATCAAAATTGAGACATAAATAGTCGTATCTTTTGACAGCATTCACTTAGAATCTCAAATCTTTTACACCGCTAATGGACGATAAAACTTAGTGCGTGATATAAATTTCAACTTAATACCTCAATCCGTTCCTGGGAAAACAGTCGGGCGGATAGACAGATTTGCCAATTGAGCTACGGAACTCTAAAAACAAAGAAGATCTGCTCAACAGTGTTCAGGAACTTGTTTTGGGGTCACATAATGATCAGTTAACCGAACTATAAAGAAAAAATAAATAACATCTTTCAATAGAAAGTAGGTACATGGACGAATCAACTAAGCACTTACTTTCGTTCATCATAGTCACGACATAATTTTTGTAAATGGAATGCATTTTGCACATGTATTTTTCACATTTATAACTTGTTTTGGTAATTTTTGTATCTTTAAGGCGTCGATATGCGTGTGATCGTGACATTTTGACTTTTTTGGCTGACTCGGTCCCGCTTGGACTTTAACGCCGATTCGTCGACTCTGCAATCATTTTCAAAATTTTTGCAAATAACTTTGTCCATTGTAGTCCCTAGAAAAATTTCTGGAATTCATTTCCCTCTCTTTGATACTTGCTTTGATCAATGCCATGCCGAGTTGTTTTATAAAATCTAGACGAACCATCTTGCTACTCTTATTTACAACATTTTTTCCATATAAATATCCAGATAGTGTTGATATTTCTAGGTTTTCTTCGCGAACACTCTCATCTTCTGCCTCTTCATCTTCCTCTACTTAACGGTTAGTTTCGTGATGAGATATTTCCGAAGAAATAATTTAAAAGTCAAAATCTCTTAAATACCGTTTACTGGATAACCGCTTTCAACACACTGAAGGTGCCATCAACGGATCTGAATGTAGATTAACATTTATATCCAAATGGTTTATAAATGTCAATCTAACATTTGGATGCAAATGTTGATCTACATTCAAATTCGATGATGGCACCTTTAGTGTACTGAAACCGGCTAGCCAGTAAACAGTATTTAAACGATCTTGGCTTTTAAATTATTTCTACGACAGAGTGATAGCCACACTATACACTATGTGCTCACTGCAAAAAAAGATATTTCCGTGTCATTGCCAGTAAACTCGGCTGCATCTCGAAAGGAATCTGGTATTTGCAACGAGTCAGCAGTCTTCAGTAGTTAACAATAACTCCAAAACGTGATCATTGTTCAAACATCGCTCCACTTTGTCTGAAACAGTTAAAAACAATTTGTGTCGACTAATAAAATAACTAACGTTTATAAATGTATGGGGTTGATTTCTAGCCCAACTGGTACGTACCTCCGAAAATGATGTTCGCTGGTTAGCAAACGCCTGCATGATGCAAAAACACGGCCAGTATTCAGATTATACAGGAGCGGAGTGGCAACGTTGCAATTGGAACGGGACTGTAACCAAAAGAGTGATGTGTGGATCAATAACTTACCCCACGAATGAAGTTAAGCGTTAGCTTATAATTGCTAATTTTCATAAAGATGGTTATGAGCGTTAGATTATTTCCTTTGGATGAAAAGTACGCCATGAGCGCAAGGTTACGTCTGTTGGGAGACTGATTGCGGTTACGATGAGCCACGTAAATAGCTACATAATGGTATCCTAGTAGATCTGTAGAGTGCCCTCAGAACACGCGCGTAAAAGAGGTTTTGCCAGAAACTTTGATTTACGGAGGCTATAGAAAATATTGCCAACCACGATAGTGCGCTTTTTCCGTCTTGTGATCAACTTACTAAGCTCTACACAGAAGAATAACTCTATTTTACTTGGGTTCTGATATTGAGAGGCTATCTACACTTACAGTGAAAATGTGTTTAATTCATTAGACAAAAAACTGCAGGCAACTGGTATATTTTGCAATCTGTCAAAGGCATTTGACTGTGAAAATCACAATATCCTTTTAAATAAATTAGAATATTATAGTGTAACAGGAAGTGCTGCAAAATGGTTCAAATCTTATATCTCTGGCAGGAAACAAAGGATGTTATTAGGAAAGAGACATGTATCAAGCTATCAGGCATCATCCAACTGGGAACTCATTACATGTGGGGTCCCACAAGGTTCCATTTTGGGGCCCTTTCTTTTTCTTGTGTATATCAATGACCTTTCATCAGTAACATTACCAGATGCCAAGTTCGTTTTGTTTGTCAGTGATACAAACATTGGAATAAATAGCAAGTCAAGTGTAGTCTTAGACAAATCAGCTAATAAAATATTTGTGGACATTAATCACTGGTTCCTAGACAATTATTTGTCACTGAACTTTGAAAAAACACACTACATGCAGTTCAGAACTTGTAAGGGGTGTCCCACGAGTATATGCCTAACATACGATGACAAGCAGATAGAAGAAGTGGACAGTGTTAAATTCTTGGGATTACAGCTTGATAATAAATTCACCTGGGAGGAGCACACCACAAACTGCTAAAGCGTCTTAACAAATCTCTATTTGCCATGCGAATTGTGTCAGGCATAGGGGATATAAAAATGAAAAAGCTGGCATACTGTGCTTACTTTAATTCCTTAATGTCATATGGGATTATTTTTTGGGGTAATTCATCAAGCCAAGCTAATGTTTTCTGGGCACAAAAACGTGCAGTAAGAGTTATATGTGATGTGAACACAAGAACATCCTGCAGAAGGCTGTTTAGGGAACTAGGGATACTAACTGCTGCTTCCCAATATATTTATTCCTTAATGAAATTTGTCATTAAAAGTACATCACTTTTTCAAACCAACAGCTCAATTCATGGAATCAATACTAGAAATAAGAATAATCTTCACAAGGGTGGTACATTAGCTTATTTGTTTTAGTGGTAAGTATTTGTCATGTATTGTTGTTTTTCTGACATGTTCTACATCCTGGAGGACATCCTCACTACGGATCAAATGGAATGAAAGTACATCTAATCTAATCTTGTTTTGAATATCTGTAGCAGTCAGTGAGTGTCGTCAAGGTCGGATAGTGTTCGCCCAGTGGATCTCGTTTTAGACGCCATATTGGACAAAATATGATAGCAGTCGAGCTCAGCGGCCGGCCTCTAATTATGAGCCTCTAATTGTAGTGATTGTCATTCATGAGGCATAAATCAGTTCGTGATTTACGCGGTCGGAAGATTAACCGCCGGTCCGCAGTTTCCAGATATTCGTGAAAATGCTGCCATTCCACCTATAGGCCACGTAACAAGCGGTTGCATTCCACTGCCGATCGTTGCTCGCAGCTTTCTTTCTGGCTCATCTACGCCTATAGTGCCTTTCTAAATTTCACAAGATATTCATATCGTAACCTGCACCTTTTTGAATTAGCGATGATGTTAAACAGCAATACCTAGCGAGCAGTAACCTCTTTCTACTATTTCAGTGCCAAGTATCTCTTTTCTTCACCACAGGCAAATCTTTGGTGCAAATATATTGCAATCATGGAATGAAATTTGAGATCGTCTGGTTGTTATGAGTGTGGTATGGCGCCCCTCATATCCTTCTACGTGCCTATCATTGACCTTAATTAGCTAATGGTCGAACTGATTTCCTGAATCACTGCTGTAAGTAGGATCGAGTACAATGATTATGACGTTACACGGAAGGTAATCCCTGTGCTTGACTTCTCGTTAACAGAGGAACTAGTTCGCATGCTGTTGGTACCGCCAGAAAAAGACGACGTTTAAAGAGGGCGTAATTTAAAAGAAGCAGAAGAAAGAGAGACTGCATCTATTCTTAGAACACATAAATACAAAAAGCAACTGCGCAGGATTTCAAATTACACTGCACTTGAATATAACAACATATACTTACGTCATGGTGCTAGACGGAGCTGTAGAGGGTATAAACGATATAGGAAAATAAACATCGGAATACATTCAGCAAATAACTGAGGACAGAGATTGCAAGTAGTAATCTGAGATGAAGAGGAGAGGAATTCGTGGTTGGCCACAAGAAACCAGTCAGAAGACTAATTTTTTTAAATTAATTTACATGCCCACGAAAACCAACGAATGCTGAGATTTTTTATGTTAAGGATCACTAATTTTTATTTTGATTGCCAACGAGCCATCTTCAGATCGAAGAAATAAAATTGCACATAAAAATACAGCAACATACAATAGCTTATAGGAATCAAAACTGCAGATTTAAAATACAAAACTGCACATAAAATTATAACTAAATTCAAAAGAATATAAGAAAAAGTAATTACAGGATACATACCATAAAAAATTCTCAATGAGTGTAACCGACATAATGACTCTAAACATAGTTAAAATCTTTCTTCAAGAATGACAACATCCATAGGGAGCGCGTAAGTAAAATAACTTTACATCGTTTATAACCAATCAAGTAGAACGAAGGTCATGAAACTGAAAAATGTATATCAAGACAAGGAAGAGGCAGTGAGAATTGGAGAACATATTTACGAATATAAGGTATCGTCTTAATTAAGGCGTTATGCCGTTAAAACTTAGAAACTGACGCAATTTTATCAATATTTGTATTATTACACAGCACAGATCATCATAAGTGCGTAATTTCAATGTGGTATATGAGAATAATACTGCAGTTGATGACCGTTACAAAGATCAACAAACACAACATTTGAAATGCACATCGTGTAAAGATGTGTGGCCACTACTGCACTGGAAAGGGGATGACGGTCATTAAGTTCGATAACTATTTTATTTTCCGCGCAACCGCAGCTGTTCATAGGAATGAAGTTAGGAAGAACTCCGCTTACCAGCTGTAAGTAGAGTTCTTCCTAACACCGTAAGTTCGATAAGCTGCTTTAGGTGATGATCACTAGACGGCGTTAGCAGTCGACAATGTAACTTTAGTAAAATGTTCTTATTTCAACAAAATTTACTATAAATACAGCTTGAAAATGTATTCATAACTAAATTATTAAGATCAGTATTGATCATTTTACAACTGAACGAACAGAACTTTAAATGATAATATCATCACACGATAATAAAAAAGAGCCTACTACAGTTATATATACCGTGTTATGCAGTTTTATCTAATACTCTACCACACTGGTTATTTTACAAAGAGTTAGGGCCTTTAGTGACAGTCTCAAGATTTTTTAAACAGTAAACTACATATCTTCATAAGAAACCAAAGTATAAGGAAAATCGGTAGCATGCAACGTTACAGAGCATAACTGAGGTCGAAATAACGGTAGACAATTTTCGTCATAATGATGGAAATAAGTAATAATAACAGATTACTCAGTTATTGATTAATATGAAAAAATACGACAGATCGCCTGTCTCCAGCGTTGACAGCGTCAAAAAACATGAATGCCAGGACGGTTCCATTAAATAAGCTGTGGACAATGTTTTCACGCTACATCGGCTAGACGGAGCTAGTGTTCCGTCTGTACAAATAAAGACCTCGATGCCGACGGGACATTAATCTTCCTCCTTATTGCTTTTTCCCATCGTTTGTGTTGCTGCGCCAATGCCACTCCCTGTGGTCTACTACGCGCGTCTAATAGTAGCTTCCTCGATTCTCGTGGGAAGCAATTTGCAGGGATATAAAATGCAATGTTGACGCAGTACATAACTGATTGAATAGCGTGTAGTACAACACAGATGTCAAAACATTTAGTACATAAAACTGAATGAGAAGCCCAATACTCCGCAACAACTGCATTTAATGAAGTCGATTAGAGATTCACATAAACGGTTTGGCAATTATTGAGTTACATCTACTAGTGCGCATCTGTACAGATTAAAAAAAAATTAAAACCTTGGTAATGGGGAACTGAAGTTGCCTGAGGTATTTTCAATGTACTGAATGAACAGATTTAAATCAGGCATAAAATCCTATGTGACTAGTTAGGAAACTAGATGTGGATCACATGCGCAGCACAAAGAACGGACCTGTCCATATACACTAAAGCGCCAAAGGAAATGGTAGAGATATGCGTATTCAAATACAGAAATATGTAAACAGGCAGAATACGGCGTTGTGGTCGGCAACGCCCATACAAAATGTCTGGCGCAGTTGTTAGGTCGGTTACTGCTGCTACAATGGCAGGTATAAAGTAGGTTTCATCGTGATGTTATACAGGGCTATTACAAATGATTGAAGCGATTTCATAAATTCACTATAGCTCCATTCATTGACATATGGTCACGACACACTACAGATACGTAGAAAAACTCATAAAGTTTTGTTCGGCTGAAGCCGCACTTCAGGTTTCTGCCGCCAGAGCGCTCGAGAGCGCAGTGACACAAAATGGCGACAGGAGCCGAGAAAGTGTATGTCGTGCTTGAAATGCACTCACATCAGTCAGTCATAACAGTGCAACGACACTTCAGGACGAAGTTCAACAAAGATCCACCAACTGCTAACTCCATTCGGCGAGGATATGCGCAGTTTAAAGCTTCTGGATGCCTCTGTAAGGGGAAATCAACGGGTCGGCCTGCAGTGAGCGAAGAAACGGTTGAACGCGTGCGGGCAAGTTTCACGCGTAGCCCGCGGAAGTCGACGAATAAAGCAAGCAGGGAGCTAAACGTACCACAGCCGACGGTTTGGAAAATCTTACGGAAAAGGCTAAAGCAGAAGCCTTACCGTTTGCAATTGCTACAAGCCCTGACACCCGATGACAAAGCCAAACGCTTTGAATTTTCGGCGCGGTTGCAACAGCTCATGGAAGAGGATGCGTTCAGTTAGAAACTTGTTTTCAGTGATGAAGCAACATTTTTTCTTAATGGTGAAGTGAACAGACACAATGTGCGAATCTGGGCGGTAGAGAATCCTCACGCATTCGTGCAGCAAATTCGCAATTCACCAAAAGTTAATGTGTTTTGTGCAATCTCACGGTTTAAAGTTTACAGCCCCTTTTTCTTCTGCAAAAAAAACGTTACAGGACACGTGTATCTGGACATGCTGGAAAACTGGCTCATGCCACAACTGGAGACCGACAACGCCGACTTCATCTTTCAACAGGATGGTGCTCCACCGCACTTCCATCATGATGTTCGGCATTTCTTAAACAGGAGATTGGAAAACCGATGGATCGGTCGTGGTGGAGATCATGATCAGCATTTTATGTCATGGCCTCCACGCTCTCCTGACTTAACCCCATGCGATTTCTTTCTGTGGGGTTATGTGAAAGATTCAGTGTTTAAACCTCCTCTACCAAGAAACGTGCCAGAACTGGGAGCTCGCATCAACAATGCTTTCGAACTCATTGATGGTGACATGCTGCGCCGAGTGTGGGAGGAACTTGATTATCGGCTTGATGTCTGCTGAATCACTAAAAAAAAAAAAGGGCACATATCAAACATTTGTGAATGCCTAAAAAAACGTTTTGACTTTTTGTATGTGTGTGCAAAGCATTGTGAAAATATCTCAAATAATAAAGTTATTGTAGATCTGTGAAATCGCTTCAATCATTTGTAATAACCCTGTATAGTCGGCGCACGCGCGATGGGACACAGTATCTCCAAGATAGCAATGAAGTGTGTGGATTTTCCTGTACGACCATTTCAAGAGTGTACCGTGAATATCAGGAATCTGGTAAAACATCAAATGTCTGACATCACTGCGGCCGGAAAAAGATCTTGCAAGAAGGGGAACGACGACGACTGGAGAAGTTCGTTCAACGTGACAGAAGTGCTCCTCTTCCGCAAATTGGTGCAGATTTCAGTTCTACGCCATCAAAAAGTGTCAGCGTGCAAACTATTCAACGAAAGGTCATCGATATGGGCTTTTGGAGCTGAAGGCCCACTTGTGTACCCTTGTTGACTGCACGACACAAAGCTTTATGCCTCGCCTTGGCCCGTCAACAGCGACGATGGACTGTTGGTAACTGGAATCATGTTGCCCGATCTGGCGAGTCTCGTTTCAAATTGTATCGTGCGGATGGACGTGTACGGGTAAGGAGACAACCTCGTGAGTCCATAAACCCTGCATGTCATCAAGGGACCGTTGAAGCTGGTGGAGGCTCTGTAATTGTGTGGGGCTTGTGTAGTTGGCGTGATATGGGACCCCTGCTACGTCTAAATACGAGTCTGATAGGTAACACGTATGCAAGTATCCTGTCTGATCACCTGCATCCATTCATGCCCACTGTGCATTCCGACTGACTTAGGCAGTTCCAGCAGGACAATGCGACACCCCACACGTCCAAAATTGCTACAGAGTGGCTCCAGGAACACTCTTCAGAATTTAAACACTTCCGCTGGCCACCAAACTCCCCAGACGTGAACATTACTGAGCACTGAAGTTAAAATCTTCTGGGTTATTAGGCCGCGTCATGTTTCTTCGAAAATGATCGACGTTTCGACCCCTCTGCTGGGATCTTCCTCAGGATTTTCTGGTGTCCACTACTGCTAGAACACTGTTAGAGACGAGTGTCGTATCCTCTTATAAAGGGGGAGTTTTCACGGGTTCGTGCTGGAGAAGTGTTAGTATTGGTTAAAATTTATATGGCTACCATTGGTGGGCCATAGTCATAGGTTAATATTCCCGCTCTGATGCAGAAGAAGGGGCGTTGTTAGCTCATCTCCTGTGAATACCATTGGCGGCCCATCGTCGCTGGACAGAAAGGCCCTATTCAACACTTAGGCTGTAGAAGGGTTATTGTTTGAAATTCCTGCTACCGCTATCGGTTAGTCGTCATCATTGGCTAGATTTGAAACGGACAGACCAGGAGAGGGGGAATGTGTACGCAAAATATTATTGTCCGCCGAGGCGACTTGCAGCGCGTTGTTTATGGCGCTCACACACCGAAGCAGCATATTTACTTCCTTGATGGCGGGGAGCCACGATGCCGGAAGCCTATAGCCGTCCTCTCTATTGAAATTAGATACATTGTTAGAAATTTCAATCGCTTCTCGGACCTTTCTTCTATACATGTTTGTTTTCTTAGCCAGTACACGTACGTTATTAAAATCGATGTCAGAGCCACAGTTCTCGTGATGTTCCGCTACTGCCGATTTTGCACTTTGTTTTAGCCGCATGTGCCATTCGTGTTCTTTAATGCGTCCTTTAACAGTTCTTCCCGTTTCGCCTATATACACTTTGCCGCAGCCACATGTCACTTGATAGACGCCTGCATTGTGGAGCCAGTCAGATGCATCCGTTTTCCGCCGGAAAAAATCTTTTTGTTTTGACTAAAGAAAGCTGCCTGAATACCATTTTTCTTTAAAATTCTGCTTATGCGGTCAGTGAGCCCGGAAACGAACGGTAGCCCGACGGAGTGAGGACGCGACCCTCGTCTCTGACAGTGTTCTAGCAGTCTACATGTACATCTACGAGATTCCTTTGCTATTCACAATAAAGTGCCTGGCAGAGGGTTCAATGAACCACCTTCAAGCTGTCTCTCTACCGTTCCACTCTCGAACGGCACGCGGGAAAAACGAGCACTTAAATTTTTCTGTGCGAGCCCTGATTTCTCTTATTTTATCGTGATGATCATTTCTCCCTATGTAGGTGGCTGACAACAGAATTGTTTCGCAATCGGAGGAGAAAACTGGTGAGTAAAATTTCATGAGAAGATCCCGTCTCAACGAAAAACGCCTTTGTTTTAATGACTGGCACTTCAATTCACGTATCATGTCTGTGGCACTATCTCCCCTGTTTCGCAGTAGTGGACACCAGAAGATCCTGAGGAAGATCCTCGCAGAGGGGTCGAAACGTCGATCATTTTACAAGAACTATGACGCGGTCTAACAATCCAGAAGATTCTAACTTCATGACAACGGCCACGAAAGCCTGCGGACTTACATTATTGAGCACATCTAGGATGCCTTGCAACTTGCTGTTTAGAAGAGACCTCCACCCCCTCGTACTCTTACGGATTTATGGACAGCCGTGCAGGATTCATGGAGTCAGTTCCCTCCAGCATTACTTCAGACATTAGTCTAGCCCATGCCACGTCGTGTTGCGGCACATCTGCCTGCTCGCGGGGGCCCTACTTGATATCAGGCAAGTGTACCAATTTCTTTGGCTCTTCAGTGTACAGTAAATAACATTTGTAGTTTCATACCAAAAGAAGATTTTTTACAATTCTGTGTCATATGGTGTAGGAAGCTGTTACAGAATGCCGCAGAGTAGCACCTTGGCTAGGCAAAGTTCTCAGCCTTCTTCACTTGCTAAAACCATCATTGATGACTGTCGATCTATAAGAGCGGAAGTATAGAATTAGGAATCAGAAACCGATCTTCAACTAAAGAACACTTGAAACGTTCCCGTTTCCTCTATATCTCTTTTGTTACGTAACCTTCCCTTCTACAATAACCTATGAAACCTTCCCTTAGGATTTCTATCTCTTGCTTAATAATAAGAAATGATACCTTCCCTTTGAAATTAATTCTCTTTCTCAATCTTCGCATACAAATTTAAATGCTTCTATTAAAAGTGATTTGCTGCTTATTTAGACGGAACATAGAATGTGTCGTCGTCGTGGCCCTCAGTCGTTACCTGCAATAACCCAAAACTGTTCCTTACCTTTTTTACTGTTACTGGATCGCCATCTGACTGGTACATCGAACTGCGACATGAATATACTTCCTCTGTTTTAGCATACTCTATTAGCTGCCGGTGGGCTGTCATAATAAGTGGCTGTATTTATTACCAAAGCTGACGTTATTCTTTAATAGCAAAGCTGACGTTATTCTTTAATTAATTTGATTGAAATTACGTAATTCATAGTTAAACTTTTTCTTGACAACAATAAAATTTTGCAAAGTTTTACGTTGATGGTTTTTTGGGATGGATTATAATCAGTAATGCAACATTGCTGGCAAAAATTAATTATATTCTGAAAAAGTTTCTTAAAATATTTACTGCTGGTACTCAAATGATTTTACAAACGTTCAAATGGGACATACTTTTCACAATAATCTTACAATTCTAGCATTGCGCAAACATACCATCAGCAGTTTTGAGTTTCTCAAAAAAATAATTCAATAATATTAGTTTCTCTTATGATAACAGTTAGCTGATGTCTCTGTACATCCGTTTATAATCTCTTGTAAGTCATAGCTGGCGGCTGGCAGGCACACCGCTCCTCTCAACCTCTCGCTTCAGACCTGCTTCCGACTCGCTTTACATCTCGCTTACTACTGACTTCCTACGAACGCTAAAGAGCGGTCTCTCCCGTCAACAATGCTTTCTGGTGCAGACAATCCCTGCTACCATTACAAAATGTATCAATGCGCGGTCTTTCCCGCTCTTTTCTTAAAATGTATCCATACGCGGTCTCTCCCGCCACTTTTAAAATTGTATCAATGTGCGGTCTCTCCCGCCAACAATACTTTGGTGCAGACATTCCCTGCTACCACAATTATTTCCAAAATGACAAATATTAATTCTTCCTACTTAATCCTATTAAAAAATATAAACATGTTTCATAAATTGTGGTTTGACAATAGACAATAGAAACATACACGTGTTACACACTGAAGCCGTAACTAAAATAAAGACAGATGGGGATGGTTCCATGTAACGTGGAACATCTGACAGACTGCACTGTCCTGCGTTAAAATCGCGACTAGCTGTCAACGCTTGGCAGATTAAAATATATTCTAGCGGGTCTATGTAATGCAACAGACTATTCAACTTTTTATTTTGTTTTTGGTTTTAAATGTTTTAACACCTGCATGTAAACACATGTGTTGTTGTTGTTGTTGTTGTTGTTGTTGTCTTCAGTTCTGAGACTGGTTTGATGCAGCTCTCCATGCTACTCTATCCTGTGCAAGCTTCTTCATCTCCCAGTGCGTACTGCACTCTACATCCTTCTGAATCTGTTTAGTGTATTCATCTCTTGGTCTCCCTCTACGATTTTTACCCTCCACGCTGCCCTCCAATACTAAATTGGTGATCCCTTGATGCCTCAGAACATGTCCTACCAACCGATCCCTTCCTCTAGTCAAGCTGTGCCACAAACTCCTCCTCTCCCCAATCCCATTCAGTACCTCCTCATTAGTTATGTGATCCACCCATATAATCTTCAGCATTCTTCTGTAGCACCACATTTCGAAAGCTTCTATTCACTTCTTGCCCAAACTATTTATCGTCCATGTTTCACTTCCATACATGGCTACACTCCATACAAATACTTTCAGAAACTTCCTGACACTTAAATCTATACTCGATGTTAACAAATTTCTTTTCTTCAGGAACGCTTTCCTTGCCAGGCTACAACCCTGTCTCAGTCCCTTCCCAACCACTGCTTCCCTTTCATGTCCCTCGGCTCTTATAACTGCCATCTGGTTTCTGTACAAATTGTAAATAGCCTGCCACCTTCAGATATGCGCTATACTGTATGAATAGTCAATCGACTACGTATAATTACTTTAGCTGTGGCTGCCCTAGTTTTGAAACTAGGCTCGGTCGTTGGGCCACTAGCCACTACGATCCCAGTACGCCAAAGAGCGTAAATGCCTCCTTTCGTTGGCATCCATTTGGAAGAGATGCAATTTCGCGAAACTGCGTCGTATTAAGCATAGTTTCGGTGTGTGTGTGTTTCGCAACCGCGCAGGGAGACAAAGTAATCGGCAGCAGAGGCAGAGAGAGGCAGACAAGGAGAGCTGCGGGGGCGGCAGGCGGCCAGCTGAGCGGCGCGATCAATACGGGGCGGGGCCGGCTGGGGCGCACTACGGCGAGCGCCGCCCGCTGCAGCTCCCTGCACTCGCACTGGCCCGTCCGCGGAACCCGTTCCGTCCAGACTTGGGACTCAGCTTGCTTGAATTTGCCTCGCATCTTCCGCCCAGCGCCAAGTTCCAGGCCACTGGAAAAAAAAAATACAGGAGACTCAGGTATATAAGATGCTTCCGTCATGATGTTACGAACTTTCCGGGATGAAGGTGGTAAATGTATCAACGTATAGTGAGGGACCCTGTTTGATAGCTCTGACAGTGGAATACATGTAGTGGTGTTGTTGCTACACTACTGGCCATTAAAACTGCTACACCAAGAAGAAATGCAGATGATAAACGGGTATTCATTGCACAAATATATTATACTAGAACTGACATGTGGTTACAGTTTCAGGCAGTTTGGGTCCATAGATACTGAGAAATCAGTACCCAGGACAACCACCTCTGCCCGTAATAACGGCCTTGATACGACTGGGCATTGAGTCAGAGCTTGGATGGCGTGTACAGGTACAACTGCCCATGCAGCTGCAACACGATACCACAGTTCATCAAGAGCAGTGACTGGCGCATTGTAACGAGCCAGTTGCTCGGCCACCATTGACCAGACGTTTTCAATTGGTGAGAGATCTGGAGAATGTGCTGGCCAGGGCAGCAGTCGAACATTTTCTGTATCCAGAAAGGTCCATACAGTACCGGCAACACGCGGTCGTGCATTATCCTGCTGAAATGTAGGGTTTCGCAGGGATCGAATGAAGGGTAGAGCCACGGGTTGTAACACATCTGAAATGTCCGCTGTTCAACGTACCGTCTATGCGAACAAGAGGTGACCGAGACGTGTAACCAATGGCACCCCATACCATTACGCCGGGTGATACGCCAGTTTGGCGATGACGAATACACGCTTCCAATGTGCGTTCAACGCGATGTCGCCAAACACGGATGCGACCATCATGATGCTGTAAACAGAACCTGTATTCATCCGAAAAAATGTCGTTTTGCCATTCGTGCACCCAGGTTCGTCGTTGAGTACACCATGGCAGGCGCTCCCGTCTGTGATGCAGCGTCAAGGGTAACCGCAGCCATTGTCTCCGAACTGATAGTCCATGTTGCTGCAAACGTCGTCGAACTGTTCGTGCAGATGGTTGTTGTCTTGCAAACGTCCCCAGCTGTTGACTCAGGGATCGAGACGTGGCTGCACGATCCGTTACAGCCATGCGGATAAGATGCCTGTCTTCCCGACTGCTAGTGATATGAGGTCGTTGGTATCCAGCATGGCGTTCCGTATTACCCTCCTGAACTCACCGATTCCATATTCTGCCAACAGTCATTGGATCTCGACCAACGCGAACAGCAATGTCGCGATACGATAAACCGCAATTGCGATAGGCTACAATCCGACCTTTATCAAAGTCGGAAACGTGATGGTACGCATTTCCCCTCCTTACACGAGGCATCACAACAACGTTTCACCAGGCAACGCCGGTCAACTGCTGTTTGTGTATGAGAAATCGGTTGGAAACTTTCCTCATGTCAGCCCGTTGCAGGTGTCGCCACCGGCGCCAACCTTGTGTGAATGCTCTGAAAAGCTAATCATTTGCATGTCACAGCATCTTCTTTCTGTCGGTTAAATTTCGTGTCTGTAGCACGTCATCTTCGTGATGCAGCAATTTTATTGGCCAGTAGTGTAGTATTCTAGAGTTGGTAACTTTCAGAGCTGGTAATATTGACCAAACGACGAAATTAAGTGTACTAAACGTGGGATCTAAACGGCATACGTTAAGATATATGGGATCCTTACCAGATAGGACTGACGGAGTACATCGAAAAAGTTCAAAGAAAGGCAGCACGTTTTTGTACTATCGCGAAATATGGGAGAGAGTGTCACTGAAATGATACAGGAATTGGGCTGGAAATCATTAAAAGAAAGACGTTTTTCGTTGCGACGGAATCTTCTCTCGAAATTCCAATCAGCAACTTTCTCCTCTGAATGCGAAAATATTTTGTTGACACCGACCTACAAAGGGAAGAACGATCACCACGATAAAATAAGGGTAACCAGAGCTCGTACGGGAAGATATAGGTGTTTATTCTATCCGCGCGCTGAACGAGATTGGAATAGTGAAGGTGGTTCGATGAATCCTCTGCAGGCACTTGAATGTGATTTGCAGAGGATGTAGGCTGACTCAGCGTCAAAAGTCAAAACAAGCTTCGGTGAAATTAAAAGTAAATTCCACTGTTAAACACAAAAGAGAGAGCAGAAGGGTCGAAAGAGAGTACTGAAAGCCTCTATTTGGGAGAGGACGTGTCCGATGATGTGATAGAAGAAGAAACAGAAGTCGATAGGGAAGAGATACGGGGTCCAGTCAGAAATATTCGTTTTGTGAATAAAGACCGCCTTTTCTTGCTGCAATGTGTTTTATTTCCTCCAGACGCGTTTCGCCTTTTACTTTAAGGCATCTTCACTGGAATACTATTTCGCGTTTTTTTGTTTGCATCTGCGTTTCCTCTCAGGCTGGATGTCACACTGTAACTTCGCTTACGAAACATAAGCACGTTTGCGAATTATGAACTTTTTCCTTCACATTTTTCGTATTGTTTTCCTTAATTGCCGTGGAGCACTGTTAACCTTCTGTCGCTAGTTGCAGATATTTTACCGAAAACTGTGCTTTAAAGTCGCAACTACTGTGTTCATTTTGTCTCACACAGTTCCGTTTCTTTACAACCAAATCAAACAGTATGAGACAAAGTGAATGATCGCACCATAAGCTCAACAGCTAATGCATCCAAGTTGTTGACAAGAATAGTATACAGAAGAATGGAAAAGAAAATTGAGGAGGTGTTAGATGACGATAACTTTGGCTTTAGGAGAGGTGCAGGTACCAGAGAGGGAGTTCTGACGTTAGGGCTGATACTGGAAGCAAGACTGAAGAAAAATCAAGACAAGTTCATAGGATCTGTCGACCTGGAAAAAGCGTTAGGCAATGTAAAATAGTGTGAGATGTTCGAAATTCTGAGAAAAATAGAGGAAAACTGCAGGGAAAGACCGGTAATATACAATACGTACAAGAGAGTAGAGTGGGAGACCAAGAACGAAGTTCTCGGATTAAAAAGGGTATAAGACAGGTATGTAGTCTTTCACCCCTACTGTTTAATCTATACATCGAAGAAGAAATGGCGCAAATACAAGGAAGGTTCAAGAGTGAAAGGATACCAATCATAATATTCGCTGATGACTTTGCTATCCTCAGTGAAAAGCAAGCATTACAGAGTGTAACAAAAACCGGTTCCGATCTACATCTACGTCTACGTGATTACTCTGCTATTCACAATAAAGTGCCTGGCAGAGGGTTCAATGAACGACCTTCATGCTGGCTGTCTACCGTTCTGGTGGGTACCGAATATGCACTGAGAACAAATCAAAGAAAGATGAAAGCAGTGAGAAGTATCAAAAACGAGAGCAGTGAGAAAAGTAGATTGGTGATCACGAAGGAGAGGAGGTTGAGGAATTCTGCTTACTAGGCGGCAAAATAATCCATGACGGACGTAACGAAGAGGACATAAAAAGCGGACTAGCACTGTCTAAAAGGGCATTCCTAGTGAAGAGAAGTCTACTAGTATTAAACATAGGTATAAACTTGAGGAAGGAATTTCTGAGAGTGGAAGTCTGCAGCACCACACTGTATGATAGTGAAACATGGACTGCGAGAAAATCAGAACAAAAAAGAATAGAAGCATTTGAGATGTAGAGCTACAGAAGAATGTTGAAAATTAGGTGGACTGACAAGGTAACAAATGAGAAGGTTCTCGGCAGAATGGGTGAGGAAAGGAATGTATGGAAAACACTGACCAGAAGGAGGGATACAATGATAGTACATCTGTAAAGACATCGGGAAGGGAAACAGAGATTGGAGTACATCAGGCAAATAATTGAGGATGTAAGTTGCAAGTGCTACTCTGAGATGAGAAGGTTGGCACAGGAAAAGAATTCACGGCAGGCTGCATCAAACTAGTTCAGCGGAAGAGATGTGTTACACAATAGCGAAGGTGAACAAGAGTTCATCGTTCTTAAGGCATGCATTTTAAAGCCCGTACTTACTAGACTTCTTTCTTGTTTCTGCCTCTACTACAATCTTTGCAAGAACAATACCCAATGTCATGGGTATCAAAACGATTTTCGCTAGTAACTTTCGACTCGGTCTTTTCTGGGTCAGGGTCCCTTCCTTCAAATTAATGCATTTACTCTTCTCCATTATTCTTGGAAGTTTGTAACATCATCACGGAAGCACCACGTTCAAATGGTTTAAATGGCTCTGAGCACTATGGGACTCAACTTCTGAGGTCATCAGTCCCATAGAACTTAGAACTACTTAAACCTAACTAACCTAAGGACATCGATGCCCGAGGCAGGATTCGAATCTGCGACCGTAGCGGCCGTGCGGTTCCAGACTGTAGCGCCTAAAACCGCTCGGCCACTCTGGCCGGCAAGCACCATGTACGCGATGGGTAAAAGAATGGACCCGCTAAATTACAGACCAATATCCTCAACATCAGTTTGTTGCGGAATTCGTGAACGTATTCTTAGCTCGAAACCAATAAATTTTCTTGAGACGGAAATCTTCCGCCCACCAATCATCACGGATTTAGGAAGCATTACTCGTGTGAAACTCAACTTCCCTTTCCTCATTTGATATCCTGGGGACCATGGATGAAGGGCAATACACAGATTCCATATTTCTAGATTTCCAGAAAGTATTTGACACGGTGCTCCACCGCAGATTGTTGACGAAGGTACGAACTCACAGAAAAGTTTCCCAGATGTATGAGTAGTTCGAATACTTCTTAACTAAAAGAATCTTGTACATTGTCCTCGGTGGCGAGTGGTTCATCAGAGACAAGGGAATTGGCAGGGGAAGCGTGCTGAGGAAGTATGATAGCGCCGCTCTTACTCTCTCTCTATATATAAATGACTTGATGCACATGGTGAGCAGCAGTCTGTTGCTGTTTGCTGATGACGCCGTGGAGTATGGGAAGGTGTTGTCGTTGAGTGACTGTAGGAAGATTCAAGGCAACTTAGACAAAATTTATATTTGGTGTGATGAATGACACCTTGCTCCAAATATAGAAAAATTAAAGTTAATGTATAGAAGTAGGAATAAAAATCCTGTAACTACGACAGTGGAAGTTCTAGATAACCGCGATACAGGGGCCAGTCCATTAAGGCTGACATCAGCACCAGCATTCCAGAAGTCGATGACATCAGCATCAAGATGCCAGGAATTCACAACGTCACGCTGTCAGCCAATCGCTGCAGAGGCTCCCGGAGCTCTGAAGCAATGGCGTTTCTGCCAATGGCATCCTACCCGACCAAGCAGCTTTAATTTTCCTCAACATGGCTCTGAGCACTATGGGACTTAACATCTCAGGCCATCAGTCCCCCAGAACTTGCCGGCCGAAGTGGCTGTGCGGTTAAAGGCGCTGCAGTCTGGAACCGCGAGACCGCTACGGTCGCAGGTTCGAATCCTGCCTCGGGCATGGATGTTTGTGATGTCCTTAGGTTAGTTAGGTTTAACTAGTTCTAAGTTCTAGGGGACTAATGACCTCAGAAGTTGAGTCCCATAGTGCTCAGAGCCATTTGAACTATTTGAACCCCCAGAACTTAGAACTACTTAAACCTAATTAACCTAAGGACATCACACACATCCATGCCCGAAGCAGGATTTGAACCTGCGACCGTAGCGATCGCGCGGTTCCAGACTGAAGCGCCTAGAACCGCTCGGTCACTCAGGCCGGCTAATTTTTATAATTCGACTGCATGAACGCCATCATTTTCTGTCTGCTCTTTGTCCAGAATGGGGCGCAGCAACCATCAGCTATCAGTTTTTGTCCATATATTTCTAATTATTATTATTATTATTATTATTATTATTACATATTTCATTTCACTTAGGGCTCTGTTATTATTGTTGCTGACGAGGGTATGCAGATGTTCCTGCCTGAATCACAGCAGCAGCACCAGTCATTCTCCGCAAGATATATTTCTGATTTATCGTACCTGCTGTCATTTGTCGGAGCACACTGGAAGATACCGCAATTCTACCAGAAGACTGCTATTCACGAATACGTAAAGTTTGACTGCAAGTGTATCTAAACATGTGCATATTTTTTTCAGTCCAGCAGAATGGCAGCAGCAGCACTCCGTCTTCAGGCCACACATGGCCCTTCGGGTCCATCCGACCGCCATGTCATCCTCAGCTGAGGATGCAGATAGGAGGCGCACGTAGTCAGCACACCGCTGTCCCACTCGTTATGATGGTTTTCTTTGACCGAGTAGCTCCTCAATTGGCATCACGAGGCTGAGTGCACCACGAGAAATGGCAACAGCGCATGGCGGCTCGGATGGTCACTCATCCAAGTGCTGGCCACACACGACAGCCAGCAGAATGGGTTCAGGTGTTATCGTGGAGTAGCATCACACGCATTCTTCCTGGTCGCCTTTCATGGAGTGCATCTGCAAGACGTTTCACTTGTTGACAACAAATGTCAGCTGTGATGGGTACACCTCAGGGAATCAATTCGTAGTACATCACACTGTTGTTGTTCCACCAGATGCACGCAGGTCTTAGTGTGCAGAGTTGCTGCTTAGTTTATGCTCAACCATTCCCTTCTTGTATTTATGTTAGCATGGAGACACCATTTCTCGTCACCAGTAACGACACAGGAGAAGAACGGTTGGTATTGTTCGCGAGCCAACAAATGACGAGCACACATGGCTACCAGTTGATCTTTGTGATTTTACCTTACAGCATGCAGTACCTATACAGGGTTATTACAAATGATTGAAGCGATTTCACAGCTCTACAATAACTTTATTATTTGAGATATTTTCACAATGCTTTGCACACACATACAAAAACGCAAAAAGTTTTTTTAGGCATTCACAAATGTTCGATATGTGCTCCTTTAGTGATTCGGCAGACATCAAGCCGATAATCAGGTTCCTCCCACACTCAGCGCAGCATGTCCCTGTCAATGAGTACGAAAGCATCGTTGATGCGAGCTCGCAGTTCTGGCACGTTTCTTGGTGGAGGAGGTTTAAACACTGAATCATTCACATAACTCCACAGAAAGAAATCGCATGGGGTTAAGTCGGGAGAGCGTGGAGGCCATGACATGAATTGTTGATCATGATCTCCACCACGACCGATCCATCGGTTTTCCAATCTCCTGTTTAAGAAATGCCGAACATCATGATGGAGGTGCGGTGGAGCACCATCCTGTTGAAAGATGAAGTCGGCGCTGTCGGTCTCCAGTTGTGGCATGAGCCAATTTTCCAGCATGTCCAGATACACGTGTCCTGTAACGTTTTTTTTGCAGAAGAAAAAGGGGCTGTAAACTTTAAACCGTGAGATTGCACAAAACACGTTAACTTTTGGTGAATTGCGAATTTGCTGCACGAATGCGTGAGGATTCTCTACTGCCCAGATTCGCACATTGTGTCTGTTCACTTCACCATTAAGAAAAAATGTTGCTTCATCACTGAAAACAAGTTTCGCACTGAACGCATCCTCTTCCATGAGCTGCTGCACCCGTGCCGAAAATTCAAAACGTTTGACTTTGTCATCAGGTGTCAGGGCTTGTAGCAATTGTAAATGGTAAGGCTTCTGCTTTAGCCTTTTCCGTAAGATTTTCCAAACCGTCGGCTGTGGTACATGTAGCTCCCTGCTTGCTTTATTCGTCGACTTCCGCGGGCTACGTGTGAAACTTGCCCGCACGCGTTCAACCGTTTCTTCGCTCACTGCAGGCCGACCCGTTGATTTCCCCTTACAGAGGCATCCATGAGCTTTAAACTGCGCATACCATCGCCGAATGGAGTTAGCAGTTGGTGGATCTTTGTTGAACTTCGTCCTATGGTCGTTGCACTGTTATGACTGACTGATGTGAGTGCATTTCAAGCACGACATACGCTTTCTCGGCTCCTGTCGCCATTTTGTCTCACTGTGCTCACGAGCGCTCTGGCGGCAGAAACCTGAAGTGCGGCTTCAGCCGAACACTATGAGTTTTTCTACGTATCTGTAGTGTGTCGTGACCATATGTCAATGAATGGAGCTACAGTGAATTTATGAAATCGCTTCAATCATTTGTAATAGCCCTGTACATCCAGTTTTTGAACCTTTCCCATTGCTTGCAAATGTCGCACAGTGGTGGAATGATAACAGTTAATATTTCCCGATTCTCTAGTACAGTGTTGTGCATGATAGTGGATTAATGCGTTTAAACGATCTTCATCAAACCCTAAAGGCCTTCCTGAACGTGTAGAGTCACTAACGTCAAAATTATCCTCGTTAAAACGAGAAAACCAATTTTTTGCTGTGCTCTGTCCAGTAATATTATCCCCATACACAGTGCAAATAATTCTGGTCGCCTGTGCTGGTGTCACCCTTCTAGTGAAATCAGAAGAATACGTCGGAAATGTTCCGATTTCTCCACTTAGCACTCCATTTTCTAGCACCCACAGCTCCACTCCCTGTCTTCAAATGACAGTATGAAAACTCAGATAGGGATAAAGAACTACAAATAAAAAATGACAGTCGATAAATAAATATATAGATGCATAAAAAACGTTCTACGAAGAATTGTTCTTATTTGTATCATCATACAATAACTTTCATAGTGATGGGATCAAGGTGCTCATAAATAATAACACTTTTATAACAAACTAACTTACAGTTTGTTATCATTAATAATATATTTTAAAGTTATTTACAATACCTTTTTTTAATAATTACTCTTTTTTACAAAAACTTATGCCCAAAGACGCATCAGACTAATACTAAGACAGGAACAGTATGATTTTATACGCAATATTTACATGACAAACAGCAGCTCATCACTTATATACTGAGATACAGCACACTAATACTAATAATATGGATTTTATACACAACATTTACATTGTACAGGTGAAGAAAGAACCTCCCCCCCCCCCCACCCACACACACACATGTGTATACATATATAGAATATATACAAGTACACATAGTGTGTGTAACATGTGTATTAGTACACCTAATAATAACAGATATGATCTGTATGGACACACAGTGTGCAGTCTTTCACATGCATACACACTCACACACAACTATGGCAAGCACTTCACCTATCTATTCCACACACACACACACACACACACACACACACACACACACACACACATGTACACTTAATGTGCAATCTCTATTATTTTTGAGCAAATATTATGAGGAGAGTAGGGTACCAA
The DNA here is from genome assembly GCF_021461385.2 of Schistocerca piceifrons. Classification (NCBI taxonomy): domain Eukaryota; kingdom Metazoa; phylum Arthropoda; class Insecta; order Orthoptera; family Acrididae; genus Schistocerca; species Schistocerca piceifrons. The sequence continues at coordinate 123,964,448 of NC_060145.1, forward strand.
TCCCACATGCACAGAAGAAGTGTTTGTTGTCATGACATGACAGACCAATTTCCAGCTACAGTGCAGTATGTACCTCATGGCCCCACAACAGAGAGTCTGCTTGGTGCACCATATGCAGGGATGCATCACCAATGAACAACCACTTCTTTAGTCCTCATTCATGTGAGCCTGTGAGGCTGTACAATGTATACCCTTAGATCGCCTATGGTGACACCAGCATTTATATGGTACGCATACATCTTGGATCTCTGCCCCACAAACGTCACAATCTGCAAGCCATTCGGCTTGTCTTTCTTCAGGCGAATAACCTTGTTATCCTGAGGTTTATGCTGTAAGATACCCACATATCCAAACATGTCGAATTCCTTGGGATTGTTCCTGATTACTTCACATGGACCCACAGACCTTTATAATGTTGATGAAACAGACTGTATTCATATAAAGTATAAGGGGCGATCCAAATATCACTGTTTGAAGGCCGTACCGTCCAGAATTGGTATGCCGATGTAGCAAAATTGCCATGAGCAGTGAGTCCATTATCCCACCGATGCACCAGGTTGAAGGTATGCGTTTCGTAAAATTCTGTGTCCTCCTGGGTGAAGAAGTCCCTAACTGCCTTCTGCACATTATCGTCTGACAGTAATCCTCGAACCATTTTTTAAGGGCATACTAATCACATGGAAAGAGATTAGATCAATAGGATGGGTGCTCAAGTGCTTCCCACGTGAGTTACTGTTATGACATTTCCAATATGGAGACGTTTGATCAGCGTCTTGTGTCCATTCGCGATCAGGATGGAACTTGCACCAAACTACAAAGGTAGATTTTTACAGACCTGCTGCCCCATACGCATTCTTTATTGTTCAGTGGATGTCTACTGGTGTTTATACTTCGCCAACCAAATAAATAATACGAGTCATTTTTGGTAATAACGTCGCCATAGTTCACATTTCTACATTTATCCTATGCACATGAGGAAGACACAAATGCGACACTAATCCTTTGCCTACATGTTGGTGCTTATATACATCGGAGACTCATTGCATTAAATATGCACTGTATCAACGCCATCAAATGGAAACTTTTTGATCGCCCCTTATAATTTGTGGTCAACATAAAAATTAGTTTTCAACTCATAGAGGAAACGACAAATGTGGAATTTGAAGTGGCCAAGAATACACATGACGATACAGATAAGAGCCCTTTGTGTGGTATTAACGTCAGTGAACTCTTTCAAGAAGGGACACTGTTTGAAGGATAAGTCTCATCGCAAAACTGAGCCGTTGCTGGTGGTTTCTACAGTGTAGAATGTATCAGCTGCTTGTTCCCCAGCGTTGCCATCAGTTTGGGGACAAAACCATTTCACAGGGTTGCCTGCTCCAAGCACAGTAAAAAGCCACTGTGCACATAATGCCAATTCGTGGGATATTTCAGGTCAGCTTCCAAGACATATCCCTCACCAGCATCAGGAGCCACATACCGGATCTCTTTTACGAGTCTGGCGATTTTATCTTTGGGCGGCCATAGGAACACTCCAAATGACAGATATTGTTGAATGGTGTGCCCATAAAGATTGTAGCTCAAATCGTCAGACGCCATGTACTCCTCCTTACTCATTTCCAGGTTACTTGCCTTAACATACCTTTGCACACACTGGCAAACTCCCAAGCGAATTCTGAAAAGAAACATATCAGCATCGATTAACAGTCTGATGTTGAGATGTATCTTTTTTAATGTTGCATCTCAAGAAAGCCCTGGTGGGGTGTGATAAAACGCAGGATCGAGAGTGTATGTGCCCAGGAATACACTCCACAATTTCCCAAAAATGTCTGTGACCTAGCGCATCTCTGTCTCTGTGTAGAATTTAACATCTCCCTCTAAAAATGACTGAGACATGCATATACAACCAGGTAACAAAAGTCATGGGATCCCTCCTAATATCGCGTTGGACCTCCTCTTGCCTGGTGTATAACAGCACATTGGCGTGGCATCGACTCAACAGTCGTTGGAAGTCCACTGCAGAACTGCTGAGCCATGCTGCCTCTATAGTCATCCATAATCGCGAAAGTGATGCTGCTGCAGGATTTTGTGCATGAACTGACCTCTGGATCTGGGTGGACAAATGATTCGCTGAAATTGTCCAGAATGTTCTTCAAGCCAATCTTGAACAATTGTGACCCAATGGCATAGTGCACTGTCATCCATAAAAATTCCACCGTTGTTTGGGAACATGAAGTCCACGAATGGCTGCAAATGGTCTCCAAGTAGCCAAACACAACAATTTCCAGTCAACAATGGGTTCAGTTGGACCAGAGGACTCAGTCCATCCCATGTAAATACAACCCACACTATTACAGAGCCACCACCAGTATGAACATTGAGAACTTGTGTCCATAGCTTATTGGGATCAGTGCCACACTCGAACCTTACCATCAGCTCTTACCAACTGAAATTGGGACTCATGACTTACATCACCCTACCTTACCCCAAGGCTCAGTATTAGCCCCACTGCTTTTGAGTCTATACATTACTGACATGGCAGAAACAGCGTATAGAAAATTCGGCTACGCTGGATACTGAGCCATTGCAACAAGGCACATCGATTTTGATACAATGGAAGAAACCCTGACATCCGATCTGTCTGCCCTGCAGCATACTTCCGTAAATGGAGGCTTATGCACAACGCCACGGAAACAAGTAACTTGCTTCCATCTCAATAACAGAGAAGCCGACAGAGCTCTGGAAATATACCTTGATGACACATGCCTCAACCGCAACAAGGAGCCAAGGTACCTAGGTGTCACGTTAGACAGAACGTTGTCATTTAAATCACACCTTACGAGAGCAGCTGCCATGGTGAGAACAAGAAACAATCTCATTCATAAACTCTGCAGAACCACCTGCGGATCAATGAGAACAACTCTGAGGACGTCTGCGCTGAGTCTGGTATACTCTGCGGTGGAGTACTGTGCACTAGTATGGCTAAACAGCAGTCATGTGAACAAAATCGATGTCGAACTTAACGACACCATGTACATTATTTCAGGAACCGTTAGGTCTACATCTAACATATGGCTAACTGTGCTGAGTCATATACCACCCCCAAAAATACGACGAGAAGTAGCCTTGGTCAGGGCATACAACAAGATCAAAGCAAACCCTGCATTACCGGTGCACATCGATATATCTGATCTGAGTATCAAGAGACTTCGTTCAGGACATCCTCATGTTGCTGTCGACTGCCTCATTGGGGCTGACATCAACTCTTGGAGAAGAGAATGGCTCCAAAATGCCCCAACAGCTTGCCTGGTATTACTGAGGTAGTTGATCAGCCCTGCAAGATCTGATCAACTCTGAACCGACTAAGAACTGGGCATGGGATATGTGCTGACTCACTCTTCAAATGGGGACTGCTGCCTTTGCCAGCATGTGACTGTGGCGTGCCTGAGCGGACCATCCAACACATCAGAGAAGAATGTGTGCCAGAGCGTTCAGTGGGGACTTTGAAGAATTCCTCACGGCATCTCAAAAACCCATTGAATACATACGAGGACTAGATGTTTATCTGTAAATATATGTAATATTATGTAATATAGAATAACGTGATACAATACTGAAATGTACTTAAATGCCTTACCCTAAATAAATAAATGGGACTCAGCTCACTAGGCCAAGGTTTCCCAGTAGTCTAGTTTCCAACCAATATGGTCATGAGCCCTGGAGAGATGCTGCACGTAATTTAGTGCTTTTAGCAAAGGCACTCGCTTCTGTTGTCTGCTGGCACAGCCCATTAACGCCGCAGTTCACGGCACTGTCTTAACGGATACGTTCGTCGTACGTCTCTCGTTGATTTTTGTGGTTATTTCACGCACTGTTGCTTGTCTGTTAGCACCGACAACTCTACGCAAACGGCGCTGCGTTCGGTCGTTAAGTGAAGGCCGTTGGCCAGAGTGGTCAGAGGTAATGCCTGAATTGTGGTATTCTTGGCACACTCTTGTCACTGTGGATCTCGGACTACTGAATTCCCTAGCGATTTCCGACATGGAGTGTCCCATGTGTCTACCTCCAACTACCATTCTGCATTCAAAGTCTGTTTACAGTAACAGCTCTACCAATGCACTGCCCCTTTATATCTTGTATAATATGCATTACCACCACCATCTGGATATGTGCATATTACAATCCCATCACCTTTGTCGCCTCATTGTATATGTGCTGCTGTTGTCTCCATACATTTGCTCGAGTCCGCAAATTAGTGGGCATCTAAACTCCTCGAAATTCCATACTGATGTACTCTTGAAGTACAACGAAGCCAGAATACATTTCCACGCCTGTGACGTAAACTGTACTGTCTTCATGATTATAGGTTTGGAGCAATTCACCGTATTTTCATATGACACTCCCACCACTTTTCGTGGTGATACCAAGTAATATGGACATGATACCAAGTAAATCACGCAATGGTTCGACGAGTCTTAGAACAGTGTACTGTACTGTACGATTTGGGCAAAGCAATGACTGTGGAATACTTCGTTAATACTTGTCCAGCATTCAAGAATGCAGCGAAGGCAACATCTTTAAATACGAACAGTCCACTCTGAGACGCCACTGTAACATGTGATGCATGGGATGCGATAGTTCTACATTTACACATTGCATGATTCCTGTGAGAAGTTGTTTATGACAAGAGTCCTGTAGCAATAACGCATATGATGCGGTGCCTGTAGGAAAGTTTTGCGATGATTCAAAGTCAATATGCACGTCTGCAGTTCAGTTTTGGTGAGCTCCTTTTGCTTTGAGCAGTTAATCACCACTACGGATATTAATTCCTTGAACTTCTTAGGACTGAGCATACATCCAAAGTCTTCACCCTCGTAGTAAGAAGAGAGATATCATGCTATAGTCAAGCTTTTACCATATGGAAAATACCCAGAATTTTGGTACACTTTAGCGTTGGTTGGTTTAGACTTGTCAAAACACTCGAATTCTTTTTCGGATTCCCCGTCTTTGGCAACGTTAAATTAATAAATCGAGGTGTTTCCCGTTAAACAGATGTCTTGGAAGTCACTGGATGGGTCGGATACTCGCAAAGCTCGCATGCACAGAAAGTTAATGGTAGGTGAACACCTGCATTCAACACACGCAAAGCCCTCAGGTGCTCTTTATCTGATATTGATATATAGGACACTTTGCACCCCAATTCATCCAGCAGAATTTTTTTCTCTTCTTCTGGCGCTCCCTGATTGTGTGAGTTATTGTCCACCGCGTATCGAACTAAAGTCAGCTCCCGTTTAGTGTCCTCAAAGAAGCTCATTAACATTTTTCGTTGGAGACATGCACAGAAGTGGTCATCTACCGATCCATCTATGTATGATTTGATAGTCGACGTCATTCGAACATTTCTTTTGCGATCGAGCTTGGTAGCATTAAGTTCGTATCTCATTTCTTGAAACAGAAAGACGAAAGCGTTATGTGCAAGCTGTGATGTTGTTGCTGGCAGAGTGCCTGCTTCCTTCTTCATGGCCGCGAGTATTGCTTGGAAGGGTTAACTCATCTTTATGTTGTTATTAAAGGTCGCTGAAGCAAAAGCCAAGCGTTGTATGGTAGAATATCATGGATTTTGGTAAAACTGGGAAGTAGAGTATCGAAATGTTTGAAATGTAACGTTATAGAAGAATGCTGAACATTAGGTAGGCTGATAGGAAGTGAGTGGGTTCTCCACAGAAGAGACGAAGAAAAGAAAGTACGGATAAAACTAAGAAGAAGAAGGGACAGGATGCGATGGCAGATTTAAGACATCAGAGAATAACTTTCATGGTACTACAGGGAGCTGTAGAGGTCAAAAGCTACTTTGCACCCCAGTTGCATCAGAACTTTTCTTCTTCTGGCGCTCCTTTAGAGTGTGACTTATTATCCACACCGCATCGAAGTCAAATTAGCTCCTGTTTAGTGTTATAATGATATGTTTATTGTTCGCAAAAAAGCCCATTAGCATTTGTAGTTGAACTCAAGCACAAAAGTGCACTTACATCCAACAAATAATTGATGAAGCGAGATGCAAGTGTTATTCTGAGATAAATTCGTGGCAGACCGCAACGAACCAGTCAGAAAACAATTCCCTTGCCACCGCCACCCACCACCCCCGAAAAAAGATTTCTAATTACCACTGCCAATGCAAGACCCTTTATCAGCTCCACTAAAGTCGTAAACATTGCTGAATAGGGCTTCGCCTGATGGCGACAGCGGTACGCAGAAGCTATTACAGTTGTGTGTAGATTCTAGTGTCTGTGCGATGCATGAAGATGAGATTCAGTAATGAAGTAGAACTCTTCATTTAAATTACAGTGAATGCCGAAGTACCCTTCAAATTATATGTTGAAATATATCAGAATCGAAAACAGTTACTGCAACAGACGATTAAATTGCATGTTAGTCCGCGTCATTTTTCCTTTACAGTATCGACGTTTAGATCCCTTCAGGATCTTATAGAGTTCACGAGAAACTAACTGTCAACACCAGAACAACATCCCCGCGGAGGGTTCGAAACATCGCTCGTTAGGAGAAAGAGGAACAAGGCATGGCCTAACAAACCTAGAAACCTTTACCTTAAATTTACGTACCCGTTAGATGTTCTTCCGAAAATTTCACTGCAAACCTTGGCTAACACTATACAGTGAACTTCTCTTCCCCAGATGTTTCGAGAGTCGTTAAACAAAGTATATTTGTTCCATTGGCAAATCAAACAAGCCTCCTAATGACCACACTAAATCACCTTGGTGTCGCTACTGCTCATTCATAAAGCTAATTAATTGCCATCACGCGGCTTAATGAACCCGTTCCAGCCCAACCCTTAAGAAAAAAATATCTCGCGGTACTTGGAATTCAACCAGAGTCAGACCCATCGACCACCTCTTTTTTCCGGTCGTTCTATTCATTTTTTCGACATTTTTCCTCATTATTTCTCTGCGGATGCCGCATGCCCCTCTCCGTCCGAACAGGCCTTGGAAGGCTCAACGGTACCGACCGGCCGCCGTGTCATCCTAAGCCCACAGGCATCACTGGATGTCAGTTTACGAGACCGGAGGCGCTACTTCTCAGTCAAGTAGCTCCTCAGCTTGGCTCACAAGGGCTGAGTGCACCCCTCTTGCCAACAGTGACCGGCAGACGGGATGGTCACCCATCCAAATGCTAGTCTGGACCGACAGCGCTTAACTTCGGTGATCTGGCGGGAACCGGTGCTACCACTGCGGCAAGGCCGTTGGCCGGATTTCGCATGACAACTCTGAAATTTCAGCGACGAAATCTTCATTCAGTTTTTTTTTTAGTATAGGGGATGGTCGGAAAGGGGGGGGGGGGGGGCTCGCCCATGACCGAATACGCTGAGCTAGCGTGCCCGCCACCAATCAGCTATGGAAGCAGAACTGTTGATGACAAATGCCATTCGAAAGAGCAATCATCTTATTGTTAATAAACACAACTATCAGAACATTAATTTTACAATCATGACGGGAAAAGACACTACTGTTCCAGTTATATGATGCAGCCAATTTTGTCGTGCTGTGTAGCATGCCCTCGATTGTTCGCGCCCTACCAAATTTTAATAGAAAGAGAAGAGACGATAACAGATATCACCCCGGCTACTATGTAATTGTGCCGAGCACTGGAAGAATAGTAACCATAACTATTAGTGGAATCCCCAAAGAAGTAAACACAATGAAATGAACAAGAGCAATAGCAATATGCCAAGACATGAACAAAAACATACAAGGTGGGGTTCATTGAGATCACCTTTACAATCACTCAAAATTTGTCGGAAGTTTCAGAATAACTGTCCCTCATGATTTCTTTGCGATTTATTCACATATGGAGCTACTGCTTATGTACACTCCTGGAAATTGAAATAAGAACACCGTGAATTCATTGTCCCAGGAAGGGGAAACTTTATTGACACATTCCTGGGGTCAGATACATCACATGATCACACTGACAGAACCACAGGCACAGAGACACAGGCAACAGAGCATGCACAATGTCGGCACTAGTACAGTGTATATCCACCTTTCGCAGCAATGCAGGCTGCTATTCTCCCATGGAGACGATCGTAGAGATGCTGGATGTAGTCCTGTGGAACGGCTTGCCATGCCATTTCCACCTGGCGCCTCAGTTGGACCAGCGTTCGTGCTGGACGTGCAGACCGCGTGAGACGACGCTTCATCCAGTCCCAAACACGCTCAATGGGGGAAAGATCCGGAGATCTTGCTGGCCAGGGTAGTTGACTTACACCTTCTAGAGCACGTTGGGTGGCACGGGATACACGCGGACGTGCATTGTCCTGTTGGAACAGCAAGTTCCCTTGCCGGTCTAGGAATGGTAGAACGATGGGTTCGATGACGATTTGGATGTACCGTGCACTATTCAGTGTCCCCTTGACGATCACCAGTGGTGTACGGCCAGTGTAGGAGATCGCTCCCCACACCATGATGCCGGGTGTTGGCCCTGTGTGCCTCGGTCGTATGCAGTCCTGATTGTGGCGCTCACCTGCACGGCGCCAAACACGCATACGACCATCATTGGCACCAAGGCAGAAGCGACTCTCATCGCTGAAGACGACACGTCTCCATTCGTCCCTCCATTCACGCCTGTCGCGACACCACTGGAGGCGGGCTGCACGATGTTGGGGCGTGAGCGGAAGACGGCCTAACGGTGTGCGGGACCGTAGCCCAGCTTCATGGAGACGGTTGCGAATGGTCCTCGCCGATACCCCAGGAGCAACAGTGTCCCTAATTTGCTGGGAAGTGGCGGTGCGGTCCCCTACGGCACTGCGTAGGATCCTACGGTCTTGGCGTGCATCCGTGCGTCGCTGCGGTCCGGTCCCAGGTCGACGGGCACGTGCACCTTCCGCCGACCACTGGCGACAACATCGATGTACTGTGGAGACCTCACGCCCCACGTGTTGAGCAATTCGGCGGTACGTCCACCCGGCCTCCCGCATGCCCACTATACGCCCTCGCTCAAAGTCCGTCAACTGCACATACGGTTCACGTCCACGCTGTCGCGGCATGCTACCAGTGTTAAAGACTGCGATGGAGCTCCGTATGCCACGACAAACTGGCTGACACTGACGGCGGCGGTGCACAAATGCTGCGCAGCTAGCGCCATTCGACGGCCAACACCGCGGTTCCTGGTGTGTCCGCTGTGCCGTGCGTGTGATCATTGCTTGTACAGCCCTCTCGCAGTGTCCGGAGCAAGTATGGTGGGTCTGACACACCGGTGTCAATGTGTTCTTTTTTCCATTTCCAGGAGTGTATATTACGCTGTTCTGTGGGAGCTGTTATTAGTCAGTCCTCGCAGTCACGCGGGATATATGAGCTGTGTAACCCAATCAGGTTTTCGCGATGTATTCCCTCTCTATAATTTTTTTCCCCTTTCTTCCTATTGACCAGCTGAGATTTCTTACAAATTGCGTTACACTCTCCGCTGGGCAAATAAACCACTGGTGCTGTTCCTTTTTGCATACGCGGAATGTCTGCATTCCGTTCGACATGGCTCGGTGATACGAAATAGGGAGTCGTAGAAATGTTTTGTGTGAACTGATGAAAGAGAATATGTTGAGGCTTGATAGCCGCATGTGGTTTTTACTCCCTGGTCGTGTTGTGCTTACTAGATGGGAGGCCTAGCCAGACTGTGACGCAGTGCGGTCTGGGAGACAACACGCGACAAACGCTCGTTCGGCTGGGTGTGGGGAGGTGAGCGGGGTGTAACTGCGTGTAGCCCGGAGCCGAAGATAGGGAAAGTCGCAACAAAAGGGCGCCAAACGCCACTGTCTGACGGAACGGAGAGGGTGTCACGGTTTTCAAACCAAGCGTCCGAAAGGAAGCTGCGGTCCAACGAGTATTTCTAATCTGTCAGAATACAGTTACAGATGCATCCTTTGAAAACGTGAATTATGCCAGTAAAGAGTACGTTCTACACTGAAGCACCAAACAAACTGGTGTAGGTATGCGCATACAAATACAGAGATATATTAACAGGCAGGATATGGAGCTGCGGTGGGCATCGCCTATATAAGACGAGTGTCTGGCGCAGTTGTTAGATCGGTTACTGCTGCCACAATGGCAGGTTATCAAGATTTGAGTGAATTTGAACGTGGTGTTGTAGTCGGCGCACGAGTGATGGGACACAGCATCACCGAGGTAGCGATGAAGTGGGGATTTTTCGGTATGACCATTTCACGAGTCTACCGTAATATCAGGAATCGAGCAAAACATCAAATCTCTGACATCACTGCGGCCGGAAAAAGACCTTGCAAGAATGCGACCAACGACGAATGAGAAGAACCGTTCAACGTGACAGAAGTACATCCCTTCCACAGACTGATGCAGATTTCAATGTTGGGCCATCAGCAAGTGTCAGCGTGCGAACCAATCAAAGAAACGTCATCAATATGAGCTTCCGGAGCCGAAAGCCCACTCGTGTACCCTTGATGACTGCACGACACAAACCTTTACGCCTCGCCTGGGCCCGTCAACAACGACATTGGACTGTCGATGACTGGGAACATGTTGCCTGGTCGGACGAGTCTCGTTTCAAATGGTATCGAACGGATGGACGTGTATGCTTATGGAGACAATCTCATGAATACATAGATCCTGCATGCTAGGAGGGAACTGTTCAAGCTGGTGGAGGCTCTGTAATGGCGTGGGACGTGTGCAGTTGGAGTGATATGGGGCCCCTGATGGGTCTAGATACGAGTCTGACAGGTGACACGTACGTAAGCATCCTGTCTGATCACCTGCATCCATTCATGTCCATCGTGCATTCCGACGGACTTGGGCTATTCCAGCAGGACAATGCGACACCCACACGTCCAGAATTGCTACAGAGTGGCTCCAGGAACACTCTTTTGGATTTAAACACTTCCTCTGCCTACCAAACTCCCCAGACATGAACAATATTGAGCATATCAGGGATGCCATCGTGTACAAACGTAAGGGATTGATCGATGAGAGGATATGGAACAAAAAAGTTCTAATGAACTTATGTCTGGAAAAGTATGTTATCCATGCTAGAGTCCAGTTATTCAATCACACATTATTACAGAGACTGCAGTCTAATACACGCTGTACCATGCAGTCGCAGTTACAGTATGTGCTGAAAATGGCTTCCATGTGCCTCAACCCATGCATGTAGGTGACGTAGCATGTTCTGTCTCACACGTTCACATCGTCCAGGCTGCATCCGAACAGTGTCAAAGGCAGCATGAATATGTTGCTCCACTGTCGCATATCTGGTTTGGGCTCTGCATGCACGATACTTTTGAGATAGCTCCATAACCAGAAATTGCACAGGTTGAGATCCGATGAACGAGCAAGCCATGCAACTGGGCCCCCTTATCTGGTCCAGCTGCAACGTAACCTTCTAATAGCGGTGGTATAGTTAATGTTAAAACTCGACCTAGTAGGAAGATTACTATCGCTTGTCATGCCCTACAGCTCCTGCAAGCTACCTTCTGTAGTAATGGTTTGACAAATTCATGTGATCCACAAAATTACAGGCCCCAGCGAGCTATTGCCGGGTACTAATAATTTCTAGCGGGAGGGTTTAACAAACCGATAAAAATTTGAATGCAACGGATAACGCAATTTTTTTAGAACCACTACAGAAGGCACCTATAGGGAGCATAGAGCCATTATTTACTTCCATGACCCAGCATTCAACTGTGGTACTGACTTTCACCTATTCTTTATCATGAAGGGAGGATATAATCAGTCGAGGGTATAGGTTAATTGATATTTATTCAATTCCGATGGCATTTCAATAACTAGCCGTGTGCCTGTTGGAATATACATCATCGCAACTGGTCTCTCTAGTTAACATGATTCACTTTCGCCACGTAATTATGGAAAGGGAGGGGGGAGCGCAGACCTGGCTTCAATGTAATTTTATGCAGGCACACAATTATACCAAAACCCATGCTCATTACAGTCAAATGCTATAGGTCACGCAGAACAAGTTCAGCAAAGACACTACAAGCGAACTCGGTCATGGGGGAAGAGTATTTGCCTAAATATTTCAATTTTCGTTAAAACGTACGCTGAATTAAGGGTAGCAAGTGGTGCCCTTAACTATGATTGCCAATTTTGGTTTAATCTTGCTTTCAAAAACAACACCACGTTACTGAGCTGGGGGGAAGAACATTTACTATCATACGGTGGGAAAATTTTGTAAGTCTTTGTTCCATCAGTGGGCATTAAAATCTTAACTTTCCTGGTTACAAGAGTTTAAACCGTGTATTTTATGTAAAGCACTTCATTGGAGGCGAATCAAATAGTTATGGGGTGGAGGGCACAAGAAACATTAACGAACTATTACATCAATACTATTCCACATAGGTGGCCAAGTAGCGGTAGTCAACAGAAATTCAAAAAATACGGACACACAAGGTTATTCCTTTTCTATCTTGGACTCATCCACTACCGTATGGTTATTCACTCGACTACTACACATTTTCAGACCGAAACTGCAGCTTACCAATGTGGCGATTGCTCCAACCGACCACGTGGCAGGAAAGCGAGTACACAAAGAAAACATATGAAAAATAAATAAAAATCCCCCAAAATATTACTGTAAATGAAAGACTACATTAAAATACATTAAATGAATAAACTTCCATTAAACACAGAGCAATAATACGACCGTGAGCTTAAGGCCCATGGCGCGTGGCCTGACCAAGGCACAAACGCAAAGTTCTTACTGAAATTTGACTAAATTATGAAAATAAACTCCCTTATGGTGGTTTGGTGGTAATCTCACACCTGATTTCAACATCTGGACTTTATTAACGAGCAGTTTTGAGACATTCTGATACCTTTGTTAACAATCCCAAAATCGAGAGCTGCGTCTCCACGTCTGTCCAACGCCGCTACCCTGGAAGAAGACGGACCTGCGGACACCTCGCCTAAGCGTTCTTCGTTCAAAAGGTGGTGGAGGGGATGGTTCGCCAACCCAACAGAGCTAATGCTCGTGCCTTCGCGACGTCTCTGACCTGACTTGCTCACCTTCTTTGCCAAACTCGTTCGCGTTTAGGGGTTGGTACTATCCTACCACAGAACCAGTCTACTCATGCAATGCTACAACCTCTGACCAAAGCTTTCTGCTACTTCACATAAAATCTCCTTCATACAGCCCAGGTCGTACAAGGGATTACAATTACAAAATAACCTAAATTGGAACGATCACATAGATAACATTGTGGGTAGAGCAAACCAAAGACTGCGCTTCATTGGCAGAACACTTAGAAGGTGCAACAGGTCTACTAAAGAGACTGCTTACACCACGCTTGTCCGTCCTATTCTGGAGTATTGCTGTGCGGTGTGGGATCCGCATCAGGTGGAACTGACGGATGACATCGGAAAAGTACAAAGAAGGGCAGCTCGTTTTGTATTATTGCGAAATAGGGGAGATAGTGTCACAGACATGATAAGTGAATCGGAGTGGCAATCATTAAAACAAAGACTTTTTCGTTGCGATGGGATCTTCTCATGAAATTTCAATCACCAGTTTTCTCCTCCGATTGCGAAAACATTCTGTTGGCACCCACCTACATAGGGAGAAATGATCATCACGATAAAATAAGAGAAATCAGGGCTCGCACAGAAAAATTTAAGTGCTCGTTTTTCCCGCGTGCCGTTCGAGAGTGGAACGGTAGAGAGACAGCTTGAAGGTGGTTTATTGAACCCTCTGCCAGGCACTTCATTGTGAATAGCAGAGTAATCACGTAGATGTAGATGAAGGGAAAGGATGCAGGGAAACGTGGCACACACAAAATAAAAAAATAATGAATAAATAAATAAACACCGCTTGGTCCATCCTCTCCTGCTTGTTACTCATAGATTTATTTCTTCAGATTAAAAACACTCTCGCTATAATTCTCCGGTACCGCAATACATTGAGAAAAATATAGTACGGGACAACAAATTCCGTTTCACAACTTGCAGGGAGACACTAATGAGGTGCATCTACACGTTAACGGCGAAGCGGGCTGGAACACCATCATGTAGCAGCCCCCAAACCCTTCGAATCATCAATGGAACTTCTTCCAGCACGGGAGGCAGTCACCCACAAGAAACACCGATAATTCCGGCCTGTCAGACGACGTGGAAGGAAGACTAGTCCAAAAATACTGTCGCCAATTATCCGGGTCCACACATTCTGGTTGCACCAATGCTGACGATTCGCTGTCGCCATATCGTTGGGGTTTGTGAATACTATCCCACAGATGGTTGTTATGAAAGTTGAAGATATCACTCCGCGTAAAGGTGGCCTCGTCTGTGATTAGGACGAATGACACAAATCCCGGAATCCTGATTGCCTGGTGGAGAAACCAGTGACAAAACTACTCCCCATGTGGAAAGTCTGTCGCTAGTAAGCCCTGCACACGCTGTAAGTGTTAAGGATAGTTACAGCTGTCATGGAGGATGCTCCACACGGTCGACTGGCTTACCCTGTACTGGTGGGCCATCTGCCTGGTACTGACATGGAGGTCGCCTTCCATAGTGTTGAATCACATTTTCCTCCAAGTCTCGTACCCGAACACTTCGGGTACGTCTGTAAGTAGGCTGTTTAGTTTTTTATGTTGGTAACGTCACGTAGCGCTCTGTATGAAAATCACTGACTGTGCTGTGTGCAGTCTGTGGCTGGTTGGCATTGTTGGAATATTCGCTATTGTAGTGTTGAGCAAGATGTATGAAACAGGCGAAATACCCTCAGACTTCAAGAAGAATACAATAATTCCAATCCCAAAGAAAGCAGGTGTTGACAGATGTGAAAATTACCGAACTATCAGCTTAATAAGTCACAGCTGCAAAATACTAACACGAATTCTTTACAGACGAATGGAAAAACTAGTAGAAGTCAACCTCGGGGAAGATCAGTTTGGATTCCGTAGAAACACTGGAACACGTGAGGCAATACTGACCTTACGACTTATCTTAGAAGAAAGATTAAGGAAAGGCAAACCTACGTTTCTAGCATTTGTAGACTTAGAGAAAGCTTTTGACAATGTTGACTGGAATACACTCTTTCAAATTTTAAAGGTGGCAGGGGTAAAATACAGGGGACGAAAGGCTATTTACAATTTGTACAGAAACCAGATGGCAGTTATAAGAGTCGAGGGACATGAAAGGGAAGCAGTGGTTGGGAAGGGAGTAAGACAGGGTTGTAGCCTCTCCCCGATGTTGTTCAATCTGTATATTGAGCAAGCAGTAAAGGAAACAAAAGAAAAATTCGGAGTAGGTATTAAAATTCATGGAGAAGAAATAAAAACTTTGAGGTTCGCCGATGACATTGTAATTCTGTCAGAGACAGCAAAGGACTTGGAAGAGCAGTTGAATGGAATGGACAGTGTCTTGAAAGGAGGATATAAGATGAACATCAACAAAAGCAAAACAAGGATAATGGAATGTAGTCTAATTAAGTCAGGTGATGCTGAAGGAATTAGATTAGGAAATGAGGCACTTAAAGTAGTAAAGGAGTTTTGCTATTTGGGGAGCAAAATAACTGATGATGGTCGAAGTAGAGAGGATATAAAATGTAGGCTGGCAATGGCAAGGAAAGTGTTTCTGAAGAAGAGAAATTTGTTAACATCCAGTATTGATTTAAGTGTCAGGAAGTCATTTCTGAAAGTATTTGTATGGAGTGTAGCCATGTATGGAAGTGAAACATGGACGATAAATAGTTTGGACAAGAAGAGAATAGAAGCTTTCGAAATGTGGTGCTACAGAAGAATGCTGAAGATTAGATGGGTAGATCACATAACTAATGAGGAAGTATTGAATAGGATTGGGGAGAAGAGAAGTTTGTGGCACAACTTGACCAGAAGAAGGGATCGGTTGGTAGGACATGTTCTGAGGCATCAAGGGATCACCAATTTAGTATTGGAGGGCAGCATGGAGGGTTAAAATCGTAGAGGGAGACCAAGAGACGAATACACTAAGCAGATTCAGAAGGATGTAGGTTGCAGTAGGTACTGGGAGATGAAAAAGCTTGCACAGGATAGAGTAGCATGGAGAGCTGCATCAAACCAGTCTCAGGACTGAAGACCACAACAACAACAACAGTGTTGAGCAGTTGGATGAGAACAGCGCGTACCGTTGTGCAGTTGGAGGTGAGGATGATGAGCGTTTGGCGTCATTGGCCGGGAGGCCCCTCGCGGGGCAGGTCCGGCCGCCATATCGCAGGTCTTATTACATTCGGCGCCACATTGGGCGACCTGCACGCCGGATGGGGATGAAATGATGATGAACACAACACAACACCCAGTCCCTGAGCGGAGAAAATCTCCGACCCAGCCGGGAATCGAACCCGGGCCCAGAGGACGGCAATCCGTCACGCTGACCACTCAGCTACTGGGGCGGACCAGTTGGAGGTAAGCCGCCAGCAGTGGTGGATGTGGAGAGAGAGATGCCAGAGTTTTGAGAAGTTACCATAAGCGGAAGATCTGTACGTGTATCCGCCAGAAAAGGGAAATTTGTAAAGATGGATGTCATGAATTGATATAAATATATATGATGACTTTTGAACACTATTAAGGTAAATACATTGTTTGTTCTCTATCAAAATCTTTCATTTGCTAACTATGCCTGTCAGAAGTTAGTACCTTCAGTAGTTAGAATCGTTTATTTAGCTGGCCGTATTGGCGCTCGCTGTATTGCAGTAGTTCGAGTAACGAAGATTTTTGTGACGTAAGTGATTCATGAAAGGTGTAGGTTATTGTTAGTCATGGCTATTCTTTTGTAGGGATTATTGAAAGGCAGATTGCGTTGCGTTAAAAATATTGTGTTTCAGTTTAGTGATGATCAGAATAAGTAAGAGAGAAATGTCTGAGTACGTTCAGTTTTGTTCAGCTGCTTGAAAATCAAATAACGTAATAGTTTTTCCAGCACTGTCATTCTTAATTTTTCTAAGGGGACGTTACACGTCCTTCATTATTTCCCGCTTCCTGAAACGACCCTGTCTCAGAAAACACTGTTCCAAACAGTGAAAGCTGTGGTTGTTGTCGGCGGCGGTAGGTCTCCTGATACAACCTTGCATCCTCTGGGAGAAAACCATGCATACTGCAGCTGTGGCTGCGTGGCACAGCGTGTGTTAGACCGCAGTCTCTGTAACAAAGTGTGATCGAAGAGACGATCTGCGTTTCCGGACATAAATTCATTAGACGTTTTTTGTTCCGTATCCTCTCATCGATCAGACCCTACAGTTTGTACACGGTGGAAAAAATCACCCTGTGTATGGCCCAACGATATCGGGCACACTCGATATTATTGCCGTTTCTGTGGAACATTCCCTGTACAGTATAGAGTACTTAGTTCTGTCACGAAATACCCATATTTAAGGTGCGATATATTTATTTACACATTCATTTCGCTTGGAAAAATCTAACCAGCTATCCACGGCGACTCACCATTACTTTTTGTATAGTATGTAAGCAGTATATGGTAATAATAATAATAATGATACTAAGTATGGTAATGAGTATGTGGTATTTGAGAAATTACAGACTTATTAACATTAACCAGTTTCCTCGTTATGCTCTTTTCGAATGTGTCTAATGACATTTAAAAGAACAAAGTGTGATAACAAAGTTGATCGCTCTTCAGAAGAAGAGCAAGCATTAACAGGGTAAGATTAGCAGATGAAATGTAAAGCACAAAACGGAAATAGAGATGAGACAAGCGTAGACAGTTTACACTGTGTCAGCACAGATAGTGGTTCCCTGACGGCAGAAAGAAAACAACTGGGATATGCCGAGAGGGAATCTACGCTGATGGAAACGGATAAACCTTTAATCTCCTCTTGAATGCTAAGTGGTTTTGGATAAGGCGCAGGTTGCAGGGCAATTTATTCCACAGTCGTACGGGAGTTATGGAGAAGAGGATCAATAAAAGTTTAGTGTTATGCAGGCGCACGTGTACGTATGTGGTAGGCGTTGTAGATATGGAATGATGACAGGTGTTCGATATGTGAGGAGAAGCGTTGAGGACACCGGTGACTAAGAAAATCAGAAAACAGAACATGTGAAAATAACGTCGTCCACATGGTCGCATTCAAGCTGACTTAAGAAGGAGTAACACGATTAAACAACGAACGTTGCACATGTATTTAGCCAAGCACTCATAGCTAGGTCTAGTGTTACGGTGTTTGCATTATTTCTGCTGTGTTAGGCGACATCACTGTAGTAAAATTTGACAGGACTAAAGAATGGAATGCTTAACACCGCCTGCTGGATGAAAACTATGAAAACAAGTACTCCAAACCGGCATTACACGTGAGTCACATCCCAATGCAAGCCTGTAACGCAACCATCTGTGTGACGTGCGCATAATTATGTATTATTTATGATTAAGGACAACTAATCAATAAAAAAAATGCACCGCATGTTCTAATGAATGCATGACAGCCGCCTGACGATGAATTGTAATGATTCGAAACCAGCAACGGTACCGTTTGAATAAAGGAACTTAAAATAAATTTGTGGCTTGTTGCTGGCATTTAAGCACGTCAGCGCAGTAACTACGATGGCAGCCTGAACTAACAACTGTAAACAACAGATGTGTATTCGAATAGTAAGCTGTGAGCAGGCAGTGTTGATTAAGGGACATTAAACCGTAGTGTGCGAACGTATTTGTGTCACAAATTGCAACGGCGTAACATCTCTAAATTTTTTATTTATTTATTTATTGTTCCGTGGGACCAAATTAAGGAGAAGTCTCCATGGTCATGGAACGAGTCAATACATGAAATTATAACACGATTGTAGAAACAGATAGAATGAAATATCAGAAACATATTCAGGCGGCAAGTCGTAAGTTTAAATAAAGAAAATCAACAATGTAAGACTGGAATTTGCTTAATATTTTAGCTCTTCCAGGAGCTCCTCGACAGAACAGAAGGAGTGAGCCATGAGGAAACTCTTCAGTTTGGACTGAAAAGAGGCTACTGCTAAGATTTTTGAGTTCTTGTGGTACCTTATTGAAAATGGATGCAGCTGAATACTGCACTCCTTTCTGCACAAGAGTCAAGGAAGTGCATTCCACATGCAGATTTGATTTCTGCCTAGTAGTAACTGAGTGAAAGCTGCTAACTCTTGGGAATAAGCTAATATTGCTAACAACAAACGACATTAAAGAAAATATATACTGTGAGGGGAATGTCAGAATTCCCAAACTATTGAATAAGGGTCGACAAGAGGTCCTCGAACTTACACCACATATAGCTCGAACAGCCCGTTTTTGAGCCAAAAATACCCTTTTTGAATCAGAAGAATTACCCCAAAAGATAATACCATACGACATAAGCGTATGAAAATATGCGAAGTAGACTACTTTACGTGTTGAACTGTCACTTATTTCAGATACTGTTCTAATGGTAAATAAAGCAGCATTTAGTTTCTGAACAAGATCCTGAACATGGGCTTTCCACGACAGCTTACTATCTATCCGAACGCCTAGGAACTTGAACTGTTCCGTCTCTCTTATAATATGCCCATTCTGTCTGATCAAAATATCGGTTCTTGTTGAATTGTGAGTTAGAAACTGTAAAACCTGAGTCTTACTGTGATTTAGCATCAAATTATTTTCCACAAGCCACGAACTTATTTCATGAACTACATTATTTGATACTGTTTCAATATTACACACAAGATCCTTCACTATCAAGCTGGTGTCATCAGCAAACAGAAATATTTTTGAATCACCTGTAATACTAGAAGGCACATCATTTACATAAATAAGAAACAGCAGTGGCCCCAGCACCGACCCTTGGGGAACGCCCCACTTAACAGTGTCCCCCACTGGGACTGAACATCACTACCATTCTCAATATTGCGGAGAATTACCTTCTGCTTTTTGTTCTTAAAGTAAGAGGCGAGCCAATTGTAAGCTACTCCCCTTACTCCATAATGGTCCAACTTCAGCAGTAATATTTTGTGGTCAACACAGTCAAAAGCCTTCGTTAAATCAAAGAAAACACCTAGCGTTCGCAACCTTTTATTTAATCCGTCCAAAACCTCACAGAGAAAAGAGAATATAGCATTTTCAGTTGTTAAACCATTTCTAAAACCAAACTGTACATTCGACAGCAAATTATGTGAATTTAAATGCTCCAGTATATACAACCTTCTCGATAACTTTAGCAAACACCGATGGCATAGAAATAGGTCTAAAATTGTCAACATTATCCCTGTCTCCCTTTTTATAAAGTGGCTTCACTACCGAGTACTTAAATCGGTCAGGAAACCGACCACTCCTAAAGGAAAAGTTACAGATATGGCTAAGTACTGGGCTAACATACATAGAACAATACTTCAGTATTCTGCTAGATACCCCGTCATATCCATGAGAGTTCTTGGTCTTTAGCGATTTAATTATTAACTCAATCTCCCTCTTGTCAGTAACATGGAGGAGCATTTCAGGTAACAGTATCGAATTGTAGCATACTGGAAATCAACAAACAAATGACACAGAACGTCAGGGCTAAGCATTAAATAATCAGGTTCCGTTTCCATCTTCCCTTTTGCTATAATTAAGTTTTCGTTACAGATACTAGATTCAGACTGTAAATTCACCTTATTTCTTATCATTTCTTAAGTTTATGTCCATACTTGGTTTACATCCTCCTTTAGTTAATGTAATTATTGCAATGTTTTTCTATGTAAACACTTTGCTATTTTTGTATCTCCTGTACGGATAACATCTGTGTAAGTCACAGATTAATCCATGGAGAAGAAATAAAAAATTTGAGGTTCGCTGATGACATTGTAATTCTGTCAGAGACAGCAAAGGACTTGGAAGAGCAGTTGAACGGAATGGACAGTGTCTTGAAAGGAGGGTATAAGATGAACGCCAACAAAAGCAAAACAAGGATAATGGAAAGTAGTCGAATTAAGTCGGGTGATGCTGAGGGAATTAGATTAGGAAATTTTGCAATTTTGAAGTAGTAAAGGAGTTTTGCTATTTGGGGAGCAAAATAACTGATGATGGTCGAAGTAGAGAGGATATAAAATGTAGACTGGCAATGGCAAGGAAAGCGTTTCTGAAGAAGAGAAATTTGTTAACATCGAGTACAGATTTAAGTGTCAGGAAGTCGTTTCTGAAAGTATTTGTATGGAGTGTAGCCATGTGTGGAAGTGAAACATGGACGATAAATACTTTAGACAAGAAGGGAATAGAAGCTTTGGAAATGTGGTGCTGCAGAAGAATGCTGAAGATTAGATGGGTAGATCACATAACTAATGAGGAGGTATTGAATAGAATTGGGGAGAAGAGGAGTTTGTGGCACAACCTGACTAGAAGAAGGGATCGGTTGGTAGGACATATTCTGAGGCATCAAGGGATCACCAGTTTAGTACTGGAGGGCAGCGTGGAGGGTAAAAATCGTAGAGGGAGACCAAGAGATGAATACATTAAGCAGATTCAGAAGGATGTAGGTTCAAAAATGGTTCAAATGGCTCTGAGCACTATGGGACTTAAGATCTGTGGTCATCAGTCCCCTAGAACTTAGAACTACTTAAACCTAACTAACCTAAGGACATCACACTCATCCATGCCCGAGGCAGGATTCGAACCTGCGACCGTAGCAGTCGCGCGGTTCCGGACTGAGCGCCTAGAACCGCTAGACCACCGCGGCCGGCAGAAGGATGTAGGCTGCAGTAGGTACTGGGAGATGAAGAAGCTTGCACAGGATAGAGTAGCATGGAGAGCTGCATCAAACCAGTCTCGGGACTGAAGACCACAACAACAACAAAGTCACATATCATGTTCATCTGCGTTTGCGACCTTCAGTTGTCATCTGAAGATGGCCTGAGAAGTCGAAAGCTGGATCATGACGAAATAAATATAATTTTGTAAAACATTAGGAAATGTTTTTCCTTTGTAATATTAATATCACGTTCTGCCAAGCACCGATGTAAACTTAATTTTCTCAATTTTTTATTAGTACAGCCTCAAAACCTTTTGGAGTGGTGGAGGACACCAATGCCGATCTTTTACTTTTTTTTTTTTTTTGAAACGCTAATTGGATACCATTAAGAAGTAATGGAGGAACTGTGGCACGGAAATATCTACAGCTCAACTTTCGGTGTGATACGAAGCTTCCTCATGACTTTTTAGGGTCATTATCGATATTGGACAACTGATCGAATAGTCGATACGTCGACCGTTCAGAAAATTTTGCAATCTTTTACCGCGGAGCGCACATTTCTAGGCGAAGAACTAGGTAACGGAGCTCGCTGGCGCCTGCGGACGCGAGAAGGGCGTTTCACGCACTGTTGGCGCGGCCAGACGCAGGGCCGGAAGTGGAGTGAGTCACGCGCCCCCTCCCGCCCCCCTTCAATTAGCGCCGGCAGGAAGGCGTGCCTCCGCCGCGCACTGACCTATCGAACGCTAGGCGCGCCGCGCGACATCTGAGGCGCTCGCACCCTTCCCAAGGCCGCCGCACCAGCCACCAGACGGGCCTATTGATCCGGTGACGTCACCGCTCAGGCAGCTGCAGGCTCTGCGCGCGGCGGGACCCTCATTCACATCCTGGTCCTGCCCAGCCGAATCACCGCGCAAAACTGCCGCACGCCGGTAGCAGCGCTGCCACACCTCTCCCCCCCCCCCCCCTTCCCCTACTCCTGGCGGGCGCGTGTCACGAAAGGGGAACGTGACGGCGCATCAGATCAGAGGCTCACGACGAGGTAAGGGAAGGTCATGTCAGTGTGTGTGCTAGGAAGTCCCGCACGTAATGGGGTCAAGTGCTAGGCGCCGGCCGGAGTGGCCGTGCGGTTCTAGGCGCTACAGTCTGGAGCCGAGCGACCGCTACGGTCGCAGGTTCGAATCCTGCCTCGGGCATGGATGTGTGTGATGTCCTTAGGTTAGTTAGGCTTAATTAGTTCTAAGTTCTAGACGACTGATGACCTCAGAAGATAAGTCGCATAGTGCTCACAACCATTTGAACCATATTTCAAGTGATAGGCGCCGGGTGGGTTCAACCTACCACGAATGGCGGACATTTGCCACGCCGGACATTTGCCACGCTGGACATTTGCCACACCTGCCCCTTCGCCAGGTAGCGATCCCTCAGGTAAGGGACGCCCTTCCTCGTACTTCTTCTGTCCGCTTTCAAACCGTCGTCTCCACATCTTACTCGATACAACCAGTACGTAAGCGACCTTCTTTGACATCTTGGCCAAATACAAAGCTTTCTTTTCCGAAATCGAAATATTTATAACTTTTGGGAAACGAAAGCAATACCGACGATTATGTCAGTAAGTAATTAGTTCTGCCAAGTATAGATATGCAGGGTGTTACAAAAAGGAACGGCCAAACTTTCAGGAAACATTCCTCACACACAAATAAAGAAAAGATGTTATGTGGACATGTGTCCGGAAACGCTTAATTTCCATGTTAGACCTCATTTTAGTTTCGTCCACCTACGCTCAATGGAGCACGTTATCATGATTTCATACGGGACACTCTACCTGTGCTGCTAGAACATGTGCCTTTACAAGTACGACACAACATGTGGTTCATGCACGATGGAGCTCCTGCACATTTCAGTCGAAGTGTTCGTACGCTTCTCAACAACAGATTCGGTGGCCGATGGATTGGTAGAGGCGGACCAATTCCATGGCCTCCACGCTCTCCTGACCTCAACCCTCTCGACTTTCATTTATGGAGGCATTTGAGAGCTCTTGTCTACGCAACCCCGGTACCAAATGTAGAGACTCTTCGTGCTCGTATTGTGGACGGCTGTGATACAATATGCCATTCTCCAGGGCTGCAGCAGCGCATCAGGGATTCCATGCGGCGGAGGGTGGATCCATGTATCCTCGCTAACGGAGGACATTTTGAACATTTCCTGTAACAAAGTGTTTGAAGTCATGCTGGTACGTTCTGTTGCTGTGTGTTTCCATTCCATGATTAATGTGATTTGAAGAACAGTAATAAAATGAGCTCTAACATGGAAAGTTAGCGTTTCCGGACACATGTCCACATAACATATTTTCTTTCTTTGTGTGTGAGGAATGTTTCCTGGAAGTTTAGCCGTACCTTTTTGTAACACCCTGTAGATCCCACTGCCTGTACGGTAGCTTCCTTTCACGCTTACTGATTGCGATAGAAACAGTCCTTCGCCATGGGAGCAACAAGAAAGAGACGATGTACAGAGAATGCGAATGTACGCTAATCATTTCTTTTTGATCACTGCATTTGTGCCTACTTTAACTACTGCAACTGCATGCCCAAAAGACAATATGGAAATAAGAAATAAGCATGTGAATGTGTGAAAAGAAGAACGACATACTCCATATTAATTTACTCTCTAAAATGCGATATCCCTTCCGGCGAAACATTAGTTAATAAAGTGTAGCGGGACTATGTTAGAAACATGACTGAAAATATGTTCATCAAATAGAGATAAGAACATCCATGACTGACATGTCATCTAAATAGCTCCAGGCAAATGCTGGGATGGTTCCTTTGAAAGGACACGGCCGACTTCCTTCCCCATCCTTCCCTAATCCGATGAGACCGATGACCTCGCTGTTTGGTCTCTTCCCCCAAACAATCCAATCCAAACCATCTAAAGTCGACGTACAATTTTAAAATGTTAGAAATAAGGAAATGAAGTAATACAGAATGCTATGCTTGTAACGTACGTTGTTGTTCTACATTGTTTAGCTCTGTTATTTACAGGGTCACAGAGTAAGCATCCTAGGTTTTGGAGGGAAAAGTCGTAATTGTAATGACCTGCACTACAACAGAAATAAGAAGCACAACTTAAGGAAAAATAATGTAATGTGTGTTCCAGCTCACAAGCGACATTGAAGCAGATAGCTCCTGTGACTTAGTATGGGCAGAGGCTATATTCGACAACCGTAACAAATTAATAACTGGCTCCTTTTACCGACCCCCGGTCTCAGATGAAACAGTTGCTGAACACTTCAAAGAAAACTTGAGTCTCATCACAAATAGGTACCCTAATCATACAATTATAGTTGGCAGTGAATTCAATCTACCTTCCGTATGTTGACAAAAATACATTTCCAGACCCTATTGTAGATAGAAAACAACTTCTGTAATTGTTCTGATTGCTTTTTTAAAAAATTATTTTGAACAATCAGTTCACGAGGCCATTCAAGTTGTAAATGGTTACGGAAACACACTTGACCTCTTAGTCACAAATAATCCTGAGCATCACGTCGGATACAGGGATTAGTGCACACATGGTCGTAGCGAGGCTCAATTCCGTAAAAAAGATATTTACCAAAACTAAACGCGACATGTATCTATTTATAAAAGCAACTAAAAATGCGGTTGACGTCTTTCTAAGAGACATTCTCCAATCCTTCCAAACTATGTTAAGTAAAAGACCATATGTGGCTTAAGTTCAAAGAAATAGTATCAACAGCACTCGAGAGATTCATAGCAAATAAATTAATAAGGGACGGAACTGATCCCCCATGGTACACAAAACACGACAGAAAGCTGCTGCAGGAGCACCGAAAAAGGCACGTATAATTTAGACGAACACAAAATCTCCAAGATTAGCGAAGTTTTACTGAGGCTCGAAATTTGGTGCGGATTTCAATGCGAGATGCAGTTTCCACAACGAAACTCTCTCTACAAATGTGGCGGAAAATCCGAAGAGATTCTGGTTCTATGTTAAGTAAATCAGCGGAAAGGCTGTGTAAGCGATGTGGAGAAGGAGGAGGAGGAGAGGGAGACAAGGGACCCAACCCTTAGGAGCAGGTAAAATCGTGGCAAATGTCCGGCGTGGCAAATATCCGCACACCCCTACGACTACCAGACATCAACTTTTACCTGTGACATCAATCTTGCGCAGAGACAGAACAGAACACGGACAGCAATTTGTTACAAGTCTGCAGCATGTTCTCTTGGCCGTTGTAATCATAGTTGTAAAACTATCGAAGGTTACCGTAGTCTGTAAGTAAGTGTAGACAATCGTAGTTATCCTAGTATCTTTGGTCAGTTAAGGTCGGACCCGTATTACCTATACTTTAGGTGTGTTGCGTACCTATATGGTGTTACTTCATAACGATTGCTTTGTTTATGTATGCTGTCAGCGTCCTACTAGGTTCCCCTAAAAACCCGAATCGGTAAACCGTCGAGGAACTGAATAAGGTTATACGTAAATGGCCACCTAACTTACGGAACATTATTGTTCTACTTAGTTATTTTCTGTTTCATATTCAAAAATAAATAGTATTTACACCAAAATTAAACATTCCAATGTTATATTCAGGCTTTATTCGAAAACAGTAATGTGAAACAAAGGGATGTTGTAGAAAAAATAAGTAAAACAACACAGATTTGTCATATAGACATAGAAAACGCAGTTTCTTTAACAAAATGATACAATGAAAAAAAAAACAGAACAAAAATATATCAGACATTGCTTGAATACTTTGGGAAACTTACATAAAACATGGTTCTGTTATTCACAAAAAGCTTTCGCATGTATCAATAATGACAGGAAATTCTTGCCTTTGATCATGATGAAGAGCATTATATTGAGAACAAAATATATATTTAATGCATGAAAACTGTACTTCATAAGTAATTGCTTCATCACTTGTAAAATGATACAACTTATATTCTGTAAGGATACAGAAATAAAATACCCAATGGATTGACGATGAATGATGTGCAGTTCTAATTATGCACAAAACAAAACAACCAAACTAACAAAAAAAGCAACAGAAATCATTGGCTCCCAGTTTCTCTCTTACATATTCATTTATGCAGCAAAGGGGTCTTTGTAGCTAACTGCAGACACTAACAGATCCTCCTGATCTCAGCAGAGGCATCTGTTCAGCTAGATAGGAAGACCAGTACACCATACGGAATTTTTCAGCAAAGCTAACTGCAAGTACATACTACCCTGAAGAGGATTCCAGCAGAGGAGTCTGGCTACTAACTATGACACCAGCAGACCCTGAAGAAGGTTCCAGCTGAGTAGTCTGTTCAACTAACTGCGAACACCAGCCAAACCTGGGCGAAGGGGTTTGTTCAGCTAATTGGGAACACCATTGAAGGAGATCAGAAGGGACAGGTCTAATAGGCTAACTTGGAACACCAGCAAATCCTAAGGAATTTTCCAGCAAAGAGGCATGCTTGTCTAACTGTGGACATCTGCTGATCTCAATGAATACCCCAACAGAGGGATCTGGCGGCCAACTGTGAAACCAGAAGATCCTGAAGAAGATCCCAGAGAGTGGTCTGTTCAGCTAACTGGGAACACTGCCTAATTGTGAACAAAATCTCAGCAGAGGACTGTGTTCAGCTAACTGTTAACAGGAGCAGACCTTGAAGGAGATCACAGCAGAGAGGTCTGTTTAGCTAACTCGGGATATCAGCAAAGCCTAAGGAATTTTCCAGCAAAGAAGTGTGCTCAGCTAACTGGGGACATGTGCTGACTCTGAAGAAGACTGCAGCAGAGGGATCTGACAAGTAACTGTGATACCAGTGCACCCTGAAGAAGATCCCAGCAGAGTGTTCTGTTCAGCTATCTGGGAACACCACCAGGTCCTGAAGATTTCAGCAGAGGGGTCTGTCCAGATCAAACACCAGCAGATCCTGCAGATATCAGTATAATAGAAAGACCAGTGAATCCTAAGAAATTTTTAGGCAAAGGTGTGTGTGCAGCTAGCTAGGGACATAGTTCTGAAGAAGATCCCAGCAGAAGGGTCTGGCAACTAACTGCAACACCAGAACACCCTGAAGAAGATCCTTGCAGAGCGGTCTGTTCAGCAACACCACCAGATCCTGAAGAAGATCTCAGCAACAAGGTTTGTTCATCTAATTGGGAACACTAGCAGATCTTGAAGGAGATCATAACACAGAGGTGTGACTAGTTTACTTGGAGCACCAGCAGATCATAAGGAATTTCGCAGCAGAGGGGTGTGTTCAGCTAAATGGAGGCATACGCTGATCCTGACAAAGATGCCCAGCAGAGGGGCCTAGCAACTACCTGGGACAACAGAAGATCCTGAAGAACAATCCAGCACCAGTCTGTTCCACTAACTAGGAACAGCAAAGAGAGTTCTGTTGAGTTAACTGGGAACACTGCCAGATCCTGAAGAAGATCTCAACAGATAGGTATGTCCAGCTAACTAGCAATACCAGCAGATCCTGAAGAAGGTCTCAGCCAAGAGGTAGGATCAGCGAACTGGGACTACCAGTAGATCCTGGAAGAGATCACAGCAGAGGGTCTATTTAGCTAACTCTGGTCACAAACAGGTCCTGAAAACGATGATAGCAGAGAAATCTGTTTAGCCAACTACAGTTACCAACAGATCCTTAAGTTCTCATCAGAAGGAACATCAGTAGATCGTAAGGAATTTTGCAGAAGAGGAATCTTTTCAACTATCTTTTAAATACTGGAGAGTTTTAGATTATAAACAGGCTAGCTATCACAGGCATACTGATACAAAACACTATCTTTATAACAGTAATTGTAAAAGCAAATGTTCAAATATTCAAATGCGTGTGAATTTCTAAGAGTCCAAACCGCTGAGGTCATCGGTCCCTAGACTTTAGATTAGATTTACTTTCATTCCAATTGATCCATAGTGAGGAGGTCCTCCAGGATGTAGAACATGTTAGAAAAACAGTAATACATGACAAATTTTTACAACTAAAACAAATAAGCTAATGTACCATCCACAGTTCCCAAGTCGAATGATCATTTTTTTAATGAACACTACATGAAGGGATCATTTTACAACACTCATTTGCTAAGATCGCATTAATGCACTGAATTTAAAATAAAAAAAGTTTTTTATTTATAAGGTAATAAACGTATAATAGATCTACTACAATACTTATTTACAGTGAACACATTACCACACTGAAATGGTGCATAAGTTAGATTGTACACACACACACACACATACACATACACACACACACAACACAATCAGTTGGTTCTAGTGGGAAATTAATCAATGGAGTGGAAGGAGTTGGCCACCAATAGATCCTTTAGGCTTCTCGTAAACTGAATTTCATTCGTTGCTAAGCTTTTTATGGCTGCTGGCAAGTTATTGAAAATGTATGTTCCTGAATAATGCACACCTTTTTGTACAAGAGTAAGCGACTTTAAATACTTGTGAAGATTATTCTTACTTCTAGTATTGATTCCTATTATTCTTCCTACTGTTCTGTAGAGTACAACAAGAGCAGACTCTGAAGATGAAGGTAGCAAAGGGATGGATCTGTCCAAGAACTGAGGACAGCAGCAGAGCCTGAAGAAACTTCCAACAGTGGAATCTATTCAGCAAACCAGAAACACCAGCAGATCCTGAAGAAGATCCAGGTAGAGAGGTGTATTCAATACCTAGTACACTAACCAGAACTTTAATCCTACTATACTTTAGAGTACATTAAGTACAATATCGTGACTTACTTTTACTGCATCTTGCGCCTATGTCTACTCTACCAGAAATTCACATTACAGCCAGGCCACATGGACAGCTGACTTCCACGAAGGCAGCACAAGCATGTCCCACTCAGCCACCAGACGGCAACACCAGTGTCGTCAGAGGTTGCTGGCCCATGAATCTTTTCCTTACATGGGTCACATGACTGCAAATAGGACCAACTGTAGCCTGGCACCTGGGGCTGTATTCAGGACAGTGCATGGACCCTAAAGGGCTAGTTCACTCTGCGTTGGCTCCCTGAGACATGCGCCGAATGTAGTCACATTTGATCAATCACAAGTTCCCTCTGGAATCATTGTTATGCCGCCATCACAGCCCGCTTCCATCTTTGCATTTGGATCTTCTGCTGTGGTCATACCCTGAAGAAAATGTGGTCCTAATGCAGTGACACATCTTCAGACTTGCAAAAATATTCAGTTTAGTTTCGTTAATGGCTTTGCTGAACTTAGAATCTCGACCCAGTCTTTGGTAAGGCCCTTCAGGACTCTGACTCTCGCGCACTGGGCGTTCAGACTCTTAATAGTGAATTCTCTGTGTGTATTGTGAATCTGTTGGCCTTATACCACTGAAGCTAATCAGTATTCATTGTCAGGTAGACTTGTTTTGGTTTAATGACTACTTACAAACCAACTGCTGCCAGAGACAATTGTATCAATTCTAATTTCAATAAACTTTAAGTTCATTGTATATTTGGATCTTATTTCTTGGACAACTTTGGCGGACCTATTATTTGGCGATGAGGATTATTTTTCCTTTGCTTCCATGTGTGTTCTGACCCAGGTAGACATTGATTTTATGAGTATGTTCACATACATTCACTCCTGATACATTGCCTCTAGTTAGGTGTCTCCAACCGATCCTGCCCCCAGATCTTAGTACTGTCGGAGCAGAAGAAGGGCACCCAGGCACCCCTTCTTAAAGTGACTAATGGCCATCCCTGTGGCCTTCCTGGTACTCGCCAATCGACTCTACCACATGGACACCATGGTCAATGGTTTCCAATTGGCAACTCCATAGTTTTCACCATTCGATAAGAAGATCGACCCATTGGCGCAATACACTACTGGCCATTAAAATTGCTACACCAAGAAGAAATGCAGATGATAAACGGGTATTCATTGGACAAATATATTATACTAGAACTGACATGTGATTACATTTTCACGCAATTTGGGTGCATAGATCCTGAGAAATCAGTACCTGGCACAATCACCTCTGGCCGTAATAACGGCCTTGATACGCCTAGGCATTGAGTCAGACAGAGCTTGGATGGCGTGTACACGTACAGCTGCCCATGCAGCTTCAACACGATTCCACAGTTCATCAAGAGTACTGACTGGCGTAATGTGACATGCCAGTTGCCCGGCCACCATTGACCAGATGTTTTCAATTGGTGAGAGATCTGGAGAATGTGCTGGCCAGGGCAGCAGTCGAACATTTTCTATATCTAGAAAGGCCCGTACAGGACCTGCAACATGCGGTCGTGCGTTATCCTGCTGAAATGTAGGGTTTTGCAGTAATCGAATGAAATGTAGCGTCCACTGTCAAAGTGCCGACAACGCAAAGAAGAGGTGACCGAGATGTGTAACCAATGGCACCCCATACCATCAGGAGATGACGAATACAAGCTTCCAATGTGCGTTCCCCATGATGACCCAAACACGGATGCGACCGTCATGATGCTGTAAACAGAACCTGGATTCATCCGAAAAAATGACGTTTTGCCATTCGTGCGCTCAGGTTCGTTGAGTACATCATCGCAGGCGCTCCTGTCTGTGAGGCAGCGTCAAGGGCAACCGCAGCCATGGTCTCCGAGCTGATAGTCCATGCTGCTGCAAACGTCTAATGGTTCTAATGGCTCTGAGCACTATGGGACTTAACTTCTGGGGTCATCAGTCCCCTAGAACTTAGAACTACTTAAACCTAACTAACCTAAGGACATCACACACATCCATGCCCGAGGCAGGATTCGAACCTGCGACCGTACGGGCGCGCGGTTCCAGACTGAAGCGCCTAGAACCGCTCGGCCACCCTGGCCGGCCTGCAAACTTCGTCGAACTGTTCGTGCAGATGGTTGTTGTCTTGCAAACATCCCCATCTGTTGACTCAGGGATCGAGACGTGGCTGCACGATCCGTTACAGCCATGCGGATAAGACGCCTGTCATCTCGACTGCTAGTGATATGAGGCCGTTGGGATCCAGCAAAGCGTTCCGTATTACCCTCCTGAACCGACCGATTCCATATTCTGCTAACAGTCATTGGATCTCGACAAACGCGAGCAGCAGTGTCGCGATACGATAAACCGCAATCGCGATAGGCTACAATCCGACCTTCATCAAAGTCGGAAACGTCATGGTACACATTTCTCCTCTTTACACGAGGCATCACAACAACGTTTCACCAGGCAACGCCGGTCAACTGCTGTTTGTGTATTAGAGATCGGTTGGAAATTTTCCTCATGTCAGCACTTGTAGGTGTCGCCACCGGCGCCAACCTTGTGTGAATGCTCTGAAGAGCTAATCATTTGCATATCACAGCATCTTCTTCCTGTCGGTTAAATGTTGCGTCTGTAGCACGTCATCTTCGTGGTGTAGCAATTTTAATGGCCAGTAGTGTTCGTCATCTGCATGGAGCAACACTTCCTCTTGCATGGCATTTCAGGTGTCCACGACAGCATACTTTCTTCCTGGGATACGCTGGTCGCGAGATATGCCATCTCCTGCAACAGCTCAGTCTCGAAGTGAAATCGCATGCCCTCCCTTACGATAAGATCAAGTCTAGCTTATTGAAATATATTTTAATTCCTAGCTGCACGTGGTGTTGTGCCAAAATGAATTTTTTCCCTGCCACAAACTTCATGGACAATCTTACTGAGAAAGGACTGCCCATCTCAAGGGCCTGTCTTGCAAATGCAATTTCCAGTGTAGTAACTCTCAGTGTAGACAATTATATGTGGCCTGTTGGTTAGACACTTGATCTGCTGGAGTTGTGGGACAGGTTACTAGAAACTTGCCTTGCTTTTGAGAAATCTCTTCAGTCACCTGCCACTCCGCAGGACGCTTGACAAATTTGCACCACCCGACTACACACTGCCGAGGAAGGCACAACTATAACTGACACACGTTGCGGTGTGGTAGTTGATTAAAACAGTGATTCAGGAAATGGAGAACGAATTTATTTTATTTCCAGTAATGATTACAAAAGTTCTGGTACTTAGATCCGTAGATAACTGGTTCCAGTCGACAATGACCATCTTCAGATCTGCCACTATGTCTTTATTATTGTAGGACATGTTATAAAATAGATCAGAAGATGGTCACTGCTGACCAAAACTAGTAGCCTAAGGCCCCAATGTTTTGTGGTCACTAGTGGAAATAAAAGAAATTCATTCTTAACTATAGTTGAATCACTGTAAGAAGACAGCTGCAGTGGCCTGCATGTAGCAGCTACCTTCACAGGCCTGCTACAGTCAATAATGTTAAACGGTTTTGTAAACATCTCTGTGGCAATTCCTCAGTGTTGCTGGAGTTCTGCAGATGGCTATTGTGTCGCCTGTGGCCATGTGTGCTTCATACTTGAAAGTTGGCAACAGCGCTGCCAGCTGTCAGGTATCAAGCTGTCTTGACTATAGGTGCCACCCACAGCAGATCCCCTCATGCAGTCAGTGCTTCATTAGCCATCAGCAACGCCAGTGTCCTTTCTCACCATTGCACGAACTACTCGCCCTGTGGAAAGTCCAGCCACTGAGCTGCAATATGCCAGGTGGCGATTAAGATGAATGTGGATCCTGCTTGCAGGAACGCCTCGGGTGCTAATGGATATGAAGAGGTGGACCCTTTTCTGGACATCTTGAACAGTGAAGCAGTGCTTTGCCACAGGAGTGACTCGCTGGCCTCAACAGGCTGCAGGGCAACATGGGTTGGTCCATGACCTCATCAACTGGAACTTGCCATTCCAGATGGAGTTGCTTCCATTGAATCTTCCTGACAGCCTGCTGTGCACTTACAGCAACGATCTTGTCAAGATTAATAGGTGTTTTACAACTCCGGTTCAATATCACTTGGCTGACCTGGCTACCAAGACCCTGCTCCTGGAGGCACCATGTACCATTAACCTCTCAGGTATGGATCTCTTTCATGGACTAGGCCTTGACATCAATTACTCTATCCTCAAAATCAATTTGTTGGGTGTTAATGCTCTTTTTCACGAGTTTAATTATGTCTTTTTCCACTGCAACTCAGAGGTCAACGATTTTGAGGCGCACGTGTTCCTCCTTCCATCTGCAATGCTAAAATTCCATAGAGCTAGGAATGTTCCTTTCATGTTCCATGATAAGCTTCAGCTGGAGGTCCAGCAGCTCCAGGATGAGGGTGTCCTCTTGTCGGTGTCCAATAGCCAGTGGACCTCCCCCACTGTCATCACTGAGAAACCCAATGGGGTGCTGCACTTGTGTGGTGATTTTAATTCCACTATTAATATTCAGTTGGTCATAGATATCTATCTCTAGAGTTGAGGAAATCCTCCCTAGTCTAGCCTAATGGGAGGAGTTTTGCTAAGATCTATCTCAGGGGTGCATATCTCCATCTTCTGTTCGAAGAGGGTTCCCACTGTTTCTTGATGATCAACACCCTTTTACGTCTTCTCCAATGCCAAAGGCTACCTTTCTACAATGCCAGAACTCCAGCGATCTTCCAGCAATATCTGCTGGGTCCAGCACATGGCCACTTATTTAGATGACATTCTTGCAGTCAGCAAAGACCTTCACGATCCTTCACCAGGCAAACATAATTTATAACAAAGGCAAATGCTGTTTGTTCTTTCCCCAGGTTGAGTACTAAGGTTACATTTTCAGCACTTCAGGCATTCACCCAACCCCACAATATGTTGAGGTCATTCAAAAGCTGCTGACTCCACCAATACCAGACGATTGAAATTGTTGTTGGGCAACTATAGTTATTAATGTAAATTCATTCTGCATGTAATGGTCATTGCCAAACCCTTACATTACTTCCTATGCAACAATGACCACTGGCACTGGACCTCTGAGTGTGATAAGGCGTTTCAGGATTTGAAATGGGCCCTCCTCAGCCCTCCGAGCCTCATA
The DNA here is from genome assembly GCF_021461385.2 of Schistocerca piceifrons. Lineage (NCBI taxonomy): Eukaryota > Metazoa > Arthropoda > Insecta > Orthoptera > Acrididae > Schistocerca > Schistocerca piceifrons. The sequence continues at coordinate 123,999,053 of NC_060145.1, forward strand.
GTGTATGACCCCACCAAGCCTCTCTGCCTAGCCACAGATGCAATGAAATGTAGAGTCGGCGCAGTTTTTTCTCCTTACCATAGACGCCTTTGAGTGTCCTATTGCCTTTGTGTCCAAGACCTTATTCGCAGACCAATGCAGTTTTAGTCAAATTGAGAAAGAGGCACCTGCCGTCATCAGCGGGATCAAAAAATTCGAAGATTATGTCAATGATCGCCATTTCACTCTCTTTACTGATCACAAGCCCTTACTATTCCTTTTTAAGGAGTCAGGCATCATTATGACAAGAACGGCATTCCACCTGCATCAGTTGGTCCTTTTCTTGTTTGATTTCAGTTATGACATCCAGTTCCATTCTATAGACCTCCTTTCATGTCTGCCTCTAGAAGGGATCCACCCCTTGGCATTAGTGCTGAAGTCTGCTTTCATCTTTACAACATAGCTGCAGAACCTGTGGTCAGTTTGCCATTGTGTCCATAACCCATCATGAGCCATGTCGCCAAGGAGAAATTGGGTAGCTGTATGACTCTTGGCAGTTACATCAGTCTGATGTCCAGCTGTACTGGCATCACCACTATGAGCTCCCCACACTCAACAGGGTGCTCTCAATCCATGGAGATGACAATCACATCAAGGTCTTCATCCCAGCAGCTCTTCAGCAGTGTACCTTGTCTTTATTGCACGCCAGGCACTGGGGCCTGGTCTTCATCATCAGGCATCTGGTCCACCTACATGTGTCCTGGAGGGGCATGCATGTGGCATTCACCTGCACGATTGAGGTCTGATCAACATGCTAAGGCAAGCAGGTGGCTCTTCCAAATGATTTTTTTCCATGGCCAGATACACTCCTGGAAATGGAAAAAAGAACACATTGACACCGGTGTGTCAGACCCACCATACTTGCTCCGGACACTGCGAGAGGGCTGTACAAGCAATGATCACACGCACGGCACAGCGGACACACCAGGAACCGCGGTGTTGGCCGTCGAATGGCGCTAGCTGCGCAGCATTTGTGCACCGCCGCCGTCAGTGTCAGCCAGTTTGCCGTGGCATACGGAGCTCCATCGCAGTCTTTAACACTGGTAGCATGCCGCGACAGCGTGGACGTGAACCGTATGTGCAGTTGACGGACTTTGAGCGAGGGCGTATAGTGGGCATGCGGGAGGCCGGGTGGACGTACCGCCGAATTGCTCAACACGTGGGGCGTGGGGTCTCCACAGTACATCGACGTTGTCGCCAGTGGTCGGCGGAAGGTGCACGTGCCCGTCGACCTGGGACCGGACCGCAGCGACGCACGGATGCACGCCAAGACCGTAGGATCCTACGCAGTGCCGTAGGGGACCGCACCGCCACTTCCCAGCAAATTAGGGACACTGTTGCTCCTGGGGTATCGGCGAGGACCATTCGCAACCGTCTCCATGAAGCTGGGCTACGGTCCCGCACACCGTTAGGCCGTCTTCCGCTCACGCCCCAACATCGTGCAGCCCGCCTCCAGTGGTGTCGCGACAGGCGTGAATGGAGGGACGAATGGAGACGTGTCGTCTTCAGCGATGAGAGTCGCTTCTGCCTTGGTGCCAATGATGGTCGTATGCGTGTTTGGCGCCGTGCAGGTGAGCGCCACAATCAGGACTGCATACGACCGAGGCACACAGGGCCAACACCCGGCATCATGGTGTGGGGAGCGATTTCCTACACTGGCCGTACACCACTGGTGATCGTCGAGGGGACACTGAGTAGTGCACGGTACATCCAAACCGTCATCGAACCCATCGTTCTACCATTCCTAGACCGGCAAGGGAACTTGCTGTTCCAACAGGACAATGCACGTCCGCATGTATCCCGTGCCACCCAACGTGCTCTAGAAGGTGTAAGTCAACTACCCTGGCCAGCAAGATTTCCGGATCTGTCCCCCATTGAGCATGTTTGGGACTGGATGAAGCGTCGTCTCACGCGGTCTGCACGTCCAGCACGAACGCTGGTCCAACTGAGGCGCCAGGTGGAAATGGCATGGCAAGCCGTTCCACAGGACTACAACCAGCATCTCTACGATCGTCTCCATGGGAGAATAGCAGCCTGCATTGCTGCGAAAGGTGGATATACACTGTACTAGTGCCGACATTGTGCATGCTCTGTTGCCTGTGTCTATGTGCCTGTGGTTCTGTCAGTGTGATCATGTGATGTATCTGACCCCAGGAATGTGTCAATAAAGTTTCCCCTTCCTGGGACAATGAATTCACGGTGTTCTTATTTCAATTTCCAGGAGTGTACTTTGGCCCTTTGTTCTAGGATCCATCTGTAGTTTGCTGGCTCAATCATGGGGAACTCTTGGCTGACCACCATCGATGCTGGTAGTGGTTTTCCCTATATTGCCCACACACCCAACAAGCACGCTGGACAAACTATCCTCAAACTACTACTAATAACATTGCTTTAAAACAAGCGTTCAGTGCATAGTGTTGTGGAATGGGGAAAAAGCCGCAAACTGGCGTTCATAAGAAGAAGAACAACACCAAAAATGCAACAGGAGCGTAATATGTAGGAAATTGTCCACGCAACCTGCCACTGATGATGCCTTGCAGAAGATAAAGGCGAAACGCGTATGGCACTACAATTGTGTTTTATTCAGTTGCTGTCAGACGGTCCATAAGTAAAAATTATTAATATACCGTAATATTACACGCAACTGAGGAAGACAGAACTATAAAAGTTGAAGATACCCTCAAACTATTTCAGATTTTTTCTATTGCTTCGCTCCTTGAAACATTTGTTACTCACAGTGCCCCCCCCCCCTCCCCCATTAGCTTCTGCAGAATTTACCATCCATACAGTACCCTTCCACTCTGTCTCCAATCGTCTGGCTGAATATTTTGTCTATATGTTTAAAACAAACCCACCTGAACTCCACTGGCATCGCCCCTCTTCCTGGCATCATACTGTTCAAGCTCCCAGGAGTGAAATTAAAATTCAAAGTGAAAGGTAAGTTTCACTGATGACATGGATGTGAGGAAAAATTACGGATCTGCTGGAGGGAATGAAAAGTTTGATGAGTACAGAACTGGAATAAGAGTAAATCGAAGAAAGACGAAAGTAATGAGAACTAGCAGAAATGAGAAGTCCGAGAAACTTAACATCAGTATTGCTGGCCGCGAAGTAGATGAATTTAAGGAATTCTGTTATCTAGACACCAAAATTAACCATGACGGACGGAGCAAGGGGGACGACAGAAGCAGACTACCACTGGCAAAAGGCGTATTCCTGGGTAAGACAAGTCTATTAGTATCAACATAGGCCTTCATTTGAGAAAGAAATTTCTGAGAATGTACGTTTAGAGCACATAATTGTATGATAGTGAAACGTGGAGACTGGAAAAGAAGGGAATCGAAACATTTGAGATGTGGTGCTACAGATGGCTGGTGAAAATTAGGTGAACTGGTGAGGTAAAGAATTAGTGGGGAGGGGGGTTCTGCATAAAATCGGAGAGGAAATGAATAGATAGAAGGACTGACAAGAAGAAGGGACAGGACGATGGGACATCTGTTATGACATCAGAAAATAACTTCCATCGTACTAGAGGGAGCTGTAGAGGAAAACAGAGATTGGAATACATTCAGCGAGGACGTAGGTTGCAAGTTGAGTTGAAGAGGTTGAAGCAGGAGAGGAATTCGAGAAGGGCCGCTTCAAACCAGTCAGAAGACTGACGACTTAAAATATATATATATAGCAGCCATCTTCCTTGCAGGCGACAGTTTACTTCCAGTGGGCTTCCTGGGCCAGGCGTCGAAAACAGTCACATTGCATCATCCACGAGCTCATTTAGGAGCCGTCACTGTGTCCTCATCGCAGTGCGTTTCCGACTTTCTGTTCCAGATCTTCAAACGTGATTGTACCTCGAAGACGACATGGGTCTGATGGGGTGACCCAACTTCGAAGTTGTAATTAATCTCATTTCGTTTCGTTATCAGCTTCGCTGAACTTAGATTCTTGACCGAGGCTTTGGTAAGTCCCTTCAGGACTCTTATTCTGGCACACTGAGTGCCAAGGCTCGTAGTGGTGAACACTCTGTGTGTATTGTGCCTTTGTCGGCCTTCTGCTGCTGTAAGTGTTCATTCTGAAGAAGAGTTATTTTGGTTTAATGACGGGTTACAAACCAACCACAGTCAGAGAACGTCGTGTTAATTGTGAATTAATAAATTTTAAGTTCACTGTGCACCTGGACTTTATTTTCTTTGTCTTCCTTCCTGCTGTTGCAGTGTTAATAACACAATAATTTCATGTGGCTCAATAGCCTGGTGCGACCACCAGTGTATTAATCAACATGAAACGACTGACGAACTGCGAGTCCACTGAACTGGTTATTATGAACTGTTCTTATATTGAGGTGTTACGCTCTGTGGGTGACTGAAATATTTTGTGTTTTACCAGTAATAATCAAAGTAGACAAGATTCTCAGACAGCAGTCCTGAAAAGGGAATGGAATTACGGAAAAGCAGCTTGTAGAGGGCCACTCTGGGATTTGAAATCTCTGCACACGGATGAGAGACCAGCGCCTTCATCACTGCATCAGATCACTCGTTCTCTATTCGTGACGCGTTACAGAGATCGCGCTGGGGTTTTGCGAGCGAGGTCATCTTGCGTTTCCTAATGTGTTTCAGATAAACGACGCTAGTATCAGCATACAGGCGCAATAGAGATGAAAAACATTAGCAGGTACAAAAAGTATCAACTGCAGACCTTAACGCTCTTGTCTGAGCAACATGGCAGAAACACTTGCTTTCTTATTCACTCAATCATTCAGCCAATTTCCCGAAATCCTTCTCAGCAGCAAGAACTGGACTCTGAAATAACCTTCCGCATTATATTAGAGAACTGAATATTATCTCCAGCTTCAGAAGACAGCTAATCAAATACCTATTAAAGCAACAATATGTTGTCTCAGTACGGACTCGTTACCCTTGTAAATCTCTCTTTCCAACAGCCGACGCAGTTTCCTCGAATTTCCTTTCCTCAGAACTCGCCGTATCAGAAAACATCAATTTTGTTCACCTATAAATTCGTCATATATCTGACACTATGTTTATTGCTATTATTGTCATTATTGCTATCGTTATTATTATTATTATCATCATTATTATTACCATTATCACTATTAGTGACACCAGCTGAAGTAGTTAGAGATTGCCATTATTAACTTTATTAGTTCAGAGGTAGTATAACTTACTCACAACGCCAATCCAGACACTCAAATCATTTTAATACTATTTGTCATACTAAAATTGTTCTTAGTTAACTATGATGTAAAAAAGATACTGTATATGCGAAACCCTTGTCCGATGTACGAAGGAACAGATTAAATAAATAAATAAACTGGTCGCGAATCGCAATGTTGCAAATGACTGAGCCTGTGGAAGATGTCGAAAGTATTTAATGAGTAATGGCACAAGGATATTACCAACTATTCAGAGCAGTTTCATCTTAGACCGTTACAGGCCGCGGTCAACTGTTGTCAGTTGTTTTCACCTTGCATAATTCGATTAGGAAAGAGAAACTAAATGTAGTAGATGAGTTTCGCTGTTAGGGAGCAAAGTAGTTGATGACAGAGGGAATCGAAAACAAAGGCTGGCAACAACGAGAAAAGAGTATCTAAAAGGACAGATATTTGATAACATCGAATATTATATTGTCAGTATCCAAAACTCATTAAATTTTGTCCGAAATTATTATTTGAATTAAAGCTACATACCAAAATATGTCCTAAAACAAGGAAAAGTTCGTAAAATGGCCTCAGCTCCCAAAGGAATACCAATTCCTAATAAATGAGAGCTGCGACTACTGTAGCATAATTGGAAAACCAAGAGGGAAAATTTCGCGATGAAAATAATACCAGAAGACGCCAGATCGCCTTGGTACAAAGTGATAAACCGGACAATAGCGACCAACTCCATCCAGTTAAAACCGTGAGCCGCATGTGGAAATTGTATGCGGAGGACACAACCGAACATCGTTTTGAGTGCCCGAAATTTCTCGCGAAATGGCACACGGCAATGAACATGAGTCGACGTACGAAATATACAGGTTTACCAGAATGGAAATCCAGCAACATGCGTCATAGCACACACAATTCATATAATTTTTGGACTTAAATTAACGGACAACTTACCGTATCTGGCATACTTATGGGATGAAAGCGAGACATCCTGAAAACAGGCTTTTGTAAGCTAATTTTCTCAAGATTCCAGTCTATAGAGCTTGTGATAATATTTTTAATATTTTGATATGAAATCTCACGCAAAAAAGAAATGTAATATGAATTCTATAAAAGTGTCAAGTAAGGAATGACTCAATGGACAATTTCTTGCAGATTTCCATACAAAATACTGAAATGTGAGCGTGTTGCAATGTATATATATATATAAAATGAGTTTGTTTTCTGATATTGCATTGAAAGGAGTCTACTGAGGCACACTTGTATCTGGCACACTTGTATCTGGCACCCGAATATGATAATAACATTAATGTAAACTAAAATGAAACTATTATATTATAAAGGCTATATGTCTCTGACAGGCTTTGTAAAGCGGATCGCTGACTGTGCACGACCGCAGGGCCAAAGATACTGCTTCATGTCTGAGATTGTAGTGTTGGGGTAAGAGAGCGCTTGGCGAGCAATTGTAGGTAGTTGTCTGTGAGCGAAAGAGGATGGAGTAGGCAGAAGTTGTGGTGTGCTCTGTGAAGCCACCAAGTGTTAGATTAATATAGGAATTACGAGAACATGGAAGCAGAAGCCTTCACGCAAGCAAGGTAAAGAAGTTAAATAATTATGACTTTCGTTTTGCCAGTGCGTTAGTATAGATGAGTTGGCTGATAACTGTCAGTTGTTGAATAACCCCAGAATGTACGTAAATTGATTTGATAAAAAGGCTAGTTAGATATTTCCCTTTTGTAATATTTGGTAACACAGATATGTGTAATCTGATGAGTTGTATTTATGCCTTTTTAGTGAGGTTAGGTAATACGTGCTGTACAAATCTCATTGTTTGTGGATCAATTTGTAAATATGATGTAATTTTCTGAGTAATGTAATTTCAGTTGTCAGATGTTTTGAAAAGCCAAACTTAACTTGGAACGTAATTCCACAAAAAGAAAAACTGTATTAGCGATTCGCTACAATCAGTGCCGCCTGCCTCTCCAGGTCATATGTTTTTCAAAGACATTGGATTTTTCTAAAGTGTTTTCAGTTATAAGAACGTAGGCTTCCACGTCCGGTGTCATAGTGATTAAAATTCTTCTGGGTATTATGCTGCGTCATTGCTAAAAACAAACAACAATAATAAACTAAAACGGACGTTTCGGCCGAATTGCAACGGCCTTCCTCAGGGCACGACTATTATCAGCCAAAAGAATTCCATGTACATTCCAAAATATTACGGTCTGCACTGCACACCGCTGAAGCTGTAGCTAGCATATTTATATTTTTTTTATAAGAGACCAGAATATATCGCGTTCCACCGTTGCTGCTTTAGAGGTAAGACAGTTCAATTTATTTGTTATGTGCACAGGGACCAAAGTTATCAGTTTTGAACATGGTCAGAGGATTCAGTATCTAATGGGCTGAACGTATTTTGCGGTGACTGTATTTCTTTATTGGTATTGGGAGTTGCATTGCTCAATCAGTTCGTATAAAGTTTTGCTAACAATAACACCGAGTAAGCACACCACTTGCAGTTACAACACGGTACACGATAACTACAGTTTAGTATCCATTCCACAGTCATGCATTTATTCAATAATATTTAAAGAAAGTTACATAATTTGTTTGTTATTTGTATACGCACTCACTTAAGTGCCTCAAATAATATTTTAAACTACCGTTACAACGTGAAATTGTAAAGGCTAAAAAAGATAAAAAAAAATTAGATTCCTTTCTTTGCGTTCTTGAAAATACCTTTAAAAAAGAAACCTATATCTACTAAGCGTGGAAATGCATTGTTTTTGCGACTGATTATGTCATACCTCGTATACCTATTTTGCACTCCTGGCGCCCCTGTCAGTTTGGTACCGTAAGCGGCCGCTTGTGTCGCTTCAGTCTAAAACCGGCCGTAACTGCATGTGAAGCATAGCTCTACAATAATATTGTGCCAATAAATTGCGCGAAAGTGCGACGCCGCGGTCGGCACAATATTGTTGCGCAGTATTTATGTACTGGTTAGAGCTCTGCGTTCACGGCGAACATATCGACGACCGCCAAAGTCGCACTCGTCTGTATTGCGATTCAGCTGCCTGCCTTGCAAAATGCAAACAAATTATGCAGAAAGGGCGAAACAGGTCCGAGACCCTTTCTATGAATATTTCGATGTATCATGGAGTCTTTTATGGCAGCACAGATTCGTAAACCACAGTAACAGCCAATTACAAATTCAACGAGTATACTGTATAATTTATCGTGTACATGTGCTGTTTTCTATGTTTTTTCATTCTAACTACTGGTGCAAACGAAATAAAACATTTACGCTGATTGAAAACTTAATTGATGTTGTTTGTACTGTGAGAAATACTGCAAGAAAATTTTAACATGTACGCTCACTGGGCAGCTGACCTATCTTTATTTGTCCATCTGAGAACTGCTACGAGTAAAATAAAACTTTCTGTTCACCGTCATCACACCATGATCTTCCATTTTCTCTGTGATTGTTTACAAGCACGTATCTGGTGACCCCTGGTCAAACTTAATTTCTTCAAAGTATTGCAACGTGATTTCATATAAAACTTCCAGCAGACTTCCTGATCTCTTACCAACAACTACATTTCAGTTCCTTGTGGAAATTTGTTCGGAACACATCAGAGTGGAATCTAGGATTTTGTTCGGGGGCGGGGGCTGAGCTCGTATAAATTTTGTTTCATCTTGCTGCCTCCAGATTGAACGAAGGGGTTTTCTGTATCTATTATAATACCAACTATAACGGTGACAAAATTTTTGAGACTGTTTAATCTGAAACCTGAATTGCAAAGAATCTCTCTCTCTGTTTCTTTTTTGAGATTATGGAGAAAAAGGCTTGCGGGAGGGGGGAGGCTGCGTCCCCACAGCCCCCTCCCGCTATATTCGCCTTTGGATGGCGTCGAATTTTTCTTTGGTGTCGGTAGGAACTGACCTGTACTACGTAATAGCACCCTTACTTGGTACAATGTATTGCGCAGTATATTAAGCGAACACCCATATTAAAAGCTCTGCAGTCTTCTGCGATATAGGGCACAAACCGTCATTATCAATCTACCTTGTTCAACGTTACTGCATAAATATCGACGCCTGAAGGATCATTTGAGGCAAGAAGGCTGCTGGCACTGTAAATAAAGATGTGGAGGAAAGTAGATAGTAGGAATTGAGAAGACAAGGTGAGGAACCAGAAGCGTTATTAGAAGATGAAGCGGGGCCATTTCTCGAGAAGTCAGTGCTTACATCACGAAGTAACTTAAGGCATGGTCAACGAAAGGAGTGAAGAAGAAGATGTCAGCTAACGGGCGGTGTCAGAGTGGAAAGCGATAGCTACTCACAAGGGAACCACCCCATCGCACCCCCCTCAGATTTAGATATAAGTTGGTACACTGGATAGGCCTTGAAAAACTGAACACAGATCAATCGAGAAAACAGGAAGAAGTTGTATGGAACTACGAAAAAATAAGCAAAATATACAAACTGAGTAGTCCATGTGTAAGATAGGCAACATCTAGGCTAACGTCAGCTCAGGAGTGCCGTGGTCCCGTGGTTAGCGTGAGCAGCTGCCAAGCGAGAGATCCTTGGTTCAAATCTTCCCTCCAGTGAAAAATTTAATTTATGTATTTTCGCAAAGTTATGATCTGTCCGTTCGTTCATTGACGTCTCTGTTCACTGTAATAAGTTTAGTGTCTGTGTTTTGCGACCGCACCGGTAAACCGTGCGATTAATAGACGAAAGGACGTGCCTCTCCAATGGGAACCGAAAACATTTGATCGCAAGGTCATAGGTCAACCGATTCCTCCACAGGAAAACGCGTCTGATATATTCTATACGACAGAGGTGACGGCATGTGCGTCACATGACAGGAATATGTTGTCGACCCACCTAACTTGTACACTTGGCGAATGGGTAAAAAGATTCTTTTACCTTACCCGATTTCGGTTTTCTTGTGGATGTGATAATCACTCCCAAAAGTGATGAAAACATAAGAGTATGTCACATAAACTGAAAATACAAAATTAAACTTTTCACTGGAGGGAAGTCTTGAACCAAGGACCTTTCGCTCCGCAGCTGCTCACGCTAACGACTTTTTTTTCTTTTTTTTACCACTTGTTTGTTTTTCTCTCTATCCACTTTTTTATCCATCCTTTTTCCCCAGCAATCCAATTTTTACTAACCACTTTTATTTTATTTTTATTTATTATTTTTTTTGTTGTATTTTTAGGATGGTCAGGGCGTGGTACACGCCGCACTAGCAGTGGGGTCTGTTCACCCCTTTTTCATGTTCCCTGTTGGGTCATAGCACTAAGTGTGCAGAAATCAACACAATATTTCCATTCTCCGATGTAAGAAAGACAAAGAAAACTCTTCTCTGAGTAGAAACTGAACACTGATAAAAAAAAAACTTAACAATTCTTCTCGAATCACACAGATTCTTTGGAAGTCGAAAACGAGTAATTTTGAACAAAATGTTTTGAAAAAAAAATATGTTCCGTAAGCAAGGTAATAGTAAATAATAATAAGAAACCAAGTGACTTTTAATTTTCTTCTGTTCGTTCTCGTTCAAGGTGTTATAGTGGTTCCACATATTTAACCAACACCCATTCGTTCAAAAATGATCTTCAGCATGTTGCCGTAGTGCTTCTTGTGGTTGCGATACGTGCTGATTTTTGCATATTCACACTTCATGCAAACGCGGAAGTCTATCTCGTTGTCCGACCCAAGTGTGGGATGACATAACTGACATATTTTCGCAGTAACCAGCTAATGGCGTTGGTTTTTAATTTCGGAAAGTATGTCATGTCTGGTCTCAGGAGGAGCGATGGCGTTATATATTCCGTAGAGGATCTGGTGAGAAAGGCGATTTGTTGCCTGATCCAATTCCAGTTACGCGCATTGCCACCACAGGTGAATCTGTGGCTGAGTGTATCCACCAGATTGCATTTTCCACAAAGGTGTGTCTGGTTTAAACCGATCCCATATAGTCTCTCGTTGGTGCTGATGACATTATTAACTGTTTTGTACCATGCGGAAATAGCGTCTGTAGATAGCCCGGCATAGTTGATGTTCCGCCATACAGCTTTCCAGTCACAATTTGGGAATTTCGTTTCAATTTTGTTTCTACCCTCATTTAACTTCCTTTCAAGTATGATGTCGCGCGCTGCGATACGTGTGTTGCTTCTCATTTCGTCACTAAGATAACTTGCTTCGAGGAAAAAGTTCCTCACATACCGCAGACGGGCATTGATTCTTCGCACATCAATCGGTGCTTGCAGGCTATGGGGTGTCACAGCCTCAAAGAGCTTTGCGGTTATACGAGGTGCGGCTAGAAAAAAACCGGACTGATGCTGGAAAAAACATTTATTTACAATTATTTACAATTTCATGTTATCTCCTTCAATGTACTCTCCTCCTCGGTCTCTACACCGCTCCATACGAATTTTCCACTGTTCATAGCAATGCTGCAGATCATTTTCGGTAAGTCCATACATTACTTCCGTCGCTTTTTCTTTTACTGCTTCAACAGTCTCAAATCTAGTTCCTTTCAAAGCTGACTTGACTTTAGGGAAAAGAAAAAAGTCACAGGGGGCCAAATCAGGTGAGTAGGGTGGATGATCTAAGATGGGAATGTTGTGTTTTGCCAAAAACGTCTTCACTGACAACGCACTGTGAGCTGGGGCATTGTCTTGGTGAAGGATCCATGACTTTTTTCTCCACAAATCGTTCCGTTTTCTCCGTACTCGCTCACGTAGGGTAGCCAGGACGCTAATGTAGTAATGCTGATTCACTGTTTGTCCCTCTGGTACCCAATCAATGTGCACAATCCCTTTGATGTCAAAAAAACAATCATCATTGCCTTGAATTTCGATTTTGACGTTCGTGCTTTTTTTTTTGTCGTGGAGAACCAGGAGTTTTCCAATGCATCGATTGGCGTTTAGTTTCGGGATCGTAAGTAAAAAACTACGATTCATCGCAAGTAATAACATTTTGTAAGAAGGTGGGATCACTTTCAATGTTTTCCAGGATGTCAGAACAAATCATTCTTCGGCGTTCCTTCTGTTCAATTGTGAGACACTTTGGAACCATTTTTGAACACACTTTGTTCATGTTGAAACTTTCATGAAGAATCTGCCTAATACTTTCCTTGTCAACTCCTGTTAACTCAGACACTGCTCTGATTGTTAAACGGCGATCTTGTCGAACAAGTTTACCGATTTTTTCAATGTTTGCATCAGTTTTTGCTGACAATGGTCTGCCAGTGCGAGTGTCATCACTGGTGTCTTGGCGGCCATCTTTAAACCGTTTAAACCACTCAAACACTTGTGTTCGCGATAAACAATCATCGCCGTACACTTGTTGTAACATTACAAACGTTTCACTTGCAGATTTTCCTAGTTTGAAACAAAATTTGATGTTAACACGCTGTTCTTTCTGTACACTCAACATTTTCCGACGCACAGAGAAAACGTCAACTACTTAAAACAGACGCCATGGGCAGATTAAGTGCAGGAGGCAGATGAAACTCGAGCAGTAGGCGGAGCGAGAGTCACGTGACAGGCCACGCGACTTTCATCCTTATTGCATTCGTTTTATTGTTTCACCAGTACTAGTCCTGTTTTTTTCTAGCCACACCTCGTACGTTATGGAAGTTCTCTGAGTATATGGAAAGTCCGTTTGAGGAACAGAGCAGACGCTTTATTGCGAATATCCACCAAACCGAGGCCCCCGTTTCTGACATCCAGTATAACGGTAGTCGCACCAACCCTGAATATGTCTCCTCGCCATAAATAATTGGTAACAGTGGACATGATGACGGGACCACGGCGGTCCTCGGCTTACGTTAGCCTACATGTTGCATATGTTACACATGGACCACTCAGTTTGTATATTTTGTTTATTTTTTCGTAGTTCCACGCAACTTCTTCCTGTTTTCTCGATTGATCTGTGTTCAGTTTTTCAAGGCCTATCCACTGTGCCAACTTATAACTAAATCTGAGGGGGGGTGCGATGGGGAGGTTCCCTTGTCAGAAACTGAAGAGAAAATCTCAACACTGGGAAAGTCACCATGCTGGGACCTATTTCGAGGGAGAACAACTGTTCTTTCTATTAATGTGTGATTGTTTTCGAAACATCAGGGACTATATAACCGCATATGTTCAGGAACTCGTTTCCATAGGAGCACGTTGCAAGTTCATGTCTGGGGAGTTTGGTCGCCAGCGGAAGTGTTCAAACTCAGAAGAATGTTGTGGAGCCACTCTGCAGCAATTCTGGACGTGTGGGGTGTCGCGTTGTCCTACTGGAATTGCCCAAGTCCTCGGAATGCACATCGACATGAATGGATGAAGGTGATCACACAGGATGCTTACGTATGTGTCGCCTGTCACAGTCGTATCTAGACGTAACAGGGGCCCCATATCACTCCAACCGCACACGCCTCACACTGTTACAGAGCCTCCACCAGCTTGAACAGTCGCCTGCGACATGCATGGGCCACGGATTCATGATGTTGTCTGCATACCCGTGCACGTTCATCCGCTTGATACAGTTTGAAACGAGACTCGTCCGACCAGGCAGCATAGGCAGCGTGTTTCCCGTTATCAACAGTCCAATGTCGGTATTGACGGGCCCAGGCGAGGCGTAAAGCTTTGTGTCGTGCAGTCATCGAGAGTACACGACTGGGCCTTTCGCGCCGAAAGCCCATATCGATTATTTTTCGTTAAATGGTTCGCAGCTGATACTTGTTGATAACGCAGCATTGAAATCTGTAACAATTGCACTTCTGCGCGTTGAACGGTTCTCTTCAGTCGTCGTTCTTGCAGGGTCTTTTTCCCGCCTGATATTCACGGTACACACATGAAATGGTTGTACGGGAAAATCCCCACTTCCATCGCTACCTCGACGATGCTGTGTCCCATCGCTCGTGGGCCGACTATAACACCACGTTCAGACTAACTTAAATATTGATAACCTGCCATTCTAGCAGCAGTAACCGACATAACAACTGCGTCAGACACTTGTCTTATACTGGCGTTGCCGACCGCAGCGCCGTATTCTTCCTCTGTACATATCTCTGTATTTGAATAAGCATGTCTATACCAGTTTCTTTGGCGCTTCCGTGTGTAAAGCGTGACGTGGGGACGCCGAAGCAGTGCAGTCGTTGTCGTAATGCGGATAAGGAGTGATTTGTCTGACGTCCATAAGGGCACGATCATTGTCTCTCGGGCCAAGAGAGGAAGCATTTCCGAAACGGCTATGTTTGTAAACAACTCGTATGCCGCGTTGTTAAAATATATCGTGCATGGCAAAATGGCGCTATCAAAAACCGCCGCGGAGGAAACTGTGGTGCACCACGTGCCGTAGATGACCAACTGGACGTCCACTGAGTAGTGACAAGTGGCCTTCTCAGATGAATCACCATTTATGCCCCATCAGACAGATGGCCGTGGCGTGTATGGTCCTGGAACAATCGTCGGAAGTGTCCAAGCCGGAGAGAGTGTTATAGTTTGGGGAATGTTTTCATAGTATTCCCTGGGCGATCTCGTCATTCTGGAATGCACAGTGCGTCATTCTGGAGTGCACAGTGCATCAACACAAGTATGCATCTATCCTTGTCCACCTCTACATGTCGTTTGGTTTTCCTTGGCACAATGGCATCTACCAGGAGGACAACGCAACGTGTCACACAGCTCTCAGTATACGTGCGTCGTTCGAAGAGCACCAGAATGAGTTTACTGTACTCCCCTGGTTACCAAACTGCCCGGATTTAAACCCAGTCGAGAATCTGTAGGACTACCTCGATCGGAATGTTCGCGCCATAGATGACAAACCTAAAAAATCTAGCGCAGCTGGCCACAGCATTGGAGACTGAATGGCTTCACATCCTTATCGCTACCCTCCAGAACCTCAATCACTCTTGATGCACGTCTCGCAGCGGAAGGAATGTTATGGTTCAAATGGCTCTGAGCACCATGGGACTTAACATCTGAGGTCATCGGTCCCCTAGACTTAAAACTACTTAATCCTAACTAACCTAAGGACATCATACACATCCATGCCCGAGGCAGGATTCTAACCTACAACTGTAGCAGCAGCGCGGTTCTGGACTGAAGCGCTTAGAACCGCTCATCCACAGCGGCCGGCGGAATGTTATGTTTTAATGTCCCGTCGACATCGAGTTCATCAAAGACGAAACACAAGCTTTACCAGGATGGGGAAGGAAGTCGGTCATACTCTTTCAGGGGAACAATCTTGACATTTGCCTGGAGCGATTCAGACGAAACATGGACGACCTAAAATCTGTGTGGGTGGATGCGGATTTGGAACGTCGTGTTCCGTAACGCAAGTCCAGTTGCTAACCACTGCGCCACTTCGCTCGTTACGATGTTTAAAGTCAGCTCTACTCAACTAATCATGACGTAGGTCGTTGTGGGCGGCGTGTTCAAAAAATGGCTCTGAGCACTATGGGACTTAACTTCTGTGGTCATCAGTCCCCTAGAACTGCTTGAACCTAACTAACCTAAGGACATCACACACATCCATGCCCGAGGCAGGATTCGAACCTGCGACCGTAGCAGTCCCGCGGTTCCGGACTGCGAGCCTAGAACCACTAGACCACCGCGGCCGGCGGCGGCGTGTTGTTACGTTGTATAAAATAATACTGCACGTTTGAGTTCTTCATGTGATGCTCGCGGGCTAGCTAGTGTTTGAATTATTTTTCGATTATCTGCTCAGTTTTAAAGCTATTGTTGGAATATTCTGTGATCATTATCTGGTTTACGCCGCCTTGTCAGTGGGGCCGATTCTAGAAGAATTTTATTTTCATGAGAAATTTAAAACCATTTAACCTTCTTTTAGCCGGCCGTTGTGGCCTAGCGGTTCTAGGCGCTTTGGTCTGGAACCGCGCGACCGCTACGGTCCCAGGTTCGAATCCTGCCTCGGGCATGGATGTGTGTGATGTCCTTAGATTAGTTAGGTTTAAGTAGTTCTAAGTTCTAGGGGACTGATGACCTCAGATGTTAAGTCCCATAGAGCTCAGAGCAATTTGAACCATTTTTTGACAGGCACTTAGGGCGATTTGGAAAATAAAGATCTGTTTTAAGATAAATGTTATTTTTGCTGGACAAATCCATTAGCATGCTCCCACTACCTAATTCAGTCGTTCTGTATCATTATACCATACGTATTTCCATTAAGATGGATCACAAATCCAGTTTTGTTCTTACCTTTTCCAAAAACTTCCGAACACTTTTCTGCCCTTCCTGCTCATACTGTGCATTTCAGTATGAATAGCAGTTCGATAATCTTCAAGCACGCTACACTATTTTGGATGAGCCGTTGATGCGCTTTAATGAAGTAAGTGACGTTTAGGTCCGGTCGACAGCTATGTTATTTATAATCTCAGACTTTCAGAAGATCTGTTCACGTGAATGAGTCCTCCAGTGGTCGCGTGGGTTACACACGTAAAAATCATTTGTGAAATTTCCAGAAAATCTGATTTTCGGATAACAACAATGTTTCAAGCCTCTTTGTAAGACGAATTGTTGCCATACCCTTTCAGTTTTGTGCGAGCCCTGGTCGCGTGTGGTTGTGTCACAGACCTCCCGCAAAGTCGGCGATCTACCACCGCACTCCACACGAGAGATCAGTATTTGGTACGTTTTTCCACTTTCATTGTTAAACTACTGCCCTGACACAACATACTTCCCCCATCGCCATGCCATGCTGCGTGAGTGTGAGGAGGGGAAGAGGGGGAAACTGCATTTGAACGGCAATGCAGCTGCGCTGCGCATGATTTGCATTTTTTTAATATTTCACTTTTCCCAGCAACATAGATCACAAACAATGCAAATTGACAGTATTATTTAATAATTTTTGGTGCGCTGAAACCGTAATAAAGATTTTATTTGGTTGAAACTGTCAGCATATGGGCAGACACAGATTTTTGCACTTAACGTTGCCACATAGTTGTGACTTATTTAGGCCGGCCGCTGTGGCCGAGCGGTTCTAGACGCTTCCGTCCGGACCCGCGCTGCTGCTACGGTTGCAGGCTCGAATCCTGACTCCGGCATGGATGTGTGTGATGTACTTAGGTGGAACGTCCCCTTTGAAAAATTATACGAGACTGTGCTTACACTGACACACAATATTTTTTTAGCGCAACGCAATCTGACTATCAGAAATCCCTGCAAAAGAATGGCCCTGACTAACATTAACCTATACCTTTCACAAATCACTTACCTCACAAAAATCTTCGTTACTCAAGCTACTGCAATACAGCGAGCGCCACTACTGCCAGCTAAATAAAAGATTCAAACTACGGAAGGCACTAACTACTGATAGGCGTAGTTAGCAAATGAAAGATTTTAATAGAGAACAAACAATGTATTTACCTTAATAGTCATAATATATATAGCAGTTCATGACATCCAGTCTTACAAATTTCAAAACTCCGCCATCTCCCTCCCCACATCCACCACTGCTGGTGGCTCACCTCCAACGTCGCAACGCTATGCTCTGTTAACAGCCAACAGCCCAACACTACAATGGCGAATATTACAACAATGCCACCCAGCCACAGACTGCACACAGCACAGCCAGTGATTTTCATATAGAGCGCTACGTGGCGTTACCAATATAAAAACCTAAACAGCCTACTTACATTTCGAATCCTGACTCCTGCATGGATGTGTGTGATGTACTTAGGTTAGTTAGGTTTAAGTAGTTCTTAGTCTAGGGGACTGATGACCTCAGATGTTAATTACCATTGTGCTTAGAGCCATTTGATTTTGACTTATTTAGTTTCATAATCGGAAACGCTCTTTGGCACACATATATTAATAGAAATATTACATATCTTTTCAAACCTCATTATGGAGACATGGAAACTCTACTGAGGAAGAAGAAGACATCCTGGACAATTTTAACGTAAAAGGATTTGTGTTTAAACCGGAAACAACCTTGCAGATCAAGAAGTTGCATCCGCACAAACACAAGAGCGCTTTCAGATGAAACGGGAAACAGTCTCGAAAACAGATGTAAGAATGGCACTGCCCTCAAACGTTTAGGAAACTATCCTTATAAATCTTTCAAGGCCACAACGAATTCTTCAAGCGATCGCGCTTTCTTTAACGTCAGTGGGCTTAGGGAACCGGACTGTATTTGTCAGAATAACGCGATTTGCTTTTTAAATACCTCCCTATCAAATCAGAAATAAGTTGTTTCTCACCTTGCGATGTCTTACTATGGGCGGTGTGCAGTGACGTGCCCTTGGAATGCGAGGTCTGCAATCCATTCCAGATATTCTAATTTTCGTCCCTGCACTCCTTTTTCCTTCATAAATTCAACAACAGCGAGATTTAAATCGCAAATCGTTGCAGGCACGCCCCTTGACTTAACGAATGTACCTTGCAGTGCCATATAAAGTCTCCGTACTCTACATTCAGTTCCATCGAAAATTGTTACAACTGACCGTGGAATCATGCGTGCTACTTCAGAATTTTTTCTGTTTGTTCTTCACGTGCTGCATGCCTCTAAAATTAGCACGAAGTGCTTCTTGGTGTAAAAACAATGAATTCCGTCTATCGACTGCTCTAATTTTTTGCCCTTTCATTGTTAATTAAATCGCCGGCCGGAGTGGCCGTGCGGTTCTAGGCGCTACAATCTGGAAATCAGCGACCGCTACGGTCGCAGGTTCGAATCATGCCTCGGGCGTGGATGTGTGTGATGTCCTTAGGTTAGTTAGGTTTAATTAGTTCTAAGCTCTAGGCGACTGATGACCTCAGAAGTTAAGTCGCATAGTTCTCAGACCCATTTGAACCATTTGTTAATTAAATCCTTAAATTCTTTCTGCACGGTACTGTAGCAAAATTTGCCGTAACCATCGCTTCTGTGACTGCATAATATATATACTGAGAATTCTCACCCCTCTCTTCTGTTATTCCCATTCATTTTTAACGCTTGTGCCTCTTGTGTAAACAGCCACTTGAACAGTCAACGTCCTTCATATCAAGAACAAACAGCAAAGGATAAACAGAGTTGAGGTCACGATCCTGTCGAACTGAAGCGGAGTTCTGCTGACAGAAATATGCCACACCGCAATCCTAAACGAAATGTCGCGCCGCGCCGGGTATTTCCGAGAAGGACCGAGCAAAGCCGATTGAGGCCGAGCTTTGGCCCGCATGTTGCCGTCACACCTGACACCTGTCCAGTTAGGCGTGCCCTGGCCGGCCCTGTTTCAGAATGTATTAACGTGTGAAATGGTCGTGTAGTTTCGTTAAATTTTCGAAACAACATGGATCAGAGGCGAGAAGTTGGAATTCACGGAGTACACAGAGAAAGTTCAAAGAAGGGCAGCACGTTTTGTATTATCGCGAAATAGGGGAGAGAGTGTCGCTGAAATTACACATTATTTGGGGTGGACATTTTTAAAACAATGGCGTTTTTCGTTGCGGCAGAATCTTTTCACGAGATTTGAATTACTTATTTTCTCCTCTGAACGCGAAAATATTTTGTTGGCGCCGACCATCACTGGGAGAAAAATGGAAATCAGAGCTCGCACGGAAAGATACAGGTGTTCGTTTTTTTCGCGCGCTGTACGTGATTGGAATAATAGAAAATTATTGTGAATTCAAATGGTTCAAATGGCTCTGAGCACTATGGGACTTAACTTCTGAGGTCATCAGTCCCCTAAAACTTATAACTACTTAAACCTAACTAACCTAAGGACATCACATACACCCATGCCCGAGGCAGGATTCGAACCCGCGACCGTAGCGGTCGCGCGGTTCCGGACTGTAGGGCCTAGAACCGCCCGGCCACCCCGGCCGGCGAAAATTATTGTGAAGGTGGTTCGATGAACCCTCTGCCAGGCTCTTAAATGTGATTCATGTGGATGTAGGCAGACATCCCTGACTCAAATCTAAGTGATGAAGATGACTCTGGGCAACGGAAAGAAGTCCCGTGTGAGACAATTGAGAACAGTCCTGAATTAGCATTTGATGAAACATTTCAGAGAAGCAGGTAAGTTGATTTTTACTCTGGCTTAGATGACTGTCTCTGGTCAAGGATTCCTTCTCTGAATATAGGAACTCGAGGCCATAACACTCTATATGTGCCTCCTGGTCCTAAACGAACTGCATGACAGAAAACTATCATCGAAGACTGCGGATTCCTTACAACAGTATCATTCATCTCAAAAACAAATATACTAACATGAAAATAAACCGTAACGGTTCAAAAAATGGCTCTGAGCACTATGGGACTTAACATCTGAGGTCATCAGTCCCCTAGAACTTAGAACTACTTAAACCTAACTAACCTAAGGACTTCACACACACCCATGCCCGAGGCAGGATTCGAACCTACGGCCGTAGCGGTCGCGCGGTTCCAGACTGTAGCACCTAGAACCGCTCGGCCACTCCGGCCGGCTTCCGTAACGGGAATAAATATTTTAGAGACAGAGGTGCTAAATGTGGACCCTAACAAAGTGGTAATTTTGATGTTGAGAATGATTCAAAAACTGGTGCTGATACAGGAGCTCGACAGAAACCGGAAGTAACAACATTCTACAACCTTACGAAGAGCAGAGTGGATCTAGTTGGTAAGAAGTGTCCGTTGTATGGCGTGTCTAGAAAGTCAAGAAGATGGCCTCTTACTGTATTTTATGATCTGCTTAACCTTAGCTATTACAGCTTGCAATTATACAGCGTATCCCAACTACTTTAGTGTTAGACGTCGAGATTTTCTTATTGAACTGTCTGTGGTTTGGATAAAAGCTCTGGCTCACCACAGATAAAAACAAAATTTTGCCAAGAAGACTGTGTTTCAAAATAAGCGAGTTTCTTGACAGTCCTCTGGTGGGAAGTTAGGCATTAACCACGGGAATGTCACAGAGGAGTTCAATGCGTTGCCGCTATGATTGCGGCAGAACACGAAATAGAAGTTCTCAGTAAACATCTAGTGTGTATAGCAAATTCATTTGCCCTAATCAGTCCAAGATTGTCTGCATCTCCTGTTCATAAAACAATGATTACATTCGTACATTTCAGAATGTATATACAATGGTGTCCAAAATTAAAGTAGGAAAGGGAAGTTATGCAAGTTTTCGTTTATTTCGCAACAAAACAATATCAAAAGGTGGTAGTGAAGTAGAAACAATGAAAAGAATACAGAAAGTAAACCACTGCAACATGCATAACGTTAAACAAAAATGTTCCTTGTTTTTTTCCAAATTAACGGATTTGCAAACACATTCCGACAACAGGTTAATGTGCTCAGTATGGAGTGTGACCACCTCTGGTAGCAGTACAGGCCTGACAAGGAAGGGGCATGTTCTGAATGATGTCTTCAATCTAATGTTGAGACAATAACGCCCATTCTTGCTGCAGAGTTGCTCGCAAGTCTTGGAGAGTGGTTGTGGATGCTGACGTGATGCAGCCCGTCTCCCTAGTGCATCCCAAACATTCGCTATGTGATATAAATCGGGAAAGAGAGCAGACCACGCCATGCGTGCAGTATCTTGCATTTCCAAGGAAACATCAACCACCTGTGCTCTACGAGGCCTAGCATTATCGTCCATCAGTACGAAATCTGGGCCAACAGCACTTCTCAACAGCCGCACATGCGATCCCAAGATCTCGTCACAGTACCTGACAGCAGTTAAACTTTGCCGATTCATCTGCACAATTTCAAAAGAGGTGTTCGAGTGGTCAACATAATTCCCGCCGACACCATTAGGGATCTCCCTCGACATCGCTCTCTTTCTACAATGCTTGGGTCCCGAAATCATGTTCCACGTTCCCTCCAGATGCGAATCCGTCGTGAATCAGTCTCCAGACCAAATCGGGACCCATCTGTGAAACGGACGTTAGACCACAGTTCGACCGTCCAAGTGGCGTGTTAACGACTGCACTCTGGGTGTTCAGTGAAAGCGGGTTGGTTGGTTGGTTGGTTTGGGGTAGGAGACCAGACAGCGTGGTCATCGGTCTCATCGGATTAGGGAAGGATTGGGAAGGAAGTCGGCCGTGACCTTTCAGAGGAACCATCCCGGCATTTGCCTGGAGTGATTTAGGGAAATCACGGAAAACCTAAATCAGGATGGCCGGACGCGGGATTTAACCGTCGTCCTCCCGAATGCGAGTCCAGTGTCTAAGTGAAAGCGGGTCAAAGGGACACATACAGTAGGTCTCCGACAACAAAGGCCACTCTGCCAATACCTCGAAACAATACGTCCAATGGATGCCGCGTGGCCAGATGCCACTTGCCGTGCAGTACTAAGGCGGTACCGTTGTGCCCTTACAGCCAAATATCGGTCCTCTCTTTGTGGTGTCACACGTGGTCGGCCCTGTCCTTGTTTTCGGGACAGTGTTTCAGTCTCCAGAAACTGTCGCCACGTCCGAGACACAACAGAACAATTCACGTTAATCCATCCTGCCTCATCGGTTTGGGACTGCCCTGCTTCCATTCTTCCTATAGCCCCCCTCCGCAGAGAGTCTGTAGGCATACTCTCTGTGCCATACTGTACCGTTTGTGGCTGTGTACACATCAATTGTGGATGTGGGACTACCAGGCAAACACTATCCTGTTTGATAAGTGTCCTGACGTCATCGTTGGCGTGGTTGTCCGTTGACCGGAATGCTATCTTCCGTGCAGAACACGATCGTACGGTTGTCGACAGTTCATATTGGTTTGCTGTTTTAATTTGGGCACAGTCAAAGCCAGTGCAGTCATTTGAGGTACAACTGTGATGTACTACAATGTATTCTTGTTTTTTTCTGAGGAAATATGTTTATCTTTTATTGATAAGTTTTAGTAACGGGCAACCCATGAAATCCTCAATAAATTTACGTTTCTTTTTGGGAGACAATTGGAGGATGGATTTAGGAAAGCACGGCGAATATAAATGGGAGGCCTGACTTGTATTCGAACCTCACACCTCGCAAGTGGTAGTCCAGTGCCAGAAGTAGTGTATCACCTGGCTTACAGCCCAGTTGCAATTGAGTCGCTTACCGAGTGTGCTGCGGGCTCGGCCGTACAATGTCGGGCGGTGCCGGTTCTGCAGGTGGAGCTTTCGCTCTGCAGAGCAGTGCAGACTGCAGTCAGACTTTTTGGCGGGCTGGGACCGCGTGCCCGACCGGTGAGTCACGGAACCTGCTACTCCAGGTCGCTGCGCAAGGCACACACACCAGACACCTGCCGCCACTGCGTCTGCTTGTAGCCCCTGTAACGTCAGTTATTGCAAGGAATGCCAATGCACACGTTTTTAACTGCACAACTACCCTGACAGAATACGTAATCAGCCGAGCTAGCGAAAATTTCTGTGCTGGACCGGGACTCGAATAAGGAACCTTTCATGGGCAATAGTCTAAATAACAGCTATCTAGGTTCGGCTGACGAATCGCCCTCACAGCTTCACTTCTACGAGGGGTCATACTGAAAGTAGCAAGCGACAATTTTTAAATCCCTTAATACACTGCTCAAAAAATTTAGGGGATCATGTGAGATATCGTGCACAATAGACATATGGTACCGTATTTTATTCAGATATCGGTTACTATTGTAATTTGTATGAAATACAGTACGATATTTTGCTGTCTCAACTCTCTACTTGAGGTTTACATGGCGTTTACGTAGTTCGAGGCACAATGGGGCTACCATAGTAATGAAAGAGTCATTCGTTGCCCTCTAATATGGTGTGTGATCACCTCGGACGGCCAGTACAAAAAATTGTTCAAATGTGTGTGAAATCTTTTATGACTTAACTGCTAAGGACATCAGTCCCTAAGCTTACACACTACTTAACCTAAATTATCCTAAGGACAAACACACACACCCATGCCCGAGGGAGGACTCGAACCTCCTCCGGGACCAACCGCACAGTCCATGACTGCAGCGGCCAGTACAGTTGCACACCTGGGTGGCTTGGACAGTATGAAATTATCAGTCAGCTCTTGAGGGATATTTGGCCATTCTTCCATGAGTACAATATTCAGCTCTGCAACCGTTGCGGGAGGTGCTGGTCTGGCTGCAATGCGTCTGCCAAGTGCATCCCAGACATGCTCAATCGGTTTAAGTTCGGTGAACAAGCTGGCCACTCCATTCCTTTAATTCCCTCAGTTTCAATCATGTTGTCCACCAGTGCAGCTCTGTGGGGACGAGCGTTATTGTCTACCAGCAGGAACCCATCTCCTATGGCACTAGCGTAGGGCACAACAGAAGGTCGAAGGCTCTCGTGTCTGAGCAGTCAAAGCGCCTTTCTGAACGGCATAGAGATCCGTACGCCCGCCAATACTGACTCCTGCCCACACTATTCGTCCTTCACCATGATATGGTGATGTTTCCTGCACATAAGCAGAATTGTTCCGTTCCACGTGCTCTCCAGATGAGGGAGCGACGATTGTACGGCTGAACACAAAATCTTGACTTGTCTGTGAACAGCACCCGGCACCATTCGTTACGACTCCAATCCTGACGTTCCTCTGCCCAGTTTCTGCGGGCTATACGGTGTCGTGGTTTTAATGAGACACACACCATAGCCCTACGTGCGTAGAGGCCACATTCCCGGAGGCGATTTCGGACTATTTGTGTTGATATAGCGCGTCCTGTTGGTGCCTGGAGGGTGCGTTGCAGTTGCTTTCAGCCTCCTGTCTCGACGGGCTGTTAACAGGAGATAACGGTCATCTTTCGCTGATGTTGTCTGAAATCGAGTAGGTCATGGAAATTACCCTTTAAGACACTCCAATAGTTGCAGCCACCTCCCTGTGTGTCTGTCCCGTTTCCAACCGTCCTATAGCTCTCCACACCATAGCTTCGGGTAAGTCACGTTGTTGCTGCATTGCACTACGTGCTCACTACACTGTCTGAAGCCAACTGCATGCGTAATTCGTTTGGTAGAGTAAACACAAGCCAACACTAACCCCCTCTGCAGCAACTTTCCGTTATTATCACTATCTCGGTGATCGTAATGTTGTTGTCTCCACTCCGTAGAACCAACATAAAGACGTCGACAACTGATCTCCTAAACGTTTTGACCAGTGTACTTATTGTTCAGAGAAACATCCGGTAAAAAAGTGAAATAAACAATTACAAAGGTACACTTGGAAAAATACATATATAGTTTATATTCGTAGATGAAAAGTACTGCAATAATAGACATTATAATAAAGACATATTTTAGATAGGAGTGTTAGTAGCAGAGGATGTGAGGGAAACTGATGGTGAAGGGAGGGAAAGAATGGGGACGTGATGACACACAGTTAAGGAAATATAAGGGAAAAGAAGATTGCATGTCTGATGGAGACAGAAGAAGAGCGGTTCTAGGCGCTTCAGTCTGGAACAGCGCGACCGCTCCTGTCGCAGGTTCGAATCCTGCCTCGGGCATGGATGTGTGTGATGTCGTTAGGTTATTTCGGTTTAAGTAGTTCTAAGTTCTAGGGGACTGATGACCTCAGAAACTAAGTCTCATAGTGCTCAGAGCCATCTGAAGCATGTTTGAAGAAGAGAAAGGAGCAAGATAGGAGACACTAGCTTTACTATTTGACAGAGGGGAAGATTGGCCATGCACATTAATTTTGTGGAAAACGTTATGAGGATGATAGTAGGAAAGGGTTCAATTCTTCTTAAAAGAAGCAGGGGATTGAATTTTGCGCAAAGTAAGGGGCAGTTTGTTCCAGAGGCGGACAGCGGCAATAGAGAAAAAGTTGCAAATGTTTTTGTTTTGTGAGTGGGCACAGTTAGAATACCAAATAAAACCGACCTCGTGTTTCGATTATGATGGCATGAAAGGTGTTTAATCTCTGAAGCAAGGTACTCTGGTGCTTGCGCAATGAGGAGCCGGTGAAGTATATATAATTGCAGTTATTTTGTATTCAGTAGAACGTTCATCATGATCAAAGGCAAAGTTTCATGTTTTTATTGATAAACGCAAAAGTTGTTTATGAATAACTGAGACATATTTTATAGAAATTCGACGAAGTACTGAAATGTTTTTGTTTAGCGTTTTTTTAACGTTTCTACATTTCTAGCTCTTTGTGACTAACCTTTATTGTTACTACAATATCCCTCTTTTTCATGTTAAAAATCAACATTTCCTCATAAAACCTGAATCAAAAACACTGAAAATTTCAATTCAGCTGTGAATACTGTTTTTTTAATAAGTAATAGACAGGATGATAATTATGTAGAACAAAATTGTTCCGTAGGTTACCCAGCAATCCTTATGAGATAGGGTCAGGTAAGTACGCAATACAGCTGACGTCCAGTAACGCAGGTACGACCTTAAATAACCAAAGATACTAGAAAAATGATAGTGGTCTACCCTTACTTGTGATAGTCTACGGTAGTTTTACAACTCTAGTTACGTGATGACACATCAAGCAGTCTCACTAGCGTTATCGATCTCGCTAGAGATTTCATTCGGTGTATGGGATACAGTTTGGACAAGGATACTACAGCTGAAGTTGGAACAAAGCTGCAGACATCCACACATATGCAACTAATGATCTACAGACGAGGCATAGCGTCAATAGCCACTAGCTCATCTGGACAAATTACGCAAAGACCAAACACAATTAAAATGTTTATAGTTTGCTTCATATTAAGCGTGTTCTTCTTCCATCGTGGATCTGTCACTGAGAGTAACCACTTGTATGTGCGGGGGTGGGGGGAATTATAAACAACAATCAGACACGATCCACGAGGAAATTAATACAGAAATCTACTAAGGAACCTGGGATCGGGGAAAAAGTTTTAAAGTAGTCGCGGAATCTAAAACTGAACTAAAACTTCGGAGTGATGCCTGTCAATGGTTAGCAGGGGTCACGGGCAGGGTGCTACCAGGAAAAACTATTCCGAATTACAAGTGTAACGTGGCTATAATTTCCCACCTTACAAGCACCCATCAACATACTTTGCCGTGATCTACAAACACTATTACTTATCATTTGATAGGTTGTAGATCGTATATATGAATACATAAAGGAGACTGACATTGTCACGTACGCCTTGTAAATAATCGTTAATGCTTACTGCATTAAAGGTGACGGATTGTCTTTATTATCAGAACGGTGTAATGAATGTTTGCCTATACTAGTAGAGGTTGCCTTCATCATTCATTTATGTTTAGATTGTAATTTATAGAATTAAGAGATCCTAAGATCTGCGTCAGGGCGTAGTCAGACAGTGCCAAATCTTCATTTTAGCTTTTATTATTCTCCGTTGCTCACATTCATTTTACACCCGCCTGGTGTAGCATCTTGGACAAGAAAGAAATCATCATTGAATTTAATGAAATTTACTCAAAAAGCCTTCATAGAAGTAACGATTAACACACAAGCTGAGCATATACCACAGAGACTGGTGGCCTGCAACATTTGTGCATCTACTACCACTGGTTCTGAGATTAGCACACAAGGTGCTCACCTAGCTCACTTCCCCAAGGAAATAGTTGGAAGTACCCGGGGCTTACAGCTGTGCCCTGCCATACACAAAGCAGTTCAATGAATACCATCAGTAACAAGGCGAAATTTCCAAGTGTGAATAAACGATCTTGACGAAATTTGGCGGTTGTGTAGAGGGGTCAAAATAGTGTGCGCCCAATTTCAGTTTTGTAGGTAAAACACGCCCCGAAAGCTAATTTGTCATTTTAGTTTTAGAGGGGATATCTTCCACACTTCGACATGTAGAAACGTTTTTGATATAAAAGTTGATACCACCATTAATTAATTTTGAAAAATGAAAACTTTTGTTTGGAAAATAAGCTGTACACATTGTGCTGAGTATTTTCAACATACTTAATTTGATATCTAAAGATTCATTACTATTTAAAATTTTTTTGTTTGCTTATACTTGTTTTATTTTTTGAACTGTTATTTTACTTTTTACATTAATGTGTTTTAGTTAACCATTTCTGAGACGTGTATTTGGTTAATTGTAAATAATAAATAACTGATTACTGTCATGGAAGATAACAGTGACGATCTGCAAAGAAATGCTTAAAACATAAGGTACATAAGATGAACGACATTTCGTCATGCAATATACACGACGGAGAAGCCAATACAAAACAAAATTCAGCAGCATTTCAAATTGTCACGGGTGATCCTTTAAACATTCTGAATTATGTCGGGCATTTTAATTTTTAATTTGACCAGTATCATACTCAGCCTTTTTTGTACTATCTGTACAGGATTTGTTGTAGTTTGTTCTCGGTGCATTCTGTTAATGTTCTCGATATTTTAATTCTCTATGAAAATTCGTATTTCGACAACGTCCATAATTGTCTTCACCAGGAAAGCCTCTGCCTGTCGAAGAATACTGCACAAGAGGGACCAATCGAATGAGGTAGTGCAGTTGTTAAGAGACTGAACTCATATTCTAGAGGGTCCTGAATTGTGTTTCCCGTGCTTTTCCTATATCATTTCAGTCAATTTCGGGAATACCCAAAGGGAGTGTGATAGGATCGTTAATGTTTATAACGTATAGAAATCATCTAGCAGAATGCGTCGAAGCTCTTTAAGGCTGTTCGCCGATGATGTG
Source organism: Schistocerca piceifrons (assembly GCF_021461385.2). Taxonomy (NCBI): domain Eukaryota; kingdom Metazoa; phylum Arthropoda; class Insecta; order Orthoptera; family Acrididae; genus Schistocerca; species Schistocerca piceifrons. The sequence continues at coordinate 124,027,794 of NC_060145.1, forward strand.
GTTGTCTATAAGAACGTAGCAATGCCTGAAGAAAGAACGATTCGCAGAAGGATCTACGGAGGACTGCTGAATGGTGCAGCGACTGGCTGTTGACCCTGAACGTTAACAGATGCAACATATTGCGCATACATAGGAAAAGGGATCCACGAATTTACAACTGCACTATTGACGAAAAATTGCTAGAAACGGAATCTGCCCTCAAACAACTAGGAGTACCCATCTGGAGCGACGTAAGTGAATTTGCCGCATAAAACAAATACACTACTGGCCATAAAAATTGCTACACCACCAAGTTGACGTGCTACAGACGCGAAATTTAACCGACAGGAAGAAGATGCTGTGATTTGCAAATGATTAGCTTTTCAGAGCATTCACACAAGGTTGGCGCCGGTGGCGACACCTACAACGTGCTGACATGAGGAAAGTTTCCAACCGATCTCTCATACACAAACAGCAGTTGACAGGCGTTGCCTGCTGAAACGTTGTTGCGATGCCTCGTGTAAGGAGGAGAAATGCTTACCACCACGTTTCCGACTTTGATAAAGGTCGGATTGTAGCCTATCGCGATTGCGGTTTATCGTATCGCGACACTGCAGCTCGCGTTTGTCGAGATCCAATGACTGTTAGCAGAATATGGAATCGGTCGGTTCAGGAGGATAATACGGAACGCTGTGCTGGATCCCAACGGCCTCGTATCACTAGCAGTCGAGATGACAGGTATCTTATCTGCATGGCTGTAACGGATCGTGCAACCACGTCTCGATCCCTGAGTCAACAGATGGGGATGTTTGCAAGACAACAACCGTCTGCACGAATAGTTCGACGACGTTTGCAGCAGCATGGACTATCAGCTCGGAGACCATGGCTGCGGTTACCCGTGACGCTGCATCACAGACAATTTTTTTCGGATGAATCTAGGTTCTGTTTACAGCATCAAAATGGTCGCATCCGCGTTTGGCGACATCGCGGTGAACGCACATTGGAAGCGTGTATTCGTCATCGCCATACTGGCGTATCACCCGGCATGATGGTATGGGGTGCCATTGGTTACACGTCTCGGTCACCTCTTGTTCGCATTGACGGCACTTTGAACAATGTACGTTACATTTCAGATGTGTTACGACCCGTGGCTCTACTCTTCATTCGATCCCTGTGAAACCCTACATTTCAGCAGGAAAATGCACGACCGCATGTTGCAGGTCCTGTACAGGCCTTTCTGGATACAGAAAATGTTCGACTGCTGGCCTGGCCAGCACATTCTCCAGATATCTCACCAACTGAAAACGTCTGGTCAATGGTGGCCGAGCAACAGGCTCGTCACAGTACGCCAGTCACTACTCTTGATGAACTGTGTTATCGTGTTGAAGCTGCATGGGCAGCTGTGCCTGTACACGCCATACAAGCTCTGTTTGACTCAACGCCCAGGCGTATCAAGGCCGTTATTACGGCCAGAGGTGGTTGTTCTTGGTACTGATTTCTCAGTCTGGAACCATTACAGGTAGGATTGATAGAAGAGATGGAGAAGACCCGATGAAGAACGGCGCGTTTCGTCATGGGATCGTTTAGTTCGCGCGGGAGTGTTACAGAGATGCTCAACAAACCCCTGTGGCAGGCGATGCAAGAGAGGCCTTGACATCACGGAATGGTTTACTATTGAAATTTGGAGAGAGTGCTTTCTGAGAACAGTCGGAAAACATACTTCTTCCTCCCACATAGTGTCGCGAAATAACCACGACGAGAAAATTCTAGAAATCAGAGCTAATACAGAGGCAAACGACAGTCATTCTTCCTAGACTCCATTCACGAATGAAGCAGTGAATAGGGCAACAGTTAGTGTTACCAGAGGTACCCGCCGCCATACACCGTCATGTGGCTTGCAGATTCTTTGTGTAGAAGTTGATGGTGTAGATGTATATGCATACTTATTTATTATGTGTGTAAGTATATTTTTCAACTATTTATTTCCACTGTATTAATAAATGAAAAAATAAATCAAACACAAATAAAGAAAAGAAATAACGAATCTCACGTGTGTAAATAATGTAGTAGTGCCAACAAAGACTAGAGATTATGTTGACATCAGCTGTCTTTGTTTCCATGACGGCGTTTAATACTGGACATACTCGTTTTAAGCCTCCGAGTACAAGCTTCAACGCAATGCTGAGTGCATAGCCCGTATCTTTATTAAAGTTACTGACACACACTAGTTTCAACAAACCTAGTGTTTTGAAGTGTTAGCTAAAATCGGTGTCTGCTCTGCTTATTTGTAAGGCTGTGCTCGGTGCGCCACTGATGACTGGTACAGCGTTGGGAAACTGTTCGGTCTGTCTGTCACACGTAGCTGCTGCGAGAGTCTCATAGAATATCGTAAATACCTAAGACTATCTCTCACAGGGCGCAATATCTGTTTGATTTTCTGGGGCGACTGCACATCCCAACATACAGACTGCTTAAATATTTTAACGGAATCAATGGCGCCTATGTTTGGCTGCCGTGAATACCACATTGCGAGCTCTCCGATGTTTGTTGAGACCAAACAAACATTGAACGGCTCTGTGTGGGTTTTACACAGGTTATCGTGCGTTTATAGACAACTGCTGTGCTGGTCCCCGTAGCAGAGCCAGGCCTCAACGTGCGGTTCCCGGAAACAGATAAAGGCAACGAATGAAATTCTGCTGAGCGGCTACGGGAATTGCGCGTTTCTCGCTTGCTCGCTAACAGGGAGTTGACTGCGGTGGGGAGTTCCGTGCTGCTACATATTGCACTCTTGGAAGGAGGTAATATCTAATAGTAGCTTGACACACATCAATGAAGCAGACTTCAGCAAAGTAGAAAGTTTCCCTCAAGATAAAATGTGGAGGTTCAGGCCAGAAAGCTACTTACGGAGAAATAAGATATTCATTCAGCACTAGAGTATCTGGTTTCACTTGCCTCCGGCACTGATCCGTCTAGAGACGTCAGCATAAGCTTCTTCCTTTCGGTCATTGGTGGCCTATAAATCATGTTAAAAATAATTTTTCAGTGTATTTCAATACATTAATTTCATAAGTTTTCATCATCAACTTTATTTTATTCTTCAGTCACTCCAGAACCCAAAATTTTCCTTGATAACATGTACGAGGTGCATCGTCTGTTGATTGACATTGGGACAAAGGAACATATTTTAATCGGTAAAATGATGAAGGTTCGTGATTTTAACGCTAGTAGGTGTCATTTTTGGCAGTTGTTCCACATTACATGACGATTGCCACCATCTCTTTTTCATTTTAGTTACTGCTTCGCTGTTTCTTTAATCAGGTAGCGGTTTCTGATTCCTAATTCTATTGCTTTTCTTTTAGTCTGGATATTCATCACTGATGATGGTTTTTATCAATTGAGGAAGGGTGTGAACATTGCGTAACTACGCCAACTGCTACTCTGCGGTATTCTGTAACAATTCCCTATACAATATGACACAGCAAACCTCCTTTTTGTATGTAACTATAAATCTTAGTTATTAAATACGAACAGGATCGTTCGTTGTGGGGCGTATGTGAGCCACGCCTAGTTTCCTAACTAGATACGTAATAGTTTCTTCCTTGTTTAAATCTGTTCGGTCAGTACTTAAAGCACTAATTTATAAAATTTTCTGTAAAGATGTACCCAAGAAGATGCAACTTAAAAATTGCGCAAGCGGTTGTGTGGGTTTCTGATCGGCTTAAATAAATGCAGCTACAGCAGAGTAGTGGATTTTTCACTCATTTTTATAATTTTACGTGTTTAACACCTGTATGCAGGGTGTTACAAAAAGGTACGGCCAAACTTTCAGGAAACATTCCTCACACACAAATAAAGAAAAGCTGTTATGTGGACATGTGTCCGGAAACGCTTAATTTCCATTTTAGAGCTAATTTTAGTTTCGTCAGTATGTTCTGTACTTCCTCGATTCACCGTACCATATACAGCGTGTGCAGGCACTATCATCAGCTGATTGGCGTCCACGGGTACACTTCTGCGAATGGTTCATTCAACAATGTGTCAATCCTCATTTCAGTGCAAATGTTCTCTTTACGGATGAGGCTTCATTCCAACGTGATCAAATCGTAAATTTTCACAGTCAACATGTGTGGGCTGACGAGAATCCGCACGCAATTGTGCAATCACGTCATCAACACACATTTTCTGTGAACGTTTGGGCAGGCATTGTTGGTGATGCCTTGATTGGGCCCCATGTTCTTCCACCTACGCTCAATGGAGCACGTTATCATGATTTCATACGGGATACTCTACCTGTGCTGCTAGAACATGTGCCTTTACAAGTACGACACAACATGTGGTTCATGCACGATGGAGCTCCTGCACATTTCAGTCGAAGTGTTCGTCCGCTTCTCAACAACAGATTCGGTGACCGATGGATTGGTAGAGGCGGACCAATTCCATGGCCTCCACGCTCTCCTGACCTCAACCCTCTTGACTTTCATTTATGGGGGCATTTGAAAGCTCTTGTCTACGCAACCCCGGTACCAATGTAGAGACTCTTCCTGCTCGTATTGTGGACGCCTGTGATACAATACGCCATTCTCCAGGGCTGCATCAGCGCATCAGGGGTTCTATGCGATGGATGGTGGATGCACATGTCCTCGCTAACGGAGGACATTTTGAACATTTCCTGTAACAAAGCATTTGAAGTCACGCTGGTACGTTCTGTTGCTGTGTGTTTCCATTCCATGATTAATGTGATTTGAAGAGAAGTAATAAAATGAGCTCTAACATGGAAAGTAAGCGTTTCCGGTCACATATTCACATAACATATTTTCTTTCTTTGTGTGTGAGGAATGTTTCCTGAAAGTTTGGCCGTACCTTTTTGTAACACCCTGTATAAACGGCTGTTAAACTGTAAGAACTGGTCAATCAATCATTTATCCATCTAGACATCTTGTCACAGGAGAATAACAAATGTAGGGTTCAGGACGGGGCCGCTCCTGTGCCTTATTCATATAAATGATATGCCCTCTAGTATTACAGGTGATTCTAAAGTATTTCTGTTTGTTGATGGCACTAGCTTGGTAGTGAGGGTTTTTTGTGTGCAACACTGGCACTGTTTCAAATAGTGCAGTTCATGACGTAAGTTCATGAATTGTAGATTATAAAGTAACGCTAAATCACAGTAAGACTCAGTTTTTACAGTTCCTAAGGCACAATTCAACAAAACCCGATGTTTAGTTTCACAGAATGGGCATAAGATTAGTGAAACTGAACATTTCAAATTTCTAAGTCTTCAGATAGGTAGTAAACTATCGTGGAAAGCCCACTTTCAGGATCTTGTTCAAAGACTTAATGCTGTCACTTTTACTATTCGAACAGTATATGATGTAAGTGAGAGTACGACACGAAAAGTGGTCTCCTTTGCTTATTTTCAGTCGCTTACGACGTATGGAATTATGTTTTGGACAAACTCTTTGCGTTCTCAAAGGATTTTTTTAGCCCAGAAACGGGCGGTTCGGGCAATTTGTGATGTAAGTTCAGAAACCTCTTTTCGACCCCTGATCTCTAGTCTGGGTCTTCTGACATTGGCCTCTCAGTTCATATATATTCATTACTGTTGCTTCTTGTTAACAATATCAGCTTCTTCCCAAGAATTAGCTCTGACTCAGTTAATACTAGACAGAAATCCAATCTGCATTTGGATAGCACTTCCTTGATTCTTGTGCAGAAATGAAATGTCGTGTGGCTAGGGCCTCCCGTAGGGTAAACCAGTCGCCTGGTGCAAGTCTTTTGAGTCGACGCCACTTCGGGGACTTGCGTGCCGATGAGATGATGATGACGATGGAGGCAACACAACACCCAATCCCTGAGCGGGAATCGAACACAGGCCCTTTAGCATGGCATTCCGTCGCGCTGACCACTCAGCCACCTAGGCGGACCTTGTGCAGGAAGGTGTGCGGTATACAGCTGCATCCGTTTTCAGTAAGCTACCAAATGGCTCTGAGCACTATGGGACTTAACATCTGTGGTCATCAGTCCCCTAGAACTTAGAACTACTTAAGCCTAACTAACCTAAGGACCTCACACACATCCATGCCCGAGGCAGGATTCGAACCTGCGACCGTAGCAGTCGCGCGGTTCCGGACTGCGCGCCTAGAACCGCTAGACCACCGCGGCCGGCAATAAGCCACCACAAAAATTCAAAAATCTTAGCAGTAATCCACGTGCTTTCAAATTAAAACTGAAAATTTTCCTCATGGGTTACTGCTTCTATTCTGTCGATGGATTCCTTGTAAAAGTAATCTGATTCCTGTGTCGTATTGTTAATTGCGTTTACACAAAAATATGGCCTGTACTTTTTTGGGTTCATAAACATTCTATTTTATCTGTTATTACTTTTATGTAGTAATTTCATGTACTGACGCGTTCCACGAGCTTGGAGATTTGCTCCTCAATTTGGTCCTGCGGAACTAGACGCGCAAAGAAATAAAAAGAAGAAGAAAACCTCATTATATATTTTTGCAAACATTTTGATAAACAGCTCAAGAGACTGGAAATGTGGAAAATATATTCCGCCAAGGGAAAAGAAGAGCAACTGATGAAACAAATGAAAGTAACAGTTTAGCAGCAGTGACACACAATGCAAAAGTCACTAAGATGCATCTCGGAAGTGCGAGGGACATCAACCAAACGATTATCCTTCGATTATCACATTCCATTGCGTTTCACCCTCTTTACATTTTGCTGTAGCTACAGATTCATGCCAGTGGCTTCCAAATTCGGTTACAGTTCTGCTGATGTTATCTAGGAAAAGTGCAATGTGATGCGTCATATCTATCCACAATTTTGTTTAAGTAAGAAGCACCGTTTGCAGACAATGAGCAAGTCAATCTTCTCGTTATGCACTATGAAACGTCCCCTTTGAACATTTACACAGGACTGTGCTTAACCTGACACACAATATTTTTAGCGCAACGCAATCTGACTTTCAAAATTCCCTACTAAAGAATGGCCCTGACTAACATTAAACTATACCTTTCGCAAATCACTTACCTCACAAAAATCTCCGCTGCTCAAGCTACTGCAATACAGCGAGCGCCACTACTGCCAGCTAAATAAAAGATTCAAACTACTGAAGGCACTAACTACTGATAGGGGTAGTTAGCAAATGAAAGATATTAATAGAGAGCAAACAATGTATTTACCTTAATATCATCACAAGTCATAATATATATCAGTTCATGACAAATTACAAAACTCCGCCATCTCTCTCCCCACATCCACCACTGCTGGCGGCTCACCTCCAACTGCGCAACGCTACGCGCTGTTCACAGCCAGCTGCCGCTGCCCAACACTACAATGGCAGACAACAATGCAAACTAGCCACAGACTGCACACAGCACAGCCAGTGATTTTCATATTGAGCGCTACGTAACGTTGCCAATAAGAAAACATAAACAGCCTACTTACATAGAGAAAACATAAACAGCCTACTTACATAGCCCCCATGCTCCCCACAAAAATTTTTACAAATGGTGTTGGGCACTGGCCAATACAGATTTGACAAAAATTTTTCACAATTACAGTAACAAAGATATAAAATGCACACACTTATTAATATTATATGTTGCTCACCTCCAACTGCCCAACGCTACGCGCTGTTCACAGCCAGCTGCCGCTGCCCAACACTACAATGGCAGACAACAATGCAAACTAGCCACAGACTGCACACAGCACAGCCAGTGATTTTCATATTGAGCGCTACGTAACGTTGCCAATAAGAAAACATAAACAGCCTACTTACATAGAGAAAACATAAACAGCCTACTTACAACTAATCTTCAGTTGAAAATCTACACTCATTCAAAGAAGTGGATAAAAAAGACGCACTCGGTCTGTCAATGTTTGGTGCGTGTTTTTTTAGATCCGCATAGCCGGTGTACTGCCGGACAAAAAAAGCACTTGTCACATTCGCGTCACCACTGTAGTGCGTCCTAGCAAGCACGGATTTACATCTGGAGGAGGTCGAGTGGATACAACAAATAACACATAAAATATTAGATCACTTTATTAAACTTTGAACAATATACACTGAAGAACCAAAGAAACTGGTACACCTACCTCATATCGTGTAGGGGCTCCGCGAGCACGCTAAAGTGCCGCAACACGACGTGTCATGGACGCGAGTAATGTCTGAAGTGGTGCTGGAGGGAACTGACACCATGAAGCCTGGAGGGCTGTCCATAAATCCGTAAGAGCACGATGGGGCGGAGATCTGAACAGCACTTTGCTAGGCATCCCAGATATGCTCAATAACGTTCATGTTCATGTCTGGGAAGTTCGGTGGCCAGCGGAAGTGTTTAAATTCAGAAGAGTGTTCCTGGAGCCACTCTGTAGCAATTCTGGACGTGTTGGGTGTCGCATTGTCCTGCTGGAATTGCCCAAGTCCTTCGGAATGCACAATGGACATGAATGGATGCAGGTGATCGGACAGGATGCTTACGTACGTGTCACTTGTCAGAGTTGTATCTAGACGTATCAGGGGTCCCATATCACTCCAACTGCACACGTCCCACAACATTACAGTGACTCAACCAGCTTGAACAGTCCCCTGCTGACATGGAGGGTCCATCGTTTCATGAAGTTGTCTCCATACCGGTACGCGTTCATCCGCTCCATACAATTTGGAACGAGACTCGTCCGACCACACGTTTCCAGCCATCAACAGTCCAATGTCGGTGTTGAAGGGCCCTGGCGGAGCGTAAAGCTTTGTGTCGCAGTCATCAACGGTACACGAGTGGCCCTTTGGCTCCGAAAGCCCATATCGATGATGTTTCGTTGAACGGTTTGCACGCTGACACTTGCTGATGGCCCAGCATTGAAATCTGTAGCAGTTTGCGGAAGGGTTGCACTTCTGTCACGTTGGACGATTCTCTTCAGTCGTCGTTGGTCCCGTTATTGGAGGATCTTTTCCCGGCCGCAGCTATGTCGGAGATTTGATGTTTTAGAGGATTCCTGATATTCATGGTACACTCGTGAAATGGTCTTACGGGAAAATCCCCACTTCATCGCCACCTCGGAGATGCTGCGTCCCATCGCTCGTGCACCGACTATAACACCACGTTCAAACTCACTTAAATCTTGATAACGTGCCATTGTAGCAGCAGTAACCGACATAACAACTGCGCAGACACTTGCCGTCTTATACAGACGTTGCCGACCACAGCGTCGTATTCTGCCTGTTTACATATCTCTGTATTTGAATATGCTTGCCTATACTACACTCCTGGAAATGGAAAAAAGAACACATTGACACCGGTGTGTCAGACCCACCATACTTGCTCCGGACACTGCGAGAGGGCTGTACAAGCAATGATCACACGCACGGCACAGCGGACACACCAGGAACCGCGGTGTTGGCCGTCGAATGGCGCTAGCTGCGCAGCATTTGTGTACCGCCGCCGTCAGTGTCAGCCAGTTTGCCGTGGCATACGGAGCTCCATCGCAGTCTTTAACACTGGTAGCATGCCGCGACAGCGTGGACGTGAACCGTATGTGCAGTTGACGGACTTTGAGCGAGGGCGTATAGTGGGCATGCGGGAGGCCGGGTGGACGTACCGCCGAATTGCTCAACACGTGGGGCGTGAGGTCTCCACAGTACATCGATGTTCTCGCCAGTGGTCGGCGGAAGGTGCACGTGCCCGTCGATCTGGGACCGGACCGCAGCGACGCACGGATGCACGCCAAGACCGTAGGATCCTACGCAGTGCCGTAGGGGACCGCACCGCCACTTCCCAGCAAATTAGGGACACTGTTGCTCCTGGGGGATCGGCGAGGACCATTCGCAACCGTCTCCATGAAGCTGGGCTACGGTCCCGCACACCGTTAGGCCGTCTTCCGCTCACGCCCCAACATCGTGCAGCCCGCCTCCAGTGGTGTCGCGACAGGCGTGAATGGAGGGACGAATGGAGACGTGTCGTCTTCAGCGATGAGAGTCGCTTCTGCCTTGGTGCCAATGATGGTCGTATGCGTGTTTGGCGCCGTGCAGGTGAGCGCCACAATCAGGACTGCATACGACCGAGGCACACAGGGCCAACACCCGGCATCATGGTGTGGGGATCGATCTCCTACACTGGCCGTACGCCACTGGTGATCGTCGAGGGGACACTGAATAGTGCACGGTACATCCAAACCGTCATCGAACCCATCGTTCTACCATTCCTAGACCGGCAAGGGAACTTGCTGTTCCAACAGGACAATGCACGTCCGCATGTATCCCGTGCCACCCAACGTGCTCTAGAAGGTGTAAGTCAACTACCCTGGCCAGCAAGATATCCGGATCTGTCCCCCATTGAGCATGTTTGGGACTGGATGAAGCGTCGTCTCACGCAGTCTGCACGTCCAGCACGAACGCTGGTCCAACTGAGGCGCCAGGTGGAAATGACATGGCAAGCCGTTCCACAGGACTACATCCAGCATCTCTACGATCGTCTCCATGGGAGAATAGCAACCTGCATTGCTGCGAAAGGAGGATATACACTGCACTAGTGCCGACATTGTGCATGCTCTGTTGCCTGTGTCTATGTGCCTGTGGTTCTGTCAGTGTGATCATGTGATGTATCTGACCCCAGGAATGTGTCAATAAAGTTTCCCCTTCCTGGGACAATGAATTCACGGTGTTCTTATTTCAATTTCCAGGAGTGTAGTTTCTTTGTCGCTTCAGCGTAAAATAGTTAAAATGGAAACAATCCAGGGTGACAGGAATTTGTTACTGTCGCTGAACACTAACTTATGACTTGATACAATACGGAATGATAGTGATATCTCAGTGTACAAGTGGCTATAACTTTGATATACGGTTCTAGCTTCTAAAACAACTCGCGCTGCTGGATCAGAAGTAAGACGATGCTGTCGGCCTAGGCAGTGATTACACTGTGGGCTGAGTGTGTGGTATGATGTATCGATATTACCCCACGGACGTCATAAAGTTGGCAACGGAACTGCCATTGGCCGTTGGGCAATCTGTGCGGTAGCAGCGTGACGAATGTCCCTGCCATTGTGCACATGTAATGACAGACCCTCGTAAGAGAACATCTGCAGAACACTACAACTGTCGTACAGGTTACGCTAAACGGTCTGCAGACTCACCAGACTTCACACTTATATACTTTTATTTGTGGCGAGAATTAAAACAAGAGGTTTCTTACCAAACACCGATGACTCTCGAAAGTATCAGAAGTCTTATAATATAGACCTGTGCTTCCGTTAACTCCAGATGAAATTCAACGTGCAGTATTGTTTCTCCAGGATCGTTTTAGCAACGTGTGGCAGTGTTCGAGGTCAACATTTTGAACACTTGGGTTGACAGCTGTCATAATTTATACACGAAGCATATATTGAGTTACGTGTTTCCTTAAATTTGATATAATGGGGCAGAAGTTTCTGGGTCCTCTTCTCCTGACGGCGGGACAGTGGTTTGCGGCGCTTTTGTATTGATACTTTATGATCAAGTCACATACATGTTATGTCCTTGTTCTCTTAAAAGCATCTTACAAATGCCACAGAACAAATATATGGTTCAATTACAAAAAGCAACATCGGTGTCGTGATTCACCGACCATAAAAGATAGAAATTACTTTCGAATGTCAGGAAATTCGCTATACTGTCTGTGTCTGCTATAACTTGGCGAAATCCTCATCTCGATACGTTTATTCGTTCTGGATATATTTGGGTTGCCCTGTGTTAGCTGACTCACTCACTTTCAATATAATAGATGCATTTTGTGGCCGGCCGGTGTGGCCGAGCGGTTCTAGGCGCGTCAGCCTGGAACCGCGAGACCGCTACGGTCGTAGGTTCGAATCCTGCCTCGGGCATGGATGTGTGTGATGTCCTTAGGTTAGCTAGGTTTAAGTAGTTCTAAGTTCTAGGGGACTGATGACCTCAGATGTTAAGTCCCATAGTGCTCAGAGCCATTTGAACCATTTGCATTTTGCGGCCTGCATTAGTAAACAAGGGAACAGGTTTCCAGAGGGCATCTACATCTACATCTGCATGCATACTCTGCAAATCACATTTAAGTGCCTGGCAGAGGGTTCATCGAACCACCTTCACAATTCTCTATTCTTCCAATCTCGTATAGCGCGGGGAAAGAATGAACACCTATATGTTTCCGTACGAGCTCTAATTTCCCTTATTTTATCGTGGTGATCGTTCCGACCTATGTAGGCCGGTGTCAACAAAATATTTTCGCATTCGGAGGAGAAAGTTGGTAATTGAAATTTCGTGAGAAGATTCCGTCGCAACGAAAAACGCGTTTCTTTTGATGATTTCCAGTCCAAATCCCGTATCATTTCTGTGACACTCTCTACCATATTTCGCGATAATACATAACGTGCTGCCTTTCTTTGAACTATTTCGATGTACTCCGTCAGTCCTACCTGGCAAGGATCCCACACCGCACAGCAGTATTCTAAAAGAGGACGGACAAGCGTAGTGTAGGCAGTCTCCTTAGTAGGTCTGTTACATTTTCTAATTTTCCTGCCAATAAAACGCAGCCTTTGGTTAGCCTTCCCCACAACATTTTGTATGTGTTCTTTCCAATTTAAGTTGTTCGTAATTGTAATACCTACGTATTTAGTTGAATTTACGGCTTTTAGATTAGACTGATTTATCGTGTAAGCGAAGTTTAACGAGTTACTTTTAGTACTCGTGTCGATGACCTCACACTTTTCGTTATTTAGGATCAACTGCCACTTTTCGCCCCATTCAGATATTTTTTCTAAATCGTTTTGCAGTTTGTTTTGATCTTCTGATGACTTTATTAGTCGACAAACGACAGCGGCTTTTCAGATTGTCTCCAAAATCGTTTATATAGATAAGGAGCAGGAAAGGGCCTATAGCACTACCTTGGGGAAAGCCTGAAATCACTTCTGTTTTACTTCATGGCTTTCCGTCAGTTACTACGAACTGTGACCTCTCTGACAGGAAATGACAAATCCAGTCACATAACTGAGAGGATATTCCATAAGCACGCAATTTTACTCCGAGCCGCTTGTGTGGTACAGTGTCAAAAGCCTTCCGGAAATCCAGGAATACGGAATCGATCTGGAATCCCTTGTCAATAGCAAGTATACGAATAAACAAGGTGGAAGAGCGTCGCAATTGACCGGCCCCTTCGCCGTGCTAGAGTGGCACGGTGAGTGGGCGCCGGCCGTAGTGTGCGAGCGGTTCTAGGCGCCACAGTCTGGAACCGCGCGACCGTAACGGTCGCAGGTTCGAATCCTGCCTCGGGCATGGATGTGTGTGATGTCCTTAGGTTAATTAAGTTTAAGTAGTTCTAAGTTCAAGGGGATTGATGACCTCAGAAGTTAAGTCCCATAGCGCTCAGAGCCATTTCAACCATTTTTGGTGCCTGGGCTGGGACGGCGTGGAGGCAGCTGAGCTGACCGTCACGTGTGGACTGCTTCCCGCCACGGGTGAGCCAAGCCAGCCAGGTGTCGTGCTGGTACCAGGATCCTGCTATTGACCCACACGCTGGTTCCGCCCACCTGCTCCCACAGTCGCTGAGTCACGGCCGGCGATGCTCTGACGCCTACGTCACCATGAAGGAGGCTGCTGCTCATCGTACGTGGCTGTTCCCACGATTCTATTGCTTTAAAATTATCATCGGCCTCTCTTCCTCCGTGTCTTCTTACCGTTAGCCAGTCCTTACGTAGCTACTTACTTTCCGAGCTCAACATCCACCGGTTTTGTACACTACTAATCCCACCATTTTTCTGCCGCTCTTGTAAAGGGTGATTCACAGGAACGAGTCACTGAAATAAATTACACGTTATTAAGACAAAATCCGGATGAAAGCGAATAGGTGGTAAGGAATCCGTGATCCCAAGAACATACATACACTACCGGTCATTAAAATTGCTACACCACGAAGATGACGTGCTACAGACGCGAAATTTAACCGACAGGATGAAGATGCTGTGATTTGCAAATGATTAGCTTTCCAGAGCATTCACACACGGTTGGCGACGGTGGCGACACCTACAATGTGCTGACATGAGAAAGTTTCCAACCGATTTCTCACACACAAACAGCAGGTGACCGGAGTTGCGTGGTGAAATGATGTTATGATGCCTCGTGTAAGGAGGAGAAATGCGTACCTTCACGTTTCCGACTTTCATAAAGGTCGGATTGTAGCCTATCGCGATTACGGTTTATTGTATCGCTACATTGCTGCTCGCGTTGGTTGAGATCCAATGACTGTTAGCAGAATATGGAATCGGTGGGTCCAGGAGGGTGATATGGAACGCCGTGCTGGATCCCAACGGCCTCGTATCACTAGCAGTCGAGATGACAGGCATCTTATCGGCATGGCTGTAACGGATCGTGCAGCCACGTCTCGATCCCTGAGTCAACAGATGGGGACGTTTGCGACCACAAGCATCTGCATGAACAGCTCGACGACGTTTGCAGCAGCATGGACTATCAGCTCGGAGACCATGGCTGCGGTTACCCTTGACGCTGCATCACAGACAGGAGCGCCAGCGATGGTGTACTCAACGACGAACCTGGGTGCACGAATGGCAAAACGTCATTTTTTCGGATGAATCCAGGTTCTTTTTAGAGCATCATAATGGTCGCATCCGTGTTTGGCGTCATCGCGGTGAACGCACATTGGAAGCGTGTATTCGTCATTGCCATACTGTCGTATCACCCGGCGTGATGGTGTGGGGTGCCATTGATTACACGTCTCGGTCCCCTCTTGTTCGCACTGACGGCACTTTGAACAGTGGACGTTACATTTCAGATGTGTTACGACCCGTGGCTCTACTCTTCATTCGATCCCTGCGAAACCGCCGTTCGCCGGGTGCCGGTCTTTCAACTTGACGCCACTTCTGCGACCTGCAGTCGATGAGGATGAAAGGATGATGACGAGGACAGCACAACACCCAGTCCCTGGGTGAAGAAAATTCCCCGACCCAGCCGGGAATCGAACCGGGGCCCAGAGAATTGACAATCCGTCACGCTGACCATTCTGCTACCGGGGGGCGGACGCGAACATAGATATTAGTATCCGATACCCAGGTCGATAGCAGACAAGAGTCGATTGTCGAGCGCTGCAGGAGGCAGTGAGATTAGTGTCGGGTGAAAGCAGTTCTGGAAAGACGGGCAAAAATAAATAAATGGCGGTCGAGCTGAGTACGGTTTCACTGGCGGATGTGCCGAGTGAGGAGTAAACTGTAAATTCACCAGAGTGTGAAAAATTAGCGCTTCCGCTTATCGTCGTGGGGCTGACCGTCATCAATACCGATTCGCGAGTGATATAAAACCAAAAGTGACAAGTGCCGAATTACGTGCTTGGCGTCAACTGCGTCGGCCAGCAACAACCATAGATTGGACTGAGGATTGTTGTGAATGTTAACCATCTTCATTGCGTGTGACGAAGTGCTTAAAATCAGCAACCAATGAAAGATAGAACCGTAGTTAAACGCGTAAGTCAAAGGTAGCAACTGCCTCAAAATTTGCGTGTTAATAGAAAATACATATCAGTTTGTATATCGCAATCTTTGTGGTCTTTAATAATAGAAAAACTTTCAATCATAAACTATTCCGTCTCAGAACAGTTGCACTCTGTTGAAATACCCTCGAAACCACAGCAGAAAGAAGCGATAGCCTTTCATTCGTGAAGCATACGGTCATAAATCCATAATAATCAACTGTTTGGCGGCTTCGGTAAATCACACAAAACCCAACAAAGGATATAACGGGGGTGTTTCAAGGTCTCTCACTTAACTGAATATTCAGATAGTTCATCCATCCCGGGAACCCAGAATTTTGACGATTTCTGTCTGTTATCGATATCGATACTGGCAAGATGTCCAAATATGTAACATAAACGGCCGGATCTTTTGATTACACTGACGTAGAATCTAAAATGTTTTACAACGTCAAGAAACCGTGTAATATACTACGTGACAAAAATTTCAATTTGATGCAACTACCTGCTTAAATATCACCCTGACTGTCACCCACCATACGGACCAACAAGCACGAGTGATGATCTGGAATACCATTTCATTTCATAGTAGGACCCCTTTGGTTGTCATCCTCGGCACCTTGCAGCTCGGCGGTACGTCGACGTCTCGTTTTATTGCCCTTCATGGTGAGCTATTCCGGGCTTACATTTCAGCCAGATAGCCCGCCCGCACAAGGCGAGAGTTTCTGCTGCTTGCTCAGTGCTTACCAAACCTTACCTTAGCCAGACAGGTCGCCGGATCTCTTCCAAATTGAGAACGTTTGGAGCATTATAGGCGGGTCTTCCAACCGGCTCGGGATTTTGACGATGTAACGCGCCAGTTGCACGTAGTTAGGCACGATATCTCTCAGGAGGACATTCAACAGCAGATCAATCGATGCTAAGGCGAACAACTGCTGGCATCATAAGGGCCAGAGATGCATCGACGCGTTATTGAGACGCTCAATTTGTGAAGCTCTTTCACTTGAATAAATCTACAAATATTGATCAAATTGCAAGCATTTGTTTAGCTGTACATGTGCTCCCCATGCACCGATTTGCGTTCCATTCGGGTAATTCCTTCGTGGTGCATCGTTCATTTTTTACGAGAGTGACTCAAATTAAAACCTTAAATACTTTTTTAAATATTACTTGTTGTGCAGAAGTGGTACAAAGCTGTATCACTTTTCAACATAATCTCCCCCACGCTCAATGCAAGTCCTTCAGCGCTTACAAAGCGCATAAATTGCTTTAGAAAAAAATTCTTTTGGTAGTCCGCGCAACCACTCATGCACCACGTGGCGTACCTCTTCATCAGAACGCAACTTCTTTCCTCCCATTGCGTCTTTGAGTGGTCCAAACATACGGAAATGACTTGGGGCAAGTTCTGGTGAGTATGGTGGATGAGGAAGACACTCAAAATGAAGGTCTGTGGTCGTGGCAACTGTTGTACGGACAGTGCGGGGCCTTGCATTGTCATGTTGGAAAAGGACACCTGCTGACAGCAATCCACGGCGCTTTGATTTGATTGCAGGCCGCATATGATTTTTTAGGAGATCTGTGTATGATGCTCTGGTGACAGTGGTCCCTCTATGCATGTAATTCTCCAAAATGACGCCTTTTTCGTCCCAAAAGAGAGTCAGCATATTCCCTGCTGATGGCTCTGTTCGAAACTTCTGTGGTTTTGGCGATGAGGAATAGCGCAATTCCTTGCTCACTCTCTTCTTTTCCGGTTGGTGGAAGTGAACCCAGCTTTCGTCCCCAGTAACGATTCTTACTAGGAAACCATCACCTTCTCGTTCAAAGCGCCGAAGACGTTCTTCACAAGCATCAACACGTCGTTCTCTCATTTCAAGAGTCAGCTGCCGTGGCACCCATGTTGCAGACACTTTGCGAAACTGGAGCACGTCATGCACAATGTGGTGCGCTGACCCATGACTAATCTGTAAACATGCTGCATTGTCATTCAGTATCACTCGGCGGTTTTCCTTCACTATGGCTTCAATTGCTGGAATGTTCTCGCTACGGTCGCAGGTTCGAATCCTGCCTCGGGCATGGATGTTTGTGATGTCCTTAGGTTAGTTAGGTTTATCTAGTTCTAAGTTCTAGGGGACTAATGTCCTCAGCAGTTGAGTCCCATAGTGCTCAGAGCCATTTGAACCATTTGGAATGTTCTGTGGAGTCACAACTCGTTGTGCCTGATCTGGATGAGGAGCATCTTCCACTGGAGTCGCACCATTTGCGAACTTCCTACTCCATTCGTTGACTTGCTGCTGTGAGAAACATGCATCACCGTACTGAACCTTCACTCGTCGATGAATTTCAATAGGTTTCACACCTTCACTACGCAAAAACCGAGTAACAGAACGCTGTTCTTCCCTGGTGCAAGTCGCAAGTGGGGCGGCCATTTTTATACTAATACTGCGACGGTATGTGTGCATCTGCACAATGCTGCCACCTACAGGCCATTCTGCACGCTGTTTATAGCACGCTTACCAACTTACAGGATAACGGCGCGAAATTTCGATTTGTTATTACAAATTTAAGGTTTTCATTTAACTCACCCTCGTATCTTAGAGTGTATATTGCCCCGACCTTCCTCTCTCCTATTCCATTCACAGGTGGTACATGGAAAGAAAGACTGTCAGTACCGCTGCGTACGGATGAAAATTTCCGCAAGTTCGGGGTCGTGATGAGACAACACATTATTACCACCTGCTTAATAGCGTTGCACTTCACCTTTCGGTCGCAATACAGCAGTGATTCTGCATGGCACGAATCTGACAAGTCCTTAGTAGGTTTCCGGAAGCAAGCGCCACAGAATTTCTATGCACACGTGATGTGTCTCATCGTGTTCCGATCCGGCGAATTTGGTGGCCGAGACATCAACATGTGTTCACTGCTATGCTCGTCAGAGCATGGTAACACTAACGCTATTTTGTCGAAAGTCGACATGTTAAGAAACGTGGCTGTTGTACTTAAGGTTTATAATTTATATAAAAAACAGCTACCAGCCACATGTATGGTTTAAAAAGGTTTATTATCTTCAGACCGTGACCGGTTTCGGATTTTTCATTACAAATCCATATTGTTTTCGTTTGTAATGTGAAGCTGGGCCACGTTTTGTAAACGTTATTCGTGTGTGCTGCGTGTGAAACTAAGATGATGAGGTTGAAAGTTACGTCCATTGACTGGAATAGCACTCACGTAGTGCATATTGAAAAGTGTATTGAGTTTGCGTTCGAAAACATAGACGCACGAATATTTCGTCAGGCAGAACTACACAGCCCTGCAGCAAGCGAATAACATAAACAAAACTAGGTCCAACTAAGAATGCTTGTAACCTGCCATCTGAAGATGGATTTGTAATGAAAAATCCGAAACCGGTCACGGTCTGAAGATAATAAACCTTTTTAAACCATACATGTGGCTGGTAGCTGTTTTTTATATAAATTATAAACCTATGGTAACACTATTCCGGGCTTGTGACGCAGGTAGTTACCTGCTGAATGATTCCATTAGCGTCGGGGAAGACATCAAGGATGAACGGATGGACGTGCGGTGTAATAACGTTCGCGTAGTCCACAGTTGTCATGGTGTCATCGATTACTACACAATCCCATGGAAGCCTAGCTGAAGGTCCACCATAGCATAATACTGCTCTCAATGGTCGGCGTTCCTGACCCAGTGCAGAATAACTGTTCACATGGATGGCATCATATCCGCGAACAGCTATCTTACCTGGTGTATCAAGGAAAGTAATTCATCCGACCAGGCCTCCACAGCTTAGTGGGCAGCGCGGCCTGGGTTCGATTCCCGGCCGTGTTGGGGATTTTCTCCACCCCGCGTCTGGGTGCTGTGTTGTCTTCATCATCATTTCTTCCTCCTCCACAAGCAAGTCGCCGAAGTGGCATCAGCTGAAAACACTTGCACCGGATGACCGAGCTTCCCGACGGCAGGGCCTAGCCACGTGAACGTTTCGTTGCACTTCAGCTGATAAGGCGAGACATTTCCATTCATTCATATCCAGTCTTGATATCCAGTGCTCCTGGAAGACACAGTGTCATTAAGTCGACACTGGGAAACGTAGGAGTCGTCTGCAGCGATGCCCAATGTTCAACAGCGTCTTCTGAGCGGTACAGTAGAAAACACTTACCCTGCACCAGTATTGTACTCTGTCGTTAGATTAACCACAGTTCAACGCCTCTGCTGCTCTCCAAAGCGGCAAGCTTCGGACCTTCACAGTATGTGATGGCGCGCGGACGTCTAACATCTTGTCGCCTACTCCTGATTTCACCGCCCTCCACCCACTTTCCGCTGACAGTTTTAAACATGGCTGACTACAGCAACAGTAAATAAATTTTCAGTAGATAAAGTTTACAGTTAGTCTATTGCATAAGTTTAATGTAAAAACCTTAACTAGTTTCGATACCACTAAGGGTATCTTCTTCAGAAGTAAGTCACATATATTACATGACGTTAAAATTGTAAATATACATCAGAAGTGGAGGAGCTCAAGTTAAACAGCAGAATCCATGGAGGATTTTACTGCATATTCTACTGTTTTGTAGAGTCGAAACCAGGATACGATTTTAACATTAAACTTAAGCAACCGGTTGGCTGTAAACTTTATACATTGAAAAAGACTTTCCATTCATGCTCACGACAGTAACGTGCGAACAATCGACCATCTTCGCCGTTTCCAGGTTTCTCGTTCCAGGCGACGTTCTGTAACAATCTGCATTTGCCATCCCTGTTGAAAGCGTCGATGAATTCCGGGAATGCATTGTGGTTGGTTGTCAGTGCATTCGTAACACACCTGGTATTTTTGAACGTTTACGGACATTGATGAGGAGAGGTGCTGAAGCTTGCCTTCACACGAATGGTGGCCATGTGGAACACCTGTATCACGTTTGTCTTCAAGTGCGTATCTATATTTTGGATTCTTAGGGACTCTGTTGCAAGATGTTCACGTACTCAGTCGTAATTCGCCGTATCGCGAAAACAATTGGTTTCGGGACTATGTTTATTATGATTGCTTGCTTGTCTCAGTGTTCTCTATTCGCCCCTCTCGTTTGTAGCCTACCTACGATGTCATGCACCCTGTGTCCATTCCGGGTCACGTACCCGCAACGCGTCCATGCAGCATTGTCTCGTGGTGGGCTACATTTACAGTTTTCAGATCGCAGGTGTATGTCCGAGGAGATAGTATGTTTCCTGGCTCTTTTTGGGACTTGGGCTCGCGAACTTTTGCGATAAGTCTCTCCACGACGCACGTCATCACTCTTGAAATCTCTGTCTGAGCGGTTTATTGAGCAGTTCAGTGACACACTAACGGCGATACACGCGCGAATAACCGTGCAGCTCTTCTTTGAATATTTACTCTTTCCTCAGAAGTATCCCGAAGTGACGAAAGACGCCCAGAATTGGTCTAACTAGGGTCTCTAAGGGGTCTGTCTCGTGTTTTAATTACATTTGTTATAACAAATCTATTTTTCCTCAGTTTAAATTTATTTGGCCATTCAATTTAAAATAACTCTAGACAGGATCTCCTGGTTACTTGAAGGCTGTGACTGTTTCCAGTGACTGATTAAAGAATGTGTAGAAAAACGTAGTCGTCTATAAACGTGCATTACATTTCATTTATTTGTGGTAAGTTCAGCATCTTCGCCTGCTCACGAAAATAGCACATATACTACGCACATTTCCTCCTCCCCCCACTCTGTACAGCTCCTCCTCTCCCATCTCTCTGCCCATCTCATACACTATCTGTCAATCTCCACCTCCTCCTCCTTCCTCGCCTCTCTCTATCTTCTGCTCGCCCTCTCTGCGCCCAACTCTCTCAATTTGCTCCCCTCTCTGTTCAAATCCCCGCCCCCCTCTTCCTTTTCCACCTATCCACTACTCACTACTCCATGTTTCACCTGCCTACTACCCCTCTCTTCGAACATATCCACCTTCCCTCTTTCGTAGCCTCCCTCTCCCCTCCTCCATCCTCTCTCTGTCCACTTGCTCCTCCTTCCTCTCTATCTCCTCCTGCTTCCTCTCTATCCATTAACTCCTCCCCTCTCTCTGTCAATCTACTTCTACCTCTACCTGCCCATATCCTCTCCCGCCCCCCCTCTTAGTGTTTCTTGTCTGTATCCTAACCATACCTCCATCTCTCCATCTCCTCCTTCGCCTTTCTCTTTCCATCTCATCCTCCCCCTCTCACTATCTGTTTCCTCTTCCCCTCTCTAAGCTGTGGCTATCTCCACATATGCCCCTGGAAGGCATTCCATTACCAACGACATAATATGCCTTTTGTGCAAGGCAGCCTGTATGTCCGGGTCTGCAGACTCTTTTTCACTGCCATCTTCACCGTTATGGGAGCCAGGTCCTTTTTGTCCCTGTATCTCTTCCCATATAATAAAAAGAATATATATTAAACGGGACTGGACTCGATCCAGGGGCTTAGGAGGTGATGTCGACACTCACACACACACACACACACACACACAGCCGGCCGTGGTGGCCGAGCGGTTCTAGGCGTTTCAGTCCGGAACCGCGCGACTGCTACGATCGCAGGTTCGAATCCTGACTCGAGCATGGATGTGTGTTATGTCCTTAGGTTAGTTAGGTTTAAGTAGTTCTAAGTTCTAGGGGACTGATGACCTCAGTCCCATAGTGCCCAGAGCCATTTGAACCAACACACACACACACACACACACACACACACACACACACACACACACACACACACACACACACACATACATTCATTTTTATATATGTATAAGGTTGCTTTCTGCAAGCATGGGAACAGAGCTTAACATCCCAGTTTTTGCACCAGGCGCCGGCACTGCAAGTCTCTCTACATTTTGCGACAGGTTTCTAACTATGCGATCTCTCCACACACAACTGCGTCGTCTGCAAATAAAATCATATGGCTAAAGGTATTAGCTGCCTGATCATTAATACAGGCTGTTTAAAAAAAATGTGTCACATATTCCTGCAGGAAGCAGCACTGGTCAAAACTAGAAGAAAAGTTTCCATAAATGTATGTCTGAAGACCAATACCTGTTGGAATATTGGCCATTTCACGTGTGTCTGGTAATGTTTAGTGTTTGGTGACGTAGGCCGTTAGAAGAGAATGCATAATAAATTACCGCACTACGCGTGTGCGGACACTCAAATTCTCGAGAAGTCAGGCAGTGGAGGCATCAGGATCGCTTCAGCTTCAGTGAATGGCCAGGAATTGTCGGTGACATACTCGTAGGGCCATACAATTTACCAAACACATTATCAGGTGCTACGTTTCACCGTTTCCTGCAGGATGAATTACCAGCGCTATTACCCTTGCAGGAAGACAACGACTGTTATTCACGCACGACGGGACACCACCCGATGTCCTACGAACCGCGCGGCACCTCCCCGCAACGTTCCATGCGCAGTGGATTAGTCGAGTCGGCCCGGGAACATGGCCTCCAGACGTGAAGCTGTTCATTTCTGTCTTTCGGGACAAAGAAAGGCATTGCTGAATGCCCAACCTGTGGACAATGCGCCGACGTTACAGGAAACTCACTAACGCACGTGACACAACCCGAGTGGAGCCAGCAGTATTTGAAAGGGCGCGTCATTCACTGCGAATAAGGGCTGAAGAATGTGTCACGATGCTTGGTAACCACATGCAGCGTTGTTCGTATTGACAATTGGAAATAAGAGGCCACATTGGTTCCTATCTCAAAAGCACACATAGTTATAGGAACTTTTTGTTGGGTTGGCTGAAGAGCCAACACCGTGTTACCAGAGGAGGCCGAAATGCACGCGTTTTAGCTCACGCAGGCTGGCGTGAGGAGGGAAGAACTATACTGACGTGAGGTCTGGAACATGACAAGGAATTCGTTTGATACTTAACTTTAATCCATTAATGATGAACGTCGCTCTTGACGGTACGTGATTCACAATCTTATCTGTTCAGAATACATTCATAGTAACTGAATATGGCGCCTTGCTAGGTCGTAGCAAATGACGTAGCTGAAGGCTATACTAAACTGTCGTCTCTGCAAATGAGAGCGTATGAAGACAGTGAACCATCGCTAGCAAAATCGGCTGTCCAACTGGGGCGAGTGCTAGGGAGTCTCTCTAGACTAGACCTGCCGTGTGGCGGCGCTCGGTCTGCAATCACTGATAGTGGCGACCCGCGGATCCGACGTATACCACCGGAACGCGGCCGATTTAAAGGCTACCACCTAGCAATTGTGGTGTCTGGCGGTGACACCACATTTTCCTTTTAGTTTTGACCAGTACTGTCGTATGTAGGGACACATGTCATTTCTAACTTCCCTGCATATGTGCATAACAACAGCACTCCCATTACATTACCCTGCAGTACAACAGACGCTACCTTCTCTTCTAATGATGATTAAGGACAACATAGTGAATTCCGTCTGCTAGGAATTCTCAAGTCCGATCGCATTTGTGTTCGGATGAGATTCCTTTTGTACGTAGTTCACTTCCTGGGCGTCTACGCGTAACTGCATCTACGGTTTTCTGAAAGTCAAGGAACGCGACATCAACCGGAAGTACTCTCTCTGCTGCTTTTTCGGAACAGAGAAAGCTGAATTTCATTGAATTAGTGCTTGTGCGAACGTGCTTATTCCTACAAAGGAATTGTTCGCTCTCCAGGTAAGTCACAACAGGCAAGCACATAATTCTGCAGTGAACTGGCCCGAGAGAGATACATCCATATTCTGCTCGTCGGTTTTATGATCCCTCTAATTTTCTTGCTACCGAATTCCAAATGATGGTAAGGCGAACGCTCGCGATAAGCGCGAAATTCATGTTCGATTCCCGGTCCGACGCAAATTTTCATTGTTGTCATTCCATTGTACAGCTGATGGTTGTTCATATGCAGCTGTATTTCATAACGGCTTTAGCCGCCAGATGCTTGTCCGAATGAACATTCCGTCGTAATTCGCAATAACACAGGCACCGCAATATCGTAAACATCATATGAGTCGAAAGTTGTCTACATGTTACATGCCCGCATGGAGTGATTCTACCTACTGTACGAGAAGTGATTTAACATTATCTCTATGCATTTTACTGAATACGTAGATAGTTCCGCTGAAACTCACAATTGCGTTTTGCATTGGATGTCGAGTGTCTGTGATAGCCGACAGGTACTCCCTCGAACCGAACCCCGTTCCGTTATTTCGCGTGGAAGTGGTGGGGCTGAAACTCAATGTTTATTGTAGCTGAATGCACTGTCTTCCAAATACTGGGTAAGGCTATTTCATCTCCGAGTCAAACTACCAGCCTGCTTATTGCTGCCGGCCTGTGTGTGCTACTGCTGCCTTCAGAGGTTAATGTATAGTTTTCGTGTCTATTGTGTGTCCGTATTTGTGGTTTTGTAGCTTGCATGCGAACTGATCTTCATTGGCCAGTCGATACAATGTGTTTACCGCAACACGTGCAAAGAGCATCTCCTGCTTTGTGTAACCAGCAGTTGGGAGCTCGGTGTCTCCAGTGAGAACAAGGCTTTTACAAAACATCAGAAAGAACATTAATTACATATATTTGTCTGCCTTCTTCCAAAATTTGAACGAATTCGCACAAGTCTGAAACACAGAAGTGGCGCGCTCCAAAAACTTCCCAGAGAAACTTGTTTTTTGCACATTAAACCCAAACGAAGAAAGTTTTTTTTCAAACTGTTTTTGTACGTAAAATCCGCAGGGTGCACATACAAATGCTGCCATCAGCTGAGCATTATTTTCAGCCCAGTTAAAATCTTTTGCAAAAGTAATCATCGGTTCGCACAATTTGCCGCTACTTCATCGTACAAATCTTGCTTAATATTCTGTAACGTACCTACAGTAAGACTCCTAAGATACGACTCGACAAACGAATGGTAACGAGATGGGGAGCTATTAATAACAATGGGGGCTACTCTGGGAAGAAGGTAGAGCTGGCAGAGGCTGCAAGTAAGATGGGGTTGGACGTTTTAGCTGTTAGTGACATTCGGGTAAGGGGTGAGAAAGAAGAGGAAGTGGGAGAATACAAGGTCTACCTGTCAGGAGTCAAAGCAGGACTAGCACAATGGGGTGTAGGGCTTTTCATCAGGAAAGAAATGGAACCCAGCGTAGTTGCAATAAGGTATGTAAACGAACGACTAATGTGAATAGATTTGACAGTGTCTAGCAAGAAAATTAGGATTGTGTCAATATATTCGCATTGTGAAGGGACAGATCAAGATAAGATGGATAGTTTTTATGACACACTCAGTGATGTAGTGGTTAGAGTAAAGGACAAGGTCAGTGTTCTGCTGATGGGTGATTTTAATGCCAGGACTGGAAATCGAACAGAAGGGTATGAAAAGGTTATGGGTAAATTTGGAGAGGATATGGAGGCCAACAGGAACGGGAAATAACTCTTGGATTTCTGTGCCAGTATGGGCTTAGTAATCACAAACTCCTTTTTTAAACACAAGAACATTCTTCGGTATACTTGGGAAGGAACCAGATCTGTCATTGACTATATAATAACAGATCAGGAATTCAGGAAGGCTGTGAGGGACACACGTGTATTCAGGGGATTCTTTGATGACACTGATCACTACTTAATCTGCAGTGAAATTGGTATTGTGAGGCCGAAAGTGCAGGAGGTCAGGTCCATGTGTAGGAGGATAAGAACGGAGAAACTTCAGGATAAGGAAATCAGGCACAAGTACATAACAGTGATCTCAGAAAGGTACCAGTTAGTTGAATGTAGTCAATTGCAGTCACTGGAAAAGGAATGGACAAGGTACAGGGACACAGTACTAGAAGTGGCCAATGAGTGTCTTGGAACAGTAGTGTGTAAAGGTAGGATGAAGCAAACAGCTTGGTGGAATGACACAGTCAAGGCAGCCTGTAAAAGGAAAAAGAAGGCATATCAAAAATGGCTACATACTAGAGCTCAGGTAGACAGAGAAAGTTATGCTGAAGAAAGAAACAAAGCCAAACAGATAATTACAGCATCCAAGAAGAAACCTTGGGAAGACTTCGGAAACAGGTAGGAGACTTTGGGTCAAGCTGCTGGAAAACCATTCTGGAGTGTAATTAGCAGTCTTCGAAAGGGAGGTAAGAAGGAAATGACAAGTATTTTGGATGGATCAGGAAAACTGCTGGTGAATCCTGTTGATGCCTTGGGCAGATGGAGGGAATATTTTGAAGAGTTGCTCAATGTAGGTGAAAATACGATCAATAATGTTTCAGATTTCGATGTACAACTGGACAGGAATGATGATGGAATTAGGCTCACACTTGAGGAAGTGGAGATAATGGTCAATAGATTGCAGTGCAATAAAGCGGCTGGGGTGGATGAAATTAAGTCGGAACTCATCAAATACAGTGGAGTGTCAGGTCTTAAATGGCTACACAGGATAATTGAAATGGCGTGGGAGTCGGGACAGGTTCCATCAGACTGGACGAAAGCAGTAATCACACCAATCTTTAAACATGGAAACAGAAAAGATTGTAACAACTACAGAGGTACCTCTTTGATCAGCGTTGTGGGTAAAATCTTCTCAGGTATTGTTGAAAGGAAAGTGCGAGTATTAGTTGAGGACAAATTGGATGAAAATCAGTGTGGGTATAGGCCTCTTAGAGGTTGTCAGGACCAGATCTTTAGCTTACGGCAAATAATGAGGAAGTGTTACGAATGGAACAGGGAATTGTATCTATGTTTTATAGATCTAGAAAAGGCATATGACCGGGTTCCTAGGAGGAAGTTATTGTCTGTTCTACGTGATTATGGAATAGGAGGCAACCTTTTGCAAGCAATTAAAGGTCTTTACGTCAGGCAGCAGTTAGAGTTGACGGTAAATTGAGTTCATGTTTCAGAATAGTTTCAGGGGTAAGACAAGGCTGCAACCTGTCTCCATTGTTGTTCATATTATTTATGAATCAAATGTTGAAAACAATAGACTGGCTGGGTAAGGACTATGGTATGAAGATTAGCATCTCCAAAACAAAAGTAATGTCAGTGGGAAAGAGATATAAACGGATTGAGTGCCAAATAGCAGGAACAAAGTTAGAACAGGTGGACGGTTTCAAGTACTTAAGATGCATATTCTCACAGGATGGCAACATAGTGAAAGAACTGGAAGCGAGGTGTAGCAAAGCTAATGCAGTGAGCGTTCAGGTACGATCTACTCTCTTCTGCAAGAAGGAAGTCATTACCAAGACTAAGTTATCTGTGCACCGTTCAATCTTTCGACCAACTTTGTTGTATGGGAGCGAAAGCTGGGTGGATTCAGGTTACCTTATCAATAAGGTTGAGGTTACGGATATGAAAGTAGCTAGGATGATTGCAAGTACTAGTAGATGGGAACAATGGCAGGAGGGTGTCCACAATGAGGAAATCAAAGAAAAACTGGGAATGAACTCTATAGATGTAGCAGTCAGGGCGAACAGGCTTAGATGGTGGGGTCATGTTACACGCATGGGAGAAGCAAGGTTACCCAAGAGACTCATGGGTTCAGCAGTAGAGGGTAGGAGGAGTCGGGGTAGACCAAGGAGAAGGTACCTCGATTCGGTTAAGAATGATTTTGAAGTAATAGGCTTAACATCAGAAGAGACACCAATGTTAGCACTGAATAGTGCATCATGGAGGAATTTTATAAGGGGGACTATGCTCCAGACTGAACGCTGAAAGGCATAATCAGTCTTAAATGATGATGATGATGATGACCTACAGTAAGACTGGTATTCGAATGGGCGTGCAAATGGCCGCCGCTCCGGGGTAACTATAAACTTTTTACCCCATATTCCTAGCTCAAATGGGAACCGAGCACCAAGACAATCCGAAACGGTGATTCTGCGCTAGGCCTTTCCGTACATACACTGACGTGACAAAAATAATGGGATAGCGATATGCACATGTACAGATGGTGGTAGTATCACATACACAAGGTTTAAAAGGGAAGTGCATTGACGGGGCTGTCATTCGTACTTTGGTGATTCACTTGAAAAGGTTTCCGACGTGACTGACCGCACGACGGGAGTTAACAAACTTCTAACGCGGGTTGGTAGTTGCAGCTAGACGCATGGAACATTCAGTTTCGGAAATCGTTAGGGAATTAAGTATTCCGGGATCCACAGTGTCAATAACGTGCCGAGAATACAGAATTTCAGGCGTTACCTCTGACTATGGATCACGCACTGGCCGATGGCCTTCACTTAACGACCGAAAGCAGTAGCATTTGCGTAGAGTTGTCAGTGCATACAGAAAGCAACACTACGTGAAATAACGTCACGGATCAATGTATCCGTTAGGACAGTGCAGCGAAATTTGGCGTTAATGGGCTATGGCAGCAGACGCACGACACCGCCTGTAGCGCCTTTCCTGGTTTTGTGACCATATCGGTTGGACCCTAGACCATGGCCTGGTCAGATGAGTCCCGATTTCAGTTGGTAAGAGCTGATGGTATCGTTCACGTATGGCACAGACCTCACGAAGACATGGACCCTGGCTGTCAAAAGCCACTGTGCAGAGCTAGTGATGGCCCCATAATGGTGTGGCCTGTGTTTACATGGAATGAACTGAGTCCTTTGGTCCAACTGAATCGCTCGCTGTCTAGAAATGGTTATGTTTGGCCACTTGGAGACCATTTGAGTCATCAATGGACTTGTTCCCAAACAATGACGGAATTTTTATGGATTACAATGCGTCATGTCACCGGGTCGCAATTATTCGCGATTGGTTTGAGGAACAATCTGGAGAATTCGGGTGAATGATTTGTCCATCCTGATTGGCCGACATGAATACCGTTGAACGTTTATGGTACATAATCGAGAGGTCAGTTCGTGCACAAAATCCTACAGCGGCAACACCTTAGCAGTTATGGACCGCTATGGAGGCAATATGGCTCAATATTTCTGCAGGAGACTTCTATCGACTTGTTGAGTCCATGCCACGTCGAGTTACTACACAACACAGGGCAAAAGGAGGTCCGACACGATATTAGGAGGTATACCATGACTTTAGTTACATCAGTGTATTTGTTATAGCGCTTCCCCGCTGAAACGATATATGCAGGCATTTACATACCTAAATGGTGTAGCTTTACAAGGATGAAACGGGTAGTCAGTCATATTTCTTATAGACTTACTATAAGAGCCATCCCCACGTTTGCCTGCTGCTTCTGTGTTGGCAGCGCTGTATAGCGCTTTGCGTTGGATCTCTCACTGCGCTTTCTTTGTAAGAGATTCTGTGGCTGGTTGGATTCGCAGTTGGAAGTTAGTCGCCAGCAGTGATGGAAGTACTGTTGGGCAGTTGGAGGTGAAGTGATAGATGTTAGATGTGACAAGTTAGCATTGATGGAGGATAGAGGTCTGAAGTGTTAGCGTAGGCTAACGATCTGTACATGTTCGACTTGGAAACTGAATATTATTCATGGTCATATACCTTTGTACTGGATGTCAAAGACGATTTATCTTCGTGTTTGAACTGGATGTCACATTCTTAAGGTAAAAACAATACATTATGTGGTTTGCAACAAAATATTTCCTTTGTTAACCTCATGCCTCTTAGTAGTTAGTGGCTTTAGTAGTTAGAATCTTTTATTTAGCTGGCAGTATTGACGCTCGCTGTATTGCAATAGTTCGCGTAATGAAGATTTTTGTGAGGTAAGTACTTAAGGAAATGCATAGGTTATTGTTAAGATTTATTTTTAGTCAGGGCCATTCTTTTGAATTAATTATTTGAAGTCAGGATGTATTTTTTTTTTTTTTTTTTTTTTTTTTTTTTTTTTTTGAGCAGTCAGATTGCGTTGCGCTAGAATATTGTGGGTTAGTGTTGACATGATAAGAAAAAGTAAAGAGAAAATAGGCTCAGTACGTTCGGTTTTACTCAGCTGTTTCAGAATCAAATAACGTAGAAGTTTCGTCTTCTCAGTCATTCAGCATTTTAGTACAGACACACACATTTTAATAAAGAAGTTTCAAAATCACAGAAAACCTTAATCTGGATGGAAAGATGGAAATTTGAGCCGCAACCTCACGAATACAAGGCCATTCCCTTCCAAACAGCGAAGTCCCCTTCTGTTTATCCTTAGTGTAGGATACTGTTTTGCAAATAAGTTATTTATTATTGACAAAGCTTTTGCTATATCGTTCATTCATTTCTCAGTAACCATCACCACACACGCAATACACATGCCATACTTACATAATTTCAGAATGCACGCTATACACACCGTCAGGATCACGGGAACGATGCTTGGTTTCCATTTCATTTACCGCATCTTCTCATTTTCTTGTCTGAAAAATGGTCAGCAACCCTCTATAACGAACAGAAAATTGGGATCAGAAATACGGTAAGATGTTAGTATAATCCATTGTAGAGTTTTCGTTTACGATTTTATAGAAAAGAAAAAGAACCATTATAGTGCGAAAGTGTGGTGTGAAATAATGTAGATGTTTTGTTATTGTTTACTTGTGTTACTTTTTTTTATCATCTCCCTACTTTTTATTATATAAGCAGTCCTTCAATGTGCAGAAATTAATTGCTTAGCCAGTTTTTAATTGCCTTCTGAAATCGGCGTTTTTTAGTAATCGCTTTAATCGCATTGGGCAGTTTATTGTATAATTTTATTCCGTAGCAATTTCTTCTTGCTGACACAATTTTGGAGGCGGAGTACAGTTACAGAGCCCTTTTAAATTTCGGTGCCAGTACGTTCATCGAAGTCTGTATAGGCTAGGCCCCATTTTCCGCCTTTACGTAAGCGTAACTGAAATGTAAATTGATTGCCGTTATCAGGTTGGCGCATAAGTTCTTGGAGTTTGTTTTTCATGTTGGTATTCCGGTTGCTACGGCTTTATTTATCGATCGTCATTTTTTATTTGTATTTCACTATTGGTATTTGAATTTTCGTGTTGTCATTTTATCACTTGGAGATAGCGAGTGGAACTGTGGACGCTAGAAAATGGAGTATCGAGTAGATAAATCGGAATATTTCCGACACATTCTTCTGTATGACTTCAGTAGAGGGGTGACAGTCGCGGAGGCAGCCGGAAAAATTTGCGCTGCGCATGGGGATAGTGCCAACGCTCATAACACGGCAAGAACATGGTTTTCTCGTTTTAAGATTGACGTTTCTCCATGTTCAGGGAGGCTTTCGGAGTGTGATTAACATCGTTTAAAAGCATTAATCCACCACGATCCGCGTCTGTGTACTGTAGAATTGGCACATGTGATGAACTGTGATTATTCCAATATTTCCATTGAGACATTTCCATGCAACGGGGTAGGTTCAAGTGTCGGATGTATGGGTACCGCATGCTCTAAGCCGAAACCACAAAAATCAGCGGATGCACCATGTGTACGTCTCTGCCTGCTTGTCATTAACTGGTTCGTGAACAACACCTACTATTCGCAGAATGAGATTTTCACCTGCAGCGGAGTGTGTGCTGATATGAAACTTCTGGCAGATTAAAATTGTGTGCCGGACCAAGACTCGACCACGGAACCTTTGCCTTTCGCGGGCAAGTGCTCCACCATCTGAGCTACCCATGCACAACTCACGCATGAGAGCTTCTATAAAGTTTGGAAGCTAGGAGACGAGGTACTGGCGGAAGTAAAGCTGTGAGGACGGGGCGTGAGTCGTGCGTGGGTAGCTCAAATGGTAGAGCACTTGCCCGCGAAAGGCAAAGGTCCCGAGTACCATTACCTTCCTGTACCATTCCTGCTGACGGGAAACAATGTCTTTACGTTAACAAACGGAAAAGAAAGGTATGGTTGAGCCCAAACATGGCCGAGCGGTTCTAGGCGCTTCAGTCGCGAACCGCGCTGCTGCTACGGTCGGAGATTCGAATCCTGCCTCGGACATGGGTGTGTGTGATGTCCTTAGGTTAGTTAGGTTTAAGTAGTTGTAAGTCTAGGGGACTGAGGGGACTGATGTCCTCAAATGTTAAGTCCCATAGAGCCATTTGAGCCCGAACAAAGGACCAACTCCCCGTACAAAAATGGTTCAAATGGCTCTGAGCACTATGGGACTTAACATCGGTGGTCATCAGTCCCCTAGAACTTAGAACTACTTAAATCTAACTAACCTAAGGACATCACACACATCCATGCCCGAGGCAGGATTCGAACCTGCGACCGTAGCAGTCCCGCGGTTCCGGACTGAGCGCCTAGAACCGCTAGACCACCGCGGCCGGCTCCCCGTACAAAGACCTGCGTGCATCCACAAAAGATAATATTACGCAACTGGTGGAACAGCGATTGTGTGGTGTACTAGGAATTACTTCCCCGAAGTGCAACCTTCACTGTTGACATTTATTATCGAGAACTGAGACGTCTTGCAGACGCACTCCAAGAACAACGACCATGAAGACTGCGTGAGATGAAGCTAATCCACGATAACGTGCGCCAGCATTCAGCTTTAC
This sequence comes from Schistocerca piceifrons, assembly GCF_021461385.2. Lineage (NCBI taxonomy): Eukaryota > Metazoa > Arthropoda > Insecta > Orthoptera > Acrididae > Schistocerca > Schistocerca piceifrons. Next base: position 124,060,684 of record NC_060145.1, read on the forward strand.
TCCCAAAAAACACTATACGGAGTTTGATTGGGAAGTCATTCTGCACACACCTAATTCACCCAATCTACCGCCCTCAGATTTTCACGTTTCTTTTTCTCTACCACCAGCCTTCAAGGAATTTCTTTTCCGGATAAAAATGCGCTCCGAACATGTCTCGCCAAATTCGCCTCAGAACCACGCGATGTCCACAGTTCCGGAATTTAAAAGTTACTCCAGAATTGGCAGACTGTTGTAAACAGTGAAGGGGAATATATCATTGATGACTGAAATCAACGTTATGTGTATCTGTTGTGTTTATTATGGAACAAAACGCTACGAAATTGTGCACCAACCTCATAATTTGTTCCGTATATTATATGAAGGTCCCGTTCTAACGCAATGGAACAAGACATGGGGGACATAGTGGATCTAGTATTTGAGTGTATCAGAGCTTTGGAACACTTACGATCAAATAGGGCAAAAGGGACACACAATATTTTCTAGCGAAATTTTTGATATCACTGAGTTAGTGGCAAACAAATGGATATTCTTGTGTGTAGATTCTATGAGACGTTCGGAAGAATATCATCCATTCAATCCCAAATATAGCAAGGGCAGACAAATGCGAGAACTATCGCACAAACAGCTTGACAGTTCATACATCCAAGTTATTGACAGAAATGAAGCAGAAGAATGGAAAGGTGAAGACCTGTTAGACAACCATTACCTTAGCTTTAGTAAAGGTTATGCCACCAGAGAGGCATTACGCTTTATAATGGAAGTAATATTTGAGAAAAATCACGACACTTTCATATGATTTGCTGACCTAGGAAAAGTTTTTGACAACATGAGACTAGGCAAGATGGTCATCATCCTCAGCTAATGGGTATAGGGTATAAGGAAAAACTCGTTAAAAGATTTGTACAAGAAACAAGAGGGAAAAATGAGAACTGAAGAAGAAGACAGGTTTTCAGATTATAAAGGAAGTGAGGCAGGGATGCATTATTTCTCCTCAGCTGTTCAACCTGTACATTGAAGAACCAGCTATGAAAAAGTGGATTCCGAAGTGGGTTTAAGATTGAGGGTGAAACGAAACATTGCTATACTCAATGAAAGTGAGGAAGAATTAGAAGCTCTGAAGAATGGAATGAAGAGACTCACAGTATGGATTGAGAATAAACTAAGACGAAAGTAAAGAGGTGCAGGAGAAATGAGGTAAAAGATAAACTTAACATCAAAGATGGGGAGCACTTTGTAGACCAGGGACGGTCAAGTTTTCGGCCGGCAAGGCCTCCCGTGGCGCAAGTGCCTAGCTGCACACTTCCCCCACCTTTTGAGTGTGAGGAGGGGGCAAACTGTGAACGAGCCGCATTAAAATGGCAGTACAGCCACACTGTGTGTGAGTTGGTTTTATATTTCACATTTCTCAGCAACACGGATCACAAACAAAACAAATTTTCAGTATTATTTAATTAGTTTTGACGTGCTGAAGACATAATTTTTATCTGCTACATACTGTCGGGTTATCGGTAGACGCAATTAGTTTCACAGATTTTCGCACTCATGTTACCATGTAATTGTGACTTACTTAGTTTCATAGACGAAAAAAGTGTTTCACACACGTGTGGATCGAAATATTGTAGCACTTTTGCAAGTAGCGCTTTTGCAAGCTCGTTATGGGGATGTGGGAATTCTACAAGATCAAAACAATATAGACGACCTGGACAGTTTTAACGTAAATGGTTTGTCTTTATAACGGGAATTCCTTGCAGATCAAGCAGTTACATCTACACTAGCACAAGGGCGCTTTCAGCTGAAATGGCAAACGGTCTCGAAAAGAGGTTGAAAACAGATGTCAGAATGGCAGTGTCCTCAAAACGCTTGGAGAAATACCCTTGTAATTCTGTCAAGGCCACAAAGAATTTTTCAAACCTCGAGTTTTCTTTAACGCAAATGAGCTTTCGGTACTGGACCGTGTTTGTTAGAATGTGTTCCTTTTACAACACGATGCCTCCCCATCAGATCAGAAATAAGTTGTTTCTCAGGTGGCAGTGTCTTATTGTGGGCAACGATCAGAGAAGTCCACTTAAAACACGAGGTCTGCAAACCATTTCGGATGCTGTAATTTTCATTTTTGCCCTCTTTTTTCCCTTATAGGTCCACCAACAACGAGTTTCAAATCGAAAAATCACTCGTGGCATGCCACTTGACTTAAACAACATACTTTGCATAAATGTGTAAAGTATCCACTCTCTTCGTTCATCTCCATCCAAAACTGTTGCAACTCACCGAGGAATAATGTGTGTGACTTAAGAACTATTTTCTGTTCATACTATCAGTTTCTTCACTTGCTGCATGCTTGTAAATTTAGCACAAAGTGTCCCATCTGTTGGTTTTGCTCTTTAATTGTCAACTAAATCTTTAACACTCTGGTGGCCGGCCGGTGTGGCCGAGAGGTTCTGGGCGCTTCAGTCTGGAACCGCGCGACCGCTACGGTCGTAGGTTCGAATCCTGCCTCCGGCATGGATGTTTTTGATGTCCTTAGGTTAGTTAGGTTTAAGTAGTCCTAAGTTCTAGGGGACTGGTGACCTCAGATGTTAAGTCCCATAGTTCTCAGCGCCATTTGAACTATTTGAACATTCTGGCTACCGTGTGTATTAAACTGATATACAAGGTGACTTCCTGGGCAGGCCGTGTGCATCAGACTGATACACTCATTACAGGTAGTGTGTGTAAATCTTATAAACAGCTACAATGATTTTAGATGGGTGTATACAATTGTCCTGGCTTCCTGGAGAGGCCGTGCACGTATGGTTCCGAATTTCGTTGACGAATAGTGTGACAGTCAACTCTTGTAGTTTGCCCCGTAGTCAACTGTTCCCTTGCGTTTACGACCTCTGGCTACACTCGCGATATGTGAGCTTGTTTTCTTGTGAGTTTGTGACAATGTCCGATGCGGAGACAATTGCGGGTTGGCTGGACGAATTCAGTGAGGGTGAGGCCAGCTTGTTTGGCGACGTATCTGACGGTGATGATCCTGAATACTTTTCGGAGAGTTCCGATCATGATTCTGACGATTCCAATGCAGCCAGACCGAGCGAAAAAGAAAAACCAGCTGTTGGAGAATCAGCAATTCTGCCTCAAAGATACGTCTCCGAAGTTACCTGGCATGCTGTAACAGGAAATAAGAACGATTTTACCACAACCTGTAATGAGGGAATTGCTGATCATGTGAAGACAAAACTGACTGGAAGGTTTTTACCGATTGTTTTCTGATGACCAACTTTTGGAAATGATTGTCACCAAAACGGATCCTTAAGCCAAGCAACGAATTATTGACAGTATTGTCAACGAAAAGCGTACAGAACGGAGCAGACTATGACGACGAGTAAAGAGAAATACAAAATTCTGCTTTTTTTGAGTTCGTTCTGTGGACTGGTTTGGATCGAAGCCCTACACTCCAGAAATATTGGTCAAAGAATATAGTGTCCAAATAAGAAGAAAGTAAAGCTTTAACTAGCAACAGATTTGTGGCCCTTTGAGTACACTACATTTTTCAGACAATTCTGGTACAAAAAATGGCAAACTGCACAAAATTTGACCGTTAGTTGATCAACTAAACGATAAATTTCACGAAGTGTATTGTCCTGGTGAGAAAGTGTGCATTAATTAAACTATAGTGCCGTTTAGAGAGAGGCTGAGGTTTCGCCAGTCTATTTCGGGGAAATGTCGAAGATATGCTCACAAGCCCTTCAAACTGTGTGCTCGTGGTGGCTATATCTGGCATGTGAAAGTGTTTGCCGGAAAGGAGACTGCCCCCGCAGATCATGACATCTCCTCCAGGATAGTGATGGTTGTCGACAATTATTACACAAACGTCGGATATTGAGGAATAACAGAAAGTACGACCCAATGACCGTAGTGAAGGGAAAGGTCAAAATGTGAAATGTTATGCGTGTAGAGTAACACATATGATGTTATAGAAAAACAGAAGGACAAGATAGTTGTCTTTTTTCTGGCCACTAAAGACGTTCCAGAAATGGTATCAAAAACCTCAAGAAAAGGAGCAACCACAAAACCATCCATAACGTTGGAATATAATTGCGCAACATCCTTCATACACGTATCAGATGAAATAGCATCTTATGCGTCCACTTCACGAAGATGAGTGAAGCGGTATCAGAAGATTGCATGCGAGCTCCTCACAAATACGGCAGTTGCCAATGCTCATGCTATTTACATGCAAGTAACTGACGAAAATATGCGCGTAACTGAATTGCGAGAGAAAGATCACTTGCACTGATAAAAATTGGAAACTCGAAGGATATACCAGGATCACCAGGAATATTAATTAAGTTCATGGAACCATGTCTTGCAAGAAACTGGCTGCAAGAGAAACAGGTTCACATCATGTTACCGACGATACTCTCACAAACTTGGACACGCTGAAGCTACGAAGAAATCAAAGCAAGTCATCACAAACTGTAAGGTTTGCCCGAATGAAAAGTTCGGGTGCTTGGTCTGTTTTGCACACATGTAACGTAAAGCATAAAACCCATCAATTAATTAAGCTTATCCATTACGAATATTTTAGAACCCGTGACTGTTATTAAAATGTAAATACATAAAACTGCAACCAGACACTTTTTTGAATAGTTATTTATTATTCCATGAGCCGGTTTCGAACCTTTTCAGGTTCATCATCAGATCGTTTTCTGGAAGTTACATCACTATTTCCAGTATAATACTGCTTCCTGGCTTGTGACAGTATGGCCAAGTTTTTTTCGTTAGTGTCCACCTGTCTGGTGTACCAACTGGCCATCAAAATGGAAGCAGACAGATGGACACAAATGAACAAAGCCGCTATTACTGTCGCAAACCAGCAACCAGCATTATACTGGAAATAGTGATGTAACTTCCAGAAACCCATCTGATGATGAACCTGAAAAGGTTCGAAAACCGGTTCATGGAATAATAAATAATTATTCAAAATAGTGATTGGTTGCATTTTTATGTATTTGCATTCTATTAATTAATTCAAATATGTTGTCTGCTCTAAGTTTGTAAACCAACCTGTTGAGCTAATAAACGTTCCGTATTTATATTATTTTTGCTCTATTCTTCCAAAAAATATATGTCATTCGTCTGAAATGCTGAAGGGAGTCTTGATTTGTTCTTAAAGATTGTCCATAATTCCCATACACGTGGCCTAGGAGGTATGATACTGAAGAAATTAACTTCACAAGCCCTGTATCTAACAACTGTAGCCGGCCAGAGTGGCTGTGCGGTTCTAGGCGCTACAGTCTGGAGCCGAGCGACCGCTACGATCGCAGGTTCGAATCCTGCCTCGGGCATGGATGTGTGTGATGTCCTTAGGTTAGTTACGTTTAAGTAGTTCTAAGTTCTAGGGGACTGATGCCCTCAGAAGTTAAGTCCCATAGTGCTCAGAGCCATTTCAACATTTTTTTAACAACTGTACACACCTGAAAAAGGGCTTGCTCTGTTGTATAACCTTGAATGATTCAGTTCTGGCAGATAAAGTATAAAATTATTATTGCATGGTATTGTAATGTCGTGCCACAGCATGTCTGCAGTACCCGTCGCTTATGCGAGCGCCTAATACACTCATGCTCATAAATTGAGGATAATGCTGATACACGGTGAAACAACGCTCTGGTGGGCGGTTTGCGGGCTTAAATCGCCTCGGCGGATGACCATGCGGTGCATTTGACCTGCGGTCGTCGCACGGTGGTGCTGGCAGCAGTCCACATACGCACAGGTGCGTTGGTGCATGCGAGAGTACGGTGCAGCGAGTAAGTGTGCAGACGTTTCCAGATATGCTAATGGCGACTACGTGTTGAAAAATGGCTCAAAGCACACATAGTGATGACATTATGAGGGGTAGAATACTAGAGCGACTGGAGGTTGCTCAAACACAGCAGGTCGAAGCACGGGCCCTACATGTGACACAAATTGTGATCTTAAGATTTTGGCAACGATTCCAGCAGACAGGAAACGTGTCCAGGCGCTACAGTACGGGACGTCCACAGTGTACAACACCACAAGAAGACCGATATCTCACCATCAGTGTCCGTAGACGGCCACGGAGTACTGCAGGTAGCCCTGCTCGGGACCTTACCACAGCCACTTGGAGCAGTTGTCTCCAGACACACAGTCTACAGACGACTGAACATACATGGTTTATTCGCCCGAAGACCTGAAAGGAGCATTCCACTGACCCCTGGTCACAGGAGAGCCCGTAAAGGTTGGTGTCAAGAACACAGTACATGGTCATTGGAACAGTGGTCCCAGGTTATGTTCACGGACGACTCCAGGTATAGTCTGAACTCTGATTCTCGCCGGGTTTTCATCTGGCGTTAACCAGGAACCAGATACTAACCCCTTAATGTCCTTGATTGGGACCTGTACGGAGGTCGTGTTTTGATGGTGTGGGGTGGGATTATGATTGGTGCGCGTACCCCCCTGCATGTCTTTGACAGAGGAACTGTAACAGGTCAGGTGTATCGGGGCGTCATTTTGCACCAGTATGTCCGCCTTTTCAGGGGTGCAGTGGGTCCCACCTTCCTCCTGATGGAAGATAACGCACGGTTCCACCGAGCTGCCATCGTGGAGGAGTACCTTGAAACAGAATATATATATGGAGAATGGAGTGGCCTGCCTGTTCTCCAGACCTAAACCCCATCGAGCACGTATGGGATACTCTCGGTCGACGTATCGCTGCACGTCTTCAAACCCCTACGACACTTCAGGAGCTCCGACAGTCACTGGTGCAAGAATGGGAGTCTATACCCCAGCAGCTGCTCGACCACCTGATCCAGAGTATGCCAACCCGTTGTGCTGCCTGAGTACGTGTGCATGGTGAACGTATCCCATAATGATGTCGGGGTACATGCGCAGGAAACAGTGGCGTTTTGTAGCACATGTGTTTCCGGACGGTCTTCTCAACTTATCACCAATACCGTGGACTTACAGACCTGTGTCTTGTCTGTTCCCATGTGCCTATGCTATTAGCGCCAGTTGTATGTAGTGCCACGTTGTGTGCCACCACATTCTGCAATTATCCTTAATTTATGAGTGTGGCTATTGTGAATTCTCATCCCTCTCTTCTGTCACTCTATGCATTTTTAAAGGCTTGTGTCGGTAGATTGCTAGACTGCCTCTTCTTCTGCAAATAGCCACTGGGGCTGCGAACGTCCTTCTTACCATGAACAAACAGCGAAGGGTAATCAGCGCTGACACCACGATTCTACCGTACTGAAGAGAGTTGTGCCGACCGAAAAATGCCGACCGTAGTACTAAACAAAATATCGCGCAGTACAGGGCCCTTCCGAGGACCGAACAAAGCCGAGACAAGCCGAAGGCCGAGCCTCGGTTCGCAATCGGGCATGTGTGGCGTTCGGCACGCCGTAGCCGGGCCTGGTTTAGAGGGAGTCGTAGAGGGCAATTAGGGCACAGGATGACAGAGACAAAAACATACTGGATGATTCATTGAATGTTCACTGACAGTACAAGGTACATACAAGATCAAGTGGACATATGGCCGGAAATGTGCTCCAAGGGAGGTACATCCACTTCAAGGTGCACATAAAAAATCTTAGACAACGTAGGTTTCAGTTAACGAAAGCACACACTACAACACATAGGCAAGTGAGAGCGTCCTGCCCATTGCAGTGAGACAGTACCGTTGTCGATGACGGTGGCGGGCACACACATCAGTACTAGGGAGCATCCAGTTCACTGCTGTTGCCGAGTCACTCGGGTAATTCACAACATTACTGCCCTCTTGAGCGAAGAGCTAAAGCATTAGTATAGACAGAACATTCCCAGTTCCCTGGTGTGTGCTCGTGAGTGCTTTCTATCAATGAAGCCGGCCAGTGTGGCCGAGCGGTTCTAGGCGCTTCAGTCCGGAATCGCGCTGCTGCTACGGTCGCAGGTTCGAATCCTGCCTCGGGCATGGATGTGTGTGATGTCCTTACGTTAGTTAGGTTTAAGTAGTTCTAAGGTTAGGGGACTGATGACCTCAGATGTCAAGTCCCATAATGCTTAGAGCCATTTGAACCTCTTTTTTTTGTATCAATGATACCTACATTGCCAGAGATCTTTTACCTCCACATTCAAGCCGGTGTAGCACCCTTGGAGCACATTTCTAGCCATGATTCCAATTGATCTTTTTTGCTCTTTACACTTTCAGGGATAATTTCCTGTAGTTCGGCCCCGTTTAATGAAATCACCCTGTCTACAGCGAAGAGTCAAAGAAACTGGTACACCTGCCCAATATCGGTAGGGCCCCCCGAGCACGCAGAGATACTGCAGAACGACGTGGAATGGACTCTACTAATGTCTTAAATAGTGTTGGAGGGAACTGAGACCATGAATTCTGCAGGGCTGTCCATAAATCCGTAAGAGTACGACGGGGTGGAGTTCTCTTCTTACCAGTACGTTGCAAGGCATCCCAGATATGCTCAATAATGTTGATGTCTGGTGAATCTGGTGGCAAGCCGACTTGACTAAACTCAGAAGAGTGTTCCTGGAGCCACTCTGTAGCAATACTGGAGGTGTGGGGTGTCGCATTGTCCTGCTGGAATAGCCCAAGTTCATCGGAATGCGCAATGGACACGAATGGATGCAGGTGATCAGACGGGATGCTTACATACGTATCAGGGGTCTCATATCACTCCAAGTGCACGCGCCCCGCCCAATTAAAGAGACTCCACCAACTTCCGGGGATCATTTCCTGCAGTTCGGACCCGTTTAATGAAATCGCCCCGTCTACAGCGAAGAGCCAAAGAAAATGGTACACCTGCCCAATATCGTGTAGGGCCCCTTGAGCACGCAGAGATGCTGCAGAACGATCTGTAATGGACTCTACTAATGTATGAAGTAGTGTTGGAGGGAACTGACACCATGAATTCTGCAGGGCTGTCCATAAATCCGCAAGAGTACGACGTGGTGGAGTTCTCTCTGAACAGCACGTTGCAAGGCATCCCAGATATGCTCAATAATGTTGATGTCTGGGGAGTCTGGTGGCCAGTGGAAATGACTAAACTCAGAAGAGTGTTCCTGGAGACAGTCTATAGTAATTCTGGACGTGTGAGGTGTCGCATTTTCCTGCTGGAATTGCCCAAGTTCATCGGAATGCGCAATGGACATGAATGGATGCAGGTGATCAGACGGGATGCTTACGTACGTATCAGTGGTCTCATATCACTCCAACTGCACAAGCCCCACCCCATTAAAGAGACTCCATCAGCTTGAACAGTCCCCTGCTGACATGCAGAGTCCATGGATTCATGAGGTTCTCTTCATACACGTCCACGTTCGACCAGACGACATGTTTCCAATCATGAACAGTCCAATGTTGGTGTTGACGAGGCCGAGGCGAGGCGTCATCAAATGGTTCAAATGGCTCTGAGCACTATGGGACTTCACTACTGTGGTCATCAGTCCCCTAAAACTTAGAACTACTTAAACCTAACTAACCTAAGGACATCACACACATCCATGCCCGAGGCAGGATTCGAACTTGCGACCGTAGCAGTCGCGCAGTTCCGGACTGCGCGCCTAGAGCCGCTAGACCACCGCGGCCGACGCGTCATCAAGGGTACACAAGTCTGCCTTCGGCTCCGAAAAGCCATATCGATGATGTTTCATCAAATGGTTCGCACGCGGACACTTGTTCATGGCCCAGCATTGAAATTTTTAGCAGTTTGCGGAAGGGTTGTACTTCTGTCATGTTGAACGATTCTCTTCAGTCGTCGCTGGTTCCGTTCTTGCAGGATCTTTTTCCGGCGCAGCATGTCGGAGATCTGATGTTTTACCGGATTCCTAATATTCACGGTACACTCGTGAACTAATCGTACGGGAAAATCCCCACTTCATCGCTACCTCGGAGATGCTGTGTCTCATCTTAAATCTTGATAACCTGCTATTTTAGCAGCAGTAGCCGATCTAACAAGTGCGCCAGACGCATGTTGTGTCATATAGGCGTTGCCGACCGTAGCGCCGTATTCTGCCTGTTTGCATATCTCTGTGTTTGAATGTTGTTGTTGTTGTGGTCTTCAGTCCTGAGACGGGTTTGATGCAGCTCTCCATGCTACTCTATCCTATGCAAGCTTCTTCATCTCCCAGTACCTACTGCAACCCACACCCTTCTGAATCTGCTTAGTGTATTCATCTCTTGGTCTCCCCCTACGATTTTTACCCTCCACGCTGCCCTCCAATACTAAATTGGTGATCCCTTGATGCCTCAGAACATGTCCTACCAACCGATCCCTTCTTCTGGTCAAGTTGTGCCACAAACTCCTCTTCTCCCCAATCCTATTCAGTACCTCCTCATTAGTTATGTGATCTACCCATCTAATCTTCAGCATTCTTCTGTAGCACCACATTTCGAAAGCTTCTATTCTCTTCTTGTCCAAACTATTCACCGTCCATGTTTTACTTCCATACATGGCTACACTCCATACAAATACTTTCAGAAATGACTTCCTGACATTTAAATCTATACTCGATGTTAACAAATTTCTCTTCTTCAGAAATGCTTTCCTTGCCATTGCCAGTCTACATTTTATATCCTCTCTACTTCGACCATCATCAGTTATTTTGCTCCCCAAATAGCAAAACTCCTTTACTACTTTAAGTGTCTCATTTCCTTATCTAATATCCTCAACATCACCCGACTTAATTAGACTACATTCCATTATCCTTGTTTTGCTTTTGTTGATGTTCATCTTATGTCCTCCCTTCAAGACACCATCCATTCCGTTCAACTGCTCTTCCAAGTCCTTTGCTGTCTCTGACAGAATTACAATGTCATCGGCGAACCTCAAAGTTTTTATTTCTTCTCCATGGATTTTAATACCTACTCCGAATTTTTCTTTTGTTTCCTTTACTGCTTGCTCAATATACAGATTGAATAACATCGGGGAGAGGCTACAACCCTGTCTTACTCCCTTCCCAACCACTGCTTCCCTTTCATGTCCCTCGACTCGTATAACTGCCATCTGGTTTCTGTACAAAGTGTTAATACCCTTTCGCTCCCTGTATTTTACCCCTGTCACCTTTAGAATTTGAAAGAGAGTATTCCAGTCAACATTGTCAAAAGCTTTCTCTAAGTCTACAAATGCTAGAAACGTAGGTTTGCCTTTCCTTAATCTTTCTTCTAAGATAAGTCGTAAGGTCAGTATTGCCTCACGTGTTCCAGTATTTCTACGGAATCCAAACTGATCTTCCCCGAGGTCGGCTTCTACTAGTTTTTCCATTCGTCTGTAAAGAATTCGTGTTAGTATTTTGCAGCTGTGACTTGTTAAACTGATTGTTCGGTAATTCTCACATCTGTCAACACCTGCTTTCCTTGGGATTGGAATTATTATATTCTTCTTGAAGTCTGAGGGTATTTCGCATGTTTCATATATCTTGCTCACCAGATGGATGTGTTTGAATACGCGTGCCTATACCAGTTTCTTTGGCGCTTCAATGTATAAGAATTATCAAAAGATGTGGTAATTTGTGGATAGTCATCGAGTAAAACAGAAGTGTTATACGTTCTCCGCTGTCCTTAATCAACGAGGGGCGTTCAATACGTAATCCAATACATTTTCTATAAGTGGTGCAATACATTTTTGTTCCTATAGTCGCTATAGTTATATGAAGCTTGTCGCAATACGTAGCCTTCAAAATGGCGTCTCTAACGAAGGTGCCTCCCAAGCAGAGAACTGTCATCGCAGGTATTCATAGGCGCTGGGAGAATGTCTACAGAGACTGGCAGTGAGCAGAAATAGTGCGAGCCGTTGGCCGAGGAGTCATCGCAATAAGGTCGTGCAAACCTGTTCACTCTCCCACATACACTCCTGGAAATTGAAATAAGAACACCGTGAATTCATTGTCCCAGGAAGGGGAAACTTTATTGACACATTCCTGGGGTCAGATACATCACATGATCACATTGACAGAACCACAGGCACATAGACACAGGCAACAGAGCATGCACAATGTCGGCACTAGTACAGTGTATATCCACCTCTCGCAGCAATGCAGGCTGCTATTCTCCCATGGAGACGATCGTAGAGATGCTGGATGTAGTCCTGTGGAACGGCTTGCCATGCCATTTCCACCTGGCGCCTCAGTTGGACGAGCGTTCGTGCTGGACGTGCAGACCGCGTGAGACGACGCTTCATCCAGTCCCAAACATGCTCGATGGGGGACAGATCCGGAGATCTTGCTGGCCAGGGTAGTTGACTTACACCTTCTAGAGCACGTTGGGTGGCACGCGATACATGCGGACGTGCATTGTCCTGTTGGAACGGCAAGTTCCCTTGCCGGTCTAGGAATAGTAGAACGATGGGTTCGATGACGGTTTGGATGTACCGTGCACTATTCAGTGTCCCCTCGACGATCACCAGTGGTGTACGGCCAGTGTAGGAGATCGCTCCCCACACCATGATGCCGGGTGTTGGCCCTGTGTGCCTCGGTCGTATGCAGTCCTGATTGTGGCGCTCACCTGCACGGCGCCAAACACGCATACGACCATCATTGGCACCAAGGCAGAAGCGACTCTCATCGCTGAAGACGACACGTCTCCATTCGTCCCTCCATTCACGCCTGTCGCGACACCATTGGAGGCGGGCTGCACGATGTTGGGGCGTGAGCGGAAGACGGCCTAACGGTGTGCGGGACCGTAGCCCAGCTTCATGGAGACGGTTGCGAATGGTCCTCGCCGATACCCCAGGAGCAACAGTGTCCCTAATTTGCTGGGAAGTAGCGGTGCGGTCCCCTACGGCACTGCGTAGGATCCTACGGTCTTGGCGTGCATCCGTGCGTCGCTGCGGTCCGGTCCCAGGTCGACGGGCACGTGCACCTTCCGCCGACCACTGGCGACAACATCCATGTACTGTGGAGACCTCACGCCCCACGTGTTGAGCAATTCGGCGGTACGTCCACCCGGCCTCCCGCATGCCCACTATACGCCCTCGCTCAAAGTCCGTCAACTGCACATACGGTTCACGTCCACGCTGTTGCGGCATGCTACCAGTGTTAAAGACTGCGATGGAGCTCCGTATGCCACGGCAAACTGGCTGACACTGACGGTGGCGGTGCACAAATGCTGCGCAGCTAGTGCCATTCGACGGCCAACACCGCGGTTCCTGGTGTGTCCGCTGTGCCGTGCGTGTGATCATTGTCTGTACAGCCCTCTCGCAGTGTCCGGAGCAAGTATGGTGGGTCTGACACACCGGTGTCAATGTGTTCTTTTTTCCATTTCCAGGAGTGTACATCTGTGACTGCTGCAATGTTGGAACGTGCGGACACTCTCATTCGAAGTGATCGACCGATCACAATCAAACACTTCGCTGCACAGCCGGACGTCTCTGTGGTAGTGATGACACACTCGTCCTCCACTTGGGGTGCTCGAAAGTGTGTGGCCGTTGGGTTCCTCGCCGCTAGTAGAAGACCACAAAGAGCAATCTCTGCGGACTTGCTTACATGTTATGAGGCTGGTCGTGACATTTTGCTGTCGAATTTCGGCACAGGCACTGACAGGTGGATTCATCATTTCGAATAGGAAACAAAACGCCAACCCATGGATTGGAGCCACACCACCTCACCTCCGAAGAAAACCCGGCAAAGACATGGCAACGGACATCTGGGAATCTGAAGGGTTATTCTGTTTGGTGTCCTCCCTCATCGTGCAACGATCAACACGGGAGTGTACTGTGATACTGCCCTCAGAAAACTGAAGAAATTACTTCAGTGTGTTCGTCGCCACGGAAATGTAAACTTCATTGGTCTGTCCTTCGTCATCCACGCTACACTTCGGATATCGCACCTTCCATCTATTTGGCCCAATGAAGGATGCAGTCTGCGGGAAATACTACGTGGATGTTGCGGAGGTTACTAATGCACCAAAAAGCTGGCTCCGACGTCGACCGATAGAGTGAATAGTGTACCTTTTGCGATGTTTAAGAATAATGCGTGTGAAGTGTGTATAAAAATATTGAATAAGACCAGACCAGACTGAAATCAATTGTGACAAAAATATAAAATAATTTAGAAAAAAATATAACGTCGATACTACGGTAGGGAAAGACAATAACGATGATAAAAATGTCGCAGTAAAGAATAGGGTGAAATAAAACTTTTATATCTTTGTATAACTATAGAAGACGGAAAAGATATTACGGTATATTGATAATTTTTACTTATGGACCGTCTGACAGCAACTGAATAAAACACAATTTTAGTGCCATACGCGTTTCGCCTTTATTTTCTGCAAGTCATCATCAGTGGCAGGTTGCGTGGACAATTTCTTACATATTACGCTCCTGTTGCATTTTTGGTGTTGTTCTTCTTCTTATGATCGCCAATTTGCGGTTTTTTCGACATTCCACAGCACTATGCACTGAACGCTTGTTTTAATACAATGTTGCAATTGTAGTCGTGAGTCATTCTTGGGTGGCTCAGTCGGTAGGACAGTTGCCTGCACACAGTTTTAATCTACCAGGAAATTTTATATCGGCGCACACTCCGCTGCGGATTGAAAATTTCATCCCGGTTGAGAAATAGTCTGAAGGAGGTTCTGCGAATCCTCTGCCAGACACTTGTTGGTGAATTGTAGAGTAGTCTTGCAGATGTAATTGAGAATGAAAGATGAAGGCAATGGCGCAATTGAGGAAATCGTGACTGCCTGTCACAAGCCATTCGGAAGACTCAAGTTATTTACTGCCACATCTGAGTTGATGGAATAACAGTGGAGCTCATGACGAGGTTGTCGACGCTCCCAGGGCCTCCTCATGTGGCAGGTGTCTCCACCGCCGGCGGTGCCGCTTGAGAGTCGCCCCGCAACGCAGAGGTCCGGAGGATGTGTAAGAAGCGGCGGCATTTCCTGCGCCCGGTTCCCGGCACGGCCTGACTCAGCGCAGCTTTCACCCGAGCCGCAAGCCACGCGCCGAGACCGAGGAGAGAAAACCCCAGCAGAGGCGGGCAGCGAGAGCGGGATCGAGAGCGAAGGCAACTGACCCGGCGGGCATTTCTTCGTCCAGGCCTTCTCTCTAAGGTCCTTGACTCTTGCCGAACCCGTCTCCTTAAATTTTGGGGCGGATCAATGTTCTACGGAGAGATTCTGTAGGGTGCTATGCTAGTTTCTATAAGTTTGCCTTTCCTTTATCTATTTTCTAAGATAGGTCGTAGGGTCAGTATTGTCTCACGTGTTCCAATATTTCTACGGAATCCAACTGATCTTCCCCGAAGTCGGCTGTAAAGAATTCGTCTGTAAAGAATTCGGGATAGTATTTTGCACCCGTGAGTTATTAAACTGGTACTTAGGTAATTTTCACATCTGTCAGCACCTGCTTTCTTTGGGATTGGAATTATAATATTCTTATTGAAGTCTGAGGCTATTTCGCCTGTCTCACACTGTCTCATACTGTCACCAGATGGCAGAGTTTTGTCATGGCTGGCTCTCCCAATGCTGTCAGTAGTTCTAATGGAATGTTGTCTACTCTCGGGACCTTGTTGCGACTTAGATCTTTCAGTGCTCTGTCCAACTCTTCACGTAGTATCATATCTCCCATTTCATCTTCATCTATGTCCTCTTCCATTTCCATAATACTGCCCTCAAGTACACCGCCCTTCTATAGACTCTATAATCCCTTGCACCTTTCAGCCTGCCCTTCTTTGCGTAGAACTGGGTTTCCATCTGAGCTCTTGATATCCATACAAGTGGTTCTCTTTTTTCCAAAGGTCTCTTTAATTTTCCTGTAGGCAGTATCTATCTTTCCCCTAGTGACATATGCCTCTACATCCTTACATTTGTCCTGTAGCTATCCCTGCTTAGCCATTTTGTACTTCCTGTCGATCTCATATTAGAGACGTTTGTATTCCTTTTTCCCTGCTTCATTTTCTGAATTTTTATATTTTCTCCTTTCATCAATTAAATTCAATATCTCTTCTGTTACCCAAGGATTTCCACAAGCCCTCGTCTTTTTACCTACTTGATCCACTGCTGTCTTCACTATTTCATCTCTCAAAGCTACCCATTCTTCTTCTACTGAATTTCTTTCCCCCGTTCTTTTCAATCGTTCCCTAATGCTCTCTCTGTACTCTCTACAACCTCTGGTTCTGTCAGTTTATCCATGTCACATCTCCTTTAATCCCACCTTTTCGCAATTTCTTCAGTTTTAATCTACAGTTCCTAACCAATAGATTGTGGTCAGAGTCTACATCTGCCCCTGGAAATGTCTTACAATTTAACACCTGGTTCCTAAATCTCTGGCTACCATAATATAATCCATCTGAAACCATCCAGTGTCTCCAGTCCTCTTCCACGTATACAACCTTCTTTCATGATTTTTAAATGAAGTGTTAGCTATGATTAAGTTGTGCTCTGTGCAAAATTCTACCAGGCGGCTTCCTCTTTCATTCCTTACCCCTATTCCATGTTCACCTACTACGTTTCCTTCTCTTCCTTTTCCTACTGTCGAATTCCAGTCCCCCATGGCTACTAAATTTTCGTCTACCTTCACTATCTGAGTAATTTCTTTTACCCCACCATACATTTCTTCAGTCCCATCGTCATCTGCGGTGCTAGTCGGCATATAAACTTGTACTGCTGTGGTAGGCGTGGACTTCGTGTCTATCTTGACTACAATAATGAGTTCACTATGCTGTTTGTAGCAGCTTACCCGCACTCCTATATTTTTATTCATTATTTAACCTATTCCTGCATTACCCCTATTTGATTTTGTGTTTATAACCCTGTGTACGCCTCACCAGAAGTCTTGTTCCTCCTGGCACCTAACTTCACTAATTCCCATTATACCTAACTTAAATAATTCCCTTTTTAAATTTTCTAATCTACCTGCCCGATTAAGGGACTGACATTCGACGCCCCGATCCGTAGAACGCCAGTTTTCTTTCTACTGATAACAACGTCCTCCTGCGTAGTCCCCACCCGGAGATCCGAATGGGGGACTATTTTACCTCGGGAATATTTTTCCCAAGAGGACGCCATCATCATTTAACCATTCAGTCAAGCTGCATGCCCTTGGGAAAAATTACGGCTGTAGTTTCCCCTTGCTTTCAGCTGTTCGCAGTACCAGCACATCAAGGCTGTTTTGGTTGATGTTGCAAGGCCAGATCAGTCAGTCATCCAGACTGTTGCCCCTGCAACTACTGAAAAGGCTGCTGCCCCTCTTCAGGAACCACACGTTTGTCTCGCCTCTCAACAGATACCCCTCCGTTGTGGTTGCACCTACGGTACGGCCATCTGTATCGCTGAGGCACGCAAGCCTCCCCACCAACGATAAGGTCGATGGTTCATGTGAGAGGGGGGGGGGGGGGGGGCGGGCGAGGGTCGGGGGCTCTTGTTGTACAAATTTTATTTTACTTATTTCTTTTGTTTTGAAACATAACAGAGTCTAATGTATACTAGGTGAGCACTAATTGGAGGATTAGCTTTCGTAGGCTTCAGGACTCGGTAAAAAATTCCACGCTTGGGGCGAAGGAGTGTATTTTACTGCAGTCACTGAGCTACTGAACCGGATGTCTCACCCAAGACTCATCAGGCCATTTTTTCTATGGTGTTTCGAACGGTATTTGTCTTTGATGCAACGCTCGTCATTGTCCACGGAAAGTATCGGTTTGTTTCTCGTTACAAATAAAATGATATTTAACGCGGAATTTTACGCGCCCGTTCGATAGAGGGGTCTCAGAAGTGTCTAGTGCGACAGTCGCTTTATCAATACATCGATATATATTGCCACGCGGGGAGGTCTGCTGTTTGAGACGCCATGTCACGGATTGCGCGGCCCCTCCCGCCGGAGGTTCGAGTCCTACCTCGGGCATGAGTGTGTGTGTTGTGCTTAGCATAAGTTAGTTTAGGTCGTGTGTAAGTCTAGGGACCGATGACCTCAGCAGTTTGCTCCGTTAGGAACTCTCACACATTTGAGTATCATATATATTAACCACTACGCATGACTGATCTCTTCTGAAGTATTCTTGTGCAGTGTGGGATCCGCATCAGATAGAGTTGACGGAGGAACTTGAAAAAATACAAAGAAGGGCATCTTCTTGTGCATTTACTCGAAATAGGGGAAAGCGTCTCACGGATATGACAACGTGAACTGGGATGCTAATGATTAAAACAAGAGCGTTTTTTGTTGCGGCAGGATCTTCTCATAAAATTTCAATCAGTAACTTTCTTCTCAGAGTGTGAAGATACTTCGTTGCCGCCTATGCACATAGAGAGAAATGATCCTCATAAAATAAGCGTAATCAGACTTCAGCAGGAAGACTGAAGTGTTCGTTTTCCCCGCACGCTGTCTGAGAGTGGAACGGTAGAGAAATAGCTTGAAGAAGGTTAGATGAACACTCTGCCGGGCATTTAATTGTGAACTGCAGAGAAATCATGTGAATGTACCCTAGCAGCGACTCGCGCACATCGTTCGCCCGCGCTGACTGTTACCGACAAGCAGCAGCGCTGCTCAGCCACTACTGGAGTACCGCCTGTTCTTCTTTGTTTTACTATCCCTGTTAATGAATATCGCACTAGACTGATTACGGACTGTTGTATCGATTGCGCATGTAGGTTTCCGCTTTAAAAATCGTTCTCTTTGTAACGGGAAACAAACGAATGCGCTCCATTTACACCGGGCGCCGCACGAAAGACACGATGGGCAGTACTTGTTTGGGGTAACTTCAGCTACACCTTGTAAAAACGAAATTACAAATAAATAACCGGACTACATATGGAAATAGAGACTGGAAGCAAATAATACTTAATTTGTCAAAGGGCGCGAGTGAGGTTATGCAGAGTAACTAGCATTCCGAAATGGTGAGATTCAAGGAACCAGGTTTTAAATTGTAAGACACTTCCAGGGGTGGATGTGGACTCTGACCACTATCTATTGGTCATGAACTGCAGATCAAAACTGCAGAAACTGCAAAAAGGTGGGAATTTAAGGAGATGGGACCTGGATACACTGACAGAACCAGAGGTTGTAGAGAGTTTCAGAGAGAGCATTAGGGAACGATTGACAAGAATGGGGGAAAGAAATACAGTAGAAGAAGAATGCATAGCTTTGAGAGATGAAATAGTGAAGGTAGCAGAGGATCAAGTAGGTAAAAAGACGAGGGCTAGTAGAAATCCTTGGGTAACGGAAGATATATTGAATTTAATTGATGAACGGAGAAAATACAAAAATGCTGTAAATGAAGCAGGCAAAAATGAATACAAACGTCTCAAAAATGAGATCGACAGGAAGCGAGAAATGGCTAAGCACGGATTGTCAGAGGACAAATGTAAGGGTGTAGAGGCATATGTCACTAGGGGAAAGATAGATACTGCCTACAGGTAAATTAAAGAGACCTTTGGAGAAAAGACAACCACTTGTATGAATATCAAGAGCTCAGATGGAAAAGCAGTTCTACGCAAAGATGGGAAGGCAGAAAGGTGCAAGGAGTATACAGAGAGTCTATACAAGGGCGGCGTACTTGAGGGTAGTATTGTGGAAATGGAAGAGGACATAGATGAAGATGAAATGGGAGATATGATACTGCGTGAAGAGTTTGACAGAGCGCTGAAAGATCTAAGTCGCAGCAAGGTCCCGAGAGTAGACAACATTCCATTAGAACTACTGATAGCATTGAGAGAGCCAGCCCTAACAAAACTCTACCATCTGGTGAGCAAGATGTATGAGACAGGCGAAATACCTCTGACTTCACGAGGAATATAATGATTCCAATCCCGAAGAAAGCAGGTGTTGACAGATGTGAAAATTACCGAACTATCAGTTTAATAAGTCACGGGTGCCAAATACTAACACGAATTCTTTACAGACGAATGGAAAAACTGGTAGAACCCGACCTCGGGGAAGATCAGTTTGGATTCCGTAGAAATGTTGGAACGCGTGAGGCAACACACGACTTATCTTAGAAGAAAGATTAAGGAAAGGCAAACCTACGTTTCTAGTATTTGTAGACTTAGAGAAAGCTTTTGACAATGTTGACTGGAATAATCTCTTTCAAATTCTGAAGGTGGCAAGGGTGAAATACAGGGACCGAAAGGCTATGTACAATTTCTAAAAAAACCAGATGGCAGTTATAAGAGTCGAGGGGCATGAAAGGGAAGCAGTCGTTGGGAAGGGAGTTAGACAGGGTTGTAGCCTACCCCCGATGTTATTCATTCTGTATATTGAGCAAGCAGTAAAGGAAACAAAAGAAAAAATCGGAGTAGGAATTAAAATCCATGGAGAAGAAATAAAACCTTTGAGGTTTGCCGATGACATTGTAATTCTGTCAGAGACAGCAAAGGACATGGAAGAGCAGTTGATTGGAATGGACAACGTCTTGAAAGGAGGATATAAGATGAACATCAACAAAAGCAAAATGGGGAAATGGTATGTAGTCGAGTTAACTCGGGTGATGCTGAGGGAATTAGATTAGGAAATGAGACACTTAAATTAGTAAATGAGTTTTGCTATTTGGGGAGCAAAATGACTCATGATGATCGAAGTAGAGCGGATATAAAATGTAGACCGGCAGTGGCAAGGAAAGCGTTTCTGAAGAAGAGGAACTTGTTAATATCGAGTATAGATTTAAACGTCAGGAAGTCTTTCCTGAAAGTATTTGTATGGAGTGTAGCCATGTGTGGAAGTGAAACTTGGACGATAAATAGTTTGGACAAGAATAGAAGCTTTCGAAATGTGGTGCTACAGAATAATGCTGAAGATTAGATGGGTAGATCACATAAGTAATGAGGAGGTATTGAATAGAATTGGGGAGAAGAGAAATTTGTGGCACAACTTGACTAGAAGAAGGGATCGGTTGGTAGGACATGTTCTGTGGCATCAAGGGATCACCAATTTAGTACTGGAGGGCAGCGTGGAGGGTAAAAATCGTAGAGGGAGACCAAGAAATGATTACACTAAGCAGATTCAGAAGGATGTAGGTTGCAGTAGGTACTGGGGGATGAAGAAGCTTGCACAGGATAGAGTAGCATGGAGAGCTGCACCAAACCAGTCTCCGGACTGAAGACCACAACAACAACAACAAGATTCAAATTCCCGTCCGGTTGTCCTACTTCTTGGACTGCTTAAGGCGAATAGCTCCTTAAACGCGCCGAGGCCTCTTTCTTCCTATCCTGCTACTAGGGCTACGCCTGTTATGGCGCTAACGTCGAGGAGACGTAAAATTTTAGTTGCCTTTCCTTCTATGGTGACAAGACATTAATTTGAAAGCTCTCCATTCCCAACGTAACGAGTACCTAGACAATACAGGCTGGCAGACAAGATGCCTAAAATGGAAAGCTCACGCTACGCTGCTGGGCTCTAGTAGTAAGTTGCTCTGAGTCCTGGACCGCACTTTGGTTGACATACCGTTACGGAGCTCTGTGCTTAGATTCCGCCGCCTCTCCGCGGCTCACTTGTCATCCTCTCAAATTACCGCACTGTCCAGGCACAATACGTAGAAATTTAATCCTTACCTACTCACAGCTCAGAGACCGGACTGTTTCGCTGCATGAAGCTCCATAGAAAAGTTGGTTCCTTAAAGGAGCTTATAGTAATAAGACCGTTGGAAAAGCCCGAGCGGTCGTCACCGAAATGCTGCGTCGTATCTCGTTAGCGTTAATGATTCTCTGCTAGCACCTGGTGCACGGCAGTAACCCGACAGGTTCACAGGAAATAACCAAGCGTTACGTTATCCTCGACGACTCTTCCCGTATACCTTATAATATAAGGGGATAAAAAAGTTTCCGTTTGAGGGCGTTGCTGCAGCGTATATACGACGTAGCGCGATCCAATGCTGGTATATAAGCACCGATATGTAGGCAAAAGGATTCGTGGTTTTCCGACGTGCGTGCTGCGAATGGCCGGCCGGAGTGGCCGAGCGGTTCTAGGCGTTTCAGTCTGGAACCGCGCGACCGCTACGGTCGCAGGTTCGAATCCTGCCTTGGGCTTGGATGTGTGTGATGTCCTTAGGTTAGTTAGGTTTAAGTAGATCTAAGTTCTAGGGAACTGTTGACCTCAGAAGTTAAGTCCCATAGTGCTCAGAGCCATTTGAACCATTTTTGCTGTGAATGCGAAAACGTGAACTATGGTGACGTTATTACCAAATTCATCCACAGGACCACATTGCTGGTTTTCTTTTCTTGGCTGTCGAAGGACAAACACCGGTAGACATCCATCGGAGGATGAAGAATGTGTATGGGGCAGAATGTCTGTCAGCAAAGCACTGACAGTTGACGTATGTGCTTCGGCGCATTTGTATTCTTTGACACTTATGTACAGCAAATAAGTTTGAACACTGAAGAGCCAAAGAAACTGGTACACCTGCCTAATATCGTGCAGGGCTCACGCGATCACGCAGAAGTACTCCAACACGCCGCGGTATGGACTCGACTAATGTCTGAAGTAGTGCTCTAGGGAATTTACACCATCAATCCCGCAGGGCTGTCCATAAATCCGTAAGAGTACTAGGGGGTGAAGACCTCTTCTGAACAGCACGCTCCAAGGCATCCCAGATATGCTCAATAATGTTCATGTCTGGGGAGTATCGTGGCCAGTGGAATTCCTTAAACTCAGAAGAATGATCCTAGAGCCGCTCTCCAGAAATTCTGGACGTGTGGGATGTCGCATTCTCCTGCAGGAATTGCCCAAGTCCGTCGGACTGCACAATAGAATGGTTCAAATGGCTCTGAGCACTAGGGGACTTAACTTCTGACGCCATCAGTCCCCTAGAACTTAGAACTACTTAAACCCAACTAACGTAAGGACATCACACACACCCATGCCCGAGGCAGGATTCGAACCTGCGACCGTAGCGGTCGCGCTGTTCCAGACTGTAGCGCCCAGAACCGCTCGGCCACCCCGGCCGGCTGCACAATGGACATGAATGGATTCAGGTGATCAGACAGGATGCGTACTTCTGTGTCACTCGTCAGAGTCGTATCTAGACGTATCAGGGGTCACATATCACTCCAGCTGCGCACGCCCCACACCATTACAGAGCCTCCACCCTCTTGAACAGCGCCTGCTGACATGCAGGATCCATGGATTCATGATGCTGTCTACATACCGTACACGTCCATCCGCTTGATACAATTTGAAACGAAACCCGTCCGACCAGCCAACATGTTTCCAGTCGTCAACAGTCCATTGTCGATGTTGACGGGCCCAGGCGAGGTGTAAAGATTTCTGCCGTGCAGTCATCAAGGGTACACGAGTGAGTCTTCGGCTCCGGAAGCCCATACCGATGATGTGTCGTTGAATGGTTCACACGTGGACACTTGTTGATGACCGGACATTGCAATCTGCAGCAATTTGCGGAAGGGTTGCTCTTCTGTCACGCTGAACGATTGTCTTCAGTCGTCGTTGGTCCCACTCTTGCAGGATCTTTTTCCGGCCGCAGCGATGTCGAAGATGTGATGTTTTACCGGATTCCTGGTGCGCTCGTCAAATGGTCGTAGGGGAAAATTCCAACTTCATTCCTACCTTGGAGATGCTGTTTTCCATCGCTCGTGTGCCGACGATAAGATCATGTTCAAACTCACTTAAATCTTCATAACCTGCCACTGTAGCAGCAGTAACCAATCTAACAAGTGCGCCAGACATTTGTTGTCTTATAGAGGCGTTGCCGACAAAGCACCTTATTCTGCCTGTTTACATATTTTTGTATTTGAATATGCATGCCTATACTAGTTTCTTTGGCGCTTCAGCGTATAATATATGTTTAACACAAAATCGTTTGTTTTCCATTTTTTGTGCATACTTTGCTCATCGGTCGAAATTCATCGACAACGCCGAGCCTATGGTTTGTATCTTAAAAGAGTAAACATGTTATTAGAAATATTTACTGAATGTGGAATGTTTCCGGTCTTACATAACTTCTAGTTGACTTTTTAACTTCTTTTCATGTGTGTTAACATCCTTTTTAGCCAATTTTTGTCACTGCAGTACCACTTTGGGCATAGCGGTGAAGCGCCCATTATTCAGAGTCACCTCGTCAAAGAGTTTTATTGCTGCAAAATGGCAACTAAAACATAGTTTGGTGAGCTCATTAGCCTTGCAAAGACCCTGAACGCTTTCCATGTGTTCACCACGTCAGTTTAAACTACATTTACGTCTCAGATCAGATATGACAAGCATATTTTATGTGCATAAGTACAGTAAATTTGAACCTGTGGATCCTGGTAACAGATAATGATATCGATAAAAGTATCAGGGTTAGTTGAGAACATCATCTTAATAACTTGTCACACAAATTTCGGCGATTTGCCGTAATCAGGCATTACAGAAGCGGTCATCCCCACAATTTGTACTTTTTAGTACCCAGTAATCGTGGCTTTTAGTGTGTATCTTGATAACGGATCCAGATTATACAAAGTAGGTAAACGTCGTTTCTAGATGAATTTCTAAGGTATATGCAGTTAATATTTGAGTCTCTTGCTACAGTTAGTTATTTAGATAAATGCGGCCCACCGTACAAAAACAGGCTAAAATGGCTTTTGGCGTTTCCTGCGTAAGTATAACTTTAAACCTCTGGATCTCAGTAATGGATAATGATAATGAAAAACGTTTCGAAGTTCCCCGACAATATCATCTTAACTATATATGATAAATTTTCAACCATCTATCATGAATAGAAACCATTGAAGTGGCCATCACCACAACTGGTACTCTCTCTGCTCAAAAATCATGGTTTTCTGGGTTTTCTCAGGAACCTCTAATGAACAAATGGTGTTTTTATAAGCAGCATAAGGTCCACCCTATACCATACCAAATGCAAAAGAGCCATCATATTTGCTCAGTTTCCTTGGGCTGGGGGAAGTATGTTATAATTCAGTTTCGATTCTGTAGTACAACATAGCTACGGGTTGCCAGTTTATCCGATAGGTGCACGAACGGTCAGTAGGCGAAGGGCTATCCAAAAGATTTGACCCCTAATCTTTGTGGTCAATAGAACCCCAGATATGCCCCTGAAAAATAACATTTCCGAGCGCAGCGTTGTGGGACGTATTGGTATCATGCACTGTCGTCCTCGGACAGATTACATCTTTCCTGCAGGTACCTGTTTATGTGCAGCCAGTGGGCCCCTAGTACAAAAATTTGAAATAAAAATAAATATCTTTGCTCTTAATACTGCGGCGCGACCCTCTTGTAATTACTTGCAAGTTTTCAGTGGGCAGCGGATGTGAATTAAACCAAGCGTTCCCTCCCTACAAATTCGCAACGGCACCGGGTCAAACGTTTGGCAGTTTAGCTGGTGGTTTGAAGTGAGTTCGAGTTCCTGGAAAGGTGGTTTCCTCATACCTCATTTCACCCATAAACTCTCGTAACTTCTAGTCGCAAAACGAAGATTCTTGAGCTTTTCAAACAGGCGAAATCCAAGCATTTTAGTAGGAAATCCTGGGAGAAAGGAAGATTAAAGTTTAACGTCTCATCGGCAACGCTGACATTAGAGACAGACGAAATTCTGGTTTCTCTCAATAATGTAATTGATATTTTATGTCGACTAAATTGCAGAGACATTTTTAAATAACTTAAATAGCAAGTGTAAGCACAAAACAATTAGCAGTAAGATTATGTGAAACTGTCATCTTGAGGCTGATGGTTCTGGAAAGCACTGTGTCTGAATGAAATACAAGTAAAATTTGGTTTATTGTTACTTTCGTTTGGTTTCGTAAGGTTTGCAGTTACGACACGTTTTTTTTAGAACTGAAATACTGGTCTTTAGCGTGGACATGAATGTCAGTTATGTGTTCGTTTTTTTTTTTTTTTTTTTTTCTTAACTGTAGTTCTTCATAGCGACGTTAATGAATTGAGTTGAATGCCTTAATGATTTCAATTCTTTATTATTTTTAATTTCGCCACCCCAGTAAATCTTCAATCGTATAGTAAATTTTACGGAGCTGATTAATAAATATTAAATGCTACATTATAGGATTTCGATCCCAAATTTCTTTTAAAATTTATTTTTATTTTTATTTTTATTTTTTATTTTTTTAATTAATTAATTAATTTTTTTTTTTTGCAGTTTGCTTCTGACAGTATTACCCCTTGCAGCGCCCCACCACATTTTCAGCTTAAGAGGCTGTAGAACGTAAACTTGACCATGCTACGCGGTCACTACATGCGATATAAAATAGACGAAGTAATACAAAAGAAAAAGAGAGATGGAGAGTGCTGGCCTCATTAAAGAACTATTGTGGTAATGAGCGATGGTTCTTCGATCATATATAGTGTTCTTACGATCTGGAAAGTTGCATCAACATCGATCAGTAAATTGAGAGTAGACAGACGTGTGCTTGCGAAAGGAAAAAGGTGTGAAGAAATGTGGTACCTAGCGTCAGAGGGAGTTATCGCACGTATGTTTTGGGGTGTTAAAATATCTAATCAGTAGTGTACCGTATCAGTCATCTACAGCCATTATTCAAAACCAGTTATTAACACAGTACCTAGAGGAGTTATTCCACATCTAAAAATATCTTCCTGCAGTATTTTCGAAAGGATTTTTCCCTGTCGACTGTTATTAAATGTACAAAGGCGGTTCAAAAATATGGAAACATCAAAAATTAACTATTACCATGCCTAACACGACATTCAAAACAGACTCCAGTCGTCTCCAAATGGATAAATATAGGTCCTGTAATGTTTTCGGGAGAATGTTATACCGTGTACAAAATAGTGGAAAGTTCAAGTAACGATGTGTTTAGTGCTCACAAACCCTTCTCTCCAAAGCAGACAACAAAGGCTCAATAATACTGATATCCGGCGATTATGGGGGCCAAGGCAGATACGACGATTCATCCTCGTGCTCACAAAAACCGGTCGTGGACAATGCGAGCTGTGTGACCAGGTGGAGCATCACCATTGAGGAACATACATCGTACCATGAGAGGGATCCGATCAGCGAAAATGGTCACATAATCCTTGCCAGTAATGACACCTTACCGACTTACCACGCGACCCATCGAATACCACGATATGAGTGGCCGCAGCATCACGTAACACCCGCAGTGTTTACTCTTGGGACGAAAACTCACCCAGCATTAGGAAACGGTCTGAAACAAGGCTCGCGGGACCAAATGACATCCTTCCATTGCTCCAAAGTCCAGATTTTGTAGTTTTGGTACTACGTTTTCCTCTCGCGTCCACTTGCATTACTGCCGAGTGATTTTGGAATTCGACATCGCCCTGCAATTCTCATGGAGCGCTATTCGTGTTACTTCGATACTGACAAAAATGGTTCAAATGGCTCTGAGCACCATGGGACTTAACATATGAGGTCATCAGTCCCCTAGAACTTAGAACTACTAAAACCTAACTAACCAAAGGACATCAAACACAGCGATGCTCGAGGCAGGATTCGAACCTGCGACCGTAGCGGTCGAGCTGTTGCAGACTGAAGCGCCTAGAACCTCTCGGTCAAAGCAGCCGGCGATACTGACAGGATTCGTGAGTGTGACAACAATTCTGCAGTGACTGTCGTCTTCTTATTTTTCGTCACGACACCCTTCAATGAACGTCCGCCACGATCACTCAGCACACACTTTCGTCTGCCTTGTGGTTTAGCAGAATAAATCTTCGATATGGTCTCTCTTGGAACTGCAAAAACTTTGGCTACATTAGTTAGGGAAGCACCCAAAACACGACCACCTACAATTTGCCCACCTTTGCATTCACTTAGCTCCGACATAATGCCTTCACAACCACACAGAATACTGTTCTGGCCACGACCGACACTTGCAATGTATTGAGGACACTGCACAGGTGTCGTTCGGGGTCAGTTACAACAGCGAAACCTGTAGGCCAGGCTAGCATCTGTGTTCATGTTCATGCTTACATTTCTGCTTCTACATCTACATCCATGCTCCGCAAGCCACCTGACGGTGTGTGGCGGAGGGTACCTTGAGTACCTCTATCGGTTCTCCCTTCTATTCCAGTCTCGTATTGTTCGTGGAAAGTAAGATTGTCGGTATGCCTCTGTGTGGGCTCTAATCTCTCTGATTTTATCCTCATGGTCTCTTCGCGAGATATACGTAGGAGGGAACAATATAATGCTTGACTCCTCGGTGAAGGTATGCTCTCGAAACTTCAACAAAAGTCCGTACCGAGCTACTGAGCGTCTCCCCTGCAGAGTCTTCCACTGGAGTTCATCTATCATCTCCGTAACGCTTTCGCGATTACTAAATGATCCTGTAACGAAGCCTGCTGCTCTCCGTTGGATCTTCTCTATCTCTTCTATCAACCCTATCTGGTACGGATCCCACACTGGTGAGCAATATTCAAGCAGTGGGCGAACAAGTGTACTGTAACCTACTTCCTTTGTTTTCGGATTGCATTTCCTTAGGATTCTTCCAATGAATCTCAGTCTGGCATCTGCTTTACCGACGATCAACTTTATATGATCATTCCATTTTAAATCACTCCTAATGCCTACTCCCAGATAATTTATGGAATTAACTGCTTCCAGTTGCTGACCTGCTATATTGTAGCTAAATGATAAGGGATGTTTCTTTCTATGTATTCGCAGCACATTACACTTGTCTACATTGAGATTCAATTGCCATTCCATGCACCATGCGTCAATTCGCTGCAGATCCTCCTGCATTTCAGTACAATTTTCCATTGTTACAACCTCTCGATATACCACAGCATCATCTGCAAAAAGCCTCAGTGAACTTCCGATGCTATCCACAAGGTCATTTATCTATATTGTGAATAGCAACGGTCCTACGACACTCCCCTGCGGCACACCTGAAATCACTCTTACTTCAGAAGACTTCTCTACATTGAGAATGACATGCTGCGTTCTGTTATCTAGGAACTCTTCAATCCAATCACACAATTGGTCTGATAGTCCATATGCTCTTATTTTGTTCATTAAACGACTGTGGGGAACTGTATCGAACGCCTTGCGGAAGTCAAGAAACACGGCATCTCCCTGGGAACCCGTGCCTATGGCCCTCGGAATCTCGTGGACGAATAGCGCGAGTTGGGTTTCACACGATCGTCTTTTTCGACACCCATGCTGATTCCTACAGAGTAGCTTTCTAGTCTCCACAAAAGTCATTATACTCTAACATAATACGTGTTCCAAAATTCTACAACTGATCGCCGTTAGAGATATAGGTCTATAGTTCTGCTCAGCTGTTCGACATCCCTTCTTGAAAACGGGGATGACCTGTGCCCTTTTCCAATACTTTGGAACGCTACGCTCTTCTAGAGACCTATGGTACACCACTGCAAGAGGGGGGCAAGTTCCATCGCGTACTCTGTGTAAAATGGAACTGGTATCGCATCAGGTCCAGTGGCCTTTCCTCTTTTGAGCGATTTTAATTGTTTCTCTATCCCTCTGTCGTCTATTTCGATATCTACCATTTTGTCATCTGTGCGACAATCTAGAGAACGGACTACAGTGCTGTCTTCCTCTGTGAAACAGCTTTGGAAAAAGGCATTTAGTATTTCGGCCTTAAGCCTGTCATTCTCTGTTTCAGTATCATTTTGGTCACAGAGTGTCTGGACATTTTGTTTTGATCCACCTACTGATTTGACATAAGACCAAAATTTCTTAGGATTTTCGAATTCATTGAACGCCTCTCGCATAGCCCTCCTCACACTACACTTCGCTTCGCGTAATTTTTGTTTGTCTGCAAGGCTTTGGCTATGTTTATGTTTGTTGTGAAGTTCCCTTTGCTTCCTCAGTAGTTTTCTAACTCGGTTGTTGTACCACGGTGGTTCTTTTACATCTCTTACGATCTTGCTTGGCACATACTCTCGCGGTGCTTCTATATATTTTTGTCCTACCCCTGTGTCTACTGACCATGACTGTGATTTCGCCCTGTTGAGCCATTCTCAAGTGAGACCTCGCTCTGAAGGGTGTCAATACATAATCCTTCCTTTTTAAGACACTGTCGTCGTGTCTACCACGTTTACACACGGTATAAGCATAACAGGAGACTGCAGGAAAGTGCCTGCAGTTAACTGCTCGTACACTGCGGCCGAACTGGCTGATTTTGGCGGTTCTCGTCGCAGCGTAGGCATTTCACCGTGGAGAGGGTGCGGCACGGAGCTGCGGGCGGCTGGTACGGGCAGGTTTAGCCGGGCGCCCTTGACCGAGCGAGCCGTAGCTGAGTGGTGCTGGTCACCGGTCCGGCTGTCGGCCACTGAGCGGCAGCGAATTCCAGCACCAAAAAAAAAAAAAAGTTTCACAGCGTCAAAACAAAAACAAAAACGTACGGGACGTTGAGGCAGAGTTAAAAACGTGACCTGATAACAAACATATTGTGCAATAAAATGCTGCGTTAATGCAGAGGCTGTCCCAACTAGGACTGTAGACAGAATATCGATACATCGACACACACATATTTTTTAAAAAATATATCGATGTATGCCGAAGCGCCAAAGAAACTTGTATAGATATGCGTATTCAAATACAGAGATATCTTAACAGGTAGATTGCGGCGCTGCGGTCGGCAACGCCTGTATAAGTGTCTGGCGCAGTTGTTAGATCGGTTACTGCTACTACAATGACAGGTTATCAAGATTTAAGTGAATTAAGTTGTAGTCTACCCACGAGTGATGGGTCATAGAGTCTCCGAGATAGCGATGAAGTGGCGATTTTCCCGTACGACCATTTCACGAGTGTACCTCGAATATCAGGAATCCGGTAAAACATCAAATCTCTGACGTCGCTGCGGCCGGAAAAAGATTCTGCAAGAAAGAGACCAGCGACGACTGAAGAGACATCGTGACAGAAGTGCAACCCTTCCGTAGATTGCTGTAGATTTCATTGCTGGCCTATCAACAAGTGTGACTGTGCCAATCATTCAACGAAACATCATCGATATGGGCATCAGTAGCCAAAGGCCCACTAGTGTACCCTTGATGACTCCATGACACAAAGCTTTACCCATCGCCTTGGCCCGTCAACACCGACATTGAACTGTTGATGACTGGAAACATGTTGCCTGGTCGAATGCGTCTCGTTGCAGGTTGTATCGAGCGGATGGATATGTACGAGTGTGGAGACAACCTCATCAATCCATGGACCCTGCATGTCAGCAGGGAACTCTTCAAACTGGTGGAGGCTCTGTAATGGAGTGGTGCAGTTATAGTGATATGGGACCCCTGATACGTCTTGATACGAGTGTGACAGATGACACGTACGTAAGCATCCTGTCTGATCACCTGCATCCATTCGTGTCCATTGTGCATTTCGACGGACTTCAGGAATTCCAGCAAGACAATGGGACACCCGACTCGTCCAGAGTTGCTACAGAGCGACTCTAGGAACACTCTTCTGAGCTTAAACACTTCCGCTGCTCACCAACCTCGCCTGACTATTTATTGATCATATCTAGGGTCACGTCGTGTTGCAGCCCTTGTGCGTGTTCGTGGGGGCCCTACATGGTATTAGGCTGGTGTACTTGTTCAAAAATGGTTCAAGTAGCTCTGAGCACTATGGGACTTAACATCGGCAGTATTGAGTGTAACAAATCATTTCAAATTCTGAAGGCAACCGGGATATTATAGATAGAGCGAACGATGATACATGGTGTTTAAAAATTCAGTGTCCAATCTTACAATATTACGACGAGGCAACAGGAAATATACAGTATCCAGTATTATTGCGGCTACCTGTCAAAACGCTGAATAGCCACCTTCTGCAGCGCAGACCTTTGAGAAATGTGTGGGAAGAAAGTCACTGAGGTTCTGGACGTACAGACAGGGATGTGGAGCCGTCCCGACTCAAGTGCCGCAGCCAGCTACCCTAGTTTCCTCGACTGAGGATCGACGGCTTGGACAGCCCGATCGAGCTGGTCCCACAGATTCGCACTTGGGTCTAAATCTGGGAAGTTTGATGGCCAGGGAAGCACGGTAAACTCATCTTGGTACCCTTCACACCACGCTCGTGCACTGAGAGGTGTGTGTCACGTTGCGTTGTCCTGCTGGTAGATGCCATTGCGCCAAGGAAAAATATAACTATAACGCTCCCACCACTGGCCTGGGCTCTTTCGCCGACTCTTGCAGAGCTACATACATATACGCCACCGGCTATCCGTCCTATGGAGCGTAAAACATGATTCATCTAAAAAGACCACCTGTCGCCACTCAGTGGACCTCCAGTGAATTACAGCCTTCGCTGCCAATGAACAGCAGGTAGCATGGGTGCATGAGATAGGCGGTTGCTGTGGAGGCCTATATGCAGCGTTGAACTGACAGGAGACACTGGTCCATCTGGACAGCCAGTTGCTCAACAGTTGCACGTCTATTCGCCCGTACACATCTCCGCAGCCGTTGTTCACCCCATGGTGTACTACAGTTGCTTCAGGTGCAGTTCTGGATAGCACCATTTTGCCTTGCACGGTATACTTAAACCGCGGCAGCCCTCGAACAGTTTCAGACTTAGCAGTTTCGGAAATGTTTCCACACTTGGCCCGAAAGCCACTGACAATCCCCTTCTGGACGTTAGATAAATAGCCCCTTTCTACACTACGACAACGATTGCACTGCATTCCGTGTCCTCCGAAGACACTTCATATACCTGCCATTTCTAGTGCTGCCATCTGCCGTTACTTCCGTTTGTGAGTGACTATTGCACGTTGACGCCGAACATGGGAGATAGTCACATTACTGTGACTAGACCGTGTTTTTCAAAAGAAACCACGTGTCGGAAAAGTAACTTGTGTGATAACTAAGCAAGCGTAAATATGGCCGTATCTTTTGTCGATTGAGGCTCGATTTACTCTGGAAGGCATGTGCGATTGACATAACTAGCATGTATGGGCGGATAGAAAGCCACGTACAACAGTTATGCATTTGGGTCGATAAGGTGGGCACTATTTGCCCGGACGCCACATAATACCTCCTCCGCTCAGATGGCCAATGCAGACTGTTTTTGCAAGAGCACCCATCGACCTTGCTGGAGAAGATACCCCTAGTATCAAAAGTAGGATGTGCTCTCAGCATGTTGGGGCCGCGGCGAATTTTGCAGAACAAGTACGTGCAGCATTAGCTCCACTTTCGGCAATCGATGCATCGACCGTGGACGGCCGTCACATTGGTCTGCAATGTCCACGTATCCCAGTTCGCTAGACTTCTTTCTCTGGGGTTACATGAAAACGGTTGTGCGTCTCATCCCAATGGGAAGAATTAGTTGCAAGAATTCTTCCGTCCACTACACACATACGGAACACTACAATGAAATGAATACCCATAGCTGAATACAGGCGTTGATATACGTCAACGGGGACAGTTGAAAATGTGTGCCCGACGGGGACTCGATCCCGGGATCTCCTGCTTACATTACAGACGCTCTATCCATCTGAGCCACCGAGGATACAAAGGATAGTGCGACTGCAGGGACTTATATCTAGCACGCCTCCCGTGAGACCCACATTCCCAACTTATTGTCCCGCACTATAGTCATATATATATATATATATACACGGAACACGCTACGTATTTTCCACTCCACATGCGAAGGACTGCTACGTTCACTACGGCGCTGGACTGAAGTTAATGATGCTTATCTGAATGTTTATTGTAACGTTGATCTCAACAATAAACGACTGAAACACACCTAACGTGTTTCAGAGTACCGTGCCTCAATCTGTGAAAACGGAACCGCTATACTCGTATACTGAAGAACCAAATAAATTGGTACACCTTCCTAATATCGTGTAGGGTCCCCGCGAGCATGCAGAAATGCCGCTACACGACATTTCATGGACTCGACTAATAGCTGAAGTAGTGCTGGAGGGAACTCACACCATGAATCCTGCAGGGCTGTCCATAAATCCGCAAGAGTACAACGGGGTGAACATCTCTTCTGAACAACAACTCTCAAGGCATGCCATATATGTTCAGTAATGCTCATATCTGGGGAGTTTGATGGCCAGCGGGAGTGTTTAAACTCAGAAGAGCGTTGCTGGAACCGCTCTCTAGCAATTCTGGTCGAGTACGATGTCGCATTGTCCTACTGGAATTGCCCAAGTCCGTCGGATGCACAATGGACGTGCACGGATGGAGATGATCAGAGAGGATGCTTGCGTTTATGTCGCCTGTCAGAGTCGTATCTAGACGTATCAGGGATCCCATATCACTCCAAGTGCACACGTCCCACACCATTACAGAGCCTCTACCAGCTCGTACAGCCCCTGCTGGCGTGCGGGTCCATGGATTCATGAGGTTGTCTCCATACCCGTTCATGTGAATCCGCTCGATACAATCTGAAACGTGACTCGACCGACCAGGCAACATGTTTCCAGTTATCAACAGTCCCATGTCGGTGTTGACAGGCCCAGGCGACGGGTAAAACTTTGTGTCGTGGTGTCATCAAGAGTGCAAGAGCGGTGCTTCGGCTCTGATAGCCCATATCGATGATGTTTCGTCGAATGGTTCGCACGCTGACACTTGTTGATGGTCCAGCACTGAAATCTACACCAATTTGCGGAAGGGTTTCACTTCTGTCACGTTGAACGGTTGTCTTCAGTCGTCGTTGGTCCCGTTCTTGCAGGAGACTTTTCCGGCCGCAGTGATGTCGGAGAGTTGAGGTTTTATCGGATTCCTGAAATTCGCGGTACATTCGTGGATTGGTCGAACGGGAAAATCCCCCCTTAAACGCTACCTCAGAGATGCTGTGTCTCATCGCTCGTGCGCCGACTAGAACACCACGTTCAAACACACTAAAATCTTGATAGCCTGCCATTGTAGCAGCAGTAACTGATCTAACAACTGCCTGTTTACATATTCTGCCTGTTTACATATCCTGTATTTGAATACGCATGCCTGTTTACATATCCTGTATTTGAATACGCATGCTAGTTCCTTTGGCGCTTCGGTGTAGGATCACTCTGTGGTCCGTCTGTCTCTTGTCTGTCTGTGCAACAGTTAAGAACCCTTTTCTCACATACGAGTGGTCATATCAAGTTCGAATTTATGTATTTGTGTCACGTATTAATATCTGTGGTCCATTGGCGGCGAGAAAATTTTAAAGTTGTTGGTCCAGGCAATCAAAGATATGGCCATTTATGTCACAAATTCTGGTACTCGAAAACTCACTCATCAAAACATATATGGTATTTCCCGTTGAACTAGAATTACTAAATTTGGAAAGAAGCGAGGTTTCTCCGCTCCTCGACCTTAACGCTCTTGCCTGAACAACATGGCAGAAACATCTTCTCCCATCAGAGCAAAATCCTTTCTGCCCCAATCCATCGTTCAGCCACTTTCTCAAAGTCCTTCTCAGCAGTAGGCGCCCGACTCTGGAATACGGGTAACCTCCCGCATTACGTTAGAGGACTGAACAACATCTCCAACTTCAGAAGACAGTTAATGATATATCTATTAAAGCAACAATAAGGATATAAGCACTTGCTACCCTAGTACATCCTTCTTTCCGAGCAGATCTCCCTGATTTCCCAGTATTCGTAGCTGATGCATTATTTTCCTTCCTTTTCCCAGAACTAGCTTTATATTTTGCACACGTATCCATTTTTTATATCTACCACTATCATTATTGTTATTACTGCCATTATTATCATTATTATTATTATTATTATTATCACTATTAGTGACAGCAGCTGTAGTAATACAAATACTGCCTTTATTATTCCGTAGTCAGTATTATTTACTCACGATGCCACTTCAGATACTCATTTTAACGCTATTATTCATATTAAAATATTTGTCATATTAAAATGCTGTAGAAAAGGTACTATACTTGTAAAATCCTGATCCGATGTAAGAGAGGGCTTGACGGCCCTAAACAGATCAGATTAAATAAATAAATAAATATTAAGATCCATGTGTTGCCTTTGTAATGTCCAGGGGACATAAATTGCTGTGACTTCAGTGTAATTATTGTCTATGAATGCAAGTGCCTCTTCTATTCGTATCATTGCGTATTTCATTCAGTTACCTTCTGTACCATACTGCAGCAGTTCTTTCTGTGTGTGGGCCAAGTTTAAGCGAGGTATACTACTTGGCAGTGACGCATCAAGCTAATGCATAAAGTATGTACCGGGTGGGTATAATTAAAGTGCAGCTGCTCACAGAGGTCCAGTATGGGTTATAATTATCGTGTGCCAGTGAAACTTGTAAGATATTTTAATGCGTTAGTGTGGAACCGAAGTGTGTGGGAAAGCAATTAGTTCCAGTTTTGGCCAGGTGCAAACGTCGCGCTGTGAATACAAGAAAAACGTAGGAAATATTTCCAGATGTGAAGGATTAGCAACAGGATTCGGGCCTGAAAGATCCGTCAAGTGAGAAAGGTAACTTGCACGTACCGATTACTAAGAGGCGATCTGTAAATATTCCACTTGAAGAGAGACAGCTTCTCAGCGAAGATCGCATTTGTAAATCCTTTGTTTACGATGAACAGTTTCTGTAAACAGATACAGCATCATCTGATTGGTATACAGGCCAATTGGCTCTATAAATATACTTCATCTCTTAATTAGTTAGACGGCATAAGAAGCATTGGCACGTCAAATTTACAAACAGTATATGCAATACGTTCAAAGTTAAACCAGTATATACAGAATGTTTCGCCACGTGCATCCGTCCCATATTTCAGATCAGAGAGTGTATCTCTGATGAAGGAGCTTCGCTGAACTGACTCGTAGCGAAAGTCAATTTTTAGATGAGCTTTTCATTGAAATTCTTGTATATTTAAGTATCACATTCACTTGGAGACATTCTTTGTTGAAGAGGATGTATCCCTTAGTGTCTGGCAAGATGTTAGTTAACTTGTTCATACTGATTTTTGCTGCCTGTCAGTTCAGCGGCGCTCTTGCATCAGTGATACACTCTGTGACCGGTAACACGAATATTGGACGGATGTACTTGGCGAAACATCTTGTAACTACTGATTTTAACTTTGAACATACTGTATATACTAAGTTTAAATTTGACATGCCATTGTATCTTATGTGAACTGTCCAGATAATTCAGATACGGAGTACATTTATGGGGAATGTTGGCCATATGTATGTCAGATGATGGTAAGTTTGTTTACCGAAACCAGCCGCCGTCAGTCAAGGTTTTTCAAATGCGATACTGACTGAGAAGTTGCTTCTCTTCAAATTGAAGTGAGAAAGGTGTAAAGTTGATGTTATTATACTGAAGCGACAAAGAAACTGAAATAGGCATGCGTACTCAAATACAGAGATACGTAAACAGGCAGAATACGGCGTTGCGCTCGGCAACGCATATAGAAGACAAGTGCCTGGCGCAGTTGTTAGGTTGGTTGCTGCTGCTACAACGGCAGGTTATCAAGATTTAAGTGAGTTTGAACGTGGTAATATAGTCAGCGCACGAGCGATGGTACACAGCATCTCCGAGGTAGAGATGAGGTGGGAATTTTTCCGTACGACCATTTCAAGAGTGTACCGTGAATATTAGAAATTCGGTAAAACATCATGTCTCTGACATGCTGCGCCGAAAAAGATCCTGCAAGGACGGAACCAACGACGACTGAAGAGAATCGTTCAACGTGACAAAAGTGCAAACCTTTCGCAAATTGCTGCAGATTTCCATTCTGGGCCATCAAGAAGTGTCAGCCGAAGGCTCACTCGTGTACCCTTGCTGACTGCACGACACAAAGCTTTATGCCTCGCCTATGCCCATGAACACCGACATTGGACTGTTGATGACTGGAAACATGTTGCCTGGTCGAAAGAGTCTCGTTTCGTCCTGTATCGAGGGGATGGACGTGTGCGGGTACGGAGACAACCTCATAAATCCAAGGACCCTGCATGCCAGCAGGGCTCTGAAACGTTGTGGGGCGTCTGCAATTGGAGTGATATGGGACCCCTGAGACGTCTAGATATGACTCTGACAGGTGACACGTACGTTAGCATCCTGTCTGACCATCTGCATCCGTTCATGTCCATTGTCCATTCCGAAGGACTTGGGCAATTCCAGCAGGAGAATGCGACATACGAAGCGTCCAGAATTGCTACAGAGTGGCTCTAGGGTCACTTTTCAGAGCTTAAACACTTCCACTGGCCACCAAATTCCCTAGACATGCACATTATTGAGCAACTGTGGGATGCCTTACAACGTGCTGTGCATAAGAGATCTCCACCCCGTCGTACTCTTACGGATTTATGGACAGCCGTGGGGGAGTCATGGTGTCAATTCCCTCCAGCACGCCGGCCGCTGTGGCCGAGGGGTTCTAGGCGCTTCAGTCTGGAACCGCGTGACCACTATGGTCGCAGGTTCGAATCCTACCTCGGGCGTGGATGTGTGTGATGTCCTTAGGTTAGTTAGGTTTAAGTAGTTCTAAGTTCTAGGGGACTGATGACCTCTGATGTTAAGTCCCATAGTGCTCAGAGCCATTTGAACCCTCCAGCACTACTTCAGACAATCGAGTCCATCCCACGTCGTGTTGCGACACTTCTGCGTGCTCGCGGGGATCGTACACGATATTATGCAGGTGTACCAGTTTCTTTGGCTCTGCAGTGCATTAACCGCCGGTTACAAAACTTTTTTCAGTATGAGCACTGGAGACGTCGACGAGTTGCTGCAAAGCGCCAGATTGGCACCTGGTGGCCAAATCTGGAATCAATTTTTCCCCCCCAGCGTAAATCGGTTCCGTATTGTCTCATTAGAACATCTTCCCAGTTTCGTCGCCGTACGATAGTTACAGCCCACTCTGAACGTCTGTGGGTAGTTGCACTAATTGTAACTAGCCAGTACTACAACGGTGGGAAAGATGAAGAAAATGGGTGATTTGTGGAGCGTGCGTTTTCCTCGCAAGCGTGAGTGTCGTGTGTGCCGGCAGGCGCCCGAGGGCTCCGGGCTGGGCGTTATTCTGGTCCTGGTGCGGTTGGGTCCGGCGGCCGCGCCGCTCAATGGAATGTTTGGCGCGCAGCCAGCGGCGCCTCTGACTGCTGCAGCCGACCAGAGCCGAGCTGAGCCGTGCTTGTCTGTGGCGCGGCGGAGGGGTGGGGTGGGCGGGGCAGGGGGGGGGGGGTAGCGGTGACGTGGCGCCGCGCCGCTGGCTACTCGGTTCGAACCTCACCAAAGATAAACATCGTTAATATTTAGTTGCCACATCGTAGCCCGGACGCAGGGTATGCACAAACTCATCAACACCGCTCCATACAGCCGCTCGGGTGCGTCAACTCCTCACAAATTTTCTCAGCACTCCGCGAAAGTTAGCAACTGTTGTCCACTTGGGTCTGAAAATGTAGAACCCCCACGTTTTTGCTGCTCTAAGGAATTACTGATACATAACAAAGCCCCAGGAAGAAAACGTGTGACAACCAGCTGAAGATGGATTCGTAAAAACTCCAACCGGTCATGGTTTGATCCAAACAAATCTTGTTAAACCATATTTGCAGCTGGTTATTGTTTCAGTTATAAACCTTATAGTATTACAGCCACAGTTCTCAACATGTCAGTTTTCGACAACTTATTTACTTATTTATTTCATTAACAGTACAGAGTAACCCATCGCCTTGAAATGTAAGGTGGGTCGTATGCTTCTGAATCTAATAGCAAAGACTTCTCATTGTTACAGTCTTATTGGAATACAGATGTTAATGCTTTTTTTAAATAATGTAAAGAACATAATATATAAAGATTTCTCTGAGGTTACAGCGGATTGAATGCTTATCAGTTGTTAAAATGGTTCCATATAATTTGTTACTACATAGTTGATGAGAATATAATTTATACAATGCAAATGTCAAAGAAAAAAAAAAGTAACACAATGAGCGTGATTAAGAATAATTTGTAAAACATAGAGGGAAGTGATATGCTGTATTTGGATGAGCAGTACAGTCTAAGTAGCATGTTCGTTAGTAATGGCCTATTTCTATGTATTTCAGATGAGAAGGTCTCGGTACAACCTCGAGCTATTCTCATCTGAAATGGTTTGCGCTAATGTATGTTTACACAGATTATGCAGATTCAATGCTGATTGAGCACTTCATACGTGGAATACGTGAATTTTAGCTTCACATGAGAAATACACTTATGTTTGTAACTTGTTAGTTGAAATAGAATATAGTTCATTGCTACTTGATTGCATTATTCCTTAAATAACTTAAAACATTTATGTTATATGAAATTAATTGATTATATCTTTGAATAGAGAAGAGAATATACTTCTGTCTGCACACAATAAGACGGGCAATACATTACTGATTGTGTGCAACTATCTTGGTTGTAGCTTCTCGGTGAAACACTGAAAATAATTACATAAGAACATGTGGTTACTGTCTTTCCTGTTCCCCCACTCATCGTCAGCCCCTCTCCCCCCCCCCCCCCTTTCTTCGCCCACAACGCTCACCACCCATATACATCGTGCTATGTTCACCACTTTTATAATCTGTACCATCTTTGAATTTAATAGTGAATAGGTTAGTCTATTCAAATATTTACCCTGCATATAGAGTGATTCAGCTGCCCCTACCGATGTCGCTTTATGCAACCTGCAGTGTTAAATATGGCCTTCAAAGACCACGTGCAAGATGTGATATCTCTCTCTCACTAAGCGCGAATTACTAATCGCACAGCAAAATTAACAGGGCCATTTTATAGGAAATTTAATGCAGCTAAATTCTGTATTGTGATACGTTTTCGCTGGAGGCCACAGTTTTCGAGTTATTCAAGAGAAACGTACAAAACTGACCTTCAAACGCACCTCCATCCCTCACCGGTCTGGATTTCTAGTATGCAGTTCCTGGCACTCCCTGCTACCACAGCACAAAAATTTCCGACTACGCGAATCATTTGCGATATTCGGCCTTCTTTGGTCTCTATTGACTAGGCCGTTACACCACAAGAGTAGTTGGCTATTTCGTAAACATCACTTATTTAAATCTACCGTGAAGGTAATGAAAAGAAAAAAAAAAACGACTTTCGTTAGCGTTACGCTAAAACTAATTTCGCTGACAGTTCGCTGACAGTTACAAACACAGTAATTTCGTAGTGAGGAGACCTGACCAGTACAAAGATGTAATTGTTTTTTTATGCTCTTAACTGTTAGGTGAAATTTATACAAACGTCAATTTTATAATATGTAAATTCTCGACTAAACTGCCGACTTAATTAAGGTAGTCAGTGAAGATCAAAAAAGTAGAATCTACGAAATAATTCGAGCAGTCCCAGATTTTTGCACTTAA
The DNA here is from genome assembly GCF_021461385.2 of Schistocerca piceifrons. NCBI lineage: Eukaryota > Metazoa > Arthropoda > Insecta > Orthoptera > Acrididae > Schistocerca > Schistocerca piceifrons. Next base: position 124,101,818 of record NC_060145.1, read on the forward strand.
GCAGGGGGAGTGCCATGAACCACATACTAATTACCCTGACCACTGGGGGTTAAAAGTGGGAGCGGGGGTGCATTTGAAGATCACTTTTGTACGTTTCCTTGAATAACTCGGAAACTACGGCCTCTAGCGAAAACGGATCCCAGTACAAAACTTACGGTAAATACGTTAAATTTCCTACAAAAGGGTCCTGTTCATGTTTTGTGTAGGGTTAATAGCTCTGTGCACAATGTGTGAGGGAATGTGAGTATCTCGCGCGTCATTTTTGATGGCCAGAAATAACGCTGCGGGTTGTATAAAATGACATCGTTAGGGGCAACTGACTCACCCTGTTGTTTTCTTCATACATTTCACTCAATACTTGCAACAAAATATTATAAAATAGATCATAAAGTATAACTGGTAATTGTAATTATTCAATGGTGCTATTTGTAGAAGTTGTAAGTGACACCTTGCTGTTTATAATATAACCCATGAAACTTGAATACCTCTGTTGGCATCCAAGGCCATATTGTCGTAATATCTTTGTACCACGTTTAGATTTCACATACACGAACAGTGTGAGTGATGGTTTGAGTGTATGTTTGTGTGGATTTCTACATAATGAAGAAGGCACTGTACGTGTAAGTAGACAGACAAAGATACTATTTTATGACATTATCTCGTAAAAAAATTACGAGATATTCCGATTTCCAGATTGCAGTAAACTGAGAAAAGGACGACTGCCGAACAAGAGAGGCAGAGCAAAATACAAAATGCCTGTGTAAATGTAAGTTGCTGCATTTGACAACGCAACTTTACATTTTCCTGAAGTGCACGAGGAAAAACCTAACTTTTGCAGCGTTTTATTTTTAAATCTTTAATGACACAGGCACAGGCTTTCCAAAAACATCGTTTATGATGAACAGAATTAAGACCATCCATGAATAGCGTGAAAATTAGTGAAAGAACTACGTTCCTCTGTTGAGAGAAACTTCATATTTAACAACAAACATCAAAAAAAGTTTTACACCAACCCTGTTCCCAGAACTCCTGAACATAGACGTTGACTGTGGATATTTTATCACAGACACAGTCCCTTTGACTGTTCAGAGATGTCACTAAACCAGCCCAAAGATGTAAGCAACCATGTATGAGCAGCGCACTATTAGACGGAGGGGATCCGACAGCCGACCAGTTCCAGTCATTCCACCAGGAAGGAGGTACACGGCTCGTGCTGTCTGTAGTTCAACCATACCTAGATGGTCAATTCAGCGGTTCGATCGCGTCTGCATTGTTACTTAGTGCCAGGAAGGGCTCTCAACAAGGGAAGTGTCCACGCGTCTTGGAGTGAACCAAAGCTATATTGTTCGGACATGGAGGAGATACAGAGAGACAGGAACTGTCGATGACATGCCTCGCTCAGGCCATCCAAGGGCTAATACTGCAGCGGACGACCGCTCCCTACGGATTATGGCGCGGAGGAGCCCTGACAGCAACGCCACCATGTTGAATAATGTTTTTCGTGCAGCTACAGGACGTCGTATTATGACTCAAACTGCGCAAATAGGCTGCATGATGCGCAACTTCACTCCCGACATCCATGGCGAGGTCCATCTTTGCAACAACGACAACATGCAGTGCGGTACCGATGATCCGAACAACATACCGAATGGACCGCTCAGGATTGGCAACACGTTCTCTTCATCGACGAGTATCGCATATGCCTTCAACCAGACGATGGTCGGAGACGTGTTTGGAGGCAACCCGGCCAGGCTGAACGCCTTAGACCCACTGTCCAGCGAGTGCAGCAAGGTGGAGGTTCCCTGCTCTTTTAGGGTGGTATTATGTGGGGCCGACGTACCCCGCTGATGGTCATGAAAGGCGCCGTAACGGCTGTACGATACATGAATGCCATCTTCCGACCGATAGTGCAACCATATCGGCAGCGTGTTGGCGAGACATTCATCTTCATGGACGACAATTCGCGCCCCCATCGTGAACATCTTGTGAATTACTTCCTTCAGGATAACGACATCGCTCGACAAGAATGGCCAGCATGTTCTCCAGAAATGAACCCTATCGAATATGCCTGGGATAGACTGAAAAGGGCTGTTTATGGACTACTTGATCCGCCAACCACTCTGAGGGATCTACGCCGAAACGCCGTTGAGGAGTGGGACTATCTGGACCAGCAGTGCCTAGATGAATGTGTGAATAGTATGCCGCGACGAATACAGGCATGCACCATTACAAGAGGACGTGCTACTGGTTGTTAGAGGTACTGGTGTGTACAGCAATCTGGACCACCACCTCTGAAGGTCTCGGTGTATGGTGGTACAACAAGCAATGTGTGGTTTTCATGAGCAATGAAAAGGGCGGAAACGACGTTTATGTCCAATTTTCTGTACAGGTTCCAGAACTCTCGGAACCGAAGTGATGCAAAACTTTTTTTGATGTGTGTATAAAACTCCATTGCTTGACAGGATTTGTTTGATTGCATCGCTGCTTAACACGAAATATTTGCACATCACTTTCTGCATCTCAGCCATCAACCTCTGGAACAAAGTATGCCGCAACCTGCATCTTATTCAAAACCATTGTCCTTTCTAAAGGCGATGGATTTTTTATTTGTTAGTATCGGCGTAGCTTCCTCTCCGGCATATCCGAACTCTGTTCCTTCTCTCCACGAGGGGATCAGTATCTCCGCCACACTGTAGACTACCCATGTTTTTCTCATCCCTTCCTACTTCTATTTTTTTCCTTCCATCTCGTCATATCTGCTCTTGCTCTGACCAGTCAACTTCTTGTCCCCATTGATTCCTTCTGGGTTGCTTTTTGTAACGGACTGCTTCTTGTAAGATGTCATTCCTAATATTCGAAAATAATGTAATGAGGAAATTGCTTAACAAAATGTCAATTGACATGCCACATATTCTTTGCTATATTATTATTGTTATCATTAACATACAGGATGACAATTGCTTAAACCGACAAACTTTGGGTGCTGCACGGGACACCAAAACAAATATCTTTCTATAACGTCATAATTTCCTGTGTGCATTATTTAATCCGATAGAGGGCATATCCACTTTTCATTGATTTGTTATTGTAACGGATCCTGTTGTACCGATAGAGGGCATACTTTGCTCTTCAGTTGTAGTAGCTGTTTCACATCCACATTTAGTTGTAAATCTTGACCCAGCACAGTACTTGTTTACTAAGGGAGCGACACATCTGGAGTGAGTACACTGATACAGCTGGTGCTTTACATAGCGAATCACAAGGGACGAACACACGGCGGATTTATTAACAACAGTATCCCAATCGTGGACGTTTATGCTGTGTATCAACGTCTGTGTGAGGCCGGATCACTTAGTACATTACCTGGACGGGGATAGGGTCGCACAGAACGAAATCTGCAATTTAAGGAAGCTCTCATGCAGCATGTGCAGCAACATCCTTCCATCAGTACTCGTGCAATTACGCGAGGAATGGGGACGAATCAAAAGAATGGACTGAACGACCTTCATGAGCAATTGTTGCTTCCATTTCACGTACAGCATGTGCACAACCTGGAACCAGATGATTATCCTCTCAGTGGTACCAGTAAAAATGTCAAATGCATCGAACATTTGCCTCCTCTGTGCTGTTTACAGATGAAGCAACGGTTCGGGCGCGATAAGGTCTTCAACAACCACAATTCGCATGTTTGGAGCGAGTTTAATTCGCATGCCACTTCTATTCCCCGTCATCAAGTGCCGTTCTTCTAGAATGTGTGGGTAAGTGTTGTTGGTGAATGTCTAATTAGGTCGATAAATGACTGACATTATTACAATTTCCTCGCTAGAGCACTGCCAGAATTGCTGGATGACGTGCCACTCGCTACGAGAGTGTATTTGGTTGCAGCATGAGCAGGTGCCAGCACATTTCAGTCGTCCTGTGCGTCGATACTTGAACCCTAATATTCAGAAAAGTGCACAAGAACTAAACATTGTACAGATGCCATACATATTGCATTTTGAAGAGAAACTCTGAAAATTTGTTTTACAAACAATCGATTTGCGCACCATGAGTGACCCGGCCGACGTCAATACGGTAATCGAATTCTTGCAGCCGGCCGCTGTGGCCGAGCGGATCTAGTCGCTTCAGTCCGGAACCGCGCTTCTGCTACGGTCACAGGTTCCAATCCTGCCTCGGGCATGGATGTGTGTGATGTCCTTAGGTTAGTTAGGTTTAAGTAGTTCTAAGTCTAGGAGACTGATGACCTCAGATGTTAAGTCCCATAGTGCTTAGAGTCATTTGAACCATTTTTTAATTCTTGCCATACTCGTCCCAGCATGGCATCGTCGACTGTAGCAGTCGCTTCCCCTATTCTCTCCGCCCGCATCTCGTGGTCGTGCGGTAGCGTTCTCGCTTCCCACGCCCGGGTTCCCGGGTTCGATTCCCGGCGGGGTCAGGGATTTTCTCTGCCTCGTGATGGCTGTGTGTTGTGTGCTGTCCTTAGGTTAGTTAGGTTTAAGTAGTTCTAAGTTCTAGGGGGACTGATGACCATAGATGTTAAGTCCCATAGTGCTCAGAGCCATTTGAACCATTTGAACCTATTCTCTCCCAGAGCTCTGCTACATCATGTGGTAGAGGCCGTACATACACCAGATCTTTGATGTGTCTCCACAGAAAAAAAGTTACACGGAGTGAGATCTGGTGATCGGGGAGGCCATTTCATGCAACAGCTGGCCCCTTCTCCCCTTCCGTAGCACGGCCGATCCATCGCTACGCCAGCTCCGTACGCAGGTACCCACGAACTTCACTATGAAAATAGGGTGGAGCGCCATCCTGCTGAAAAATGAACGGATAGTCTGATTGCATTTGAGGCATCAACCATTGCTGCAACATGTCCAAGTAGGAACATCCAGTGACAGCGCTCTCGGCGAAGAAGAATGGCCTGCCGGCCACTGTGACCGAGCCGTCCTAGGCGCTTCAGTCTGGAACCGCGCTGCTGCTACGGTCGCAGGTTCGAATCCTACCTCGGGCATGGATGTTTGTGATGTCCTTAGGTTAGCTAGGTTTAAGTAGTTCTACATCTAGGCGACTGATGACCTCAGATGTTAAGTCCCATGGTGCTTAGAGCCATTTGAACCATTTTGGAGAATGACCCGTACAGTTTTCAACGTGACAAGGCACAAAAAACATTTACCTTTGGGGAATCACTCTCAAATTCAATTCATCTATGTGGATGCTTTGTACCCCAGTTCCGACGAGTATGCCCGTTCACTTTCCCAATAGTGTGAAAAGTGGCTTCGTCGCTAAAAATTAAGCGGTCGACAATGCCATCCCCATCCTCATTCAATTGTTGCAACTACGAACAAAACTCAAAACGCTTGTCTTTGTCGTCGTCATTGTGCTTCTGTACTAGCTCCAATTTGAATGGTTTCATAGACACCTTCTGTCGCAGGACTTCCTACACTGTCATTGGAGGCATTTCTAGTTCACAGGAGGCACGACGTACCGATTTTTTCCTCATGGATGTCTCTCGTACGCGCTCCACATTCACTTCACTCACACTGGGACATCCGCTTCTCTTTGCCAGGCACAAGCTACCCGTCGTAACGAATTTGTTGTGCCAGTGGTAAATGGTCTCCTTGTTGGTAGATTCTTACCGTACTTGGTTCTAAACACCCGTTGAATAGCTGCAGCACACTTGTTTTTGTCGAACTCCAACACACAGAAAGCTTGCTCCGCACCTGAACTCGCCATGTTTGCGACTAGCGCTGACTATTGGCAAATTACCAAACTACGCTGTGGTGGTATACATGAGAAAAGACTTTCAGGGTTTCTCTTCAAAATGACATATGTATGATATCTGTACAATGTTTGGTTCTTGTGCAATAAATAATTGAAAATGTTCCCAGACTTAATGTACACCCTGTAAGTAAGTCGCATTGTGTAGTCAGCGTGTATGAAACTTGTCTCCTCTGAATGTGCATAAACGTGAACATGTGTTCGCCTCCACATTTCTTTAGGTTACGTGTGTTGAATAAATTATGCTGTGTGCATACAGACTAAGCGCACATACGCCACTGTTGCGTAACTGATTCCATTTGATTTCTTATTACCTGTTTCTTCTGTGCTAGCGTTCTCCATAGTGCAATCGTTATCCAAAATTCCGGGACTGGTAACGTTATATCCCTGCAGAATACAGCAAGTCTCCTTTTAACCTTTTTTTGAGAATAAAAAGTAGCCCCGATTTACTATTCAAAGTGGAATGTTGACTCACTTTGGTGACATGTAATCTTGTCATGTGAAATAAATAAGCAAATAATCCATTATGTAGTATTCCATCATCCTTACGTATCTCACTTAATTTCCTTGTTGTACATAGTAGGAAAGTGGTGTATTTCCAATTACCAATTAATAATTTGGAGCAGTAACACTAGGAATTCGAAGTGTTAGTTGCGTAAATATACAAAAACTTTTTGTGAAACGTGAGAAAAGAATTTTGTAAAGGTCACGAACCTTGCTTTGGCCAGCAAGGAAAAGTTGAGTAGTCACAACTCTTACGCCACAGAATTGAGCGTCTTTCGCACTGGATCTCATCCTGATAAATCCTGATCAAAACAAAGGATTAAAAGTTTCCTCCTTCCCTCCTTTCTGGTGCCAATGTTCAGGCAATGTCGCGAAAGCACTGGTATGGAACTTCTTCTGTTATACAGGAAACGAACCATACCCCTACAGGCTATTACTGCAATGGGGTCGACACTCCCAGAGATACTTTTAGCTGCTCCCAGCTCCCGGAATCCAATCTTTCTCACAAATGCTTACTGCTGTATGGAACTCAGTACAGTGAAGTCGAGGATGCGCTTGTAAACCCCGAGGCATCTAGAACACCATCCGGCTGCGACTGCGCCTGCACTGTGACTGCTACCATACTACTGTTCGCACACGTGATGGTTCCTTATTGATACTCGTAGTACGCCAACGGCTTTTAGTTGCGAGTTTACAGGGTGTTCTGTTGCCTACTCCGCCCCCCCCCACCCCTGCCCCCTATCCCAGATCACCTGATATAATGCCTTGAGACCTTTCCCTAACATTAAGAAATGTATTTATGTACTCTCACTGCCAATAACACTGTAACAGCTCAGAGAATATAGAAATGCTGCTGTGATGGCTACTCACAGGATGTTGCTTTGTAAGGTATGGAACGAACTTGACTACTGCTTGGTAGTGTGACGTGTAACCAGAGAGGCTCTCATCAAACAAATGTAGAGTGCAAAATGCAGCAGACTTGGTTAGTTTACAGTTCTGTTTGTGCATGTCATATTTGTATACGTCATTCTTTGGAAAATATAGAGCTTTGGAAACGAAGGAATCATTTATAGTAGCCCTGTATTCTCATTAAAGATTTACAAACAAAGAGGAAAGCGATTATTTTGCACTGAAATCGGGAGAAAAGAGCCCACTAGTATTTAGTATAGGACTGTTGCTGTTTTTAAAAACACTAGTAATCCGATATATCGATATTTAAAAAATGTCGTTATCATGTCTCGATATATCTGAAAAAAGTATCGAAATACCAGTGGGACCAATCGATATACTGGCCTACAAGAATGCCAGCTGAAAATTGTAAATATTTTGCTGCTTTTAGAGCTTTATATTTAGGTGTTGATTTACTATTAGATATTCTGTACATCAATAAGCTAGCAGCCTATCCCCCTTAGAGTAAGATTTGACAGGAAAATGTTGCACGTTCGCGCCTGGGTTGCACGCTCACGCTTGCTCATAACCGCTTTGCTGACAGAGGTAACTGCATATAAGTGGCACAATACAAGGTATCTGATGGGTCCGTCGTTCGGTTTCGTCACATGTCGGATTTTTCCGTAACATTTCATGTCTACTTCTTTGTTTTTTCATTTCTGCCGACGCCCGCGGCCTAGCAGATGTAGTGTCAAAATTGTGTGGCAAAATTAAACGTTGGTACCACCGAGCACCATTTACCTCAGCATTTCCCCTCACAAGTCTCCGCCCACTGCAAAGACTGGTCTTGTCATTTAGATTTTTATTCTTAATTTTCAGCAACTATGTGTGAATGCCGATGTGAAGAAAAAAGCACACTAGTTGCATTAAAAATTGCTATCAGAAATCTTGTTATTCCTGTAGCGGCACCACCGTTTAGGATAGGGAAAGTTAGTTTTGTGCAATATTCTGAGCACAAGTAACAGTCAGGTGCGGGCTGGATTGCAGTGAGTTACACATACCAACAGGGCCATCAAATTGCTGAAGGAGTATACATAGCAGTTTTGCATGTCGGAAATCACAGGCAGAAGGGGCCCACTGGCCAATCTAGCATGTTATGAGTACAAGACACGAAGCGGTGCATATGGCAAAACAGAGACGCACAACTGTAGGTGCGGGTTTCTAACGAAATTCATTCAAGTGTGGCAGCTCTCCTGGATGGCGGGGCATGACACATCACCAACTACACACAGCAGCAGATGGGGCGACAGCGTTCCAGTCCACGGCAGGTCGCTGGTTCGACCCTCTGACGCCGACGTGGGGTCTGTAGCCAGCTAGTGGCGGGCCACTCCACGACTCGCTACTGTGGGCAGTCATTCTGGCTTCCAACACGCCGGAGGCACCCCGAGGCGAGGGCTGCAGATTCGGACTCCGGATCACAGGTGCTTGTTGTCTCCACGATCGTAGCCACACTGGCGAGAAGCACGCAGCTGGCTGCCTGTGGCTCACACCAAGCGGTGCTGAGTTGGCAGGGACGCAGACCACGGAGTCGACTGCAGGCATCCTGACGACGACGCAACTCCGCTGCTGTACAAGGTCAACTCACAGCAGTGTGTGCACGGGTCGCTGAGGCAGCCATTCCGTGCCAAGCCATTTTGGAGACAGCAAAGTGGTGTCCTCAGCATTGCGGGACCCAGTGACACAGATTGAGGAATGGGGGCGCTGTAGTTGGAAACATTAAATCACTTGGAAATCTCTGATGAGTCTTAATATGGCGCCTTCTACCTCTTCCTGCTACATTTGGTGTCATTCTGATACATTTGGTGTTACAGTTACATTCAGTGTCAGAAGTTGCCACTACATTCCATTCGCATCACCACCCCCCAGTGCAATCGGACACTTCCTTGCTTCACACTGTCAAAGAAAAAGACTGGAATCCACGAAAGCTCAAAAAGTAATAAGTCTCCAGAATGAGATTTTCGCTCTGCAGCAGAGTGTGCGCTGATATGAAACTTCCTGGCAGATTAAAATTGTGTGCCCGACCGAGACTCGAACTCGGGACCTTTGCCTTTCGCGGGCAAGTGCTCTACCATCTGAGCTACCGAAGCACGACTCACGGCTGGTACTCACAGCTTTACTTCTGCCAGTACCTCGTCTCCTACCTTCCAAACTTTACAGAAGCTCTCCTGCGAACCTTGCAGAACTAGCACTCCTGAAAGAAAGGATATTGCGGAGACATGGCTTAGCCACAGCCTGGGGGATGTTTCCAGAATGAGATTTTCACTCTGCAGCGGAGTGTGCGCTGATATGAAACGTCCTGGCAGATTAAAACTGTGTGCCTGACCGAGACTCGAACTCGGGACCTTTGCCTTTCGCGGGCAAGTGCTCTACCATCTGAGCTACCGAAGCACGACTCACGGCTGGTACTCACAGCTTTACTTCTGCCAGTACCTCGTCTCCTACCTTCCAAACTTTACAGAAGCTCTCCTGCGAACCTTGCAGAACTAGCACTCCTGAAAGAAAGGATATTGCGGAGACATGGCTTAGCCACAGCCTGGGGGATGTTTCCAGAATGAGATTTTCACTCTGCAGCGGAGTGTGCGCTGATATGAAACTTCCTGGCAGATTAAAACTGTGTGCCTGACCGAGACTCGAACTCGGGACCTTTGCCTTTCACGGGCAAGTGCTCTACCAGCAGGTTCGCAGGAGAGCTTCTGTAAAGTTTGGAAGGTAGGAGACGAGGTATTGGCAGAAGTAAAGCTGTGAGTACCGGGCGTGAGTTGTGCTTCGGTAGCTCAGTTGGTAGAACACTTGCCTGTGAAAGGCAAAGGTCCCGAGTTCGAGTCTCGGTCGGGCACACAGTTTTAATCTGCCACGAAGTTTCAGTAATAAGTCTTCTTTACACAGTGAAAGTAAAATTATGCTCTACTATGATTGCAAAAAAAATATTTACCGAATATTGCGAAAAAATATAATATAAAATAAAAATATCGGCACTCGATATTGTCATTTCGATATCCATACAACGATATCTGTTTTGAAACAAATATTGATTGCGTTTAAACAGGCGATTAACCATGAGTATCCCAGGAAGGGACCTGTGAAAACGTAGTATAGCTGGAATCAGGCAGCGACATGGAGAGGAGGACTGTTTGATCTGGCAAGTGGGGCAGGAGGTAGTTATGTGGGTGATCGCTGCGTCCAAGCCCCACGAGTAGACATGTTGGTGAGTTAGATGTTTGGTTACCACAATGCCCCAGTGTCCAACACACAGCTCCGGGGCTGTCGGTATCATGCCACTGGTGCAGCTGTTGCCCTGTGAAGCTGGAGCGCATCGTTGAGGGTGAGGGGCTCATTCTGGCGATACCATTAGGCCTGGGTCTCCAGAAGTCGCAGCTGCTTGCGATCTCATGGTCAACTGTGTTTCACCAGGGGTCGTACCTCATCTAGCACTGGGTCCTTGGCAGTGTGGCTTGTGGTGAGCTTGATATCGAAGAGATGTTTGGCCACAGGTACCTTAGTGGTGACGTACAGTTGGCTGCCGACTTTGCAATCCACACTAACGGAATGTTCCTGCCCCATGGGCAGATGTGGGAGTTGGTCTGCATTAGAATGTTTGGTTGTTCAATTCAAATGGCTCAAAGCACTATGGGACTTAACATCTGAGTGCATCAGTCCCCTAGACCTAGAACTACTTAGACCTAACTAACCTAAGGACATCACACACATCCATGCCCAAGGCAGGATTCAAACCTGCGACCATAGCAGCAGCTCGGTTCCAGACTGAAGTCCAGATCCATGGCTCGACATTCATGTTGAACTACTGGAAAGGAGGGGGCGTTGTACAGAACCCCTTGACTGCAGCGTCAATATGGGAGAAGTGGTTAGAGAAGTCCATCGGCAAAATGGAGATTGTCACACCATCCACTCAATAAGGAGCTCGTGGTTGTGCTGCATCTGCTGGAGCAGTAACAACACCAGGTCCGAGACATTTACCGGTTGCATGATGCTGGAAGCAATGTGACAGTAAGTGTACTTGGAAGGGGAAGAACACACACCAAAAATCTACGTTGGTTAGTGCACATGAATGAGATACTAACTTTAAAAAATGAATATGAAGTTTACAGTACGCAAATAAACAATCTGAAGGCTTGAAGCTGTCGCAATAAATTGAAAATTTCAAAATCCCATGTCCATATACTAAGCATGCTGCAATCGAAGTCTGGAAAGGATGTGGAAAACTTATTAAGTCCTGAGAGGATGAGAAAAAGATAAATTACCAAAAGTTTAGGTCTGGCTACTGCTGATGCAAAACAAAGACAAAAATTACAAAATCCAATCGCTGGTCATGGATCAGAGGCCACGTGTCTTCAGTATAGAGGCCATGAATAGTGAGGGTCCATAGCTGGCAGCTCCTGGAGGCGGAAGTCGACGTAGGTGACGTCGTCGTTGTAGCGGCGACGTCAGAGTGACATCCCGAATGTGTGTGACTGGTACTGAGAAAAACTGATTCATGTCGTCAGCTGAGGCTTGATCAGACAGACAGATGTCAGACTGTATCTCTAAATCTAGAAGGACACATCGTGGTATTATATGACGAATGTGCAGTGTGGTACTATTTCTGATTTCAGTGCACAAATAAATGGAATCCTGATTGATCCATTCTATTTGTTATGCAGTATTTTAAAAACTGTGCTGGTGACGAATACGCTGGAAATTTTAATCTTCACAATTCTAAAATATATATTTATTTTTATTTTTTATTTAACCTGATCAGATGAGGGCCATCAGGCCCTCTCTTACATCGGACCAGTGTTCCACACTGCATCATTTTACACATCAGAGTTACATCATGACAATAGTTCAAATGAGAAAATTAGATTACTCTAGTGACAATATGAATAAAGAGTAGTGACTAAGACCTAATAAAGTAAATGCGGCAGTATTTTTACAACAGGTGCTATACATACAGATTATGATAAAAGCAATAATAATAACAGTAAAAAATTCAAATAATAATGACAAACATGAGAAAAATTGGCAATAGTAATGAAGATTTGTGCAGATGTACATTAATATCTTGGTGTGTAAAGTAGATGTTTACTAGTATAGCGAGTTTTAGGGAAGGGAGATTTAAGGAGGGGGAAAGAGGGAAGTGCATTCATGTACAGAGGAAGGCATTACTGTTGCTTAAGCAGATTCATCATTAACTGTCTTTTGAAGCCAAACATGTTTTTAAGTTCTCTAACATAACGAGGGAGACTATTCCAGAGTCGGGTTCCCGCTACTGTAAAGGACTTGGAGAAGGTGACTGAGCGATGCAGTGGAACGGAGAGGATTTTATTATAATGGGAACGTGTGTTTCTGTCATGTTGTTCCGACATGAGCGTTAGGGACGAGGAGAGATATGACGGACAGTGTACATTTATAAGGCAGTAGATGAGACAGAGTGTATGGAAATCTCTGCGTTTGTCTGCACGCAGCCAGGACAATTTTGCATATGCTGGTGAAATGTGATCAAAAAGTCGAACATCACAGATATATCGGACGCAGGCATTCGTGACCAGTTCTAGACGTCGAAAATTTTCCTGAGAGAGGCCTTGTAGGATAATATCGCTGTAGTCAATGATTGGGAGTATAAGCGTTTGTACGAATTACTAATTTCTTTTTCAGATCGAAAGGGAAGAGTTTTGTATATTTTTGTAGGACGTGAAGGGATGCTGATGCTTTTTTGCACACTGCACTTACGTGCTCTGTCCAATTTAGATTTTCATCTTACTCCCAAATTCTTTGCTGAGGGAGAGAAGTTAATATTTGTTCCATTTAGGATAAGAGATGATACGGATTCCCGATGTTTTAGGCTAATGAGGTTAAAGTGACCAACAAGTTCCGCTTGGGTTTTAGATGGGTATACAGAGCAATTTTATTGAAGACGAATGCTATAGAAAGAAATGATACCAATGAGAGCACAGGTTTCTGCCAGAGTATTCTGTCAGTATCATTACATATTTAATTCACCAGCATCTCTATTCCAAGCAAATGCCCCACATGAGTTGCATTTACAGAAACCGGCTGAAATTATAAGTTTCAAAGGGTGCTACATGTTTAAATGAAATGTAGATCATCCCAAACTCTGTTATGTTATCGATTTGTATATTTTAAAACATTACTTTTGAAGTCTATTAATCATTCTAATTTGAATAGTAAGCTGCAAATAAACCCACATTACAGGTAGATGAGAAGGATGCATTCAAATAAATCTCAGTTTTTAATTATTTAATTGATACAGAAATATCAATCGGCAACTGTACATTTCACTGTGATTTTATTTTGTCTCTTATTAACTTGAGAGTGCACAGAACGCGCTTTACATTAATTTTCTCGTGTAGTTTGGCGTCCTAATTTATACTTAAAACATTTAAATTGAAATAGGTAACGTATACTGAAATCCCTATGCAGTTTTAGTTTGGCAATGGCGACTTGTGAGGACGGGTCCCACCCTGATGGCTTCGCTGACTGCAGTAATCATTGCTTGGAAATGGTGTTAGGAATGCGAAAGTAGTACCAGGAAGGGAAGATAAATAAATAAAACAGTAATAATGCACCTGTGGAACGTTTATTTTCAAAATAAATGTATGGGAAATGGTGACATGTCAGTGCGATGCAGTTCTCGGTAATTATCTGATTTTACACTCAGGAGTTTCTTTTAACGGAGATGCGTCAAGAATGCGACTCATGTCCCACCCTGCCACAACTAACCGATCTGAAAAACCACGTCTCTCGTGGCGCGAAGTTCCGAAATTATTTTGGGACGTCTCCAGAACGAAAGTGCTTGGCGTCTAGACGTCACTTTCGGCCAGACTGTCCATGGGCAACATCTGTTTCATTCAAAACCGCCTCTGGCGACGAGTAACTGAACCACACTGGCAGACGTTAAACATATACAGGTAGTATGCTACCGCTCACCGTTGCGGCTCCTGTCTGCGCGTGACTGCAGATATTTATCCAACAGGCCAAGCATCTAAATTGCTATTTTAATGTAACTTGTTTAACAAGTATAGAAAACGCGTCATGCTCCACCAAATAAATTTGACGAGAGGTACCCAAAAATTATTGTATTTCAACGGCTGATAGAGATCACAAGTATTAAGGTAGACTACTTTGATACCTAAACGTTAAGCAAAGTTCAATAGTATAGGTAAAGTGTAGTTTTTTAATTTAATATAAAGCCTTTAATTATTGCTATTGTCACAGTATTTTCCTCTGCACTCGGCAGTGTTAAATCCGAGCTATAGAATGACAGACAATCATTTCTACAACTGTGTAAGAATTTGGATGAGTGAAAATTTTGTAGTGAACTTCCAACTTCTAGGGGTGTGGGGAGAGAGGGGCTCGTCCCCAACCACTTGTCAACCCCTATGATGCTGCCAATCATCTTTACATGTTAATTGTCCTTTTTGATCAGCCTTGTATTGTCAATGAATAAGGAGCGATCAAAAGCTTCCGTTTGAGGCCGTTGCTGCAGCGAAAATGCAATGTTGCGCGACTCAGATGTGGGTGTATGAGCACCGATATGTAGGCATTTGTGTCTCCCGACATCTATGCAGTAAATGCGGAAACGTGAACTATGGCGACAGCATTACCAAATGCGTCCAAAGAGGACCAGTGTGCTGTTATTTTATCTTTGGCTGCCGAAGGACAGACACCTGTAGACGTTCATCGGAGACATCAGTGGGGCAGCATGTATGTCCAAAATCACTGTTGTGGGATTGTGGGCTGTTTCACGACAATGCACGTTCCTGTATCGCAAATGTCGTAAGGCAGAAGTTACGCCAATTCAAGTGAGACACACTCAACCAGCCGCCATATAGTGATGATCTCTCCCCCTGAGATTATCGTGCTTTCGGTTCCTGTCGTACGAGAATGTGTAGCAGCCAGTTAAGGACTTTTTCACGCTATATGACACAGTGTTTTACCAAACGGATATCTTCAACCTCGTGTGTCTATGGGATGATTGCCTCAATGCTCACGGCGATTTTGCCTGATTGGCATATCGATTTTGGATAGTACGGCATTCTAACGGAACTTTTTGATCGTCCATTATACATTTTCAATAAATTCTTCCTCCAATTACGGCCTGTGTCCGATGCTTGAGAATTACTTTGATCAAGTATACGTTCTATGCTTGTATAGTCTGCTTCCCCACGTGCTCCTTGCTTTGTCCGCTAAGCGTTATTTTGCTTGCAAAGTAACATGATTCCTTCTTCACCTCGTCTACTCTGCGATCCCCTATTTTGACATAAAGTTTGTTGGCTGTCTCATTTCTGTTATTTCTATACTTTGTTTGGTTTAACCTCATATTCTGTGCTTAGTAGGCTCCTCAATGTCTTCTACACATGTAACTGCCCTTCAGAAATGTGAGAAATGTCATGCGCGAACCTTAAAATTACTATCTCTTCACTTTGGTTGCTCAGTTTCGAACACTTGATAAGACTGCAACCCTGCATTATTGTTGTGTTGTGATCTTCAGTCCAGAGTCTGGTTTGATCCAGCTCTCCATGCTACTTTATCCTGTGCAAACTTCTTCATCTCCCAGTACCTACTGCAACCTACATCCTTCTGAATCTGCTTAGTGTATTCATCTCTTGGTCTCCCTCCACGATTTTTACCCTCCACGCTGCCCTCCAATACTAAATTGGTGCTCCCTCGATGCCTCAGAATGTATCCTACCAACCGATCCCTTCTTCTAGTCAAGTTGTGCCACAAATTTCTCTTCTCCCCAATTCTATTCAATACCTCCTCATTAGTTATGTGATCTACCCATCTAATCTTCAGCATTCTTCTGTAGCACCACATTTCGAAAGCTTCTACTCTCTTCTTGTCTAAACTGGTTATCGTCCACGTTTCACTTCTATACATGGCTACACTCCATACAAATACTTTCAGAAACGACTTCCTCACACTTAAATCTATACTCGATGTTAACAAATACAAATTTCTCTTCTTCAGAAACGCTTTCCTTGCCATTTCCAATCTACATTTTATATCCTCAATTATTTTGCTCCCCAAATAGCAAAACTCATTTGCTACATTAAGCGTCTCATTTCCAAATCTAATTCCCCCAGCATCACCCGACTTAATTCGACTACATTCCATTATCCTCGTTTTGCTTTTGTTGATGTTCATCTTATATCCTCCTTTCAAGACACTGTCCATTCCGTTCAACTGCTCTTCCAGGTCCTTTGCTGTCTCTGACAGAATTACAATGTCATCGGCTAATCTCAAAGTTTTTATTTCTTCTCCATGGATTTTAATTCCTACTCCGAATTTTTCGTTTGTTTCCTTTAGTGCTTGCTCAATGTACAGATTGAATAATATCGGCGATACGCTATAACCCTGTTTCTCTCCCTTCCCAGCCACTGCTTCCCTTTCAGACCTCTTATAACTACCATCTCGTTTCTGTACAAATTGTAAGTAGCCTTTCGCTCCCTGTATTTTACCCCTGCATTATACTCTATTTAATTTGAGCACTCTCTCTTCGGTCTTTCATGTAGACATTGTATACTGAATATACAGTGCAGCATTTATCCGGACTAAGTAGGACCGTAGGTGATTCGAATTATAGAACATCCGAATAATTAGAAATGCAGAAGAAAATTAAGGTGCGATAAGTTAAATGTCATAAATGCACAAGTTACATTTATTTTCACGTATTCTTTGCTTGTTCATTATTTTCACGTGTCGAGACCGGATACTGAAAAATATCTGTGACTCTGGTACACTGACAAATAAGCAGTAAGTTTCTGTTCAGACAATTTTGAAATCCATTTATGTGTAGCTTTATTACGTGGCTTTTCTCAACATTATTTCAGCAGAAGCAATTTCCGCCTGGCGTTAAAATACACTGTTATTTTATTGCCTCTGCATGTGTCGGAATGCTTCAGATTGAGCGTCAATTTCGCCAGCTAAACAGTGTGTGAGACAGGGATGCAGTCTTTCGTTCCTACTGTTCAGTCCATACCTTGAAGAGGCAATAAAAGAAAGGTTTAAAAGTGGAATTAAAATTCAAGATGAAAGGATATCAAGGATATGATTCGCTGACGACATAGCTACCCCAGTGAAAGTGGAGAAGAATTACAGGATCCGTTGAATGGAATGGACAGTCTGATGAGTATAGAATATGGATTGAGAGTAAATCAGAGAATGACAAAAGTAAGCAGAATAACACAATTGAGAAAAGCGGGAAACTTAACATAAAGCCTGGTGATCACGAAGTATATCAAGTGAAGGAATTTTGCTGCCTAGGCAGCAAAGTAACCCATGATAGACGGAGCAACGAGATCATAGCAGACCAACACTGGAAAAAAGAGCGTTCCTGGCCAAGGGAAGCCTACTGGTATCATACATAGGCCTTAATTTGAGGAAGAAATTTCTGAGAATGTACGTGGAGCAGCAATGTATGGTAGTGAAACATGGAGTGTGGGAAAACCGGAACAGAAGAGAATCGAAGCATTTGAGATGCAGTCTACAGAAGAATGTTGAAAATTAGGTGGACTGGCATGGTAAGGTGTGAGGAGATTCTACGGAAAATTGGCGGGAAAAGGAACATATTGACATCACTGACGAGAAGAAGGGGCAAGATGGTAGAACATCTGTTAAGACATCACGGAATAACTTCCAAGATACCAGAAGGGGTTGTAGAGGATAAAAACTATAGAGTAAAATAGCCCGTACGGCTCGAACAAATAACTGAGGAAGTAGGTTGCAAGTGCTATTCCAAGACGAAGAGGTTGGCACAGGAGAGGAATTCGTGGTGGGCCACATCAAAGCAGTCAGAAGACAGATGACTCAAAAAAAAAAAAAAATCGTCACTTTCAACATTAGCTGCACGAACTCCGCCCCGTCGACGTTGTCATCGGTTTCTTATTTATTGTGCAAACTACTTCCACGAAGTACTAAATAGTGTACAGTTACTTTAGTGAAAAGTATTATATGTACAAATATGATCGACGCATGAATGGAACATTCAGCAAGTTTTCATTTTGCACTCTATAAATTTTGTATGAGTGCCCCTGTCGTTACAGGACACACGTCCAAGCAGTAGTCCGTTCCATGCCTTACGTAGGAACGTCGTATCGGTGTCCATCACAGCAACACTGATGCGTTCTCTTAGCTGTTCCAGTGTTCTTGGCAGTGGAGGACGTAAACACGATGATTAATGTACTCCCAAAAGAAAAATTCTGAAGTCGTCTTTAGATCAGGCCGTCTGGGAAGGCAAAGGAACAGTCACATCACCACTACGCCCAATCCAACGACGTGCAAGTTCGTAGTTTAACTAGCGACGAACATTAGTGAAATAAACTTCTCGGAATCAGCAATCAATCGTGGAAACAACCACAACGTAACATAATTATCAAGGTTAGAGGCTCACGTCACAGTCTTCCCACAGAAGAGAAACGGCCCGTACAACTTCATTTGTGACAATTCATAGAAATACTAACCTTTGGCGAATATTGGTAATGAGGTGAAATAATGAGCTGCAATTTCATAAGGGTTTTCAGCGCCT
Organism: Schistocerca piceifrons; assembly: GCF_021461385.2. Classification (NCBI taxonomy): domain Eukaryota; kingdom Metazoa; phylum Arthropoda; class Insecta; order Orthoptera; family Acrididae; genus Schistocerca; species Schistocerca piceifrons. The sequence continues at coordinate 124,120,593 of NC_060145.1, forward strand.
CACACTGGCACATCGTAAGGATTAACTATTCCAGATAACTGGAAGGTTGTTCCATCGCTGAATGTCAGCTTCTAGGCGAAATGTCCTTCTAAATATGACTGCTGCACTGTGATGCAAAATCGAAGGCTCCGGCCCGTACCTTCCGGTTTTAATTTATTCTTGCACGATTTGAAATGTGACTGCCGTCGGAGAATATTTCACATCATTTTACTGCGGTGTTGCGAATTCGTCACTTGTGCAGATCGTTAATTTTTGTAGACTGCGTTCGGAACTTCCCCTCACCCTCTCCACGCTTGCATCTGACCCACCTGATCGAACGGTACTGTTGTCTTGACAGAGACAACCAGTGTCGCTAAATTGTCGACAGCAACACACAACGCTCTATTTACGTGGGGGTTAGATACGCTGTGTGATCAAAAGTATCCCGACTCCTGGCTGAAAATGACTTACAAGTTCGTGGCGTCCTCCATCGGTAATGCTGGAATTCAATATGGTGTTGGCCGACCCTTAGCCTTGATGACAGCTACCACTCTCGCAGGCATACGTTCAGCCAGGTGCTAAAAGGTATCTTGTGGAATGGGACCCCATTCTTCACGGAGTGCTGCACTGAGGAGAGGTATCGATGTCGATCGGGTGAGGCCTGGCAGGAAGTTGGCGTTTCAAAACATCGTGAAGGTGTTTTGTAGAATTCAGGTCAGGACTCTGTGCAGGACAGTCCATTACAGGGAAGTTATTGTCGCGTAACCACTCCGCCACAGCCGTGCATTATGAACAGGTGCTCGATCGTATTGAAAGATGCAATCACCATCCCCGAACTGCTCTTCAACAGTGGGAAGCAAGAGGGTGCTTAAAACATCAATGTAGGCCTATGCTGTGATAGTGCCACGCAAAACAACAAGGGGTGCAAGCCCACTCCATGGAAAACACAATCACACCATAACACCACCACCTCCGAATTTTACTGTTGGCACTACACGCGCTGGCAGATACGTTCACAGGGCATTCACCATACCCACACCCCGCCATGGATCGCCACATCGTCAATCCACACAACGCTTTTCCACTGTTCAGTCGCTCAATGTTCACGCTCCTTGCACGAAGCGAGGCATCATTTGGCATTTACCGGTGTGATGTGTGGCTTATGACCAGCCGCTCGACCATGAAATCCAGGTTTTATCGCCTCCCACCTAACTGTTATAGTATGGATCCTGATGCAGTTTTGAATTCCTGTGTGATGGTCTGCCTATTACACATTACGACGCTCTTCAACTGTCGGCGCTCTCAGTCAGTCAACAAACGACGTCAGCCTGTACGCTTTGGTGCTGTACGTGTCCCTTCACGTTTCCACTTCACTATCACATCGGAACAGTGGACCTAGGGATGTTTAGGAGTGTGGAAATCTCGCGTACAGAAGTATGACACAAGTGACACCCAGTCACCTGACCACGATCGAAGTCCGTTGACTTCCGCGGAGCGCCCTATTCTGCTCTCTCACGATGTGTAATGACTTCTGAGGTCGCTGATATGGAGTACCTGGCAATAGGTGACAGCAGAATGCACCTAATATACGTATGTTTTTGGGGGTTTTCGGATACTTTTGATCACATAGTGTACCTTAATTCCTTCCGAATGTCCGTTGCACTGTTGTAACTGAAGCCTCTCGCACATTCGAACATCTGTTTTCTTGCTTCGTCCCCATTTTGTCACGGCACTGCACTCATAACGCCAACTGGTGACCATAATGCAAACTCAATGAGTTTATGGTTCTATTCATGTACATGTTATAATTTGGAAAATATAGAGGTCTCGAAAAGAATCATTTACAGTAACTCATGTATTTGTTGAATTCTAAAAGACAATAGAAAATAAATTTTTAGCTCTAAAAAGAAATTAGCTTTTGCGAGTACCAGATAGACTCGCTTCATGAATCGAGTTCATGCAGTCAATGAGAAAAGACTAGGGTCGTCATTACTCATCGTCGAATTGCACGCAGACTTGCGCCAGCAATGTGGGGCAGTAGCTTTGTGGATCCGTTCCGCTGGCCTTCTTGCGGCCGGCCGAGAGCTGCGCAGCGCTACGGTCACTGGAGACAATTTCCTGCTCTTGCGCTCCGCAAGTTATGGCCAGCGATCTTGCTCCGTGCCTTTTCTGTTACACCCGTTAGCAACACGATGACAGCGGACTATATTCTCTTGCTTGCTAAGTGGTTCGATGTATCTTGCCTGAAGTTATAACGGCGGCGGAAACACATGACTGCCGTGTGGATATGATGTGTTGAACTTACCTACAATGAACGTTGACTTTGACGCATTACGCTTAAAGGTGTGACGTCATAGGTGAGCAAACAGCAACGTCACAAGGCACCATTCAGTCTCGCTGTGGGCATAGGTCATAACGTTCTGGAACATCAGTGTATTTATCTATCTACTATTTTGGTGTCTCATTTCTTAATCTACACTACTGGCCATTAAAATTACTACACAACGAATATGGCGTGCTACAGACGCGAAATTTAACCGACAGGAAGAAGATGCTGTGATATTCAAATGATTAGCTTTGCAAAGCATTCACACGAGGTTGCCGCCGGTGGCGACACCTGCAACGTGCTGACATGAGGAAAGTTTCCAACTGATTTCTCATAAACAAACAGCAGTTGACCGGCGTTGTCTGGTGAAACGTTGTCGTGATGCCTCGTGTAAGGAGGAGAAATGCCTTCCATCACGTTTCCGACTTTGATAAAGGTCGGATTGTAGCTTATCGCGATTGCGGTTTATCGTATCGCGACATTGCTGCTCGCGTTGGTCAAGATCCAATGACTGTTAGCAGAACATGGAACCGGTGGGTTCAGGAGGGTAATACGGAACGCCGTGCTGGATCCCAACGGCCTCGTATCACTAGCAGTTGAGATTGCAGGCATCTTATACGCATGGCTATACGGATCGTGCAGCCACGTCAAGATTCCTGAGTCAACAGATGTGGACGTTTGCAAGACAACAACCATCTGCACGAACAGTTCGACGACATTTACACCAGCATGGACTATCAGCTCGGAGACCATGGCTGCGGTTACCCTTGACGCTGCATCACAGACAGGAGCGCCTGCGATGGTGTACTCAACGACGAACCTGGGTGCATGAATGGCAAAACGTCATTTTTTCGGGTGAATCAGGGTTCTGTTTACAGCATCATGATGGTCGCATCCGTGTTTGGCGACATCGCGGTGAACGCACATTGGAAGCGTGTATTCGTCATCGCCATACTGGCGTATCACCCAGTGTGATGGTATGGGCTGCCACTGGTTACAGGTTTCGGTCACCTCTTGTTCGCATTGGCGCCACTTTGAACAGTGGACGTTACATTTCAGATGTGTTACGACCCGTGGCTCTACCCTTCATTCGATCCCTGCGAAATCCTAAATTTCAGCAGGATAACGCACGACCGCATGTTGCACGTCCAGTACGGGCCTTTCTGGGTACAGAAAATGTTCGACTGGCCAGCACATTCTCCAGATCTCTTACCAACTGGAAACGTCTGGTCGATGGTGGCCGAGCAACTGGCTCGTGACAACACGCCAGTCACTACTCTTGATGAACTGTGGTATCGTGTTGAAGCTGCATGGGTAGCTGCACCTGTACATGCCATCTAAGCTCTGTTTGACTCAATGCCCAGGCGTATCAAGACGGTTATTACGGCCAGAGGTGGTTGTTGTGGGTACTGATTTCTCAGGATCTATGCATCCCCAAACAGGCCGTGAATGTTTGTGGCAGCCTCAACTACTTTCACCCCCTATTGAATTCAAACAGTAGTATATCTCGAAAATGTCCGTATTATCCACTTGGCACTCCATTTTCTAGCGTCCACAGCTTTACCCACTATCTGCAAATGATAAAATAACAATATTTTAAGCCAAAATGCAACAGTAAAGTACACATAAAAAATGACAATAAACTCGTAGGAACCGGAATACCAAAATGCAAAACAGAAACGCTACATACTTATATTTGAATGCAGGCTTTCTCGGTGAATCTCGATGATAAAATCTTCTCGGGTTGACAGCCGAGTCAATGTATTGTTCTCAGGCAACGTTTCAGCAAGTTTCTTACTTACCATCTTTGCCTGAAGATTGCAAGTAAGAAACTTGCTGAAACGTGCTGGAGCACAACACATTGACTCGGCTGTCAACCCGAGGAGATTTTATCAACGCTACATACTTATTTACCAACATAATTTTAATAAGTTTTTTTCTTTAAATGTTGTTGTTGTTGTGGTCTTCAGTCCTCATGCAGCTCTCCATGCTACTCTATCCTGTGCAAGCTTCTTCATCTCCCAGTACCTACTGCAGCTACATCCTTCTGAATCTGCTGTAGTATATTCATCTCTTGGTCTCCCTCTACGATTTTTACCCTCCATGCTGCCCTCCAGTACTAAATTGATGATCCCTTGATGCCTCAGAACATGTCCTACCAACCGATCCCTTCTTCTAGTCAAGTTGTGCCACAAACTCCCCCCCCCCCCCCCCCAATTCTATTCAATACCTCCTCATTAGTTATATGATCTACCCATCTAATCTTCAGCATTCTTCTGTAGCACCACATTTCAAAAGCTTCTATTCTTTTCTTGTCTACATTATTTATCGTCCACGTTTCACTTCCATACATGGCTACACTCCATACAAATACTTTCAGAAACGAATTCCTAATACTTAAATCAATACTCGATGTCAACAAATTTCTCTTCTTCAGAAACGCTTTCCTTCACATTGCCAGTCTACATTTTATATCCTCTCTACTTCGACCATCATCAGTTATTTTGCTCCCCAAATAGCAAAACTCCTTTACTACTTTAAGTGTCTCATTTCCTAATCTAAATCCCTCAGCATCACCTGACTTATTTCGACTACATTCCATTATCCTTGTTTTTGCTTTGGTTGATGTTCATCTTATACCCTCCTTTCAAGACAAATTCTTTAAATAATTATTAAATATCAAGACAGTAGCTGAATTGTCTCGTGACGAATATGCCTGCTATAGCGATAATAAAAATTGTATCGTTTTGGCGAGTTTTTACATAAAATTTTGCCACTGCTTATGGGTCTCTTAGCCACCGGTGCCATTCGCCTTTCCTCTTTACATGCTCTTTCGCCGGTGTGTTACTCCCCCCTTTCGGAACGGGAGCGTAGAGAGGTTATCTAACAGCGCCAGCTGTGCCTCTGCGTAGTGCCGTGTGCCCACGGCCGTCACCTCCCGGCGTTTGGGAGTGTCCCGGTTACGTCACGGACGCACGGGCGCCCCACCCTCCCCCTCCGCGCCCCCGCAGAGCGTCACGGCCGGCGCGCCCATTGTTTCCATTCACGTGTGCCGCCGTCGGCGTGTTTATTTTTATTGTGCGGACGGCTCGCCCGCTGGAACGTGATTCACTCGTCGCCCCCGAGCCTTCCTCCTGGGATTTGCACCCGCTTGTTTCTCTTCCTGTACACGGCGGCTGCGGCACTGAGCTTCACACAGAGGATCAGGTGACGCCGGAAATGACTGAGTAGCGATATACCTTATCTGATCAAAAATATCCGGACATGCTTCTGTAATGCAGAATTAACCACCAGATCTCACGAGAGGCAGACCCGTAAGTATAAACGGACGCCAGTAGAGAAGCCGATCTCACAAGGAGACGGCACGACCGTGGGGTCGGGGATTTGTCCGCAATTTTGTGTGGTGAAAGAGGACCCCTAACACCTCACGTGGTTAAAATATTAGGACGCACTACCCGGAAAATCCCGGGAAAAATCGATCCAAAGTTTCGTAGGTGCCTTATGACTATAAAATGTTAGTACTCCGCCGAGCCGCCGTCTAGCTCGATGTTTAGGGCTCGGATTCTGACGCCAAAGGTCTCGTGTTCGATCCCACCTCTGGCACTTTTTTTTCCTTCTGTTTAATTTTCTTTGGTTATTCCACCAATTATTCAGAAAGTTTCCCAGACCTACATTATCTTTAACAAATTAGTTACATTATTGAATAAAAATTATTTTATTTTTGTCCAACAACAAGATTCATGGCGGTGGGTTTTCCATTTTTTATTGTGAAGTATATGAGGAGAAACATTGCCTTTTTAATCAGAATAACAAAGTCGATTAGGAAACATTCAATTTTTATACATATAATAATTATAAACGAGAACCGCAGTGGTAATTATCGTAAAAACAAACAAAGCAATAATTTTTGCGACATCTTTCGCAACATATAAAAGCGGATTTTTTTACAATCACAAGGCGTTTGCAATAAATCTGTACAAAAACATGCCCCATTAACATTTACGAAAATGTTTCGAGTTTCTGACAATTTTGAGGCAAACCAGGCATATTAAATCATGTCTGGGAATATTGGTGACGATAATTGATGGTGAATTATAGAAGGAATTTTTATACAATCTTCCCGGGAATTAATTTCACGATTCTCCTTTAATAACGCGCTGCAATTTTGCAAGCTACAGAAGAAAAAAAAAGTGCCGGAGGAGGAATCGAACCCGAGACCTCTGGCGTAAGTGTTCGAGCGCTAACCATGTTTTTTTTTTTTTTTTTCATTTTGTTCGGTATTGACCGGCGTGTTTGTTCGTTGCGGTCGTCGCAAGACATCCTGTTCAAGTTCGGTGGTTGATCCTTCCACTCAGTTTTTTATTACAGAGGCCAACCGGCTCTCTGACCGAACACGCTGAGCTACCGTGCCGGCTAAAAATTTTTCATCGGTCTGGGACTCGAACCCGGATCTCCCGCCTGACGCGAGCGATCGCCTTAACAGCTCGGCCACCGGTGCCCGCTACCACGTAGGCCGGACGGCGGCACGACTATGGACTAACATTTGAGGCTCATAAGGCGTCTAAGAAACTTTGGATCGATTTTTCTGGGGCATTTTCCGGGTAGTGCGTCCTAATATTTTAACCACGTGAGGTGTTAGGGATCCTCTTTCACCACACAAAATTGTGGACAAATCCCCGAACCCACGGTCGTGCCGTCTCCTTGTCAGTGGTTTTTGAACGAGAACTAGCCATTGGCTGTCAGCGTGAAGCCAGTCATGTTGTGAGGAAACGTAGTTGTGAGAACAGTGCCTTTGATGTTACGTAACAGATAACGGTTATAACGTGTCAGGCCCGGAGAATGTTGGGAAAATGGGCCAAGGGCGATTACAAGCTCGCGCACGACGGACCCGTCGTCTTAGTAGCTCAGTATCCAAGAGCTTAGGAACATCGTTGTGGAAGTGCACTGGAGCAACATCCTGTTCAAAAATAAAATAATCGCTGATCCCTTCCAATTGCGACATGAGCCACGCAAAATGCTTTCCAGTTGGTTGCAACTTTTAACACTTTGCCGTTCGGCGACACCCAGTGGTGTCGTGCGCGAAATAGCGGTCAACGGCCGGTGACACCGCAGTGGTGTCGTCTGCATAGTATCGCTCAGTGGCCGGCGACAGCACTTTAGTATCTTTTGCATTCCGTTGGTATTTTGTTTAGGTAACAATAAGTTACGCACGTCAACAAGTTTTTTTGTTTTTATACGTATATGCCCTTTCAGGAAAGGCAAACCTACGTTTCTAGCATTTGTCGACTTAGAGAAAGCGTTTGACAATGTTGACTGGAACACTCTCTTTCAAATTCTGAAGGTGGCAGGGGTAAAGCACAGGGGGCGAAAGGCTATTTACAATTTATACAGAAACCAGATGGCAGTTATAAGAGTCGAGGGACATGAAAGGGAAGCAGCGATTGGGAAGGGAGTGAGACAGGGTTGTAGCCTCTCCCCGATGTTATTCAATCTGTATATTGAGCAAGCAGTAAAGGAAACGAAAGAAAAATTCGGAGTAGGTATTAAAATCCATGGAGAAGAAATAAAAACTTTGAGGTTCGCCGATGACATTGTAGTTCTGTCAGAGACAGCAAAGGACTTGGAAGAGCAGTGTCTTGAAAAGAGGATATAAGATGAACATCAACAAAAGCAAAACGAGGATAATGGAATGTAGTCGAATTAAGTCGGGTGATGCTGAGGGAATTAGATTAGGAAATGAGACACTTAAAGTAGTAAAGGAGTTTTGCTATTTGGGGGGCAAAATAACTGATGATGGTAGAAGTAGACAGGATATAAAATGTCGACTGGCAATGGCAAGGATAGCGTTTCCGAAGAAGAGAAATTTGTTAACATCGAGTATAGATTTAAGTGTCAGGAAGTCTTTTCTGAAAGTATTTGTATGGAGTGTTGCTATGTATGAAAGTGAAACATGGACGATAAATAGTTTGGACAAGAAGAGAATAGAAGCTTTCGTAATGTGGCGCTACAGAAGAATGCTGAAGATTAGATGGGTAGATCACATAACTAATGAGGAGGTATTGAATAGAATTGGGGGAAAAGAGGAGTTTGTGGCACAACTTGACAAGAAGAAGGGACCGGTTGGTAGGACATGTTCTGAGGCATCAGGGGATCACAAATTTAGCATTGGAGGGCAGCGTGGAGGGTAAAAATCGTAGAGGGAGACCAAGAGATGAATACATTGAGCAGATTCAGAAGGATGTAGGTTGCAGTAAGTACTGGGAGATGAAGAAGCTTGCACAGGATAGAGTAGGATGGAGAGCTGCATCAAACCAGTCTCAGGACTGAAGACCACAACAACAACATCATGCCGTTTCATCATGGCGGATGGAAGAGATAATAGGATTATTTACGATGAATGCGCGGACGTCTTGGCTGACGTTCCGGGCGACTTGACCGATTGGGAAGAAGACATTGGATATCAAAAAAATGATAGTGAAGCAGAATCGTAGGAAGGTAGTGAAATACGTCCAAGAATTCGGCGAACACCATGGTTGCCAACTGATTCGGCTGAATCAGATGAAGAAGACAGTGCAGAGTGATCAGACTGATTTACCGAGGACCAATAATAAATTTGAAGGATCCCCGGGTCCAAACATATTACCCAAAGATACACAGAGCGTCGAGGATATGTTAGGATTATATATTAGGAACGATCTATTTTAATATATTAGCAACGAAACCAACAAGTAATACAGTCAAAATTGCAATAGAAGGAAACTGGACTAAAAAAAATGCCAAGTTTGTCTACGATACGAGACCCGAACGTAGGAAATGGTTTGGGCTTGCTATCCTTATGGGAATTGTAAAAAAAAAAGAAAGGATCGATGATTACTGGTCAACGAATCCGTTGACAGACACACCGATATTTTGCAAAACGATGTCCCGTAAGCGATTCAGACAAATATTATCGTTTTTACATTTTTCCGACAGCAGCAATAAACCAGATAATGCCGAGCGGCTTGTCAAAGTGCAATTAGTAATTGATTATTTTTCCAAAAAGTTTAAAGAAAAGTTTAATCTAAGTAAAAACATCTCAGTTGATGAAGGAATGGTGCCGTGGCGTGGACGGTTAAATTTTAAAGTTTACAATCGGTCGAAAATTACGTAACATGGCGTACTCATTCGGATGCTGTGTGATTCGAGTACGGAATACATTTCCTCATTCAAGATATTATATTCCGGCGCTGGACAGCCTTTAGCAAAAACAGCGATGGAACTATTGACACCTTGATGGAAAGTGGTATTACTTTTGCATGGATAATTATTATAACAGTGTAGGACTTGCAGAGAAGTTGCTTGAAAAGAAAATTCAAGTTTGTGGAAAGGACACGACAAAATAGAGGATTTCCGGCAACTTAAAGCGCGCAAAAGTCAATGTATTTGAAGCTTGTCATAAACGGAAAGGTGACAAGCGGCCGGCGACAAGCCAAGCAATCCGAATTAGCGCTGCCGGCGCCAATCGAATAAATTTGTACGAGACGTGCGGACGGCAAGGTGTTAATATCACTACAGCCGACATATTCGTCACGAGACTATTCAGCTACTGTGTTGACAAGTAAATGATTATTTAAATAAAAAAGCTTATTAATATTAGATTGTTGAATAAGTATGTAGCGTTTTTGTTTTGCAGCCAGTCGGTGTGGCCGAGCGGTTCTAGGCGCTTCAGTCTGGAACCACGCGACCGCTACGGTTGCAGGTTCGAATCCTGCCTCGGGCATGGATGTGTGTGATGTCCTTAGGTTAGTTAGGTTTAAGAAGTTGTAAGTTCTAGGGGACTGATGACCTTAGAAGTTAAGTCCCATAGTGCTCAGAGCCATTTATTTATTTATTTTTTTTTCATTTTGCTATTCCGGCTGCTACGGGCTTATTTATCGATTGTCATTTTTTATTTATACTCCACTGTCACTGTTTGACTCTCCTTATTGTCATTTTGTCATTTGGAGGTAGTGAGTGGAGTTGCAGACGCTAGAGAATGGAGTGTTAAGTGGATAATACGGAAATTTCCGACATGTTCAAGATCAGTAGAGGGGTGAGAGAAGTGGAGGCTGCCAGAAACATTTGCGCAGTGTACGGAGACAACGCAATTGGACAGAGCACGGCAATAAAATGGTTTTCTCGTTTTTAGGAGGATAGTTTTGAGATTAGTAATTCTCCACGTTCTTCGGGGTTCGACGAAGATCTTTAAACGCGTTAATCGACAACGATCCATATCAGTGTACTCGAGAAATGGCATATGTGATGCAGTGTGATCGTTCCACCATTGTGTGACGTTTGCATGTACACTTCAAAAATTGGGTGTGTGGGTACCGCACGCCCTAATACAAAATCACAAAACTCAGCAGGTGACTATATGTGCATCTCAGCATCCTCGTCGTCAATTGGCTCGTCAACGACACCGACCATTCCTATCCTGTATCGTTACTGGTGACGAGAAATGGTGTCCTTACGCTAACATAAGGAAAAATAAAGGAATGGTTGAGCCCAAACAAAGCAGCAACTCCCCGTACATCCACAAAACATGATTTATTCGTCTGGTGGAACATCGACTGTGTGATGTACTACGAATTGCTTCCCCGAGGTGTCACAAATCCACCAGGGAGATTTCAGCCTTCCTACAACTGTCCAAGTCGACTGTTGTTGATATAGTACGTATGTTTTTGGATAGGGTCCGCCTTCAGCAAAACACAATTTTGTTTTTTAACCCGAACATGTTTCACTGCAGTTTCTGCATCTTCAGTGGGCTTTTATTTTATGGCTGTTAAAGATAAAGAATGTTCTTTACTGTTTGTATACATGTAACCATTAGTTTTTAAATCGTAATTACAGATATTTGAAAAAAAAGCACATAAAATTATGAATTCGTACCTTGTTACCACATGGTGTTGTTTTTCTGATGTATTGTGTTTCTACAGCGACTGTTTTGTTCCAGAGTTTGTCATCTGCAACCACTTACACCTAAAGTAGATAAATTGTTTAAGCCAAAATTACGATTTGAAAATTGTTATTTCTTTGCCTGAAATTAATTAATTCTATATGTGTGTGTGTGTGTGTGTGTGTGTGTGTGTGTGTGTGTGTGTTTGTGCCTATTTACATTTATGTTTTACTTACGTTTTCTTTTTCCTCTTCTTCATCACTGTCAAAGAGTATATATAGAGTTGTCACTGTCACTGTTTACCAGCTGTAAAAATAAACATGGAGGGCTGTGGAACAGTTGAAGGTGTAAAAACAAGATGGCTGACACCGGAAGAGTTGAAGGTGTTCCTGTCGGTTGTTCTGAATCTTTCAGAGGTGACTGTGAAATTTTGTGTGTGTGTGTGTGTGGTGAAAAGGGAGAGAGAGAGGGAGAGGGAGAGGGAGAGAGAGAGAGAGAGAGAGAGAGAGAGAGAGAGAGAGATAGAGAGAGACAGTAGGTTTTAGGTTTTTTTTTAATATATAATTGTGAAATCGAAACGAGAAGGAATAACCACAGCTAAAGGAAGACTGTGCCGACAGTTACGGACGTCTAGCGTTGCGGAGATTGTAGGAAGTCGCATTAAATCAGTGAACACTATCACTCTTGAGTTTCAGAGTAGTACCAGCAGTCCATCTAGCGCAATGTGTGTGTGTAAGGAGTTAAAAAGAATGGTGTCCAGTGGTCAAAGGGCTCGTTATGAGACACACGTTTCTGTATTCCGTGGTAAGCGACGCTTGGGTTGGTGTAAAGAGCAACGCCACCGGAAACGAGTGCTGTGGAATGATGACTCACACAATGCTCCGTGTCATGGGGTTTAGCGAATACCTGGGGAATGTTATCTGCCATCATGTGTGCTGCCAACAGTGAAGTAAGGAGGTGGTGATGCGGTGTGGGATTGTTTCTCGTCGTTACGGTGTGGTCTCCTTACTGCGCTTCTTTTTAATTAGTCTTCTGGCTGGGTTGACGTGGCCGGTCACTAATTGTAAACTGATAGCAGCATCATCTGCAGAGGTCTGTCCGCCAAATCATTAAGCCTCGCAATACCAAAGAAGTTTTGCTACGTCGTGGCCACGTTTTGAAACTATTGTAGTAGATTCTTTTAATATATATATATTCGGTTATTCCCTTTTAAGAAAGCGACTGAACTCGAGTAGGCATGATTTCTTCTTCTTTCTTCGTTCTTCCCAAATTCTCCTCATACGTTCACTGTGTTCTCTCTTGCGTTCTCCCAACCATCTTTTTCCCGTTCTGTTCTCCGTATGTTCTTGTTTAAATGCGTGTTTCTTTATGATGTTTCTAAACTGTTCTCTATTGTTTATGTTGTCTTGTGTGATTCCCAGTTCTTTAATGTCTTGTTGTTTCAGTGATCCACTTTGTCTTGTTTTTGCTCTTGTTTACTATCTCAAAGATTTGCCTTGTGAGCCTGCTTTTATTCGTCCTGCTGATGTGTCCATAAAATTTCATCCTTCTCTTTCTAATGGTGTCTGTTACTGTTTCTATGTCTTTGTAAATCTCTCTAGTTGGCCTCTTCATCCAAATTCCTTCGCGAAACACTGGTCCATATATTTTCCTCAGAATTTTTCTTTCTTGCTTTTGAATCTCACTGATTTTCGTATGACCATGAATCACTGTAGTTTCTGCAGCATAAAGTGCTTGCTTCTGGTAGGACTACTGTGCTGTAATGCCTTAGTTTCGCATTGACAGAAACAGATTTCTTATTATAGTGATTCCAACTGAGCTTTTATGCTTTTTGTAATCTGGAGATTCTATTTTTATTGGCTACTGAGTTCAGTGCTGATGGTTGGATTATCTCTCCCACATATCTCAAGTGGGCAACTTGTGCCACTTTCCCGTATTGGGTAGTAATGGGGAGGTTATCTACAGGTTTGTTTCCCATATGCTGTATTTTCTCGTAGGAGATTTGTAGCCCAGTTTTCGGTGAGATTTCGTGTAGTTTTTCCAATGCAAGTTTGGCTTCCTCTCTATTGTTCGTTAGAATGGCAAGATCGTCGGCGAAAGCCAGACACTTCACACACACACACACAGATATGTATATACAATTTCTGATACCAGAGTTGGTAATTGTGATTTTCGCAGTAAAAAGTAAGCAGAAAACTTAAGTCTTAGTAGTGTTGAACGGCTTATACACAGTGTAAATGAATGTACGTTTTGTAAGAAAATATTATATTGAACCAGAGATGGTTAAACGTATTATCGACTGTGTAGCAGCGTCGCTGCTCAGCAGCGATCGGTGATTCAAGGTGTTATGCGCAGTGTGTTAGAGTAACTTTAGATCGAGAGATGTATGCAGAACTCTCAAGTAAACAGACGTGTTGTATCTGATGTGTGACGGATATATACTTACTCGTTACGGGCAGTAATGATTTTTTTATTTGCAAAATGCTATGATGTTTGCTAACTGTAATGGGAATCTCAACAGAAGATGGAAATAATGACGGTAAAGCAAGTTGTTTTGTTACTAATGCAATGCGTGTATTCATAAGCGATCATTGAGACAATGTATAGCACTCACATCCAATGATTTTCTCAAGCTAATTGTTAATGTATAATTAGTTTATTGGCTGTGTTAATTGTGAGCATTGTTAAATTTCGAAGAGTCAGAATACACGTTTTAAAGTTAGTGCCATATTGTTTCCCACCTCAAGTCAATAGCAGTTCCCAGATACATGTCATTTTTGATTAACTATTTTTCTTAAGAAGGTATTGTCTCAATCATATTCGATTTAATTAAAATGTATGCTAAGCAAAAGCCTTACACAGTAGCTGTTTGCCAATTACACAATTTCAAGTACTAACAGTGAGCAGTGTAGACAGGGTAAGAAATTTTATTATTTCAGGGATAGCATTCATTAAGCACAGGACCAATACTTTCAAACTATTCAAGTTTTATTTTATTACCAGGGACAGTTTCAAATCAATAGTGTTGCATGAGATTCAATAGTTGTTTTACGTAAATTCATGCAGTTTTGGTTTGGTTTAAAGTTATTGACAGTTTATATTCTCAGAGCGAAATAAATTTACGTTCTTGCAGTCAGAAAAGTACAGGGCAAAGCGCATAAGAGCTAAAATACACATTCACATGCCATTCCCATTCTAACAGCGCTCATCTACATACTTTACCGTGATTTACAACAGGAATTAGGTATCATTTCATAGGTTGTACATCGTATATATGAATATTTAAAAAAGACTGAGATTGTCACGTACACATGAGCGCTGAAGCACATTACAGTGGCGGCTGGCCGATCCTATAGCTAGGCCGGAAGGATAACCGGAAACTCTGAAAATCTTGGACGCAGCAGAGAGGAACAAGGGAGTGTTACCTAGGAAGTCACGCAGGATGGTTTATTTCTGAGGATTTTTACTCTGAGAAGCGTACCACTGTTTGAATTCCTAATTAATGGGCATAGGTATTTCCTCGCAAACTTTCCGCGCTGGACGACAGAAGACTAAAATATGGTTGGTCGGCGTTCGGAAGAATCTGTTGAGAGGGAGAATAGTCCGTGGTTTCGAGGATATGATTCGCTTTCTGCAGTTACGAGGGAGGGGATCCGAGCTTTGCTGGAAAGCCAGATGGGGAGAGAATGGATCTTCCGTTTTGGGCGCACGTGTTTGACGGTCGCTCAGTATCAGCTTTTGTTGGTACAGACAGACCTGCCGTCTTTGCTCTCGGGAGATTTTATAGTTAGAACGGCTAGGCACTGTACTGTTGCGAATTTATACAATTCTGGACTTCGCCTCTGATTAGGGAGTCGTCGTTGAGTACGCATCATTCAGTGATTGAGAGCACTTCTTCTGTCTATACTTACGTAGAGACGTTATCTGAATTCCGTCCTTGTGGCTGGGAGTTCGCATTTCTCGTCTGTAGAACTCAGAGAGGAGAAGACAGTATTAGATTATACTAGTCAGAGGACCAACTTCTGCCGTCCTAGCGATTGAAAAAGTTTATTTTGCGGCTGGAGTTCTTCCATCGTCGCAGACGTGTACGAGAACCATCACTCCGACGCACCAAACGCAGTACATACAGTGATACTGCTAATTGCTTCGGCTTATTAGGGCTATAAGGCTAGACAGCTGTAATCACTAAGTTTTATTTCCGCTGAGGTTGCACACCACTGTAGATCATCTTTGAGAGTAGTGTCTTCTAGTGTTTGGTACGTAGATGATGTCAGTCATCTTGCATTATTTATATTAGATTACATTATATTTAGAATAGATAAGAAGGAACACATTTGGGCAATTGTTCAGTAATATTAGTTAGGAAATATGAACATTTGTAATGTAAAAGGGTTTTTAATGTACAATGCATGTATAAGCAGAAGCAGCAATCATAACTTTGTAGTTACTAGTTCCCTTAATCAGTCATTTATGTTTATGTTGTAATTTATATGTTAAAGAGCAAAAAGGAGGAGGAAATATCACATTTAAGAGATCCTAAGATCTGATTCAGGTGGTAGTTAGACAGGGCCAAATCTTCGTTTTCACGTTCAGTATATTCCGTTGCGCACATTCATTCTTATACCCGCCTGAAGTAGCATCCTGGAACGTAATTTCACTCATATTTCAAACGTACATATTTCACTTGTACATGTTTCACTTGGCGACAACTTCGTGCACATCGAAATTCTTTTTGAAATCTTTTGAAATAAACAGTCAGGCAGCCATACGCTCTACTCTTTGTTACATAGTAAGTGTAGTCAGCAGTTTTGCGCTGCGCATTTACTAATCTGTGTCAGTTATTTCCAACAGGTTAAGGGCAAATTGCTCTTTATTTCTTCTCTATTTGTTTGTTCTTTGATGGTATTTGTGCATCATGCCGTTTGAAACGATTGATAGTACTACGCGTAGCTCAGTCATGGAAAATGTCGAAAATACTCATTTGCAAAATAACTCTGTTGCAATGAATGCCAATTCTGAAAATACTGCATTGACGCCAGTGGATCACAACACAGTCGATGGAAGTGCATCTTCAATGCCGAACAGTTAAAACTACACTACTGGCCATTAAAATTGCTACACCAAGAAGAAATGCAGACGATAAACGGGTATTCACTGGACAAATATACTATACTAGAACTGACATGTGATTACATTTTCGCGCAATTTGGGTGCATAGATCCTAAGAAAACAGTACCCAGAACAACCACCTCTGGCCGTAATAACGGCCTTGATACCCCTGGACATTGAGTCAAACAGAGCTTGGATGGCGTATACAGGTAAAGCTGCCCATGCAGCTTCAACACGATACCACAGTTCATTAAGAGTAGTGACTGGCGTATTGTGACGAGCCAGTTGCTCCGCCACCATTGACCAGTCGTTTACAGTTGGTGAGAGATCTGGAGAATGTGCTGGCCAGGGCAGCAGTCGAACATTTTCTGTATCTAGAAAGGCCCGTACAGGACCTGCAACATGCGGTCGTGCATTATCCTGCTGAAATGTAGGGTTTCGCAGGGATCGAATGAGAGGTAGAGCCACGAGTCGTAACACATCTGAAATGTAACGTCCACTGTTCAAAGCGCCGTCACTGCGAACAAGTGGTGACGGAGACGTGTAATCAATGGCACCCCATGCCATCGGGCCAGTATGGCGATGACGAATACACGCTTCGAATGTGCGTTCACTGCGATGACGCCAAACACGGATGCGACCATCATGATGCTGTAAACAGAACCTGGATTCATCCGAAAAAATGTCGTTTTGCCATTCGTGCACCCAGGTTCGTCGTTGAGTACACCATCGCAGGCGCTCCTGTCTGTGATGCAGCGTCAAGGGAAACCGCAGCCACGGTCTCCGAGCTGATAGATCATGCTGCTGCAAACGTCGTCGAACTGTTCGTGCAGACGGTTGTTGTCTTTCAAACGTTCCCGTCTGTTGACTCAGGGGTCGAGACGTGGCTGCACGATCCGTTACAGCCATGCGGATAAGATGCCTGTCATCCCGACTGCTAGTGATACGAGGCCGTTGGGATCCAGCACGGCGTTCCGTATTACCCTCCTGAACCAACCGATTCCATATTCTGCCAACAGTCATTGGATCTCGGCCAACGCGAGCTGCAATGTCGCGATACGATAAACCGCAATCGCGATAGGCTACAATCCGACCTTTATCAAAGTCGGAAACGTGATGGTACGCATTTCTCCTCCTTACACGAGGCATCACAATGTTTCACCAGGCAACGCCGGTCAACTGCTGTTTGTGTATGAGAAATCGGTTGGAAACTTTCCTCATGTCAGCACGTTGTAGGTGTCACCATCGGTGCCTACCTTATGTGAATGCTTTCAAAAGTTAATCATTTGCATATCACAGCATGTCCTTCCTTTCGGTTAAATTTCGCGTCTGTAGCACGTCATCTTCGTGGTGTAGTAATTTTAATGGCCAGAAGTGTACCTTGAATTTTACTCTACCTGCCGATGTCGCAATTAATCTGACGGCAAATCCCACAAATGCGGAAGACACTGATACACATACATCCCATATACAAAATTTGCACTCTGATCGTGTATCTTTAGAATCCAGTCAAAATGGCAATACCCAAACCTCAATAGGCATGTCAAATGCTGACATTGTTGAACAGTTTACTCAAAATACTTTAATCACTGATAGTCAATTATCGTGTAATATTATTATGATGATGTGTCAACAAATCATGGATCGCAGTAAAAAGTCACAGCAGAAACAAGAAGATCAAATTAGTGACCCGATGAACCAACAAATGCAAAAACAAGTGGTACTGACATACACTATAGAACAACAAACTAACTTATGTTTTGAACAACAAGAAAAGCGACTTAATGAAAGCCTCAATCAACAGATAGAGGCTTGTAACCAATTTCATGAGGTAGTTACACTTCCAATTCAAGCGCGAAAAGAGACCATTCACTAACAGAACGAAAAAATCGAATAGATACGCGAAACTCTCCTTCACGAACAATATGGAATAAGCAAAAACGTTATATATTACGTAGAAAAATACATAGACAATTACTACAATAACGTTTTCGGCGATCTTGAAACCGTATAAGACACGAACATACTGCTTCAAAGCGATTTTACAGAGCTTAAAACACAAGTAGGAACTTGTTTGAGTCAACAACACGAAAAATACCAAGAAGACATATAGTCACCAGTAGACTTGAACAATTATAAAATGATACTGATTCTACCGTAGTCAAGTCTGACATACGCAAACTTAACAAGTGTTCACTGAAGCTGCAGAAACAGATCGACGAAAATGACACCAACAATTACTGCTCAAATTTCATCACTTACAGAGAAACCTGATGGTCTTTGGAAGGGAGTAGAAATTTTAGAAAATAATACCGATACTAAATCTGAAGACACATTGCCTTCTGCTTTCATTCGGTCTGAACAAATTCAGTTTATGAACTGTGCTGGTAATGAGCTGATCTCACACAGCAATGCACTGAGTCATAAAGTTAACAGCCTGCACCATGAAACTCCTACGTTAAAAGATCACACATCAAAAAATCTAGTACATAGTGACCTCTAATACACTCCTGGAAATTGAAATAAGAACACCGTGAATTCATTGTCCCACGAAGGGGAAACTTTATTGACACATTCCTGGGGTCAGATACATCACATGATCACACTGACAGAACCACAGGCACATAGACACAGGCAACAGAGCATGCACAATGTCGGCACTAGTACAGTGTATATCCACCTTTCGCAGCAATGCAGGCTGCTATTCTCCCATGGAGACGATCGTAGAGATGCTGGATGTAGTCCTGTGGAACGGCTTGCCATGCCATTTCCACCTGGCGCCTCAGTTGGACCAGCGTTCGTGCTGGACGTGCAGACCGCGTGAGACGACGCTTCATCCAGTCCCAAACATGCTCAATGGGGGACAGATCCGGAGATCTTGCTGGCCAGGGTAGTTGACTTACACCTTCTAGAGCACGTTGGGTGGCACGGGATACATGCGGACGTGCATTGTCCTGTTGGAACAGCAAGTTCCCTTGCCGGTCTAGGAATGGTAGAACGATGGGTTCGATGACGGTTTGGATGTATCGTACACTATTCAGTGTCCCCTCGACGATCACCAGTGGTGTACGGCCAGTGTAGGAGATCGCTCCCCACACCATGATGCCGGGTGTTGGCCCTGTGTGCCTCGGTCGTATGCAGTCCTGATTGTGGCGCTCACCTGCACGGCGCCAAACACGCATACGACCATCATTGGCACCAAGGCAGAAGCGACTCTCATCGCTGAAGACGACACGTCTCCATTCGTCCCTCCATTCACGCCTGTCGCGACACCACTGGAGGCGGGCTGCACGATGTTGGGGCGTGAGCGGAAGACGGCCTAACGGTGTGCGGGACCGTAGCCCAGCTTCATGGAGACGGTTGCGAATGGTCCTCGCCGATACCCCAGGAGCAACAGTGTCCCTAATTTGCTGGGAAGTGGCGGTGCGGTCCCCTACGGCACTGCGTAGGATCCTACGGTCTTGGCGTGCATCCGTGCGTCGCTGCGGTCCGGTCCCAGGTCGACGGGCACGTGCACCTTCCGCCGACCACTGGCGACAACATCGATGTACTGTGGAGACCTCACGCCCCACGTGTTGAGCAATTCGGCGGTACGTCCACCCGGCCTCCCGCATGCCCACTATACGCCCTCGCTCAAAGTCCGTCAACTGCACATACGGTTCACGTCCACGCTGTCGCGGCATGCTACCAGTGTTAAAGACTGCGATGGGGCTCCGTATGCCACGGCAAACTGGCTGACACTGACGGCGGCGGTGCACAAATGCTGCGCAGCTAGCGCCATTCGACGGCCAACACCGCGGTTCCTGGTGTGTCCGCTGTGCCGTGCGTGTGATCATTGCTTGTACAGCCCTCTCGCAGTGTCCGGAGCAAGTATGGTGGGTCTGACACACCGGTGTCAATGTGTTTTTTTTTCCATTTCCAGGAGTGTATAATCAGGCAGAACAATTAGACATTACACCAGTAGAGCACAATCTTGGCCGATCATGACGTGTGAGAGATTAAACGCGGAACAACGTCCGCAAAACACATTTTTTAACAGTAATGAACCGACAAAAAATTCCTACACGATGGTTTCGATTACAAGCATTTCTCGTCAGTACGTAAATACAAAGTATTGCTCAATAACAAAAAAGATCTCCATCCCTTCTCGTTAACGCCTAATTGCCCTATTACCCATAAACTGGAATTCATTTGCAGTATTTTGGTTGGCGAGCCCGCCACCAGGCTGTGCCCCGTTGCAAGACAATGCCACTCATTAGAAGAATTTCAAAATGCCTTTTTGTCAGTTTATTGGTCCGAAATTACACAACGAGGAATTACACATGAGTCAGTTTAACGTCCTTTGACAATGCTAACTTCCCAAATATTACGCAATTTTTTGAACATATCGTTCAACAAAATCAGCACCTTAACGAGTCATTTAGTCAATCAGCGTTCATACATTTATGCATCTGTAAATTACCTCGTTCATTACGAGTCTCCCTGTTAACGTGCAACAAAAAGAAAGGATTCCTGCATTTCGCGAACTTTTACAACTTTCGAAAGTAGAACATTGTGACTATTCCTTTGTCAATAAAAATTTCTCCCAAAACAGCAACAGTAATAACACGTATGGATGTCAAAACTCCTCAGGACATTTTAATTACAGACATCATAAGAGGTTTAGCAATAGCAATAACTTTTAGAACGATTTTAATAATCAGTATTCACAAAACCAATAACAGTGCCAACAGTTTGGTAGCAACAACCAAAATTTTCACCAACAAAACCAGCAATTTGGAAATTCCGGACAACAGTATTCTCAGCAGGGTCAACCCAACTTCAATGGTTCGCCGCAAACTTTAATGAACACGTAGTATCATAGCAATAATATTTTTTTAAAAAATGGCTCTGAGCACTATGGGACTTAATTTCTGAGGCCATCAGTCCCCTAGAAATTATAACTACTTAAACCTAACTAACCTAAGGACATCACACACATCCATGCCCGAGGCAGGATTCGAACCTGCGACCGTGGCGGTCGCGCGGTTCCATACTATAGCGCCTAGAACCGCTCGGCCACACCGGGCGGCAATAATACTTCACCACGAAGCAATAATTTCTTGTATAGGAAGCAGACATTTCATTAGAACCGAAATGTTTCGTATCAGACTAATTAGAGCAACAAACGAAAAGGCCATAGTCAGAATTTTCAGCATAATAATCGCATTTTTTCCAGAATCAAGGACAATTTAAACAAAACCTCCACTTGTTCGGAATGAACCTGACGTACGTCTACACCCACCTCAAACCCTAATGACCACAATAGCAGAACTGTACAATTTATTGAGAAGCTTCGACAAGTAATCAAATTCGAAATATTACGTGACTAGAGGACAACCCCGTTGCTTTAGACTGCAACGACGATCAGCAATTAGAACCTCACGAAACAGTAACTGAAAATGTATCCACTTTCGATGACACTGAAGAAAAGAATCAGACTATGAAGGCAGCTTCACATCTCATCATTGAAATACAAATAAGTACACATAAATTTACTGCTGTGATAGATTCAGGTCCGCCTGTTACAGTGGTAAGTGATGCTTCATTTAATAAGTGTGACCACAATAATTCCTGTCTGACTTTTCCACTGAGCCAAAAAAAAAAAAAAAAAAAAAAAAAAAAAAAAAAAAAAAAAAAAAAATCCAATAAGGGCGTCGACGTACAACTTCAAACACATTTATCTTTCTATATACATGGTCATACAATTTATTCTAATTTTTTGATTGTTCCTTTACTCTCCACCGACATAATTTTAGGTATGGACTCTCTCATCGAACATAAAGCTATTTTGGATTTCAAAAACTACTACCTCATTTTAAATGAAAATGACACGGAGGTTGCTTCTCACCAAAATTTATCATCTGAGGAACAAAACGTCAGTAGAATTCAACTTATTTCTGTCACCAAAAATATGCATAGAGAACAAGTCAAACAGGAGCTTCAAATCATGCTCGACCAAGGTATTATAGAACCAGCTATGAGTCAGTACGTAAATCCACTTTTTGCATGGACGCTTATTTGCATTGCAATAATATACCACACGATATGGAATCAACGTTGAACCAACAATTACCAACAAGGTAAGTGAAAGCCAAGCAACAACTGATGATGAAAAAAATGGTTCAAATGGCTCTGAGCACTATGGGACTTAACTGCTGTTGTCATCAGTCTCCTAGAACTTAGAACTACTTAAACCTAACTAACCTAAAGACATCACACACATCCATGCCCGAGGCAGGATTCGAACCTGCGATCGTAGCGGTCACGCGGTTCCAGACTGTAGCGCCTAGAACCGCACGGCCACTTCGGCCGGCAACTGATGATGAACGATGACAATTACATGACTTTTACTACAGCATTCACGAGTCTTTGATAACATTCCAAGTACTATGACAGATTTCTTATATGAATTTCAGGTCAAACCTCACGATTCTTTCAGATCAAAATATTATTCCATACCATTTATTTATAGAGCCATGCTCGGCCTAGGAGATAAGAACCAGCTCTTTGTCAAGACATAAGTCCATTACACATCGTTATTAAAAAGAATGGATCATTACGACTTGTTCTCGATTCACGCCAAATCGAGGGCATTATAGTAACGGAAACTCATCGACCACATACTTTAGTCCACTGGACCTGACGGGATACCAATTCGATTCTACACAGAGTATGCGAAAGAACTTGCCCCCCTTCTAACAGCCGTGTACCTCAAGTCTCTAGAGGAACGGAACGTTCCAAATGATTGGAAAAGAGCACAGGTAGTCCCAGTCTTCAAGAAGGGTCGTCGAGCAGATGCGCAAAACAATAGACCTATATCTCTGACGTCGATCTGTTGTAGAATTTTAGAACATGTTTTTTGTTCGCGTATCATGTCGTTTTGGAAACCCAGAATCTGCTCTGTAGGAATCAACATGGATTCCGGAAACAGCGATCGTGTGAGACCCAACTCGCGTTATTTGTTCATGAGACCCAGAAAATATTAGATACAGGCTCCCAGGTAGATGCTATTTTCCTTGACTTCCGGAAGGCGTTCGATACAGTTCCGCACTGTTGCCTGATAAAGTAAGAGCCTACGGAATATCAGACCTGCTGTGTGGCTGGATTGAAGAGTTTTTAGCAAACAGAACACAGCATGTTGTTATCAATGGAGAGACGTCTACAGACGTTAAAGTAACCTCTGGCGTGCCACAGGGGAGTGTTATGGGACCATTGCTTTTCACAATATATATAAATGACCTAGCAGATAGTGTCGGAAGTTCCATGCGGCTTTTCGTGGATGATGCTGTAGTATACAGAGAAGTTGCAGCATTAGAAAATTGTAGCGAAATGCAGGAAGATCTGCAGCGGATAGGCACTTGTTGCAGGGTGTGGCAACTAACCCTTAACATAGACAAATGTAATGTATTGCGAATACATAGAAAGAAAGATCCTTTATTGTATGATTATATGATAGCGGAACAAACACTGGTAGCAGTTACTTCTGTAAAATATCTGGGAGTATGCGTGCGGAACGATTTGAAGTGGAATGATCATATAAAATTAATTGTTGGTAAGGCGGGTGCCAGCTTGAGATTCATTGGGAGAGTCCTTAGAAAATGTAGTCCAGCAACAAAGGAGGTGGCTTACAAAACACTCGTTCGACCTATACTTGAGTATTGCTCATCAGTGTGGGATCCGTACCAGATCGGGTTGACGGAGAAGATCCAAAGAAGAGCGGCGCGTTTCGTCACAGGGTTATTTGGTAACAGTGATAGCATTACGGAGATGTTTAGCAAACTCAAGTGGCAGACTCTGCAAGAGAGGCGCTCTGCATCGCGGTGTAGCTTGCTCGCTAGGTTTCGAGAGGGTGCGTTGCTGGATGAGGTATCGAATATATTGGTACCCCTTACTTATACCTCCCGAGGAGATCACGAATGTAAAATTAGAGAGATTAGAGCGTGTACGGAGGCTTTCAGGCAGTCGTTCTTCCCGCGAACCATACGTGACTGGAACAGAAAAGGGAGGTAATGACCGTGGCACGTAAAGTGCCCTCCGCCACACACCGCCAGGTGGCTTGCGAAGTATTGATGTAGATGTAGATGTAGATGAACTTTTACAGAAATTTCATGGTACATCTGTTTATCCAGCACTAGAGCTAAAATCGGGTTTTTGGCAAATGGAACTTCACCCCAGCTGTAGAAAATACACGGCATTTTTCTGTTTTGGTAATTGCTCTCTGTTTGGAATCTGCCATTTGGTTTGAAAATATCTTCTACTGCATTCATATGAGGATGAACACAGTAATAACAGGGAATTGAAAGACAGAATAACCATGTATGTTGATGACATTTTAATTGTGGAACACACTTGATCTGACAATGACAATACTCTTCAAGCTTTACTTCAGACATTTCTTCAGCAAGGCCTCACAGTTAATCTCAGTAAATCCCACTTCTGTAAAGCTTCTATTAAATTCCTAGATCTTGTCAATTTGCCGACAGCATAGCACCCGATCCACAAAAACTTCAAGCAATTCGAGGTAATACGATTCCTATTGCAAGAAAGCAACTTCGTAGCTTCCTAGAACTGATCAACTTTTTCGTCGCTTCGTTCATGATTCCGCATTGGATACACCGATATTATGTCAATTAACATGCGAAAATACTCTCCGGACATGGTATGAACAAGCTTTTACTGAATTCTTGAACCTTAAGCATGCGCTCTTGAATGCACCGATACTATCACACCCTAACCCCACTAAGAACTTTCCGACCACCACTGACAGTTCCAAAACAGCACTCGGCTTATACATTTTCCAAGAGATAGAAAAGGATGGTGTCACTGTTATTAAAAGCATTGCATATGCGAGCCGCATTATGTCTGATGCAGAACGCAACTGTTCAATTACAGAGTTGGAGACGTTTTCTGTCGTTTGGGCTTTTACTAAATTTAGACACTTTTTGTATGGAATACATACCACTGTTTATTGACCACCGTGCTATTGCTTTATCCCATTCTCTTACTACCAGACATCAAGACAGTGCCACACTTTTTGCCAAACTAATTACAGTATTTTGTACATACAGCAAGTAGCATTTGTAAATTTTATTTCTTCATCTCCTAAAAACATTTCCAAAGAACAGGATAAAGACAGTATGTACAAAAATATTAAGCAGCATTGGCATGACAATACCAAATCAACAATCAATCACTGCTAGTTAGTACGTAACAATATTCTCTTTCGACGTATACATCTACATGGCGACAATTGGGTCTTATGTATACCTGAAGATTTAGTCAACAAATTAGTTTGGTACACGCACTTAAGTTACGCACATTATGGTTCACGAAGGTGTTTCACATTCTCGGACAAAACTGTTACTTTGCAAATATGAAAAATGTATACGACGTGTACTAGCAACATGAAAGCTTTGTCAGCAAGCGAAATGATCGACGATTTCTTATCTCGCTCCATTGTATCCCATTATACCAATCAAATTACGTCATATGGCCACCGTAGGTATCTATGAACTAATTACCAGATGCAAAAGAGGATTTTCTTATATTTTCGTAGCAGTAGAACTAGTTTCTAAGTTACCGTTACATAAAGCTACTGCTAAAACTATTTCAGCAGCTTTCATAAAAAAATTTCTTACTGCTTTCTGGTCGTGTACAAAATGTTATTTCTGATAATGGACCACAATTCAGATCAGCTATGTGCACACGTACTATGAAAGCTAGTAAGATTACACCTATATACCTATATACCTATCCAGTTACCATGCTTCATAAGAATCTATCTGAACGCATTATGATGAAATTGGTAAGCTTTGTCGTCTGTACTAAGGAACACGCCGACTGGAATAAATGTATCTACACATTTCAAGGAATTATTAACTCCAGTCCAAATGATTCTACATTGTTGTCTCCGTACATGGTATTAAAGAATGTTGAACCGCCGAACAAAAGTAAGAAATTAGTAGCATTTCCTGCTTCACGACGACTACGTCACCATGAAGTCATTGTCATTGCAGTCAATAATGTTAAGCGTGCAGCTGAACGAAGAAACAAACAACAGAAACAGGTGAGTCGTCTCCACGAATTTAAAATCGGTCAAAAAGTAATTAGTACATATTCATAATCTTTCCAGCAAAGTCAATAATAGGTGCAACAAGTTCGAGTTGGTGTGGAGTAGTCTGTACAGAATAAGACATATTCCACATCCAAATGTTGTTCATGTAGAAACTTTGCGTACGAAATAGTCACGAGGGAACCATCATATCAGTAATGTAAAACATTTTACTGACTGAAAGCATTTTCTTCCTGAGTGAGACAATATTTGATACTACACTGTCACAGTGTGATATAATAATTCCTTTTGCATTCCACTATGTAGTACATATTTGTTATTTGTCTGGCAACTTCGTTCCATTTCATGTACTGCTATGGGTTTACAGATAGCCGCCTTTTACATAGAGACAAGATTTCACATGTTTACTGGGTATTGTCATTACTATTTAATCATCATGCTCATTCACTGTGCCGGCCGGAGTGGCCGAGCGGTTCTGTGCGCAGGTTCGAATCCTGCCTCGGGCATGGATGTGTGTGACGTCCTTAGGTTAGTTAGGTTTAAGTAGTTCTAAGTTCTAAGGGACTGATGACCTCAGAAGTTAAGTCCCATAGTGCTCAGAGCCATTTGAACCATTCACTGTTTCAGAACAAGTTGTTACCATGTAAAGTAAATTAAAAAGAAATAAACATACATACATTTTGTAGCATCGAGGATATGCAACACATTAATGGAAAATGAACGAAACAAGTACAACAAAGGTCATCCATTTTCATATACCAACTGATTTTTTTCTTGCAGATTTTACAGGAAACAACAAAGTATAAACTTAATGATCACATCCATATACTACAAACTAATTAATATGCTGTCACTAAACAATTCTGTTTCGGCATACTAGATGAATATTATAGCTGTACCAAAAATGACATGTACTAACGATTTTTCTATGTTTGCTAGATAGCTATAAGTTTCAATTTGATTATCGTAATATTTTGTGAAGTAATAGAAATGGAGACACAATGATGTTCTATTAACAATAATAATGATTGTATCTGAATAATAAGGTACAGAATGGTGATGACACAGAGATCACACTATTATAATGAGAAATGTTTTATGATAATAAGAAGTTAATGAAAACACAGTAATGGATTAATGAGGTACAGGTACTATTTTTTAACTATTGTAGAATAACATGGTACTACTTGGTACACACGTATATCACTCCTTGTATTATAAAGACAAGATTTACTTTTGAAATGTAGAGTAGCATGCATGTTCCGTTTGATACACTGCATTTTTCTGAACTAATGATGTTTTCACATATATGTACACTGACGTTTAGCACCTGCTGATATTACTTTTGCTTGCATTAAATATGCTCTTAACAATTCCAATGTAATAATTTCCTCATACTTTACAGATACAATGCGCCAGTTCTTATCACACTTTTTTTTCCTTTCTATGCTCTGCAATCTATGCTTATACTATATGCTTCTAATTGTTAAGTCATAATAATTTCTTTAACATTTTCATATCTACGCTTAGAGCAGTCTTCTGCTCACACGTTTTTATCTTGCTTTATTTTGACTGACCAATTTGATGACTATGGATGGTGATGATTTTCTTTTGCAGCAAAAGTGCTCTTTCCTTTGCCTTACTCCCACTTTTTCCATTAGTTTTGTGCATTCTTTACATCTGCTATTATTATTTTATTTTCACTTCTCTGTATAAGATATATTACTTATGTATCGTCAATATCTGCAACAAATACCATATTCAAATCTCATGTGCTATAGAGATATTCTACTATATGATCTTTCTTATGATCTCTGACACCATATAGACTGATTAATTATGAACTATGTATTTTTTGATTTATTACTATCTTCATCTACTGTTTTCTAGAATTAACGCCTGTATACATTAATTTTTAAGTCTACTTACTGGCACAGCCACTGTAACTGTATATGTAACCACTATTTCTCTGCTGACAATCACTACCAGTAAATGTACTTATCACAAGCTTAGCACTAGAATAGCTCAACTATGAGTCTAAAACATACTCTATATACCATGTTGTTAGATAATGCACTATAAACACAATTTCTCACCTGTATACTGGTGGCGCTGCCATAAACAGTGCAGCTGTTACCTGCATAAGTTTAGGATTTTTTTAAATATCCACTACTGTCATACTTTGCAATCTTAAAAGCATTTAATGTCTCTTTAAGTCCCATTTTATCGTCATTCTATTGTCCTTTTCTACCTTAGCCACTGAAATGATAATGAAACCTATATTTACTTGTCTGCAACAATATAAATAGATGCAGGCTTACTGATGTCGACGATAATACATTAAAAATGGGAGAGCTGTGATGATACTATTTACTGCACTCACGACTGTACTAGGCAGCACTTAATATGTATTTGGCTGAGTTGTCATTGTGTACCATATCTACTGCTGTCACCAGTGAGTCTACTCAATGCCAAATCTCACTGCTTTGACATACCTAGCGAAGTTCGAAAAAAGTATTCAAAGTAATGATTTAGAAATATAATCCTCTGGTGAAGAAATATGAACCAATGTCTATGGATCGTCGATTTGCAGACCATCTAGACTGTAACTTTACCTCAAACATCACTGCACTACATTAGAACATTGTTTTATAAAACAGATCTGAAGATGGTCATTATAGGCCGAAACCGGTAACCAGTTGACAAAAAATTTTGTGACCATGGATGTAAAGTAAAGGAAATTTAAACATGACTTTAGCCTTGCCTTTTTCACTCTTTACTTTATATTTCATACTCATGATATAGCTACAGTATGCTTCATACAACAATGCCTATGATTAGTCATAGCTGTGGAAATGAGCATTATAATAGACACTCGATCTCACATACTAGATCACGTTGGCACTAAATTTCTTAACAAGTTTGTAAATACTTAGTAATGTTTTTCTATAACTCTGTATAGTATAACCCAGGTTGTTTTAATTCCCATGCACTTTATAAAGAGCGAGTTGCTCGTACTATAGTGTTTTTCTTAGATATGAGGCTACATTTTAAAGTTTCATAGTGCACATGAGCAATATCATACCAGACTATTTGTACATTCATGATTTCTAACCGACAGGTGCTAGATGATTAAAGAAAATGCTTCACAGATTAACTGTGATACTTTTATGCTATTCGAAGTGTCAGAAGCTCACATACATTAGTATTTCTTTATTAATTATCTCTTTCATGCTACATTTCCGAACTTTTATCAACCTATACTTATGTAATGTTAAGAATTTGTTGCGTTATTACGGCCAGTTGCCATTACAACCCTGAGAAATTCTTTAGAAGGAGGCAGCAGGATTATGAAAGGTATATACACAGTTTATGCAAATTTTGTAAGAAAATTTTATATTGAACCAGAGATGGTCAAATGTAGTATCGATTGTGTAGTAGCGTCGCTGCTCAACAGCGATCGGTGATTCAAGATGTTATGGGCAATGTGTTAGAGTAACTTTAGATCGAGAGATGTATAGAGGACTCTCAAATGAACAGATGTGTTGTAGCTGATGTGTGATGGATATGTACTTACTCTATGGACATTAATGATTTTTTTATTTGCAAGATGCTATAATATTTGCTAACGGTAAAGGGAATCTCAACAGAAGTTGGAAATAATTAAGGTGAAGAAAGTCATTTTGTTACTAATGCAATGCGCATATTCGTAACTAATGATTGAGACAATATAGTACTCACATCAAATGATTTTGTGAAGCTAATTGTTAATGTGTAATCAGTTTATTGAGTGTGTTAATTGTGAGCATTATTAATTTTCAAAGAGTCAAAATACAAGTTCTGAAGTTAGTGTCATATTGTTACTTACCCTAAGTCAATTGCAGTTCCCAGATCCATGTCATTTTTGATTAACTATTTTTCCCAAGAAGTTCTTCTCTCAAAGTTCTTTACAGTTTACATTCTCACTGCTAAATTAAATGTACATTCCCACAGTCCGAAAAGTACAGGGCAAAGCACATAAGCGACGAGATAAAATACATGTTCACATGCCATTCACATTCTAACAGTTGTGTTTCAGACTCCTGTCAGTTACGTAATTTCTGTCATATTTCAAACATACATGTTTCAGTGTATGTGACTTGTCGCAACAAATGTCATATTCATCTTTTCAAGTTCAGGAGTTATGTTGTGAATTAAACATAACTACAATAAAAAATTTTGTATTTTTTAAAAAATTTTCAGTGGTGTACATTACTTATACATCAGTATATATTTTAAAAAGAATGTTCTTAATACAAGTTAACAACTATTAACCAATTTCGTTTTTCTTAATTTTATGTGGTGAGCACGAAGTATCGCCCCTCTCCCCCACCCATGACAGCCAATGTTGGGGAAAAAGTGTGTATTGCTATTGAAAGGTCTCTGTTGGATTCCTTTCATGTTTAATTTCTTAAATCTGTTGTCATTTATGGAGTAAATTCCTCTCCTAAATTTACTGTGGCGTTTCTGACTATCTGGGAGGAGACTGAGTAGTGGAACGTGTTACTTTTACACATAAACAAGAACGATCTGTCACACTACTACACTTTAAAACACAGTTTATATGTAATTCATGTCACACAGTCTCATACGGAACCTACATCCGCTTTCTTTTATATACTGTATATGATAAGATACTGTCATCCCCCTTCCCTTCTGTGTGAGAGTATGAATGAGCAAATGTATTTGTAGTTGCATGCTTTAGGGTAGCAGACAAGCCTGTCTGCTAGAGAACAGTAGGACCAACGTCGGAACAGGTAGCTACGCTTCCTAAAAGCAAAGAGGTTTCTATCCTTAGTATGGTTCTGTCCGTCCGTTGTCATGTTGGTATAGGAAGCTGCCCCTCTGGCCACTTCCGTTTGTCTTTGTGAGCCACCCTCAGGAAGCACGCTCGGCAGTAGGCAGTTGCTGTGGGACCGTGGCGAGCATCTGAAGTGGTAAGATCTCCGGCTAAGCGCGTGTCTGCTAAGTCCGTAGGACAATGGATTTCTTAAGTTCAGCCTAACTGAAAACTTAATACCTTGATTTCAGATTTAGCTCTAAAATATCTAATGCTATCTTAAATTGCAGCGGAGTGTAATTCTCGTGTGAAGTTCAGATTATTTTGCGGTAGTTGCTTTGTCATTACTTTGTGAGTAAAGTGGAACCACGTGTTGATCAGCAACTCTAACTAAGTTCATCAATCTTAAATGTGAATGCTTGTGTGATTATAACGTCTCGTCTTGACAATATTTTACAATATAGCAACTTTTCTTTATGCTTTTCTTTATGTTAAACCCACGTGGAGTGTACTTTGCGAGACCAGTACCACGTGCTTATATAACTGTTTGACCCATCAGGTTAATAGTAAGACGTTAGTAACCAGTTCAAGGTTTTTCTTTTGTCAATTGCTTTTCGATCGAATTTATTTTAATTATCAAAATTACTGTTGAGTTATACGCTTTCTGTAAACCAAGTTGAGCACGTGGAGCATGTGGTGTAATCATCAAAGTAGCCTTCAGCTATTCTTTTTGGGAAGATTTCACAAAGAGTTAATATGAATTTAGTATACCAGTGTGTGGTAATTACATGACGGACAGGATTGTGTTACGAACGTAATTTCTTTGGGTGAAAACTGAATCTGTTGGTTGTGGTTAATTTCGTCTTGCTTATGTTTCAACGTTCTTTGGGTGTTGTTTTGTGAATGCAGTGTTGCAGGCAGTCTCCCAATCTTGGCTCCATATTTGATGTGTTCCGTAACATTCAAATCTCACATTTTTACAATCCTTAAACAAGGCACCAGCTCAGTTATAACTCACGTATAATATGCTGATATTTCAATGAACAATCTTAAAATAAATTTCCAAATATAAACTGATTTCTTTCTTTTTATTTAAATTCTCCTTTTTATATATAGATATATTACCGGTTGTTGTATGACTGTAAAAGATTATAATCAATGTTAGTCTGATTGGTAATGTGGTAAACCTAGACTAGTTACCTGGTGAAACAGTTGCGCAGTAATGCACGGTTAACTTCTCGCCAGACAGCTCACAGCTTTTAACCCGCTTTTATTCTACTATTAGCACCCGATTTCAGCATAGCAAATTCTTGTAGCAATATTACACTATGGTTAATATACAAAATGAAAAACAAGGTAAGCCGTGGCAGCGTTAATTTTGGTTGGAGGGCATGCCACTCCACTGACGCCACTAACAACTTGTACAGCCTATATCGATCCTGGTCACATTCCAGGGCTAGAGTCATTGGCCAAGGAGGGTATTGTTTGAGTTTGGCGGGCCGTGGTACCGGAGTTAGTGGCAGACCACGTGGCTGGCGAGTTGATTTTTGCGCCACTCCTGTTGTCTGGGCGTGGAGCTTGTGGAGCCCCGAGTTGTTAAGCTGGCCGCAGACAAAGTTGTGTTGATAGCGGCGAGTTGCGGGAAGGACAGCGGACGCCGCGTGCAAGCACTGGGCCAACTTTCGACGCTTAAACATTACGCTACGTGTACATTACCTGCACGGATTGGAGGCAATAACACCCCAGCTTCGTATCCTACGCACCTGAGTGGAGCGATGATGTGTTATTGGTACTTGTTATCGTAAGCCCATGGTTGTGTTAATGTTAAACAGACTCGTAATTACGCCTTCGACTGATTGTGTTGATGGCCACCGGTCAGTGTAACTGATTTCAATCTGATCGTTCCAGATCATATTCATTGCAAGTGTATGAATACTCCCTGTTGCAAAATAGTTGATGTAATTGGGACTGCAATATAGGTTGTGTCAACGGCAATGCACTGTTAAGAGAGGGTGTGCCCTGATATTTAGATTTGCAGATGGTTGTAATTCACGTCGTCAGTTTTCGTATAATATTAAGCAGCGTCAAGCTTGTGACTTGTATGTCTAGCTACTTCCGCAATACGTTAATATTTCCTAAATCTTATATATTATAGTTAGCAGCTTTATTTGAACAGATTACTGTTTCGTTTCTGATGCATGTTGGCAGAGTAGTTCTGGCAGTGGCCGACGCATCTCTGTTTCCTGGGCCCAGAGCAGAGACGTGATTTCTTCTTGCTACAACGACACTTCCATCGTCGCACGACGTCTAGGTTTGCCCACAGCCAGTTGCCTTGTCAGCAGCCTCATTTAGCTCATGTCAAGTAAATTTGTCGTTTTTGTACGTGCCATGGCGGAGTGTCGCCCAATTAATTCCGGAACCCTTGATGTACTCAGATATTGGAAGTTGAGCAAGCGCACAAGCTTTAAGGTGTGTTCTGCAAGTCCGAAGTTCCTTGTGATTGTATTTGTCCTTTAACAATTTGTTTAAATCTGGCAGGCCCTAGTTTGCTACCTCTGGAGCGTGTGAAGTTTTAAAGGCTTTTACTTATGAGTATGAACTGCTGTGTTTTTTATCCGTAGTCACTAGCTAACTCCAGTCATTGCCAAACTTACGTGCTTGCTGCCAGTTTACTATGATAACTGGTTGCTGTAATTTGTTACCTTTCTTGTATTTTGGGGGCTTGTGCACTCTATGGCTTAAGGGATATTATTAAGGTTTATAAATTAAGGGCTTTCCAACAGCCGCAATCAGCGGTCTCAGTTGTTATCCTTCTATATTTTCGGTGGGCGCTGTCTATTTGTTTAAAGTTTTATCCATACTAGGGAATCGTTAGTACTTTTAGTAGAAGTCACTCGTAATTCATTTTACAGGTAACATTCAGTTTGTTGAACCACCTTGCACTCACACCTAGTTGGTGTGACATATAGCTTGCTTACGGCGTTATGTATATTCCTGCTTTTAAGCCCTGTTCTCAATGGTTGATGAATTCATCAGATAAAATCATCGTATGACACAGACATAGGTCTCAGGTAAGTATGGCATATCCTGAGAGCTTATACAGGCTATCATTACAGACCTGCAGTACAGAAAACTGTGAGCAGGGTGGGAGCATCGAATGCTCACTCGTTACGTAGAACAAATGAGTTTGGACACGTGTCAACAATTTCCTTTCGTTTTGAGCGCGACGGTGATGGGTACCGTAACAACGTTGTGACATTGACGAGAGCAAGGTTCACCATTTTGACCTCACCAAAGGAGTTCCAACGCAAAGGATCGCCGACACCAGAATAGTTCAAGACCATGCTATGAGAAAGCAAAGTCATGCTCACAATGAGCTGGAATGTTGAAGGTATGGTGCATTTGGACTTCATGCCTAAAGGCATCATCATAAATTCTGCGAGGTATTGCGAAATCCTCAGAAAACTGAAAACACGAATTCGAACAGTGCGTCCATTAATGGAGCACTGTCTCATTCTGGATGTCAATGCCAGACAATACAGGAGCGCTGCGACATCTTCAACCATCAGACCCCTGAGATCCACTGTCATCCTTCATACACATCTTGGCACATCTGAGTTTCATCTGTTTCCAGAAGTTAAAGAACACCTTCGAGGCCTTCAATTTCATTGTGATGAAGCGATGCCACTGAGTTGAGATTGTGGCTCTGTCAACGAATACAGTAACAGTATCAACAAACTGGTCTCCCGTTGGGGCAAATGTGTTCGTTGCCAGGGTGACTATTTTGAGAAAAATCTTATCGACATCAAGAATGAAGATGTAGAATGTTAATAAAGGTTGTTTTATTTAAAAAGCTTTGAGAGTTTTCGCATAAACATTTCGGATGCATTGCTTTTTAGCACGTCCTCATATTATCATACAGTACCTAACCTCAGACGTAACTTTTTTTTACAATCGCTTGAAAATGTCTAGATCGTTTTCAGTAACGCTGTACTTTTTATACGCTCAAGGATTACACTGAGTACTGGTTTGTTACAAATGTATCACAATTAAGTTAGAATAATGAAAGATTTCTGTCATACCATGAAGCACTTTCTCACTATGTTTTCTACTTATTGTCTGGAAAGTTTGCAACAGTGTTAGTACTAATACCTCATCCTCTTTCTCAACTTATAATCTCATTCTTTATGGACAGGTGCTGACTCGTGTTTTTAGGCAAGTCGGGAAGTTGTGGCAGACAGAATGGAAAGCAGACTCGTCCTCAGGATGTTAGTGTCAGCTGACTGTACATGTTCAATGATAGGACTTGAGAAATACAATAACTATGTCGAACTAGCTTTCTACATCTTTAAATAATTTCTTTTTAAGAAAAAATATGTAAACAAAATAGTATTATACACTAGGGAAAAACCGAATTAAGATGTGCTGTGTTGAACACTCTGATCTCGTTTTCGGAGGATAGAAGCTCTGATTTCTGTCCGGCAAACACAATTTAGGCTTTCCGTGATTCCTCAAAACTGTTTCAGGCAAATGGCGAAATGGTTCTAACTACAAAGCCACCGCCCTCTGCATGTCCAGTCCATGTCAAATTCTGACCTCTATGTAAACCGCTATATACATCAATTGTATTTTATTGTGCTTAAACTGCAACATCAAGACATATCTTTGTAAAGGTGATCGACAAGTGAATAAAATTACTATCATCACAATTTCTACTGGCCTACTTCTGTTATCGCTTATAAAGGCTTGAAGTAGAGATAATATTAAATCTGTGTACATTACAGCATTTAATGTGTCTTTATTAAAAAAAAGTTTTAAAAGCCTGGACCGCAATTTTACAATATCGATTAAAGTTCAATAACTAGTTTCGGTTGCTATCTGCAACCATCTTCAGATCGCTCAAAATATAAAAAGGGCGGTGAATAGGCATTGGAAAGCGTCGTTAGTTGTAGTCATGCAACAACATGTATTCGTAAGTACCAAAACAATTATAGTACGCAGTTGAAAACGTACTGTGAGCATGCCAAGTTGTAGTCGGTAATTTCGCAGGTTGACGATCATATAGAAAATTGACCAGCTGCATGAGTAGAATTTGTATAAAAAGCTCACTACTTGCAGCAGTATAACAAAGTATTGTCATGAGAGCAGTACATGCAAAGGTTCCAAAAATTGTCAGCTGTTCCTGTACTGAATTATCCTACTGAAATCAGTTCGTTAAGACGTATCTTGTCAGGCTGGTGCGTGCAGCTTTCTCATATTATCCTTCAGTTTGTACATATTTCATTAAGATTACTACGTTATACGTTCATTTGTTGTGTAAACCAGGCTACGGAACAGCTGACAATTTTGTAACCGTTGCATGTACTGCCCTCACGATAAATCTGTTATACTATTGCAAGTAATGAGCTTTTGATACAACTTCTACACATGCAACTGGCCAATTTCCAGTTTGACCGTCGAACTGCGAAATTACTGTGTACAACCTGGCTTGCCCACGGCGATTTTTTCAACTACGTACTGTTGTTGTTTTGGTACTTACGAAGACATGTTGTTGCATAACTACAGCTAACGAAGCTTTCCAATGCTTACTCACCGCTTTTCATATTTTGAGCGATCTGAAGATCATTGCGGATAGCAACGGAAACTAGTTATTGAACTTTAATTGTGATAGGAAAATTGCGGTCTAGGCATCAAACGTTTTTACTTAAAAAAGTTATTTAATAAACCACATGAACACCGCCGTCTCTCCCCCTGACCATGTCAGATTTCATTCACCTGGCGTCAAAGTAGCTGGCCCTTCCTGGTGACCATTCAGCTACATATTCCTGTGCTATTTTTTAGCCATTATTCTTTAGATCAGCTATAATTTTAAGATCATTTTTTAACGTTGACAAATTTGATGTTTTTATGTTCTCCATGATCAAGTATCACTCGATAGGTGAATATGAGTGCGAATAGGAGGGACTAATTGTGGTTTTAAATCGCGTTACCTGTTTTAACTACATTAGCCTGAGACTTTTTTTTTACCGAGGACGCTAATAAACCTCGACGCTGAGGATTCTAAGCCTGCAAATACATATGTACCCACACATTACAAAATACACACATCAAAAAAAGTTTTGCATCACCTCGGTTCCGAGAGTCCCGGAACCTGCACAGAAAATTGGAATAGAGATCAACATAAACATCATTTCCGCCCTTTTTATTGCTCATGAAAACCAAACACTGCATTTCGTACCACCATGCAGCAGACCTTCAGAGGTGGTGGTCCAGACTGCAGTACACACCGGTACTTCTAATACTCAGGAGCACGTCCTCTTGCATTGATGCATGCCTGTATTCGTCGTGGCATACTATCCACAAGTTCATCAAGGCACTGCTGGTCCAGATTGTCCCACTCCTCAACGACGGCCGCTGTGGTCGAGCGGTTCTAGGCGCTTCAACCTGGAACCGCGCGACCGCTACGGTCGCAGGTTCGAATCCTGCCTCGGGCATGGATGTGTGTGATGTCCTTAGGTTAGTTAGGTTTTAGTTCTAAGTTCTAGGGGACTGATGACCTCAAATGTTAAGTCCCATTGTGCTCAGAGCCATTTGAACCACACCACAAACGGCGATTCGGCGTAGATCTCTCAGAATGGTTGGTGGGTCACGTTGTCCATAAACAGCCCTTTTCAGTCTATCGCCGGTATGTTCTATAGGGTTCATGTCTGGAGGATATGCTGGCTACTCTAGTCGAGCGATGTCGTTTCCTGAAGGAAGTCATTCACAAGATGTGCACGAGGGGCCGCGAATTGTCGCCTATGAAGACGAATACCTCGCCCATATGCTGCCGATATGGTTGCTCCATCGGTCGGAGGATGGCATTCACGTATCGTACAGCCGTTACGGCGCCTTTCATTACCACCAGCAGCGTACATCGGCCCCACTTAATGCCACCACAAAACAGCAGGGAATCCCCACCTTGCTGCACTCGCAAGACAGTGTGTCTAAGGCGTTCAGCCTGACCGGGGTGCCTCCAAATACGTCTCCGACAATTGTCTGGTTGGAGGCATATGCGACACTCATCGGTGAAGAGAACGTGTTGCCGGCCTGAGTGGCCGAGTGGTTCTAGGCGCTACAGTCTGGAGCCGCGCGACCGCTACGGCCGCAGGTTCGAATCCTGCCTTGGGCATGGGTGTGTGTGACGTCCTTAGGTTAGTTAGGTTTCAGTCGTTCTAAGTTCTAGGGGACTGATGACCTCAGAAGTTGTCCCATAGTGCTCAGAGCCATTTCAAGAGAACGTGATGCCACTCGTGAGCGATCCATTACGCGTGTTGTTGGGCCCATCGGTACCGCACTGCATGCTGTCGTGGTTGCAACGACGGACCTCGCCATGGACGTCGGGAGTGAAGTTGCGCATCGTGCAGCCTATTGCACACAGTTTGAGTCGTAACACGACGTCCTGTGGCTGCACGAAAAGCATAATTCAACATGGTGGCGTTGCTGACAGGGTTTCTCCGAGGCATAAGCCGTAGGTAGCGGTCATCCACTGCAGTAGTAGCCCTTGGGCGAGCTGAGCGAGGCATGTGATCGACAGTTCCTGTCTCTCAGTATCTCCTCCATGTCCGAACTACATAGCTATGGTTCACACCGAGACGCCTGGACTCTTCCCTTGCTGAGAACCCTCCCTTGCACAAAGTAACAATGCGGAAGCGATCGAACCGCGGTATTGAGCGTTTAGGTATGGCTGAACTACAGGCAGCCTGAGACGTGCACCTCCTTCCTGGTGGAATGACTGGAACTGATCGGCTGTCGGAACCCCTCCGTCTAATAGACGCTGCTCATGCATGGTTGTTTACATCTTTGGGTGGGTTTAGTGACATGTCTGAACAGTGTAAGGGACTGCGTCTGTGATACAATATCCACAGTCAACGTCTATTTTCAGGAGTTCCGGGAACCGGAGTGATGCAAAACTTTTTTGATGTGTGTATTAACATGTGAAAGATAAACAAGTGTACTGTGCAGAATCTATATTTTTACAACGTATGTTCTCTAGATTTTAAATCTTTATAACTGATAATAGAATCACACCAGAGGAAACAGTCATTTACAAACAATGGTGGAACGACATGATAAGTACCTTTTGCGCTCAAAATAAGGGTATATCGGGATTTCTAATGACATAGATGTTTTAGGAATGTTAATCTGCCACCGCTCGAAGAATAATCGCTCCGATAAAGTTAACTTCCTACTTTGCTGTTTTTTTTTAAACCCACCATGCAGTTAAGTTGTCGATTGTCAGCGCCACCATATCTAACCTTCCGTGAGACAGTTTTGTGACGTTACTGTCACACATCGCTCTGTGATATTATTTCATTTTCTGTTGATATTTCGCTGTTATCTGGCGAGTTGGGGCAATGAGTCTCAGAAAGCAAACCTGCGCCTGCCTTGACAGATGGTTAGCCGCTGGAAGTGTCCCTGCAGCCTTTGTTGTTGGCTGAGAGTCGCTGAACCTCATCAACTCGAGCTGGCCCTGCTCGGGGGAGAAAGGCAGTTCGGGAACCCGGTTACCGATCTGGTCTTCGACTATTGAAAGCTGGGCTGGCTCCTGTGCCCCGTGGGGGCAGTGTATACCATGGCTGCCTCACAGCCCGCAGAATAATTGACACCGACATTCCTTCTTTTCTGGATGACTTCAGAAGACAGTCGCCTCTGCACCATCTCGCCAACCTGGCAGAACTCGTTGAATTCAGTCTAAAAATTCGGTTCACTCACTAGTATTACATGACTCGGGACAGAGTTCTCGGCGCGTAAGGATGACCAATCATAAAGACACACCTGTTGCCGTGTGCTAACTTCTTATTGAAAAACGTACATCTTGTACACAAAAAGAGGAAGTGCTTTCCCCTGTTTCACCATGCATTTAGAACAATTCTTGCCCGTCACGTTGGCAGTAGCATCCTCTCGATGTAGAGTTTTTGAGAGCAGACGACTCAGGGCCGTGAACTTGGATTCTGGGCACTCTACTTCGGGTCGTCGAGGGTACGGCATTATCTCCGATCACCATTCGGCGTTGGTCGGCGCATGCTAGCTGTTTAAGCGGATGTATACTGTGGTCAAAAGTATCCAGACACCCCCAAAAATCATACGTTTTTCATATTAGGTGCATTGTGCTGACACCTACTGCCAGGTACTCCATATCAGCGACCTCAGTAATCATTAGACATCCTGAAAGAGCAGAATGGGGGCGCTCTGCGGAACTCACGGACTTCAAACGAGGCCAGGTGATTGGGTATGACTTGTGTCACACGTCCGTACGCGAGATTTCCACACTTCTAAGCATCCCTAGGTCCACTGTTTCCGATGTGATAGTGAAGTGGAAACGTGAACGGACACATACAGCACCAAAGCGTATAGGACTACCTCGTCTGTTGACTGACGAAAACCGCCGACTGTTGAAGAGGGTCGTAATGTGTAATAGGCAGACATCTATCCAGACCATTACACAGGAATTCCGCATCAGTACTATGCCAGTTAGGCAGGAGGTGAGAAAACTTGGATTTCATGGTCGATCGGCTGTTCATAAGCCACACATCATGCCGATAAATGCCAAGCGACGCCTGGCTTGGTGTAAGGAGCGTAAACATTGGACGATTGAACAGTGAAAAAATGTTGTATCGAGTGACGAATCATGGTACACAATGTGGCGATCCGATGGCAGAGTGTGGGTATGGCGAATGCCTGGTGAACGTGTTCAGCCAGCGTGTCTAGTGCCAAGAGTAAAATTCGGAGGCGTTGGTGTTATGGTGTGGTCGTGTTTTTCATGGAGGGGGCTTGTACCCCTTGTTGTTTTTGCGTGGCACTATCACAGCACAGGCAAACACTGATGTTTTAAGCACCTTCTTGCTTCCCACTGTCGAAGAGCAATTCGGGGATGGCGATTGCATCTTTCAACACGATCGAGCATCTGATCATTATGTAGCCCTGATAGTTGAGTGGTCAGCGTGACGGATTGCCGTCCTACGGGCCCTGGTTCAAGTACCGTCTGGGTCAGGGATTTTCTCCGGTCAGGAACTGGGTGTTGTCTTCATCACCGTTTCATCCCCATCCGGCGCGCAAGTCGCCCAATGTGGCGTCGAATGTAATAAGACCTGCACCAAGGCGGCCCGGACCTGCCCCGCAAGGGGCCTCCCGGCCAATGACGCCAAATGCTGATTTCCATTTATCTACTCATTATGCATGTCCTGTGGCGGAGTGGTTATACGACAATAACATCGTTGTAACGGACTGACCTGCACAGAGTCCTGACCTGAATCCTATAGAACACCTTTGGGATGTTTCTAAACGGCGATTTCGTGCCATGCCTCACCCACCGACATCGATACCTCTGCTCAGTGCAGCACTCCGTGAAGAACTGGCTGCCATTCCCAAAGAACCCTTCCAGCACCTGACTGAACGTATGCCTGCCAGAGTGGAAGTTGTCATCAAGGCTATGGCTGGGCCAACACCATGTTGAGTTCCAGCATTACCGATGGAGAGCACCACGAACTTGTAAGTCATTTTCAGGCAGGTGTTCGGATGCTTTTGATCACATAGTGTAAGCAGCGCAAATGCGGCCATAATTCATATTCTACATAGCTTGTCACCGGCTTAGTTTGCCATGCAACTTGTGTTGCTCATTTTCATTATATTTGTGGCTTCTTGTTGCAGTGTTGTCTTCGATCACACAAGTTGCCCAGATAAGCAGATCTTGTGCGATAGCTCCAGTATTCGGCAGTATTTTGATACTTCCTACTGTATTAGCGTCATTCTGTAATGTACTTTTGGCGGTGTAGAATTCGGCTCTCTCTTAATCTCATTTATTAGAGCAAATAAATATTGGACTTCCATATCTTTTAACTTGTCCTACAACTTGTCCTGGTTAGGCGACTCTTAAAAATCTTATTCCCAACTGTTTGTCTTCACTGGGTCGTTGTCCTTTTGCACAGCAGCACTCGACAAGGATAACTTACTTATTTTTCTGTCAAAGCAACGAGCATAGTATTATTTAGTTTCTGCAGGTACTATTTTGTCAAAGCAACGATTACTGAATTTTCTCGTCTCATATCAGTACGAATTAATTCTCGTGATACTGAGTGTCAGTGCAATGAGGCTTGCACTCTTGAATATTATTGTGTGAAAGCTAGTAAATGATTCAAAACTTTCTTTTTGAATCACGAGGCTTCTGGCAGGTCTGACGGTACCGCCACAACTCCCTCTCCTGTGCCATTCTCTTCCTCCCAGAGAAGCACTTTCACCCAACGTCCTCATTTATTTATTGGATACATTGCAATCTCTGCCTCCTCCTACCGTTTCCGTCCTCTACAGCTCCGTCAGGCGCCATGGAAGTTATTCCTTGATGTCTTACCACATTCCTATTAGCCTGTCCCTTTTCCTCATAAACATTTTCCTCACGTTCCTCTCCTCACCATTTCTGTGGAGGACCTCGTCAATTTTCCTATCAGTACACTCAATTTTCAACATCCTTTTTTTATAGTTTTGATTCTCTTCTGGAGAATGGTCCCAAACTTCAGTAGTAGACTATGTACTAGTGGATAGGCAGATGATGAGCAGCCTCACAGATGTTAAGGTCATTGCATCTGAGGCCTTAGACAGTGACCATCGGCTGTTGGTAGCCACCCTGAGAGAGAAAAAAGATAGGAGGGCAACAGATATACAGCAGAAAAGGT
The DNA here is from genome assembly GCF_021461385.2 of Schistocerca piceifrons. NCBI lineage: Eukaryota > Metazoa > Arthropoda > Insecta > Orthoptera > Acrididae > Schistocerca > Schistocerca piceifrons. The sequence continues at coordinate 124,163,562 of NC_060145.1, forward strand.
TGAAGACATGGATGCTGAAAAAGGATGAACGGAGGACCCAGTACCAGACACTGATCAGGAAGAAGCTGCCAAAGGAAGATCAGAGAACAGTGGAAGAAGAATGGGGAGATTTTAAGAGGGCTCTAGTTGAGGCAGCTGAGACTGTGTGCGGAAGAACTAGCACAAAGAGGAGAAGTAAGGAAACCCCATGGTGGAACAACATATGTAAAGAGGCAGTACTTCGAAAGAACAAAGCCTTCAGAGAATGGTTCCAGATCCGAACAGAGGAAGCTAGGGTAAAATATAAGGAAAGCAAGAAAGCGGCACAGACCATAGTAAGGGCGGAGAAGAAGAAGTGGATGGAAAAATGGGCAAGAATGTTAGAAGAGGACAGTGAAGGGAACAAAAAAGTACTTTACACCATGGTAAAAAATAAGAGGAACGACAGAAGCGAGTGCCTGAGGATCATGGATAATAATGGAAGAGTTGTGGAGGAAATGCATGAGCTCAAAAAGATTTGGAAGGAGTACTTTGAAGATCTGTTGAATGCCGCCAAGTGGGTAACTAACGGCGTTGGAGAGCCTAAGACAGCAGACGATTATAATAGTGAGGAAATTGATGATCTAACTTGGAATGAAGTGGAAGAAGCCATAAAGAGGATGAAAGGGGGCAAGGCACCAGGTTGGGACGAAGTAACAGTGGATATGATACGAGCAGCAGGAGAAGTAGGAACCCAGTGGCTATACAGAGTGCTGAGGGTGGTGTGGAAGGAGAACAGAATTCCTGAGGATTGGAAGAAAGGAATTATAGTCCCGATCTTCAAGAAAGGGGATAAAAGGAGATGTGAGAACTACAGAGGAATCACCCTGCTATGCCACTGTGGAAAAATCTATGAAAAGATCCTGGAGAAGAGAATAAGAAGCAGTATTGAAAGTAGACTGCAAGAGGAGCAGTATGGTTTCAGACCGGGAAGATCAACAACGGACCTCATATTTGCGGTAAGGCAACTGCAGGAAAGGCACTATGAGTACGGGAAGGACTTAATCATGGCCTTTCTAGATATTGAGAAGGCGTATGACAGTATCTGTAGGGACAAGCTCTGGGATGCGCTGAACGCAAAAGGGATAGGTGAAGAGATAACACGAAAAGTCAGAAAAATGTATGAGGGAAGTGAGAGTTGTGTGAAATTGGGGAGGGAACGTACTGCATGGTTCAAGCTGGAAAATGGGCTGCGACAGGGAAGTGCACTTTCGCCTTTATTGTTTATTATTGTTATGGATGAAATCCTACAGCAAGTATCAGATGCAATTAGAGATCATAAAATGAAAGCAGTGCTTTTTGCCGATGACCAGATGTTATGGGGAAATTGCGAGAAGGAGGTGCAAGAGCAGTTAGATGTATGGGAGGCAACGGCAGCACAATATGGAATGCATTTCTCTGCAAAGAAAAGTGAAATAATTGTCACAACAAGGAAGAAGAATAGGCCAAATGTGGATATAACTTGTGGAGGGGAAAAATTACAAGTGGTAGAGAACTTCAAGTACCTGGGAAGCATGATTGAAAGTAAGGGGGGAAACGTAATGGAAATAAATGAAAGGTGCAGAAAAGCAGGGCAGTTCTACAAATGCATTAGGGGGCTTATTTGGAGCAAGGAGGTGCCACAGAAATCCAAGGGAATTATATACCGAACCTACTTTGTCCCCATATTGGCATACGGAAGTGAGACATGGGTAATGCACAAAAGCGACAAAAGTAGAATACAGGCTAGTGAAATGAAGTTCCAGAGGAGCAGGTTAAGTGTAACAAGACGAGACAGATTGCGAAATGTGTATGTGAGGGAAAGATTAAAGGAGGAACCAGTACAGGACAGGATAGAAAAATCAAGACTGCAGTGGTATGGACACATGAAGAGAATGGATGAGGGAAGAATTCCAAAGAGGATGTTTGATCTGCAACTGGAGGGGAAGAGGTCCAGAGGAAGACCAAGATATAGATGGGTGAAGGGAGTGAAGGAATGTGTGACGAGAAGAGGAGAGAACTGGACGAAGGTGGAAGAGGGGGAATGGTGGAAAGACAGAACACGATGGAGAGTCTTGTGTTCCCGACAGACCCAGGCAGTGGCTGGAAACTGTCCAAGATGATGATGATGATTCTCTTCTTTTCCGGATCTCCTACAGTTTATGATTCACTTCCATACAATGCTGTACTCCAGATGTAAATTCTAGGAAACTTCTTTTTCACATTAAAGCTGATATTTTATACTAGTAGACTTCTTTTGAACAACAATGCCCATTTGACTGTGCTAGCCTGTTTTTTTATGTCCACTTTGCTTTGTTCATTGTGGTTTGATTGTCTGCTTAACGGTCCTCAATTTTGGTGTTAAGTTTATCGCTACTCTCATTCCTGCTACTTCACATTACGTTCATATTTCTTCGGTACAGATTATCCTGTTATTACGTTCGGCAGGTGCTACAACCTTCCTCACTTCCATTCAGAATAGCAGTGTCATCACTGAAACTTATCACTCATATTCTTTCATCCTGAAATTTAATTCCATCTTGGGCCTTTCCTTTATTTTCACCATTGCTTCTTCGATGTATATATTGGACAACGGGAGCGGAAGACTGCGTCGCTGTCTTACACATTTTCTGATCCAAACACTTCACTTTTTCCTATACTGGCAGCAACAGCCGACTTACAGAAAGTTAAGCCAGAGAACACTACCGGACAGACGATCGAAGAGAGAGCACTTGCCGATGTGAGGTGGAAGAGTAAAGACTTGACGTCACTTGCTCTAATACAGAAGAATGACTCCATATAAGAACTCAGTACAGAGGACGAGCTGGAGAATACTGGATGGTCTAGCTGTAAAAAAAAAAAAACAACCAGCGTCTTTGATTAGTAATGAAAACGTCCTCGGTTTCGCGTTCGAAACCCGCCACCACTGTAACAGGACATGTGGTCTGTAATTGAAAAAGTGTCACGATGATCTCTCCGTTAGCAAAAGATTCCGGAATAGTCCTCCATTCGGATCCCAAGGAGGAGGCCACGAGGAGAAAAAGAGTGAATAACCAACGACAGGATAAGGTTCTACGAGTCGGGGCGTGGAATGTCAGAAGTTTGAACGTGGTAGGGAAGCTAGAAAATCTGAAAAGGAAAATGCAAAGGCTCAATCTAGATATAATAGGGAGTCAGTGAAGCGAAATGGGAAGAAGACAAGAATTTCTGGTCAGATGAGCATAGCGTAATATCAACAGCAACAGAAAATGGTATAACGGGAGTCGGATTCGTTATGACTAGGAAGGTACGGTAGAGAGTGTGTTACTGTGAACAGTTCAGTAACAGGGTTGTTCTTATCGGAATTGACACCAAAACAACATCGACAACGATAGTTCGGGTATACATGACGACGTCGCAAGCAGAAGATAAAGCAATAGAGAAAGTATACGAAGATATTGGGGGACTGGAACGCAGTTGTAGGCGAAGGAATGGAAGAAAAGGTTACAGGAGAATATGGGCTTGGGACAAGGAATGAGAGAAGAGAAAGACTAACTGAGTTCTGTAATAAATTTCAGCTAGTAATAGCAAATACTCTGTCCAAGAATCACAAGAGGAGGAGGTATACTTGGAAAAGACCGAGTGTTACCGGGAGGTTTATTAGATTGCATCATGGACAGACAGAGATTCCAAAATTAGATACTGGACTGTATTGCGTACCCAGGGGCAGCTACATACTCAGATCACAACGTAGTATTTATGAAGAGTAGGATAAGTTTAAGAGATTAGTCAGGAAGAATCAATATGCAAAGTAGTGGGATACGGAAGTACTAGGGAATGACGAGATACGCTTGAAGTTCTCTAAGGCTATAGATGTCGCTCAAGTAGGCAGTACAGTTGAAGAGGAATGGCTATCTCTAAAAAGTGCAATTACAGAAGTTGGAAACGAAAACATTGGTATAAAGAAGATAACTGCGAAGAAACCATCGGCAATAAAAGTACAAAAATGTTCAAGGAAATTCAGGAATACAGAAATACAAGTCGCTGAGGAACGAAATAAATAGAAAGTGCAGGGAAGCTAAGACGATATGGCTGTAAGAGAAATGTAAAGAAATTGAAAAAAAAAAGATTGGCTGAAGGACTGACTTAGCATACAGGTTAAAACTACCTTCGGTGATATCAAAAGCAAGGGTGCTAAAATTTCAAATACAACGGGAATTCCATTGTTAAATGCAGAGGAGAGAACGGATAGGTGGGAAGAGCACATTGAAGGCCTCTATGAGGCGTAAGGTTTGTCTGATGTGATAGAAGAAGAAAGAGCAGTCGATTTAAAAGAGGTAAGGGATCCAACATTAGTATCAGATTTAAGAGAGCTTTGAAGGACTTACGATCAAACAAGGCAGGAGGGATAGATGACACTCCATCTGAATTTATAAAATCGCCGGGGGAAGTGGCAACGAAACGACTATTCTCGTTGGCATGTAGAATATATGAGGCTGTCGACATACCATCTGACTTCCGGAAAAATATCGTCCACACGATTCCGAAGACTGCAAGAGTTGGCAAGTGCGAGAACTACTACACTATCAGCATAACACCACATGCATCCAAGTTGCTGACAAGAATAATACACAGATGAATTGTAAAGAAAATTGAGGATGTGCTAGATGGTGAACAGTTTGGCTTTAGGAAAGGTAAAGGCACGTGAGAGACAATTCTGACGTTACAGTTCATAATGGAGGCAAGAATACAGAAAAATCAAGACATGTTCGTAGAATTTGTCGATCTAAAAAAAGCGTTCGACAAGGGAAAATGGTTCAAGATGTCCGGAATGCTGATTAAAGTAGGGGTTAGGTGAAGGGAGAGACGGGTAATGTATAAAATCTACAAGATCCAAGACCTAGACGACCTAGAACGAAAGGCTCGGATTAAAATGGGTGTAAGGTGGGAACGTAGTCTTTCGGCCTGCTGTTCCACCTGTACATAGAAGGAGCAATGACGGAGATAAAAGAACTGTTCAGGAGTGGATTTAAAATTCAGAGTGGAAGGCTATCAATGATACGATTCGCTGGTGACATTGCTGTCCTGGGTGAAACTGAAGAACAAATACGTGATCTGATGAATGAAATGAACAGTCTAGTGAATACAGAATATAGGCTCAGAGTAAATCGAAGAAAGACAAAAGTAATGAGACGTAGCAGGAATGAGAAGAGCGAAAAATTTTACATCAGGATTGATGATAACGAAGCAGATGAAGTTAAAGAATTCTGGTACTTGGGCAGCAAAACAGTTAATAACGGACGGAGAAAGGAGAACATCACAACCAGACTAGCAGTAGCAAAAAGGGCATTCCTAGCCAAGAGAAGTATATTGCTTCCAAACATAGGTTTTAATTTGAGGAAGAAATTTCTGAGAATGTAGTTTTGGACTGTAGAGGAAGATAGAGAGTGGAATATATCCAACAACTAATTGAGGACGTAGGTTGCAAGTGCTACTCTGAGATGAAGAGATTGACACACGAAAGGAATTCGTAGCGGCCCGCATAAAACCAGCCAGAAGACTGATGACTCACGAACATAAATAAATGAAATAGAAATGAGTATTTGGCGTCATTGGCCGGGAGGCCTCTTACGGGGCAGGTCCGGCCGCCTTGGTGCAAGTCTTATTACATTCGTCGCCACATTGGGCGACCTGCGCGCCGGATGGTGATGAAATGATGATAAAGACAACACCCAGTCCCTGAGCGAGAAAATGCCCGACCCAGCCGGGAATCGAACCCGGGCCCCTTAGGACGGCAGTCCGTCACGCTGACCACTTATTTTTAGATCTCATTTTGTTCTATATTGTTCGTTGAATTTGTTCGGGGTGGACGTCCGATGTCAGCCGTTCAGCTTCTTTGTTGATCCGTTCACTCAGATTTTTATTACAGAGGGTAGCTAACCCTCTGACCGAGCACGCTGAGCTACCGTGCCAACAACCAGTCAGCTATCGAGGCGGACAATAAATAAAAATAAGAGGAGTGAACTGGCGGTGCAATCACTGATCTGAGAGGGATGCGAAGTTAGCTTATTATCATCATGGGTTGACTGCACAGTTTTAACGTTCGCTAGCTGATAGTAGCTTCCATCACGCACTTCGGCGGTTCTACTGATGTTCATACTTATTTTCCCAGGTTCTTTCTTTAAACCACTAACTGTTCTTGTATTCGTTGGCTGTATTCGCGATTTGGTTTCATGATTACGCTTTTATTGTGTTCAGCCACCTGCGTGAAGCTTACATTTTACAGTACCAAGATAAGATTTCACAATTACATTCCCCTGCCCGTTTATTAAACGTTCACGTAGTTGTCTCATTCATATGATGATGTTTCATGATAATAAACCAGATTGTTACAATGACCGCATGTTTCTGTGGTAAAAAGAGAAACCCCTTCATTAATACACTGCTGTGCCAAAGAAGCTGGTATAGGCACGCGTATTCAGATATGAAACAGGCAGAGTACGGCGCTGCGGTCCAACGCCTATATAAGACGACATGTGTCTGGCGCAGTTGTTAGATCGGTTAATGCTGCCTCAATGCAGGTGTCAAGACTTAAGTCAGTTTGAACGTGATGTTACAGTCGGCGCACGAGCGATGGGTCACAGCACTTCCGAGAGAACGATGAAGTGGGGTTTTTCGCATACGCCCATTTCACGAGTGTGCCGTTAGTATTAGAAATTCGGCAAAGCATCAAATCTCCGACATCGCTTAGGCCGGAAAAAGATACGGCAAAAACGGGACCAACGACGACTGAAGACAATAGTTCAACGTGACAGAAGTGCAACACTTCCGCAGATCGCTGCCGATTTTAGTGCTGGGCTATCAACAAGTGTCAGCGTGTGAACCATTCAACGAAACATCATCGATGGGCTTTCGGAGTCCTCGTGTACCTTTAATGACTGCACAGAGCTTTACTCCTGTCTGCGAACGTCAACACCGACATTGGACTGTTGAAGACTGGAAACAATGTTGCCTGGTCGAACGAGTCTCGTATCAAATAGTATCGAGCGAATGGACGTGTACAGTTATGGAGTCAAACTCATAAATCCATGGACCCTGGATGTCAGTAGAAAACTGTTCAAGCTGTTGGAGGCTCTGTAGTGGAGTGGGGCGTGTACAGTTGGAGTGATGTGGACGCCTGATACGTCTAGATACGACTCTGACAGGTGACACGTACGTAAGCATTCTGTCTTATCACCTGCATCCATTCATGTCCACTGTGAACTGTGAATTGGCAATTCCGGCAGGACCATGCGACAACCCCCACGCCCAGAATTGCTACAGAGTGGCTCCAGGCACACTATTGTGAGTTACAGCACTTCCACTGGCTATCAAACTCCCCAGACATGAACATATCTGAGATGGCTTGCATCGTGCTGTTCTGAAGAGATCAACCCCTCGTACTCTCCTCGATTTATGGACAACCCAGCATGATTCATGGTGTCAGACCCCTCCAGCACTACTTCAGACAGTCTTCGAATCCATGCCACGTCGTGTTCCGGCACCTCCTTGTGCTCGCGAGGGCGCTACACGATATTAGGCAGGTGTACTAATTTCTTTGGCTGTTCAGTGTACATCCACGTGTGGTGTGCGACTCCTGTTTTCATGCTTGATCGGACGCTATTAGTTTTCCTTCCATAAGGCGTTTGCATTGTGCGACGTTGCTTTCGTTCTCAAATATGCTCGATCTCTTGAGGAGCTTCCCTTCTCTGTAGGTCACCAAGGATTAGACGTACAGCGTTACCTCTACAAGGAGAATTGTGCGAGGTCGCCTTGTGCTGTGGCACCGGACACATTTCGAGAGAACAGCGGTTTAAATTCCCGTCCGATCATAAACATTTATATTTCTGCAATTTTCCTCAATCGCCTAAGGCAAATGCCTTTAAATGGGCACGTTCAAATTCCTTCTCTATCCTTCTCCCAATCCGAGCTTCTACTCCGTCTGCAACCGCCTCTGTGTCGTAGGGGCTTTAAGCACTAATCCTTCTTTCTGCTTCAACAAACTGTGTTGCACATTCCAGTCTTGGTTTGTGTCTACTGCTTTCCCTTCAACCGTCCCTTCCAGACCCAAGCTAGCTATCTATAGATGCCAGCCGGTGTGACCGAGCGGTTCTAGGCGCAACAGTCTGGAACCGCGCCACCGCTACGTCGCAGGTTCGAATCCTGCCTCGGGCATGGATGTGTGTGATGTCCTTACGTTAGTTAGATTTAAGTAGTTCTAAGTTCTAGGGGACTGATGACCTTAGATGTTAAGCCCCATAGTGCTCAGAGCCATTTGAACCATTTTTTATCTATACATACTGTTGCGAAGCCCACTAATGTCTTTCTGCTGGCAGTAATGTTCTTCTACAGGCGTCTAGCCTCAGCTACTGTTTTAAGTATTTTTCTTCCTAGTTTTTCACGTTCATCGAGAGCAACACATTTCAAAAGCTGTCAGTTCTTTCCTCTTCGGGTTTCCACAGCAATATAGTTCTGTCCATCAGGTGTACACTTTCATAACTTCTTCTTCCCATCCATGTCAATATTCGATGCCAAGAGAGCTGTATTACTGATGAAAGGTTTCTTCGCCCATGCCAATCCACTTCAGGTATCTTTCTCACTTCACCGTTTCTTTGTACATCAATTCCTACGAGATCCAGTCAGAATGTAATGTCTCCTTTTTTTGTCCTCCATCAAGTTGGTAATTTAGTAATCATGAATTCGGCACACGTCCGTGAGCCTACTACAGCCCACTCCAAAAGGTGGCCGCATTGTCTAACTTCAAAAAATGGCCGACTCATGAGAGAGCGTTCTGTGAGTCAGTCCCTTACTATATAAGGTGAAACGCCAAATGGCCCTCATAAAATGTCGAAGAACGTGTATGCAGATGCTGCGGTGGAGGCCAGCAACGATAGACGATGGGTTCGTCGCTGTAGAGAAGCTGTAAGGCAAGCAATGCTTGACCACCGCTGGCTTACAACAGATGATGTACGTCGCCAGTTATTCATCGGTAAAGCAGTGTGAAAAACGGCACTACTTCAATTTTTGTGCACGCTACGCACCGAAAATATTGACCGTCCAGAATAAAGCGGCAAGGAAATGAGTTGTATCCAATTTGTTCGGCACTTCAGTTCGGCCCACTCAGAGAATGTCACCTGGAGAATCGCTCTGAAAATGCAGAGACCTCGAAAAATTCCGTGCGCCAGTATGCGCCAGTGGTTGAGGAAGCTTAACTATGAATCTTACCGCAAATCTTATAGGGGGGGGGGGGGGGGGGGGGAGTGGATGAAAGTATGGAACCACCATGGGAAATCCATGCTTGCACATAAATGCAGATTCTATCCAGTAGGTATTAAAATCCATGGAGAAGAAATAAAAACTTTGAGGTTCGCCGATGAAATTGTAATTCTGTCAGAGACAGCAAAGGACTTGGAAGAGCAGCTGAACGGAATGGACAGTGTCTTGAAACGAGGATATAAGACAAACATAAACAAAAGCAAAACGAGGATAATGGTATGTAGTCAAATTAAGTCGGGTGATGCTGAGGGAATTAGATTAGGAAATGAGACACATAAAGTGGTAAAGGAGTTTTGCTATTTGGGGACGAAAATAAATGATGATGGTCGAAGTAGAGAGGATATAAAATGTAAACTGGCAAAGGGTAAGGAAAGCATTTCTGAAGAAGAGGAATTTGTTAACAACGAGTACAGACTTAAGTGTCAGGAAGTCGTTTCTAAAAGTATTTGTATGGAGTGTAGCCATGTATGGAAGTGAAACATGGACGATAAAAAGTTTGGACAAGAAGAGAATAGAAGCTTTCGAAATGTGGTGCTACAGAAGAATGCTGAAGATTAGATGGGTAGATCACATAACTAATGAGGAGGTATTGAATAGAATTGGGAAGAAGAAGAATTTGTGGCACAACTTGACAAGAAGAAGGGATCGGTTGGTAGGACATTTTCTGAGGCATCAAGGGATAACAAATTTAGCATTGGAGGGCAGCGTGGAGGGTAAAAATCGTAGTCGGAGACCAAGAGATGAATACTCTAAGCTGATTCTGAAGGATGTAGGCTGCAGTAAGTACTGGGAGATGAAGAAGCTTGCACAGGATAGAGTAGCATGGAGAGCTGCATCAAACTAGTCTCTGGGCTGAAGACCACAACAACAACAACCAAGCCTGAAAGTTGCGCTGTTGTATTTGAGTACTAAAGGTGCTTGTGCAATGTCAATACGTTACTAGTGTCAGTCGTTGTCAGAACACTGTTCTGAGTACTTGTGAGTGCATTATGTCGAACCTAAGTTTGTAAGGTGGCTATAATTTCGCACTTCACAAGCACCCATCCACATACCTTGCTGTGATCTACAAACAAAACTAGGTATCATGTGATAGGTTGTACATCGTATATGTGAATATACAAGGAAGACTGACATTGTCACGTACGCCTTGTAAATAATTGTTCACGCTTATTGCATGAAAGGTGACGGAGTGTCTTTATTATCATACTAGTAGAGGTTGGAGCGACAGTGGAAATGTAACGACAGGCGGAACTTAAGCCCAGGGTGGAAGGCCCATACAGGTGTGTTGGTCCTGCTTAAACACAGAAAGTAGCTAGACGATCGTCGTGGCACCTGAGCTCGGGAGCACAACAGGGTGACGGGCGGCTAGTTTGTAGCTGGAGATGGGAAGGATTACACTTCGGAAACAAAGAAAATCTTGGACGCAGCTGACAGGAACGAGGAAGCGTCACCTCGGAAACCACGCACGCTGAGTTATTTCCAAGGATTTTTACTCAGAAGTGTACCATTGTACCTCGCACACTTTCCGTGCTGGACGACAAAAGACTGAAATATGGTTGGTCGGCGTTCGGAAGAATATGTAGAGACGGAGAATATTCTGTAGTTTTGAGAATATGATTCGTTTTCGGAATTACGATGATGGGGAGCCGAGCCGTGCTGGGATGCCAGCGGTGGAGAGACGAGGTGTTCCATTGTGAGCGCCTGTGTGTGACGGTCACTCAGTATCAGCTTTGTTGATACAGACGGACTCGCTGTCTTTGCTCTCAGTGGAGTTTATAGTTAGAACAGCTAGGCACTGTACTGTTGCGAACCTATATGATTCTGAACTTCACCTCCATACTTACGTTGAGACGTGATCTGAACTCCGTCCTTGTGGTTGGGTGTCCGCGTTTCCCGCCTGTAGAACACAGACATGAGAAGACAGTATTAGAGTATATTAGTCAGAGGAACGCCTTCTGCCGTCCTAGTGTTTAAAAATGTTTATTTGGGGCTGGAGTTCTTCCATCGACGCAGACGAGTACGAGAACCATCATTTCTACGCACCGGATGCAATACATACGGTGATATCGCAATTTGCTCCTGCGTATTAGGGCTATAAAAGCTAAACAGCTGTGATCACGTTAGTTTATTTGCACTGAGCTTTCACACCATTGTAGATCATCTTTGAAAGTAGTGCCTCCTAGTGTTTGGTACGTGGATGATGTCAAGTCATTTCGAGCAGTCATAATAAGGAACAGAGTTGGGCAGTTGATACTTGTTGTTTTGTTGTGGTCTTCAGTCCTGAGACTGGTTTGATGCAGCTCTCCATGCTACTCTATCCTGTGCAAGCTTTTTCATCTCCCAGTACCTACTGCAACCTACATCCTTCTGAATCTGCTTAGTGTATTCATCTCTTGGTCTCCCCCTACGATTTTTACCCTCCATGCTGCCCTCCAATACTAAATTGGTGATCCCTTGATGCCTCAGAACGTGTCCTACCAACCGATCCCTTCTTCTGGTCAAGTTGTGCCACAAACTTCTCTTCTCCCCAATCCTATTCAATACTTCCTCATTAGTTATGTGATCTACCCATCTAATCTTCAGCATTCTTCTGTAGCACCACATTTCGAAAGCTTCTATTCTCTTCTTGTCCAAACTATTTATCGTCCATGTTTCACTTCCATACATGGCTACACTCCATACGAATACTTTCAGAAATGACTTCCTGACACTTAAATCAATACTGGGTGTTAACAAATTTCTCTTCTTCAGAAACGCTTTCCTTGCCATTGCCAGCCTACATTTTATATCCTCTCTGCTTCGACCATCATCAGTTATTTTGCTCCCCAAATAGCAAAACTCCTTTACTACTTTAAGTGCCTCATTTCCTAATCTAATTCCCTCAGCATCACCCGACTTAATTAGACTACATTCCATTATCCTTGTTTGGCTTTTGTTGATGTTCATCTTATATCCTCCTTTCAAGACACTGTCCATTCCATTCAACTGCTCTTCCAAGTCCTTTGCTGTCTCTGACAGAATTACAATGTCATCGGCGAACCTCAAAGTTTTTATTTCTTCTCCATGAATTTTAATACCTACTCCGAATTTTTCTTTTGTTTCCTTTACTGCTTGCTCAATATACAGATTGAACAACATCGGGGACAGGCTACAACCCTGTCTTACTCCCTTCCCAACCACTGCTTCCCTTTCAAGTCCCTCGACTCTTATAACTGCCATCTGGTTTCTGTACAAATTGTAAATAGCCTTTCGCTCCCTGTATTTTACCCCTGCCACCTTTAGAATTTGAAAGAGAGTATTCCAGTCAACATTGTCAAAAGCTTTCTCTAAGTCTACAAATGCTAGAAACGTAGGTTTGCCTTTCCTTAATCTTTCTTCTAAGATAAGTCGTAAGGTCAGTATTGCCTCACGTGAAGTTTTTTTAATCTACAATAAATATATAAGCAGGGACAACGTTTATCATTTAGTAGGATTAATTGCCTTCATCATTCATTTATGTTTAGACCGCAATTTATAGAATTAAGAGATCGTAAGATCTCCTTCAGAGAGTAGTCAGACAGGGCCAAATCTTCATTTTAGAGTTTATTATTTTCCGTTGCGCACATTCATTTTACACCCGCCTGGAGCAGCATCTTGAAAAATGAATGCGAAGGAGGGCGAATTGTTGGTGCTCGTATGGTGGGTGTTGATAGGCGAAGTGTTTGGTGTTTCAAGAAACACCGTATCCAAGATTTATACAGCATACAGGGAGAGCAGGCAAACATCGTCCGCTAAATCACTACGCGGACGGAACTGTTGAATGACCATGACATACGGTCACCGAAAATAAGACAACGACAGTTGCAAAAGCCAAACCAAAACTTAATGTCGTACTCACGAACCCCATCAGCACCTAAACAACCCAAAGGAGCTTCATAATTTGGGAATTGCAGGGTGATTTGGAAATCCAAATCAGTGATGCGTATGGCGTAATAGGAAAACATGCTTCCGACGCTTTAAAACTTGGTGGAATGGAAGATAGTCATTGAGTTGGATGAGTCTTTTTGCACTTTACATCTCAAGAATTTTGTTTTGTTTTGTTTTAGGGCGCAGAAACAACTAAGATCATACGCGCTAATCAGAACCGTAGAACACGAAGGCGAAAAGGAGTTAAAAGCGACTGCACGTTAAGCCCAATCGATGGAAGGAAAGAAAGCTTTTTCTTGGAGAAAGGTCCATAAAATACGCCATAGAGACAGCGGATATTCTGAAATAAAGATTAAATGTGCTTCGCCGTATTGATGCGACGGATGAAAAGTAAAACGTGGTCGATAGCCCGTGCGTCGTTCGCTGAAACAGCCGATAACTCAAACGGCAAACATAAGTTAGAATGTAACTGGTTAAAAAAAAGGGGCGTTCCGTCAGGAAACGGCGAACCGTCAAAGGTTGATGACAAAAGGCACAAAGTGGGGGGGATCGCCACTTAACAAATGCCGATGGCTAAAAAGACAGTGCCCAATACGCAACCCAGCTAAAATGATGTCATCGTGGTGAGACGGCCGAGAGGAGATCGTCCAAGCCGCAGGGAGAAGTGTAATTCCCCGAAGCTTGTTCCCGTGAAGGGAAGACCGGTGTTGATGCCAAAGTGACACCACTTGCTGACAGACGGCAACACAGACATCATCGGATGGAATGGAGGAACTAGCAGGCCAAGGTAAGAGGACTGCAGCTTTGGCAGCAGCGTCAACCAAAACGCTGTCTGGGATCCGCATTAAAATCACAGTGGCTTCATCAAGAGTGAGCGAGTGAAAGCTTTCCTGGACCCGTTGCACTATGGCATGGATGGCGTACCATCCACAGAGGCGTTACATAGAAAGAAGGATCCTTTATTGTATGATTATATGATAGCGGAACAAACAATGGTAGCAGTTACTTCTGTAAAGTATCTGGGAGTATGCGTACGGAACGATTTGAAGTGGAATGATCGTATAAAATTAATTGTTGGTAAGGCGGGTGCCAGGTTGAGACTCATTGGGAGAGTCCTTAGAAAATGTAGTCCATCGTTCGACCTGTACTTGAGTATTGCTCATCAGTGTGGGATCCGTACCAGGTGGGTTGACGGAGGAGATAGAGAAGATCCAAAGAAGAGCGGCGCATTTCGTCACAGGGTTATTTAGGAAGCGTGATAGCGTTACGGAGATGTTTAGCAAACTCAAGTGGCAGACTCTGCAAGAGAGGCGCTCTGCATCGCGGTGTAGCTTGCTGTCCAGGTTTCGAGAGGGTGCGTTTCTGGATGAGGTATCGAATAAATTGCTTGCCCCTACTTATACCTCCCGAGGAGATCACGAATGTAAAATTAGAGAGATACGAGCGCGCACCGAGGCTTCCCGGCAGTCGTTCTTCCCGCGAACCATACGCGACTGGAACAGGAAAGGGAGGTAATGACAGTGGCACGTAAAGTGCCCTCCGCCACACACCGTTGGGTGGCTTGCGGAGTATAAATGTAGATGTAGATGTAGAGGCTCTGAAGAGCACTTAGAGAATCGAAGCAAATGACATAACTGAGACGCCCATGTCGCTGAATATACTGTGGCCTGATACAGGGCCAAGAGCTCTGCTGTAAATACTCAGCAGTGTTCCGAAAGCCGATAACGAAAATGATCGGTGCCAGTGACGACACCACAGTCAGTCCGAGAGCCATCACTATACACGAAGGTACTGTCGCGAAGTTCTGTGCGAAGGTCGAGATACTAATGGCGATAGTGCGAGTCTGGAATAGTGTCCATAGGAAGTGAATGAAGACCAAGGTGACCACTGGCCGCCGCACGAAGCCAAGGTGGCGAAGCGTTGACATCCACGGGAAAGTGGCAGATAGCATGAAGTTAAGCTGCTGGAGCAATAGCCGAAAGCGAACTCCAGGAGGTAACAGAAAAGAGGGACACGCCTCATACTGGCAAAGGAGTCATCTAGGAGAGAGGCATAGAAAGGGTGGCCAGGCATGGCAGTCGAAAGGCATGCATATACGCTAAGGACAACATCACACCGGTAGACTGCATAAAGACTCTCAACTGGACTAGTGTAAAAGGTGTCAGTGGCCAAACGGACACCATGGTTTCAGACTGTATTGAGACGACATAAGATGGATGGACTTGCAGGTGCATAAACAAAACATCGATAGTTTAGTTTCGAATGGACAAGGGATCGGTACAAACGGGGGAGGGTGGTCCGCTCTGCTCCCCGAGAACTACCACTGAGGCCACATAGGACACTGAGGGACTGGGTACAGCGAGCGGCCAGGTAAGACAAATGGGAGGACCAAGAAAGTTTTCTATCGAGCATGAGCCCCACGAATTTCGTAGTTTCAACGAATGGAAGAACAACAGCCCCGATATGTAAAGACGACAGAAGAAACACACTGCGCTGCCGCCATCAGAAATTCACTCAGACGGTTTTGTCAGTGGAAAAGCGAAATCCATTGTCGGTGCTCCACGAGTAAAGACAATCGAGACAAAGCTGAAGATGCCCTCAAGGAGACAAGTCCTTGGAGAACTGCAATAGAGGGCAAAATCGTCAACGAAAAGGAAGCTGGAGATGCCCGGTTGGAGACAGCCCATAATAGGGTTAATGGCGTTAGCAAAGAGGACAATGCTTGGGGTGGAACCCTGGCGCTCACCATTTTCCTGGATAAAAGGCAGAACCCACACACACACCTTGAAAATTCAGCCATTCAAAAATTTGTAAAGGAAATGAAGTAGACGGCCTCAGAAGACCCACATGCACAGAGTACAGACGATACCAATCCTGCTGCAGGTGTCGTGCACCTTCTCTATGTCAAAAAATACGCCACAGTCTGGTATTTCCGAGAAAACCATTCATCACATGGGTCGCCAAAGTGACGAGATGGCCACCTGGAGAGTGGCGCGCCCGATACCCAAATTGTGCAGTGGTTAGTAAATTGCGAGACTCGACCCACCATAACAGCCAAGCATGAATCATATGTTCCATCACTTTGCAGGCACAGCTAGTGAGAGAAATGGTGCGGTAGCTAGAAACGAAGGCGTTTGTCCTTATTGGGCAAACATGCTCTCTGCCCAGATGGATTTTACATATGAAGGAGAAAGTGATTGCCTGCAAGAGAAGGGTGCCGCAAAATCTGAATGTGAACATTGTCCGGCCCTGGGGCGGAGGATCGGGATGAAGTGAGAGCATGATCTAGCTCCCTCATAGTAAAAGCCTCATTGTAGCGCCCACGATTCTGAGGAGAGAACGGTATCCCCTGAGCCTCCTCCACTCGTTGCTGATGGAGGAAGGCAGGGGGATAGAGGGTGGAGCCCGAAATCTCCGCAAAATAGCGGGCACAAGGTGTTGGAGACAGCAATGGGGTCCACAATGACATCATCTGATGCGGCCAGGTCGGAAACTGGGGAATGCACCTCAGTCGCAGAGAGCCACACGACGGAAAAGGAAGCGGAACTTTTGAAAAAAACTAGTAAATGAAATCCAGCCAGCTTTTTTACTGTCCCGACAAACGTGACGACTCTGCGCACACAACCCTTTATATAGAATATAGTTCGCCATCATAGGACGACGATTAAAAACGCGGAGAGCACGACTCCGCGAGCGAATTGTGTCGCAGCACGCCTCGGTCCACCAAGGGACCGGGACATGGCGTGGTACTCCAATCGGCCTTAGAAAGCTGCCATTTGGGTTTGCACGTAGATAAGGTAGGAGTCAGCAAGCAAATAGCACACGGGGAATGGCCGCTCGAGTACATGTTAGGCAGAATGGACCATTCGAGACGACAGGCAAAATGAGAGGTCCAAATGGGAATAGGTTTGTGTGGAGTCTGAAAGGAACGTGGGTGCTCCAGTGTTAAGGCAGATGAGGTTGAGTTGACTGAGAAGGTCAGCCAAGAGAGCATCTCTCTCATATGTTCAGAGAGAGTCCCAAACAGGATGGTGTGCGTTAAAGTCTCCAATCAGCAAAAAGGGGTAACGGAGTTGCCCAACGAGCTGGAAGAAGTGTGCCCTGGTGATACTGAAGGACAGAGGGATGTAAATGGTACAAAGGGAAAAGGTGAAGTGATGAAGGAAAATGTGACTGCAACAGTTTTCAAGGGGGTGTTCAGGGAAATGGTTTGACCATGAACGACATCACAGATGAGCAGCACGACTCCCCAATGAGATGGAATGCCATCCTTCAGGGGAAGGCCAAAGTGAACCGGAAAGAGATGCGAGAGGTCAAAGCGGTCATGAGAAGCAGTTTTGTTTCCTGGAGGCAGAGGACAAGTGGACACTGCAATTCCAAGAGCAGCCGTAATTCCTCCTTGTTGGATCTAAGGTCGCGAACGTTCCACTGGAGGAGAGTCATGGTGAGGAAAGGGGAGGAGGGGGAAAAATGAAGAGGTGTCACATTGGGGGCTGCCGAGTGCCAGTCTTTGAAGACCTTCTGCTGGAAGGCGCAGAGGCTGGAGGATCCTTCTCCATGAGATCTACATAGGCGTCAGCATTCTGCCTCGGTTGGTCAGAGGAGTCCAGGGCAGAAAAACTGTTGGCGGTGGGCACTGGGGACACAGAGGTCGGCTGGGTGAGGGTGTTACGCGACGACGCGGTTGAAGATGACCTCCGAGTCGGTGAAGGAGAAGACCGTTTGCCCGTGGTTGATTTTTTGGAGGCTTTTCTGTTGGCAGATGACGATTCAGATGTTTGTTGGCTGGAGGGATATAGAAAGTCTTCGCAGGAGAATTCCTTCTGTCCTGCCAGTGGTGTAGCAGGCGATTTTGCCACGTAAGTCGAAAATTTGATGGCTCGTTGCACAGCTGGAGGAGAAGGAAATGGGGCTGCTACCTTGACATTAGACATCCTGTGACGCTTCGTTGGGGCACACCCGCTGTTACTTCTGTGTCTATTGAAGAGTCGCCTCCCGATAAAAAGTTCTGAGTTGTATGTCAGTTAACAGACAGCCTAGATGGGAATGAGAGGGCAGATTCTCAACAGATATTGGTTTCCAGATGTATCAGTATCGGAATGTTTCTTCTAGTTTTGACCAATACTACCTCCTGTAGGACCCCTTTTTCAAATGTTCTGTATACTGTAAACATTAGACATCCTGTGACGCTTCGTTGTGGCGCGCCCGCTGTTACTTCTGTGTCTCTTGAAGAGTCGCCGCCCGGTAAAATATTCTGAGTTGTATCAGTCAGTTGTTCCTCAAGCCAGTCGTATATTTACGAAGGCACTCCTTGTGATCGGATCGTGATAAGTAATCGACGATGTGGTGCAGTGCCGAACGCCTTTCGGAACTCTAGGAAAACGGAATATACCATTTCACTTGCATCCACAGTTTTCAAGACGTAATCTAGCATCACAGTTAAGGCGGTTCTTGCTCTGATGTGGCGCTCCCAAGTTTCGTGTTATCCCAAGTCGATACTGTGGTTTCTATTTTTCTTTAACGCCTTTGTCTTTCAGCTATATTCTATGCTGAGTCTTCCACAGCTTTCAACAAGCCGCCTGAGTCTTTCTTACATTCGTGTAGTATTAGTGATTTCCTTCTTATTGTCAGAACTTTCAGCTATTCCGTCTAACTCGCCCACGAAGTGTGTCGTGTGGTAACGGATCAAGCTGGGGCTTTGTTCTTATCCCACTCCCAATGCCAATATTATTTTTCCCCTTCTCTGATCTCTTTTCGTTGGCAGTATATGTACGATAGTGACATGAAGTAACTAATTTTAGGCAGTTTTTAATTAATCTCTATTATTCACTGTATAATTTAATGAGTAACATATGAAAATATGTTAATTTAAAAAAGCGTGATTTACTATACGTGGTAACTGTATGAACGTAAAAATTCTGTTATGCTAAAATCGTTTCTTTCTAGTTTTACCTACCTCATTTAAAAGTTCTCATTCTTTTAATTTGAACACTCATCTTACTTGTTCTGAAATGGTGAGTTTTCAAAAATAATTCTTATTCAGAATGTTCGAATCATAAAATGTAATTCTTTCGAAACTCCAGTACCATAGCTCTGTGACCTTGATTTTTGTGTTTCCGAAAACATATATTTTCAATACAAAAACTAGTTAGTTCGCTAGTGATTCCAATTAGAAGACTCCAGTTTTTCGAAACCTTTTGGCGAACTTTGTGAATCCCCATGCATTATAATTGCTCCTCCTTAAAATAGCACTGATAATTTTTCGATTTTCTAATTATACACCTAGTAGTTAAACAAACTTATTTCACTGTCTATTGTACTTTTGTCCCTTTTAATTTTCCTGTCATTTATTTTACTGCGTACAACGGAATAGCTGAGATCTTTATCAGTTTTGTAATTTCCTGTTATACACGCCTCTGTAACTAGGTGAAGCTCACGAAACCATAGTTGAGTTCGCGTCTGCTAGGCCAAAAGTGCAGTTACTGTGCGAATCCTGGTCCGGTACTTAAAAGATGGACATCTATGTAAAGTTCGTATTTAAAGTGTGTGGCTATTATGCGTCGTTCTGGTGAATTTCGTAGAATCTCAAACGTGTGCACCCATTTTGTTCCCACTTGGGAAGTTCTTCTTAGAGTTTGTATATTTTATTGACCTGTTTAAAGTTACAGATGTCCTATAGTTTACAGAGTTGATCATGGAACTAAAATGTGTGTTAATGGATGTGAAGAGCGATGAAAACCAAATCATGGAGTGTTGTATGCATCTTTTAATAACAATTCATCGTAATCAGTTAATACTGGGAGGACGTTAACGTATAAATTCTGTGAGTGTTATGAGACAGCGGCATACGAACCGTGTCCGTAAGTTACGGCGTGTCGCCTACATCGGGTATTTGGTGTGGGGAGGTCTTGCTGCGTTGAAACTTAAGACTATACGAGACGAAACTAGATGCGGCTGTAGAAGGGCGAATTAATGAAGCCATAGGCGGGTCAGAGTTTAATCGGCAACCGTCAAACGGTTAGATGGCGGGGCCAAAATATTAATATGCCGAAGTTTTACACCCTGAGGCGCGGCAATGGCAGGGAGCCAGCAGGGCGGAATGCGGCCGAGTTCGCTTTACGAGTGCCTGTATTTCACGCGTTGTGTTCGGATCGTAAAAAAAAAGACGAGCCGCTCTTAAAAATGCTCGCTGATTGGCGCATTCCTGTGCGGGCACGTCTAACGAACGCCAGCCGACTGTTTATTTCTCGCGACCACAAAGGGCATGGGTTTCTTTTACGACGCGGGCCGAAATTGCGTTGTCGCGGGGGCCGCTCGGAGTACGGGACCCCGCTGCTGTTCCATTTCCTGGCGAGCACACGAAGCAGTTGCTCTCGCGCACAGTTTAAAGTGGTTCCTGTGGAACGCTGTCCATCATCTGTAGACGTTTCCTTCCGGTTGTGCTGATTACGTTGGAACGACGGGGGCTAAGCAATGTTCTGATGATTTAAGGGGGATTGTGTTGGTTTTCTCTTTCATACGCTAAATTGAGAGTGTAGTGTGTTAGAAGACGATCAGTTTGGCTTTAGGAAAGGTAAAGGCACCAGAGAAGCAATTCTGACGTTGCTGTTGATAATGGAAACAAGATTAAAGAATAATCGAGAGACGTTCATATGATTTGTCAATTTGAAAAAAGCATTCGACGATGTTCAAAATTGTTCAAATGGCTCTCACCACTATGGAACTTAACATCTTCCCCTAGACTTAGAATTAATTAAATGTAACTAACCTAAAGACATCACACACATTCATGTCCGAGGCAGGATTCGAACCTGCGACCGTAATAGCAGCGCAGTTCCGGACTGAAGCGCATAGAAACGCTCAGCCACTGCGGCCGGCTCATTCTACGATGTAAAATGGTACAAGATGTTCGAAATTCTGCGAAAAATTGGGGTAAGCTGTAGGGAGAGATGGATAATATAGAATGTGTACAAGAACCAAGGGGGAATAATAAGAGTAGACGACCAAGAACGAAGTGCTCGGGTTAAAAAGCATGTAAGACGGAGACGAAGTTTTTCGCCCCTACTGTTTAGTCTGTACACGGAAAAAAGGTTCAGGGGAGGAATCGAAATTCAAGGTGGAAGGATATCAGTAATACGACTCGCTAGTGGCACTGGTATCCTGAGTGGAAGTGAAGAAGAATTAATCTGCTGAATGGAATGAAGAGTCTAATGAGTACCGAATACGGACTGAGAGTAAATCGAAGAAAGACGAAAGTAATGAGAAGTAGCAGAAATAAGAACAACGACAAACTTAACATCAGGATTGATGGTCACGAAGCAGATGAAGCTAAGGTAATAACCAATGACGGACGGAGCAAGGAGGATATCAAAAGCAGACTAGCAATAGCAAAAAGGGCATTCGTGGCCAAGGGAAGTCTCCTAGCATCAAACATAGACCTTGATTTGAGGAATAAATTTCTGAGAATGTATGTTTGGAACATAGCGTTGTATGGATGTGAAACATGGACTGTTGGAAAACCAGAACTGAATAGAATCGAAGCATTTGAGATGTGATGCTGCAGACGAGTACTGAAAATTATGTGGACTGATCAGATAAGGAATGAGGAGGTTCCGCGCAGAATCGTAGAGGACAGGAATATGTGCAAATCACTGACGAGAAGGAGGGGCAGCATGATAGGACATTTGCTAAGACATTACGGAATAACTTCCATGACACTAGAGGGGGCTGTATAGGGCAAAAACTGTAGGGGAAGACAGAGATTCGGAGACATCCAACAAGTAAATGAGGACGTAGGTTGCTAGTGCTACTCTGAGATGAAGAGCTTGGCATAGGAGAGAAATTCGTCGCGGACCGCATGAAACCAGTAGAAGACTGATGATTCAAAAAAAAGGAAACGCTAACACAATGGCAAGTAATGAAAGAGCAGGCCAGTCAGCAACATAGTTGACTACGAAGGGCAAGAGCATGATCAGAAAATGGCATGAGAAGTAACAACACGTAATGGCAGCGAAAATTCCGCCTATGTTTTGAGAAATCGAAAAAGTGCAGTGCCAAGAGATCATAGGTAACAAAGAAAGCCTATTTACTTCGCAAAAAACACAGGAGAACGCACCACAACTTCAAAACTGTAAGTTACACACAAAAAACGTGATAAAGACTCATTTCCGTTCGTAAATGCATAACAAACAAAAAGTAAATTACGTTTTGCTGTTTGCAGATGACAAGTTGTATATTGTGTAGCATAACAGTTACCATAATGAATGGACAATAACATCATGTAAGGTATATTAACTAATGCACACATCCCGCGCGACTGCTACGGTCGTAGGTTCGAATCCTGCCTCGGGCATGGATGTGTGTGATGTCCTTAGGTTAGTTAGGTTTAAGTAGTTCCAAGTTCTAGGGGACTGATGACAACAGTAGTTAAGTCCCATAGTGCTCAGAGCCATTTGAACCAATGCACACATCCACTTTTCGCCAATTAAGCTACAAATGAAACTTTGACATAATGTTATAAACAACACAAATGTTAATATGTAACAACAATTTTCCAGTTAAAAATAAATATTAAACCCACTGATGATAGCACAAAAGTGTTGAAACATGTATGGGTGAAACAAAACAGAAAAAAGGTGTCTTGCATGAGACGGAACTTCTCATCCCATTTTCGTAGCAAGCACGGACACAACAAGAAGAATTGTACCACAAGATGATCATGATCAGAAAATTCCGACACAACTTCATCGTCATGATCTATAAGTTTTGGATTTTTGTGCCGGTGCTTCAACAAGGGATTTTGTCCTCCCAACTGGTGAGCTGTCTTTCCACGTAGTGTCGTCGTACTGGCTTCTACTGCAGCAGCAACAGCATTTTTAGAAATCTATTATGGTTCTTCCGTTGATTATTTTCATTTCACTTCAGTTTAATGTCCTGTATTCTAATGTTTACACGGAAATTTTACAGTTACTTCCGTATGTCACTGACGTTGTGGCCTTCGGCCCAAAGACTGGTTTAAAGCAGGTCTCCACGCCAGACTTTCCTGTAACAGCCGCTTCATCCCTGCAAAATTGCTGTAGCTGCATCCATCTGAACCTGCCTACTGCAATGCAACTTCGACCTCTCTTTACAATTTGTACATCCCACACTTCTCGTGGTACAAACTTGACGATTCCGTAACGCCTTCATCAATTTTCATCAGCCGATCCCTTCTTTTCTCAAGCTGTGCCATAAATTTCTTTTCTCAGTAATTCTAAACAGTATACCTACATCTCTATCATGCCTGAAAGCCACCTAATGGCGTGTGGTTGACGGTACTTTCTCGTACCACCAACTGATTCCCCCCTTCGCTGTTCCACTCGAGAATGGCGCGTGGCAAGAGTGACTGTCAGTAAACTTATGTATTAGGTATAATTTCTAGAATTTTCTCGTCGACATGATTTAGCGTGACGTATGTGGGAGGAAATAGTACTTTGTCCGGCTCTTCGCGGAAACCGCTCTCTCGAAATTTCAATACGACACCTCTTCTTGATGCACAACGAATCTCTTGAAATGTCTGCCACTGGAGTTTTTAGTGCATCTCTATAACTCGCGCCAATTGAAAGAACTCTCGAGAAAACGTGCCGCTCTTCGTTGGATCTTATCTATCTCTTCTATTAGTGCTACCTGATAAGAGTCGCCAACTGATGAACAATACTGAAGAATCGGTCGGACAATTTACTTGTAAGCCGTTTTCTTCGTGTGTGAGTTACATTTACTTAGGATTCTATGAATTTCAGTCTTACATCTACTGTACCTAACATTTGTTTCCTGTAATCATTCTAGTTAAGGTCGCTCTGAATAGTTACTCCTAGATATTTTACGGTAGTTACTGTTTCCAGCTGTTTGTCATCAGTAGTGTAGTTGCACAGTAATGGATTTCTTTTCCTATGTAATATGTTACTTTTATTTACGTTCAGAGTCAACTGTTATAGCTTACACAATTCGTTAATGCTCTGCATATCATCCTGCCAATCAATACTTCTTCCGGTGTCGCTACTTTCTCATAGACAACTGAGTCATCTGCGAACAGTCTAAGACAGCTTCAGACGCTGTCTACTAGATCATTAATATACATAGTAAACAGTAAGGATGTCGAGGTCCGGAGAGCCGACCAGTCTGTGGATGGTTTTTAGGCGGTTTTCCATCTGCCTCGGCGAATGCGGGCTGGTTCCCCTTACTCCGCCTCAGCTACACTATGTCGGTGATTTCTGCGAAAACAAGTTCTCCTCGTACGCGTACACCACCATTACTCTACCACGCAAACATAGGGGTTATACTCGTCTGGTGTGAGACGTTCCCTGGGGGGTCCACCGGGGGCCGAACCGCACAATGACCCTGAAAGAGTGATTCGGCAGTAGTCGTCGTGGGGTTGTGGACCACTGCGGCTGCGGCGGGGACGGAGCCTCTCCGTCGTTTCTGGGTTCCCGGTTCGCATACAATACAATACAAACAAAGATCCTATCACATTTCCTTGGAATACTTCAGAATTTGCCTTTACGTCACATCAGTCAATCGATCTAACCGTTTCAGCATTTTTCTGTAGCGCTGCATATCAAAAACTTCTGTTCTCCTCTTTCTGAACAGCTTACCCTCCACGTTTCGTTTCGAGGCTACACTCCAGACAAATACTTTAAACAAACGCGCCACACGCAGCTTTAAAAAAAATGACTCTGAGCACTATGGGACTTTAATTCTGAGGTCATCAGTCCCCTAGAACTTCGAACTACTTAAACCTAAGGACATCACACACATCCATGCCCCAGGCAGGATTCGAAACTGCAACCGTAACGGTCGCGCGGTTCCAAACTGTAGCGTCTAGAACCGATCGGCCACTCCGGCCGGCATGTACCTTTCTATATGTCCTTTATTGTTACTGCAGTTTGCGGTTAATGACCATCATCACAGCAGAATCAAATATTATTTACGTACCGTGCTATGTCGTGTCAGTATTGCCATGGTATTATTGCAGCCCCATCAAAACTGCTGAACAACAAAAGAACAAAACAAGTATGAGCACTCAAGAGGTGGCGTGTCAGATGCGAAAGCACAGTTATAACTCAAGTTTTATAGTGTGACGATGATTGGTAACCGAAACCTGTAGTGCGAGTCATAAAACACTAGACAATTGTTGGAATCGCCTTCAGAATATGTCTAATTTTCAGAAAAGACACCCTAACAGTTAAATTTACACTGTCCAGTCACATTAATGTGAACGCGTGTCAAAAGCCTAAATAGCCGTTTTTTTTTTGTTTTGATTTTTTTTCATCCGGACCGATACAATATGTGCTGAATGAGAGTAATTGAGGTTCTGCTAGGTACAGACAGGGATGTGGAGCCATTTCGAACGCTGTGCCGTGGCCAAGGGTTCTCGGTCGACGATCGGTGGCCCGAACAGCGCCATCAAGGTTTTCTATGGATTCTAGATTAAATCTCAGATGCTATCGAGCCTACGAGAAACAAACTGCATGTAGGAGTGTATATGGTTCCCAGGAATAAATGCATACTTCTGATGATTCATTGCGGCTTCCAGAATGACGAGATGACCCAGGGACAGCCACGAAAACACTCCGCAGGCCACAATGCACCGTACTCTGGGCTGGGCCCTTCCGACGATTGTTGAAGGCTGTTTACTGTCAGACGTTTCACGTCGATGGAGCATAAGGTGTGGGCCATCTGAAAAGGCCACATTTCTCCATTCAGCGGACGTCTAGTTGGGGTACTGGCATACAAATCCAAGCCCTCGTCGGCAATGAACAGCGGTTAGTATACTACTGGCCATTAAAATTGCTACACCAAGAAGAAAATGCTGATGGTAAACGGGTATTCATTGGACAAATATATTATACTAGAACTGACATGTGATTGCATTTTGACGCAATTTGGATGCTTAGATCCTGAGAAATCAGTACCCAGAACAACCACCTCTGGCCGTTACAACGGTCTTGATACGCCTGGGCATTGAGTCAAACAGAGCTTGGATGGCGTGTACAGCTACAGCTGCCCGTGCAGCTTCAACACGATACCACAGTTCATCAAGAGTAGTGAATGTCGTATTGTGACGAGTCACTTGCTCGGCCACTATTGACCGGACGTTTTCAGTTGGTGAGAGATCTGGAGAAGGTGCTGGCCAGGGTAGCAGTCGAACATTTTCTGTATCCAGAAAGGTCCGTACAGGACCTGTAACATGCGGACTTGCATTATCCTGCTGAAATATAGGGTTTCGCAGGGATCGAATGAAGGGTTGAGCTACGGATCGTAACACATCTGAAATGTAACGTCCACTGTTCAAAGTGCCGTCAATGCGAACAAGAAGTGACCGAGACGTGTAACCAATGGCACCCCATACCATCACGCCGGGTGCTACGCCAGTATGGCGATGACGAATACACGCTTCCAAAGTGCGTTCACCGCGATGTCACCAAACACGGATGCGACCATCATGATACTGTAACAGAACCTGGACTCATTCGAAAAAATGACGTCTTGCCATTCGTGCACCCAGGTTCGTCGTTGAGTCCACCATCGCAAGCGCTCCTGTCTGTGATGCATCGTCAAGGGAAACCGCAGCCACGGTCTCCGAGCTGATTGTCCATGCTGCTGCAAACGTCGTCGAACTGTTCGTGCAGATGGTTGCTGTCTTGCAAACGTCCCCATCTGTTGACTCAGGGATCGAGACGTTACAGCCATGCGCATAAGATGCCTGTCATCTCGACTGCTGGTGATACAAGGCCATTGGAATCTAGCACGGCGTTCCGTATTACCCTCCTGAACCCATCGATTCCATATTCTGCTAACAGTCATTGGATCTCGACCAACGCGAGCAGCAATGTCGCGATGGATAATCCGCAGTCGCGATAGGCTACAATCCGATTTTTATCAAAGTCGGAAACGTGATGGTATGCATTTCTCCTCCTTACACGAGGCATCACAACAACGTTTCACCAGGCAACACAAACTGCTGTTTGTGTATGAGAAATCGGTTGGAAACTTTCCTCGTGTCAGGACGTTGTAGGTGTCGCCACCCGCGCCAACCTTGTGTGAATGCTCCGAAAAGCTAATCATTTGCATATCACAGCATCTTCTTCCTGTCGGTTAAATTTCGCGTCTGTAGCACATCATCTTCGTGGTGTAGGAATTTTAATGGCCCGTAGTGAATATCCCTTAGTGTGTGTTAGCGCAGGTATTGAACAAGAGTTGGTGTGGTAACTTTTTAAAATACCATACCTCGTAAACGACTCGCAACAGACACACTGACATTCTAATTCACACTAATTTTGGTTTTTTAATGTCAATAGGCGTTGTTCCATTTAAAAAGTGTATGTTAACGCAAAAAATACAGTTTGTAAGTGTTATTACAATTTGTTGATCAGCTAACAATACGAGCCCCTGTGTACTAACCCATTCTGCGAAGGCCGCACATCAATAGCACTCGCCGTTTCCGCAGTATTTGAGGTGCAAGTTTTAGGTGGTTCACCCAATATAAGTTTTGCTATTAGTACTGCAAAGTAACTAACGACGACGAAGCAGACGGAATATAGAAGGCAGACTTGTAATAACAAAAACATCTTTTATGAATAAGAGAAATTTCTTAACATGGAATACACACAGTCCAGTCATATCAACGTGGCCACAGCCTAAGCTCGCCTTCGACGACCAATAAGCACTCACAGACGGTAGCTGCCAGCAGCAAGCAGTGGACGGCGTACAAAGCGTGTCTGGGGAGCGTGGAAACAATACAGTCGTTTCTCTAATCGGAAACGGACCAATTTGGCTGATGTCCAAAACTGGATGATCATTGGCTTTTGGGTTAAGGATGGAAGCGTTTCGGAAAAGGCTGAGTTCGTAAAATGTCTGCGTGCCACTGTGTGTAAAGTATACTGTCACGGCAGAGTGCCCCTATCCAAACCGGCGCCGAAGCAACTGTGGAGCACCAGGGGCCGTAGGTGACAGGGGTCTAGGAAGGCTGCGGTCATGAGTACGGGCGGATAAACGTGCACTTGTTGAGCACATGAACGGAGGGGATTCTAGCAGTGTCTTCACATCGACCATTCAGCGTACGTTGCTGCATATGGATCTCCGCACCAGCGCCTGGTTCATGAAAACATACACTACTGGCCATTGAAATTGCTACACCACGAAGATGACGTGCTACAGACGTGAACTTTAACCGACAGCAAGAAGATGCTGTGATATGCAAATGATTAGCTTTTCAGAGCTTTCACACAACGTTGGCGCCGGTGGCAACACCTACAACGTGCTGACATGAGGAAGGTTTCCAACCGATTTCTCATACACAAATAGCAGTTGACCAGCGTGGTATCGTGTTGAAGCTGCATGGGCAGCCGTACCTGTACATTTCATCCAAGCTCTGTTTGGCTATATGCCCAGGCGTATCAAGGCCGTTATTACGGCCAGAGGTACTGGGTACTGATTTCTCACGATCTATGCACCAAAATTGCGTGAAAATGTAATCACATGTCAGTTCTAGTATAATATATTTCTTCAATGAATACCCGTTTATGATCTGCATTTCTTCTTGGTGTAGCAATTTTAATGGCCAGTAGTGTACTTGGAAAGTGTATTTTTTGTGTAAACATACACGTTTTAAATGGAACAATGCTTGTTGATATTAACAAGACCAAAATTAGTGTGAATTAGAATGTCAGTGTGTCTGTTGCGAGTCGTTTACGAGGTATCGTATTTTAAAAAGTTACCACACCAACACTTGCTCAACACCTGTGGCAGCACACACTAAGGGATATCTGTGAATACACGACTTTGTGGATTTTGACCAGTAACAAGCCAACTGGCCGTAACAGGTTTTGTTCAAAATTACCACCACCAGTGGCAATATGTGATTATAGTCTGATGTAGAACGACAGCTGCATACGTGGTAGTATTTCAGCGGAGATGTCCGAGTAGCCTGCATTAATATTTAATTGCTTTTCGTCTGGTGTAGTTGGTATCTCCTTGTAGACAGCGTCTGTCAGGTTTCCCCACAGCAAAAAATTCTACATCACCTGCCACTGGAGTTGGCTGAACATCTCCTCGCCGCTGGTCTATCACGCGCCTCTTACAGGATCTACAACTGAAGTTGGTTGGACAGCTCCTCGCCACTTTCGTGCTTACTAAATGTGTCTGTAACGAAACGTGCTGCTCTAATTTGGATCTCCTCTATTTCTTCTGTCGACCCCGTCTGCTACTGATCCCAGACTAGGAAGTAAAATTCAAGTAGTCGGCCGCTGTGGCCAAGTGGTTCTAGGAGCTACAGTCTGGAACCGCACGACCGCTACGGTCGCAGGTTCGAATCCTGCCTCGGGCATGGATGTGTGTGATGTCCTTAGGTTAGTTACGTTTAAGTAGTTCTAAGTTCTAGGGGACTGATGACCCCAGATGTTAAGTCTCGTAGTGCTCAGAACCACTTGAACCATTTAATATTCAACTACGGTCGAACGAGTGTCTTATAAGCTACTTCCATTATTGATGGACTACATTTCGTGAGGATTCATCCAATGAATCTGTCTGGCATCTGCGTTCACTGCGATTAGTTTTATGTGGTCGTTCTACTTCACATCACTCCGTATGCATACTCCCAGATATTTTATGGAAGTAACTGCTTCCAATGATTGTTCTTCAATCGCGTAATCATACAAGAAAAAGTCTTTCTGTCTACGTATTCGCTACATGTTACCTCTCTGTTTATGCTGAGACTCAATTTCCATTCTCTGCACCAAGCATCGATTGTTTGCAGGTTTCCCTACATTTTTCTTCAATCTTGCGGCGTTGCGACCTATACATTAGCAGCGTCCGCGAAAAGCCCCATGGAACTTCCGACGTTATTTACAAGGTCGTTTACATACATAGTGAGAAGTGGTAGACGTATAACGCTCTATGGGATCACGCGTCATACCCGAAATTACTTTTATATCTGAAGATTTCTCTGCGTTGAGAATGGCATGCTGAGTTCTGTCCGCTACAAACTCTTCAATCCAATCATACAACTGATATGATGTTCCGTATGCTCGTATTTTGACATTAAGAGACAGCGCGGGACTGTATCCGAATGCCTTACGCAAGTCAAGGAACACGCCATATACACTCCTGGAAATGGAAAAAAGAACACATTGACACCGGTGTGTCAGACCCACCATACTTGCTCCGGACACTGCGAGAGGGCTGTACAAGCAATGATCACACGCACGGCACAGCGGACACACCAGGAACCGCGGTGTTGGCCGTCGAATGGCGCTAGCTGCGCAGCATTTGTGCACCGCCGCCGTCAGTGTCAGCCAGTTTGCCGTGGCATACGGAGCTCCATCGCAGTCTTTAACACTGGTAGCATGCCGCGACAGCGTGGACGTGAACCGTATGTGCAGTTGACGGACTTTGAGCGAGGGCGTATAGTGGGCATGCGGGAGGCCGGGTGGACGTACCGCCGAATTGCTCAACACGTGGGGCGTGAGGTCTCCACAGTACATCGATGTTGTCGCCAGTGGTCGGCGGAAGGTGCACGTGCCCGTCGACCTGGGACCGGACCGCAGCGACGCACGGATGCACGCCAAGACCGTAGGATCCTACGCAGTGCCGTAGGGGACCGCACCGCCACTTCCCAGCAAATTAGGGACACTGTTGCTCCTGGGGTATCGGCGAGGACCATTCGCAACCGTCTCCATGAAGCTGGGCTACGGTCCCGCACACCGTTAGGCCGTCTTCCGCTCACGCCCCAACATCGTGCAGCCCGCCTCCAGTGGTGTCGCGACAGGCGTGAATGGAGGGACGAATGGAGACGTGTCGTCTTCAGCGATGAGAGTCGCTTCTGCCTTGGTGCCAATGATGGTCGTATGCGTGTTTGGGGCCGTGCAGGTGAGCGCCACAATCAGGACTGCATACTACCGAGGCACACAGGGCCAACACCCGGCATCATGGTGTGGGGAGCGATCTCCTACACTGGCCGTACACCACTGGTGATCGTCGAGGGGACACTGAATAGTGCACGGTACATCCAAACCGTCATCGAACCCATCGTTCTACCATTCCTAGACCGGCAAGGGAACTTGCTGTTCCAACAGGACAATGCACGTCCGCATGTATCCCGTGCCACCCAACGTGCTCTAGAAGGTGTAAGTCAACTACCCTGGCCAGCAAGATCTCCGGATCTGTTCCCCACTGAGCATGTTTGGGACTGGATGAAGCGTCGTCTCACGCGGTCTGCACGTCCAGCACGAACGCTGGTCCAACTGAGGCGCCAGGTGGAAATGGCATGGCAAGCCGTTCCACAGGACTACATCCAGCATCTCTACGATCGTCTCCATGGGAGAATAGCAGCCTGCATTGCTGCGAAAGGTGGATATACACTGTACTAGTGCCGACATTGTGCATGCTCTGTTGCCTGTGTCTATGTGCCTGTGGTTCTGTCAGTGTGATCATGTGTTGTATCTGACCCCAGGAATGTGTCAATAAAGTTTCCCCTTCTGGGACAATGAATTCACGGTGTTCTTATTTCAATTTCCAGGAGTGTACTTGGGCGCCACTATCTACTGCTTTCTGGGCCTCATGGACGAACAGAGCGAGCTGGGTTTCACACAGTCCTTGTTTCCGGGACCTATGTCGTTTCCTAAAGAAGAGATTTTCAGTCTCCAGAAATTGCTAATACGTCAGTATAAAATATGTTTCCAAATTATGCAACAGACCGACGTTAGAGATATAGATCATTAGTTCTGTGCGTTTCATGACCTTTCCTGAAAACTGGAATGACGAATGCTTTTCTTTCTACGGTATACTTCCGCTGGAAGAGGTGCAATTTCTTTCGCATACTCTTTGTAGAATCGTAGTGGTATCCTATCAGGTCCAATAGCCTTTCCTCTGTTGCTTTTCTATCTCTCGGTCACTTATTTCGATATGTGTCATTTCGTTGTAAGAACGGTGGTTTGAAGAAAGAAGCTTCAGTGAGATATTCCGCTCTGAAACAGTTTTGGGAAAACTATTTAGTATTCCTACATTTTCTGTGTCATCCTCCGTTTCAGTGCCATTGTGGTTACAGAGCGTTTGGACAGATGACTTCGATCCGTTTACTAATTTAACATAAGACCAAAACTTCTTAGGATTTTCTACCAAGTCGATGGATAGAATTTTACTTTCGTATCCGTTGAACGCTTAACGCATAGCTCTCTTTGCACTACTTTTGGCTGCGTTTAGTTTACGCCTCTGAGGCTTTGGCTATGTTTAAATTTGCAGTCAAGATCTCTTTGCTTTCATACCATCTTTCTAGCACGGTTGTTGAACCACGACGGGTCTTTTCCATGCTTCACACCTTTTCTCAGCACCTACCTGTCTAAAGCGTATTGTACAAAGCTTTGCAACTTTGACCATTGATGGTCAGCATTATCCGTCCTGGAGACAAAACTTTCATTTTGGCATGTCAGGTGATCTGAAATCTGTTCCTTGTAGCCCTTGCTAAACATGAGGGTATTTCTACCTTTCTTTGTATTCCCATTTAGAGCCATACTCAGCGACGCTGTAATGGTCTCATGATCACTAATTCCCTGTTCTACGCTGAGTCGAAAAATTCGGTTCTGTTTGTCACCGGCAGGTCACAAGTCGTTCCCTGATTAAGTGCTCAAGGTAATTTCCGCACTTAGAGGAATTTCACGCAATTCCCTGTCCGTTTTACCCGTCCCAGTCACGTGAGACTCCCAGTCAGTAGATGTTGAGTTCAAATCTCTACCTAAAAACTAGAACATGACCAGGAAATTTTTGCAAGGCATCCTCCAAGTTTCCCCTCAGATTTCGCACCACTATTGCTACTGAGGCAGGAGTTCTACACTGAAGCGCCAAAGAAATGCGTATTCAAATACAGACATATGTAAACAGGCAGAGTACGGCTTTGTGGTTGGCAACACCTATATAAGACAACAAGTGTCTGGCGCAGTTGTTAGATCGGGTACTGCTACAACAATGGCATGTTATCAAGATTTCAGTAAGTTTGAACGTGATGTAGTCGGCGCTCGAACGATGGGACACAGCATTTCCGAGGTAGCGATGAAGCGGGGACTTTCCCGTACGATCACTTCACGAGTGTTCTGTGAATACCAGGAATACGGTAAAAATATCAAATCTCCGACATCGCTGCGGCCGGAAAAAGTTACGCAAGAACGGGACCAACGACGACTGTCGAGAATTGTTCAACGTGACAGAAGTGAAACCCTTCTGCAGATTGGTGCAGATTTCAATACTGGGCCATCAACAAGTGTCAGCGCGCGAACCATTCAACGAAACATCTTCGATAAGGGCTTTCGGAGCCGAAGGTGCACTCGTGTACCCACGATGACTGCACGACACAAAGCTTTACGCCTCGCCTGTGCCCGTGCACACCCACATTGGACTGTTGATGACTGGAAACATGTTGTGTGTTCGGACAAGTCTCGTTTCAAATTTCATTGAGCGGATGGACGTTACGGTTACGGAGAATCCGAAGACCCTGCATGTCAGCAGGGGAATGTTCAAGTTGATGGAGGCTTTTTAATGGTGTGGAGCGTGTGCATCTGAAGTGATATGGGACGCCTGATACGTCTAGATACGACTCTGACAGGTGACACGAACATAAGCATCTTGTCTGATCATCTTCATCCATTAATGTGCATTGCGCATTCCGACGGACTTGGGCAATTCCATCAGGACAATGCGACACCTCAAAATTCCATAATTGCTACAGGAACACTCTTCTGAGTTGAAACACTTCCGCTGGCCACCAAACTCCCCAGACATAAATATTATTGAGCATATCTGGGATGCGTCGCCACGTGCAGATCAGAAGAGATCGCCACCCCCTCGTACTCTTACGGATTTATGGACAGCCCTGCAGGATTCATGGTGTCGGTTCCCTCCAGCACTACTTCAGACTTTAGTTCAGTCCATACCACGTCGTGTTGCAGCACTTAAGTGTGCTCGCAATGGCCCTACACGATGTTAGGCAGGTGTACCAGTTTCTTTGGCTCTTCGGTGTATAAAGGCATAAGGTGGCCATGCTTGATCGACTTTTAACACTTATCTTTACCCAACTTATTTTACATTCTGAATCTGTACTATTCTCAGTAGATTTTAACTGTGGCATCGTCCAAACATCGCAGTGCCACGCGAAGGACGTCAACACGAATCTATACCACAGACATTAGTGAGAGCTCACTGCAGTTCGCATAGACATTTTAAGTTGGTTGCTTCTGTGTTGGCAGCGCTGTGTAGCGCTTTGTATTGGATCTCTGACTGCGCTTTTTTTTTTTTTTGTAAGAGACTCTGTGGCTGGTTGGACTCGTTGTTGGAAGTTAATCGCCAGTAGTGTTGGGCAGTTGGAAATTAGTCGCCAGCAGTGATGGAAGTACTGTTGGGCAGTTGGAGGTGATGGATGTTAGATGTGACAAGTTAGCATTAATGGAGGGTAGAGGTCTGAAGTGTTAGCGTAGGCTAACGATCTGTACATGTTCGAGTTCGAGATTGTATATTATTCATGATTATATACCTTTGTACTAGATGTCAATGACGATTTATACTCGTGTCTGAACTGGATGTCACATTATTAAGGTAAAAAATACATTATTTGGGTTGCAACAAAATCTTTCATTTGCTAACCACATGCCTATTAGTAGTTAGCATGTTTTTATCAATGGAGAGACGTCTACAGACGTTAAAGTAACCTCTGGCGTGCCACAGGGGAGTGTTATGGGACCACTGCTTTTCACAATATACATAAATGACCTAGTAGATAGTGTCGGAAGTTCCATGCGGCTTTTCGCGGATGATGCTGTAGTATACAGAGAAGTTGCAGCATTAGAAAATTGTAGCGAAATGCAGGAAGATCTGCAGCGGAAAGGCACTTGGTGAAGGGAGTGGCAACTGACCCTTAACATAGACAAATGTAATGTATTGCGAATACATAGAAAGAAAGATCCTTTATTGTATGATTATATGATAGCGGAACAAACACTGGTAGCAGTTACTTCTGTAAAATATCTGGGAGTATGCGTGCGGAACGATTTGAAGTGGAATGATCATATAAAATTAATTGTTGGTAAGGCGGGTACCAGGTTGAGATTCATTGGGAGAGTGCTTAGAAAATGTAGTCCATCAACAAAGGAGGTGGCTTACAAAACACTCGTTCGACCTATACTTGAGTATTGCTCATCAGTGTGGGATCCGTACCAGATCGGTTTGACGTAGGAGATAGAGAAGATCCAAAGAAGAGCGACGCGTTTCGTCACAGGGTTATTTGGTAACCGTGATAGCGTTACGGAGATGTTTAATAAACTCAAGTGGCAGACTCTGCAAGAGAGGCGCTCTGCATCGCGATGTAGATTGCTCGCCAGGTTTCGAGAGGGTGCGTTTCTGGATGAGGTATCGAATATATTGCTTCCCCCTACTTACACCTCCCGAGGAGATCACGAATGTAAAATTAGAGAGATTAGAGGGCGCACGGAGGCTTTCAGACAGTCGTTCTTCCCGCGAACCATACGCGACTGGAACAGGAAAGGGAGGTAATGACAGTGGCACGTAAAGTGCCCTCCGCCACACACCGTTGGTGGCTTGCGGAGTATAAATGTAGATGTAGATGTAGTTAGGTGCTTAATGAAATGTATAGGTTATTGTTAGGATTTCTTTTTAGTCAGGGCCATTCTTTTGAATTAATGATTTGGAGTCAGGTTGTCCTTTTTGAGCAGCCAGAATGTGTTGCACTAGAATATTGTGGGCCAGTGTTGATAAGATAAGAATATATAAAGAGAAAGTAGGCTCAGTACGTTCATTTTCACTCATCTGTTTCAGAAATAACGTAGAAGCTTCAACTTCCCATTTCTTTCAGCAATAGAAGCAGAAAAGAGTTTTAATAAAGAAGTTTCAACATGTGGAAGGTGTAGTATCCTGCCCACTCGCTCTAATGTAGGGTGCCTAAGAAGCTGTTCTCTTGGATCACTAGACAATTTTTTTTTTTTTTCATTTATTGAATTTCAACTCCCCCCGAAGGGGGCGGGCTGGCAGCAGCTTAGTATGCCGCTCTTCGGCCGACAGATTTTGGGACAAAGATCAAGAGAACAAATAATAAAAAAAACAGGCGATAAAATCGGAGACTTAGAGAGTAACAAGGCGAAAAGAAATTTTTTTTTTTTTTTTTTTTTTTTTCACTAGACAATTCAAGCAACTTGTATTAATGCAGTTTATTACAGTAAGTTAAATTTTCAATACTTAACTTTGTGTATTCGCAAAGGTATGTCGCAAGCAAATGGCGACAGGGAAATAATCAATGTCCTTTAGTATATACAATTTCAACGCAAAAAAAAAAAAAAAAAAAAAAAGAAACAGTTCAGTCCATAAGTCACTGCTGTAGCGTTTGTATGTCGGCTCGTCGTCCTCTCCGGGCACGGCTAGGCGGCGCAGCGCTTATATTCTCTCCGTGTAGATGCCGCTCCTGTCTTGGTGTCGTCCTAGTCAGCGTACTATTGCCTGACGTCGCCTCGCAGCCCTCTCTGCTGTAACGTTCCAGGCCGACGTGCTGGCGTTTGATGTTACGCCGGAACAGGAGGTGCTACTGAAGACCACGCCTCTTCTCCAGCACTGCAGCGTCCTCACACTGAGGTCAATATGGTGTTGAGGATTGATGGGTTCAGCCCAATTCGAGACCTCATCTACACAAGTCAACATGATAGTCTAGGATCAACGAGTAGTTAAACAGTTTCAGATGATCTTGTAGTGTTGTTAATCTTGATCATAGTACCTCAAAAGAACAGTTTGTTAATTAATGCATCAAGTGATGCCATGCTAGTCCACGACAGCCGTAATCTATCCAGTACTTCTGTGGCAGAGAAGTGTGTCAGAGTTAAGTAAATATTTCATTCGTTTAAGTAATAAAGTGAACTAATATTACATGTGTGATGAGTCTTCTCCCAGGGCAGTAGAAGAACCCACAGTTGTAAGCAGGCGACTGTCGTTTCGTCTGATAACAACATTAAGTATACATTTACTCTGGTGGACAGAGGTGGATTTGCCTGTCTCAATAATGCATAGGAAATAGAGCCTCTGGTATGGAATTGTTACATTTTTAAACAGATTATACAAGGTCGTCACTTGAACAATTCCTGTCACTATACTGTACATTGACTTCAACGAAATTGAAACTTACAGTAAATTATTAAATAGGTCTGAATTCAAGAAAATAATTATATCTTCGCAGACACTGAGTATTTCTTAATTACTTCTCGAAGGGGACCAGTTTGAGAAGTGATTTTTTAAAAAATAAGCTGATAGTCACACATGTGATCTAGATTGTCCTAGAAAAGCCTCAATGGGAATTGGGACAAATAGCGGCGGAGCTATGAACATCAAGAGTACCTTTTACCACATATTTATTTTGGATTAAGATTTAAAAAAACCATACATGAACAAGCACAATACGAGTATTAACAATTTAACCTACCAGGGAGTGTTGGTACTGAACAGTACTCGCGGTGGCCGATAGGTTCTAGGCGCTACATTCTGGAACCGCGCGACCGCTACGGTCGCAGGTTCGAATCCTGCATCGGGCATGGATATGTCTGATGTCCTTAGATTAGTTAGGTTTAAGTAGTTCTAAGTTCTCGGGGACTGATGACCTTAGAAGTTAAGTCCCATAGTGCTCAGAGCCATTTGAACAATTTTTTGAACTGAACAGTACTGGAATAACGCACGGAATAAATGTACGACTGACGCGATTATCTGAAAATTGTGAGTTCTGTCTGGGTACATGGATTACACTCGCACACATTCAGATTAGCCATTCCTCACAGGAACTCATAATTTCAAGACAGAGCCAAAATCTAAAATAAGTTAGAGAGAAACTAGTCTCGATGGTTGAATATTCGGACACAAAATTGAACCGACATTCATAGTAAAAATTATGTGGAATTATATTTACGGACACAGACAACAGAAACTACGTTCTGTGAACAATTATGCCTGAGATGGGAGCCACCGTAAATCAGTAACAGCTACGTGAGTAACCACTACAAAGACACATCGATTAGCTGTAAGAAGCACGACAAAGAAAGATCACGAAACCAAACTAAACTGCATTCGATTTCATTTCAAAACGAAAACTGCTATTTTCATGAGGGGCTCCACCAAACTCCTAACACTGACAAGCAGTCCCAGTTTCTGCCTTGTGTGAACCCCTCACAAGGGAACCTCCCCATTGCACCCCCCCCCCTCAGATTTAGTTATAAATTGGCACAGTGGATATGCCTTGAAAAACTGAACACAGATCACTCGAGAAAACAGGAAGAAGTTGTGTGGAACT
The DNA here is from genome assembly GCF_021461385.2 of Schistocerca piceifrons. Classification (NCBI taxonomy): domain Eukaryota; kingdom Metazoa; phylum Arthropoda; class Insecta; order Orthoptera; family Acrididae; genus Schistocerca; species Schistocerca piceifrons. The sequence continues at coordinate 124,202,113 of NC_060145.1, forward strand.
ATGAAAAAAATAAGCAAAATATGCAAACTGAGTAGTCCATGCGCAAGATAAGCAACATTAAGGAAGGTATGACGGCAAGAGCGCCGTGGTCCCGTGGTTAGCGTGAGCGGCTGCGGATTGAGAGGTCCTTGGTTCAAGTCTTCCCTCGAGTGAAAAGTTTACTTACTCTTTTTTCGCAAACTTTCAGACAATTATCAAAGTTCAGGCACTCACACATAATCAACTTCGCTCTCCAAAATACCAGGACATGTTCAGATTTGCTTGGACATATGCAGGATTTGCCGGTCTACACACGAAAAAATTTCAAAACGTTAAAAACATATGTTTTGACAGAGCACAGGGAAAACTGTGCGACTGTGAAACTGTTGCATTCATTTATGTTTTGATCACTTTTTGGGAGTGATTATCATATCCACAAGAACACCTAAATCGGGCAAGGTAGAAGAATCTTTTTACCCATTCGCCAAGTGTACAAGTTAGGTGGGTCGACAACATATTCGTGTCATGTGACGCACATGCCGTAACCAGTGTCGTGTAGAATATATCAGATGTGTTTTCCTGTGGAGGAATCGATTGATCTATGACCTTGCGATCAAATGTTTTCGGTTCCCATTGGAGAGACACGTCCTTTCGCCTAATAATCGCACGGTTTTGCGGTGCGGTCGCAAAACACAGACACTAAAATTATTACAGGAACAGAGACGTCAATGAACGAACGGACAGATCATAACCCTGCGAAAATAAAGAAAGTAATCTTTTCACTCAAGGGAAGACTTGAACCAAGGACCTCTCGTTCCGCAGCTGATCACGCTACGCATGGGACCACAGCGCTCCTGAACTCATACTGTCCTTCATGTTGCCTATCTTGCGCATGGACTAGTCAGTTTGTATATTTTGCTTATTTTTGTCATAGTTCTACACAACTTCTTCCTGTTTTCTCGATTGATCTGTGTTCAGTTTTTCATGGCCTATCCACTGTGCTAACTTATAACTAAATCTGAGGGGGGTGCGATGGGGAGGTTCCCTTGTCAGAAAGATTGGCCGCAGCCCCAACAGGCAAGGCGTCCTGTGCTGGCTCAGACGTACTTTGAGCAGTGAACAATACGTCAAACCTGTTTTCGAGGCGTAACAGGACAGCCATACAGTTGGTACCCACTTTTGTCTTCTGTCCAGATATTTGCAACGTTGCGACTGCCAGCCGCTGCCAGGTAAGAGTTGACCTTCCGGTAAGCACAGCGTCACTGGAGGCCCCAGACGGCTCTGTGGACTCCAGAGCTGCCGAAGCATTCGTCTCAGGTCTACCAGCGCCACCATAGCCCAGGGCAGCACCCTGAAGCGTGTCGATCGTGGCCAACACAGCTTCCAGCTGTTTACAGACACGGCGAATTCTCTTTGCGTCCTTACAAAGCAGGCGCCTTCCCTATCCATCATTAAACGATTTTTGTCAATATCGCAAGTGCTGAAACAGTAACACAAGAAGTCGCCGGGTGCATTCTACTTCTAAGTTCTCTAGTTTATACTACACAAGAAAGTTGGCTCACACAAAGTTATGCACTAAAATTTACACAAACTTTAAAAGTAAATTAGTAACCGTTAGTCTACACCGTAAAATAAACAGGTAAATTTCACTTCCTCGCAGAAATACTTCAAAAACAGAAATTGAACTCTGTATCTTAAACAAACTGCTACTGCTCCACAGCAGTCCTGTCGACTGTGTGTCCGCCGCTTCACTTCCCCCACTTATTTTAGAAATTCTAAAGGAATGTTATGCATCCCTTCTGCCTTAGTTGATCGCAGGTCTTCCAAACCTCTGATGAACTCTCATTCTAATACTGGATCGCCTATCTCTTCCACATGGACTCCCATTTCTTCTTCTGTCACGTTACCAGACAAATCCTCCGTCTCGTAGAGGCCTTCAATGTAATCTTTGCACCCATACACGTTCTGCCCCCGGTAGCTGAGTGGTCAGCGTAACGGAATGTCAATCCTAAGGGCCGGGGTTCGATTCCCGGCTGGGTCGGAGATTTTCTCCGCTCGGGGACTGGGTGTTGTGTTGTCCTAATCATCATCATTTCATCCCCATCGACGCGCAAGTCGCCGAAGTGGCGTCAAATCGAAAGACTTGCACCAGGCGAACGCTCTACCCGACGGGAGCCCTAGTCACACGACATTATTATTATTATCCTCTGCATTTAACAGTGCAATTCCCATTACACCCTTGATGTTACCGAACTTGCTTTTAATTTCGCCGAACGTTGTCTACATGCTGAGTCAGTCCTTTCGACGACCATTTCTTTTTCTGTTCCTTCACATTCTTCCTGCAGGCATTTCGCCTTGCCTTCCCAGTACCTTCCATTTATTTCATTCCTAAGAGAAGTATATTGCTGTATTCCTATCTTTCCCGAAGCGTTTTGATACTTTTTTCGATGAATTGAAGTACTACTTCAGTTACCCAAGCTTTCTCCAAAGTTATTATGCTTATACCTTCACTGACGGCAAAGAATTGCAGCACCAAAAAATAATCAATGTAGAGTATGAAATTTCTGGAATATATTGTAAGATGGCAAGAATCATGCCCCTTACATGAAGTCATTAAAGATCACCTAACTCACGTTGAGCGAACAATAGGGCTGAACAAAATGACTGACAAGGCACAATGCATCTTGTAGATGGTATAGTATGGACATATTGGAATAATCATTGTCGGGTGATGGTTTTAAAGTAATTCACACGACACGAAAACTTTGTGGAAACGAGTCGAATTACTGGACGCTAGTTTACCCCAGGGAAGTATTTAGAGTTGACCGTGGCTGGCTGGGGAACGGCGAAGGGAAGTGACAATAGGCAGCTTAGGGTGGCTCAAGCTCTGAGAAAGCGGTAACGGGGTGCGGCCTCCAGCCGCCTTAAGATGAATGACAGTCAGTGGGTGGTTGACCCCAACTCCATGCTGGTGTACCGGGAAACAGACGGAGAACTTGTACACCTGTTGATAAATGTCCGTGCCCGCATCTCGTGGTCGTGCGGTAGCGGTCTCGCTTCCCACGCCCGGGTTCCCGGGTTCGATTCCCGGCGGGGTCAGGGATTTTCTCTGCCTCGTGATGGCTGGGTGTAGTGTGATGTCCTTAGGTTAGTTAGGTTTAAGTAGTTCTAAGTTCTAGGGGACTGATGACCATAGATGTTAAGTCCCATAGTGGTCAGAGCCATTTTTTGATAAATGTCCGTCATCCCGTTTTCTGTGAAACATGCGGGAAAGCCGCGCAAAGCTACGGTGGAGCAGTCAACAGAGGTCAAAATATGTGTGTTCGTGACTATAGCAACTTCACGCTGAATTCACGGTCCGCAGACTCTGAAGTAAACCATGTGAAGAACGACAGAATGAAATACGCCGGCTTCCGATGGGAACATAGGACCGAGGAATTTGAAGTACTCTCCTGGGAGTCAGAATTCCGGAAAAATTGGTGTTTGTGCAGACGCTAACCTTGATGGGTGGCCTGGGTGGAGCTAAATAGAAGAAGTTGAGAGGAAGGGAAATTTTGTGGGAATTTGTTGACTTCCCAGAGCAGGCACTGGTCGGCGCTGGGAAGCGACACATAATTAACGCGACTTGCGCTGCAATTGGCGTAAGTGATTTTGCTGGAGGGGAAACCGAGGTGAAGAGCGGACTGGGAGAAGTCCACGTAGAGGTCTTCCGTTCCCAGCTTGCCTAGAGTGCGGACGTGGCGTTCCTGACTCAGCTTGCCTGAGAAAGAGCGAGCATCTCTGCAGTTTAGGACTTAGCAATGGGAACGATTGAGCTTGGAGATAGGTAGTTTTGGTTCAGCTATGTACTGAGCAAGATAGCTAGGAGTGAATAGACGAGCGCAGCCTTGCTGCACCACGAGTTCGGCCGACGTCCACACAACGATGACGCTCCGCCACGCTGTATTCGGTGATATTGCTCCCGCTCTGGCCACTGATTAATTTGTTGGATCACGTCGGCAAAGTTTCCACGAGGGTTTGAAGAGCCGTGTATTGTAGAATTCTTCTCGCACTTCGCATTATGCCTGGGTCAGTCGATAGGAAGTACTTTTGAGTATCGCGCTTTACTCCACGCAAACGCAATTTATTACCACTGCCTGATAGGAGAGTCTTGTAATGTCATGATTGAAGGTCTTGAGTTAAAATAAATTTGAGCTAATCGACTGCATCTTTTTTCAATCATGTAGTTGAAATCCCAAGTCACTTTCTTAATTAATTTTATGTTCAACATTTGCATCTAGTGTTCAATAGCTGAATATAACATCAATGTGCACCCCTTTTTAATTTAAAGTGATCAACTCTGAATAAATTAATGTCAACACAGCCACCGCAGTTCAATCAGGAGCCACAGGGCCATATTACTTTTTTGCGTTATCCGATATTGCGGCAGTTTTGCACTATCTGTTGATCTGTTAGCCAATTAGTTGGGGTGAACACACACCAAAACCAGCTAAGTGACGGGTGGGGTGTTACAATATTTGTATTGCAGGATGACAGGTTAAGGTAAGTGCGAGATAAGCCACTGCAAATGTGAAATTCTGGTACATTAATAACCGGTGTAGCCGCCAGACTGTTGAATGCAAGCATGCAAACTTGTATGCATTGTATGGCACAGGTGCCGAATGTCAGTTTGCGGGATGGAGTTCCATGCTTGTTGCACTTGGTCGGTCAATAAAGGACGGTTAATGCTGTTTGTGGATGACGCTGGAGTTGTCGTCCGATGATGTCCCATATGTGTTCGATTGCAGACAGACCATGCGATCGAGCAGGCTAAGGCAACATGTCCAAGCTCTGTACAACACGTTGGGTTTTACAACAGTGGTATGTGGCCGAGCGTTATCCAGCTGGAAAACACCCCCTTGAATGTTGTTCATGAACGGCAGCACAGCAGGTCGAACCACCAGACTGATGTACAGTTTAGCTGTCAGGGTGCGTCAGATAACCACGAGAATGCTCCTTCTATGACGCGAAATGATCATAAGTCCAGGTGTACCTCTACTGCGTCTTGCACGCAGACAAGCTGGTTGCACGCTCTCAATTGACCTTCTAATCAACATACGGCAATCACTGGCATTCAGGCACAACCAACTTTCACCAGAAAACACAACAGTCCTCCACCCAGCCCTCCAACGAGCTATCGCTTGACACAAGTCGCAAATGACAATGGTTTGCAGCCGGTGAAATCCACGGTGGCTCCGAGCTGTCCTTGAAGTAACCGATTTATAACAGTTCGTTGTGTCACAGTGGTGCCAACTGCTGTTCAAATTGCTGCTGCTGACGCAGTACGATGCGCGAGAGCTGTACGCCTAACACGATGCTCTTCCCTCCCGCTGGTGCCATGTGACCGTCCGGAGCCCGGTCTTCTTGCAACTGCAACTGCCAGTGATCATTCTTGCCAACTTTCTCTGCAGTATCGCAGAAGGACCATCCACATTATCAGAGCCCTACTACAAGATCTAGTGAGATGTTGATATTGGCGTCTTTGACGCCTTAAGAGCATTTTTGACTAATATGAACTCATCACATCCAACCTCAAAGGCAACAGTCAGCGCCTTTGCAACGCTTTAAAAGCAAACCTGATCTGCAGCCTCATAACGGCGCTAGTAACGCCGCTCTTACGTGACGAGCTCGAAATCTGAACAGACACCCTCTTGTAGATGTAGAAACACCCTACCAACTTTCATTTATCTCTCACAACTCCTTCTTGGTGTTGCGATATTTTCCGTCAATGTATATATGTCCGCCCAACTTCAGTCAGTGCCCATTTTAGAGATGTCAATTTCTCTTCAATTGAACTGCTTACTGAGCAACTCATTACAGCAGGAGACAACGTTAGATAACTTAAAACGTGTTCTACCCTTCCTTAATACTGTCGCAGAAGAACCCGAGTAACACTCTGGTGTTCTGGTTCATCTACATCTACATTTATACTCCGCAAGCCACCCAACGGTGTGTGGCGGAGGGCACTTTACGTGCCACTGTCATTACCTCCCTTTCCTGTTCCAGTCGCGTATGGTTCGCGGGAAGAACGACTGTTTGAAAGCCTCCATGCGCGCTCTAATCTCTCTAATTTTACATTCGTGATCTCCTCGGGAGGTATAAGTAGGGGGAAGTAATATATTCGATACCTCATCCAGAAACGCACTCTCTCGAAACCTGGCGAGCAAGCTACACCGCGATGCAGAGCGCCTCTCTTGCAGAGTCTGCCACTTGAGTTTATTAAACATCTCCGTAACGCTATCACGGTTACCAAATAACCCTGTGACGAAACGCGCCGCTCTTCTTTGGATCTTCTCTATCTCCTCCGTCAACCCGATCTGGTACGGATCCCACACTGATGAGCAATACTCAAGTATAGGTCGAACGAGTGTTTTGTAAGCCACCTTCTTTGTTGATGAACTACATTTTATGAGGACTCTCCCAATGAATCTCAACATGGTACCCGCCTTACCAACAATTAATTTTATATGATCATTCCACTTCAAATCGTTCCGCACGCATACTCCCAGATATTTTACAGAAGTAACTGTTACCAGTGTTTGTTCCGCTATCATACAATCATACAATAAAGGATCCTTCTTTCTATGTATTCGCAATACATTACAATTGTCTATGTTAAGGATCAGTTGCCACTCCCTGCACCAAGTGCCTATCCGCTGCAGATCTTCCTACATTTCGCTACAATTTTCTAATGCTGCAACTTCTCTGTATATTACAGCATCATCCGCGAAAAGCCGCATGGGACTTCCGACACTACCTACTAGGTCATTTATATATATTGTGAAAAGCAATGGTCCCATAACACTCCCCTGTGGCACGCCAGAGGTTACTTTAACGTCTGTAGACGTCTCTCCATTGATAACAACATGCTGTGTTCTGTTTGCTAAAAACTCTTCAATCCAGCCACACAGCTGGTCTGATATTCCGTAGGCTCTTACTTTGTTTATCAGGCGACAGTGCGGAACTGTATCGAACGCCTTCCGGAAATCCAGAAAAATAGCATCTACCTGGGATCCTGTATCTAATATTTTCTGGGTCTCATGAACAAATAAAGCGAGTTGGGTCTGATACTGTGATACTAAACTGTTGCATGGAGGGTTGTGAGTTCAAAACTCACCTACACTGTACGATTTTAATTTCTATTGTAAGTAGGCTGTTTATGTTTTCTCTATGTAAGTAGGCTGTTTATGTTTTCTTATTGGCAACGTTACGTAGTGCTCAATATGAAAATCACTGGCCGTGCTGTGTGCAGTCTGTGGCTAGTTTGCATTGTTGTCTGCCATTGTAGTGTTGGGCAGCGGCAGCTGGATGTGAACAGCGCGTAGCGTTGCGCAGTTGGAGGTGAGCCGCCAGCAGTGGTGGATGTGGGGAGAGAGATGGCGGAGTTTTGAAATTTGTCATGAACTGCTATATTTATACATGATGATATCAAGGTAAATACATTGTTTGTTCTCTATTAATATCTTTCATTTGCTAACTATCCCTATCAGTAGTTAGTGCCTTCCATAGTTTGAATCTTTTATTTAGCTGGCAGTAGTGGCGCTCGCTGTATTGCAGTAGCTTGAGCAGCGAAGATTTTTGTGAGGTAAGTGATTTGTGAAAGGTATAGTTTAATGTTAGTCAGGGCCATTCTTTTGTAGGGAATTTTGAAAGTCAGATTGCGTTGCGCTAACAAAATATTGTGTGTCAGTTTAAGCACAGTCATGTATAATTTTTCAAAGGGGACGTTTCATATGTCGACCCTTAGCCTAGGATACCTCACTGGAATCTTCTGATTTTTTCTTGTAGTTTGTGTATTTAGTGTAGCTTTTGTTTGTTGCTAGCGCGTAATTGTAGAGAGAATCTCCTTTGTAGTTGTAGCCTTTCATTGTTGTACAGTAAAACAGTTGTGGCATGCATATAGATTTGCACCAAGTATTTCGCAGCTACGCTTGCAATTAACTAGATATTATTTTCAGTGCTATGTTAATGTGTTCTCCTATTTTTGCACTTCAAATTGTGCTTTTCTGTGTTATCGTGTGAAATATTGTGACAATTATGGCGTGTGAAAAACGTAACACTAGGCTCCAAACTAAACTGAGAAATAATAGTGACGACGAGCGTAGCTTATCAGCGCCGCCGAGTAATGAATTTACTAATGTTCAAAGTAGTAATTTGGTAACTGTGCACAGGGAAATGGAGCGGGCGTCAAACAATGGCGTGGACAGTGAAACAATTAGTGAAGAGGGAAGCATTATCGATCGATCGGTCGGCAATAGCTCGCCTCAGGAAGCCGAAATGACACGACACGATCTCGCAAATACTGTAGATTCAGGTTTTGGATCCTCACCGTTTTCTCAAATAAGTCAAGACACATTTTCTGCTTGTCAAAATGTGAACGTTGCCGGTGCAACTTCACTGCCGAAAAGCACTGAGGAACATGTTTCAGACACCAGTGCATTGTTATTACAATTAATGCAACAACTGGGACAAAAGCTTGAAAAGTTAGACACAATGGAACAACACCAGAGACAAACACAGCAACAGTTAGACACAGTGGAACAAAATCTCAAAAAGTTAGACACAATGGAACAACACCAGAGACAAACACAGCAACAGTTAGACACAATGGAACAAAATCAGAGACAAACACAGCAACAGCTTCAAAAGTTAGACTCATTGGAACAAACTCTTGAACAAACGCGTGAAGATTTAACTACTGAGTTACATAAGATTGAATCGAAATGTCAAAAAGTCTGTAATGACGTAAAAACTCAAATCTGTGAGCATTTTCAACCTATTTTTTCGCGGCATGAAAATGCATTACAGAATCACGAAGCAGCCATAAAAGAACTGCAAATTATTGTTCATGAAAATCATGAGACCTTGCACGCTAAATTTGACTCAGTTGCATCTACCGATTCGGTTACGCAACTTGCAAAAAATCAGGAAAACTTTAAGGACGCAGTAGATACTCTGAAACTTGGTTCAGAAAAACACACTGAGGAAATAAGTACACTATCGGAGAAAGTAGCCGAACTTTTGGATCAGTTCACTAATTTATCTACAAAGGTAGATGATAATCTGATTGACGCAAGACCGGTAGTCTTTAATGACACGGAAGAGTACGAACAAATTAGGAAATTCAAACAAAATCAGAATCAAATTAATACACAACACCAAAGAGAAATCCGGGAAGTACAAGATCAGCTGACACAGGTAATACAAGAATTACGTATTTCAGAGGACACTCGCGCTCCAACACGGGAAGAGAGACTTAGAAATACGGAAAAGCCGCAAAATAATAACACAGGGCATTTCGGAAGTTATGAAAGAAATTGGCAATGTGCACCGAATTTTGAGATGGAACGGCCGACACGACCTAACAATGACCGATATGCGACTCGCCGACATGATGATTTTGACTATAAGCTGTTCATTACTACACGTAAATTCAAAACATTTAAGAATTCTGGCAACGACATTCATCCACAAGCATGGCTCCATCAATTCTCGCATTGTTTTCCTCCCAACTGGTAGTTAGAACACAGATTAGAATTTATGTGTGGCTACTTGGAGAATGAACCAGCTGTAAGAATGCGATCGGTAATTCACGATTGCCACAGTGAAGGAGAGTTTTACCATGCCTTCCTCTCAGCATATTGGTCTCAAGCTACACAAGACCGTGTAAAACATCGCATCATAATGATGAAACATTTCGAACAGTCTGAATTTTCCAGTCTTGTGAAATATTTTGAAGACATGTTGCACAAGAATCAGTACCTGACAAACCCATACAGCCCCTCAGAACTCATCCGCATTTGCTTACTCAAATTGCCTGAACATTTACGACATATTATTTTAGCAGGACGTTGCAAAGACGACATTGAAGCTTTTCAGGGACTGTTACAAGAACTAGAAATTGACACTGATAATCGCGGAACGCGAAAACAAGGACACAACAATTACAGGTCACATCCGTCACAATTCCGTGACGACAGAAACAATAACCGGACACGACTGGTCTATTCTTACAACGCAAATCGTGACCAAAATAGACACCACCCGTACGACAACCGTTGGCAGAGTAATAATAGTTACAGAGAAAGATCGCATTTCCGTAGTAAAGACTATCACAGAGACAATCAGAGAAACAGACAATATGGGAACCAAAACAAGTATTATCACGGGAGGCAGAATAACTTCAGACGCAACAGTTCGGCGCAGAGTTACGATTCAGGGAGAAATTCTCCACCACATGACCGACAAACAAGAAACTATGTAAACTACCGACAAAACGACAGACGTGAATTTTATCAGAACTGGCGGGATTCAAACAGAGCAGGGCACTTTCGACAAGGTGAATTTGTAGAAGCTAGGTCTCCTAATTCCAATAACGACGCGCGCCAACAAAGGAACAGACAATGACTCGCACCGCAGGCACCCACGTGCGCCGGCTGGCTCAGAGAAAAATAACATAGACGCTAACCTTGAGAAAAATTCCAGTATTCTTTGCCGACGTATACCGCATGACAATTGCATTCAAGTTCAAACTCTGAGTACTATGAAGAGTAAAGGTTTACACCACATTTCACATGTAAAACCATTTATTGAAAGATAATCTGCTTTTTAACTTTGTCTTTGCCATAAAACTTTTCACTTCACATTTCTAGTATGCTTTGTCAGACTTAAGAAACTGTTAACATGCAACAATGTTTGAAGTTAAATATCCAGTCTAGAACTTAGGGAACATTTTTAAACAGAAATTACGAATGCATTGTTATAGTGAACAGACGACACAGTGTTGTATTTGTACATTCTTGCTTGTTAGTTGCACGATTACGTAACGATTATCAGGCTTACATACTTAGGACACATACTGGTACTGCTAATGAGATTTTAATGCAACATTTTGGTTTATTTGAAAATACATTCTGAATTTAAAGTGCTTTCTGAGAGATACCAGATGACACAGAGGTTAGTTTATGTGACAGCTACACGATTTTTATCACGACGCTACTAATGAGTGACAATTTACAATGTTGCTTTTGCAGTGTATCTGTTTTATATCTGCACAGTTTTCTGAATTCTTCTGGAAAAAAAACATGTTTTAGTAGTAACTTTTGTGGTATAGCAACAATGAGACAGCCTTTTTCGTGGCACAACAATACGTTACTGTACAGTACTTTCTTCATCACGCCAATAAGCATAATAACTACGATATCTATACGCAAAGCATTTCACTTTTGTTTATCATGAGGTAAGTACATTGACTTCTGCAGAACTTAGCTTTCGGAGGACGATAACTACGACACTTCCACAGAGATTATCTTACAGCAAGACGCACATTTAGCGCTACAGGACACGTATTTGAGTGATTAATTTCGCACTTAAAACATGCACTTTTTAAGATATTTGAAGTACAATGATACAAGGGTTTTCCGTGATACATTTCATTCCATTGGTGTAATCTGTAACACCTGAGGGTATAATTACATTAATCCTCAGGGGGGTACACGCTTACTTTGTGTACCATGTGTGTGGCAACCACAAGGAACCCTAGCTAATATGGTATTTGCTTATACAACTTTACACATCGGTACCATTTTTCTCTAACACACAAATTACACAGCTATCTGATCATGTAACTGAGAGATAAACTTTTTTTATTACTTCAGTGACAGATGTTTACGCAATTACACAGTTGGATAACTTCTCACTCATGAAATTGTATTTTGTCTGTACTTTGTGAAATGCTCATATTTTTTTGGAACCATTGTGATACTATGAGAGCTTTGAATGATATATTTGGTAAGGGAGCATGATTTTTAAAGTACGTTTGAGGTAGGTGACACTATTTAAATGAGCAGAGAATTCTTTTTAGGCTTTGAAATTATTGGAGGAAACTACGACGATTGTGAGAATTGACTGAGATGTTATGATATTATTACGACGACGATGTGTACTATGCTGTTGAGATATGTTTATGATCAATAAGATGAGGCTACCGTATATGAGGAATAAGAAGTATGTTGGAAACCAAGAATCGTGCTTTAAGAGTTATGACATGTGTGTAAATGCGTGAATGTATCACAATGCAGGCGAAAATTTTTTGGACACTGTTATATTTATATGATTTTGTTTCTACAGATGTGTAACCCAAATTCTTGACCTGTGAAATATTTTTATATGAGACTGTCACTGTAGCAGAAACTGGTGTCGTAAATATTTCCGTAAGAAAGTTAAGTGACCACCTGCACGTAATGCGTTGTGGGCACGCAGCTGTGTCAAACACCTGGAGAACAAGCCATTAGGGTGTGCCTTTCCGGAAGCACAGGTAGAAAAAAAAAAAGAAACATGGCAGGCATGTATCCTCGCCATTAACATTCCTTTAGGGAAAATATTGCAAATGCGACACCCTCATTACTTCCATTAACCTTGCTATTGACATTCCTTTGTAGAAAGCATCGCAAATATTACACGCTCATTACCTTGAAAACATATGATTACTCGTACTTTGTGCTAATTACTGCAATGCTTATGAATTGATGGGAAATATTCGTACATCTGCACACCTGATTATGACAAGTGTCTTTCTATGAGAGTTGAGAGCTACTAACTTATGAAATGTCACATGACTATTGAATGATATTTTTATGCTTTGGTTTGCGTAATTGCTTATTTCATTTGATACCTGTTTTCCAGCTGTGTTACAGCATTAGTTTTATAAAATAAACTTAGATGCAGTTGCTAATGTGAACACTTCCTGTCAACAGATCTATTAAATGATAATTTTGTAATCCACATTCTTTAAAAAAAGGAGCACTTGGAAAGGAAAGAACAATAAGAAGGGACTAGTAACAGTAACTGGACACATAATTTTCTTTTCAAGTACATGGTAATATTTTTTTTACAATAAGTTGTTGTGGTACACCACTTTAATTACTTAGTCATTAAGATGTGATTATACATTTCCCTTATCTGCATTGTTATCTTTAGTGTACTATTTTTTCTGCTTGAGCTATGTCATGTTTAGATATAAACTGCTGTTTGCCAGGCATAGTGTTACTGAATTTGACTTTGTGTTACTCTGCTAAGCCAGTTTTACTACTCATTTATTTTTCTTGTTGCTGCACATTGGCTCATATTAGTTGTAATGTTGCATTGCTTGGTAATTTAGATTTACTGTAGCTTGCTTTGCAATTTTCCATTTTTTTTGTCATTGCTGTTTGTGTTACTTATTTTGTGCTGCTGCATTGCCTCGTCCCTTAGTGTAGCATCTGAGCTCAGTAGATTTAAGTTAGCTTAAGAGGGGGTAGCCAATAAGAGAATGAGTTGCGATGAATTTGAAGAAATGCACTGAGAGGCTATACGAGAAAAGTACAGAAAGCAAGTAGAGATAGGACTTTTTGGAAATAATGAAGAACGAAGGGAGATCTCCGAGAAGTAAAGAAAGTTTTGTTTGCAAAATACTGCAGTAAAACAAACCCTGTCCTTTCCTTTTGTGTTATTACACTATGTGAATTTGTGTTTTTCCTGTCTTAATGTGTTTAGCTAATAAGAGTTATGTTGTAGAATTTTTCTGATAATATGTTATTTACTTTGTAAAGATGTTAGATATTATTAATTCTGTTCTGTTTAATGCTCATGTGTGAAGTTGATGTTTCGAAAGTTATTCTGATCTTTTATGTATGTACTCATGTCATAATTCCTGTAACACTGATGCATATGTTATTTCGATTCTTTTGTAAAGCCTGTACTACAAATGTTATCCGTATTGTTATGTTCTTTAATGATGTATTTTGTACCTTTGTAATTGTATTTTCATGTTGTAAATTTATAATTGTACAGACACCAGTTCTTCAAATTAAGTTACATTTCACTGCACACGTTTCTGTTGGTCATAGTATATGGACAATATGTGAGAAGTTGGGACTGTTAGTGTTTGCACGTGTGTTACTAATTCAGCAAGGGACTGGATAACAGCATTGCTGGTTCTAAGGACAATTCCAAAAACTTTGTGAGTGCACAAGTGGTGGTTTATGGACTTGCTATATTCTCCGCAAGACTCTTCGATGGTGAATGTGCACCTGCACAATCGCAACAGATGGCTGCTGGCCATCTCTAAAAGGACTACAGTGGGTCTGCATCTTTCATGACCCACCAATACCATCATCTCTACAAGGACTACAGTGGGTCTGCATCTTTGATGACCCACCATGGCATTATTTCTACAAGGACTGCAGTGGGTCTGCACCTCTGGTGGCCCACCAATACCACAATCTCTACCAGGACTCCAGTGGGTCTGCTCTGTGGTGACCTACCTACCAATATTCTTCAAAACTTCGAATGACTCTGCTGTGGGTTTGCTCCATTGTGGCCCATTACCTGTCAGCATGTCAAGAGTCAGCACTGTCTTTCCGTTGGAAGGACAACACTACTTCTTCAAGACGGCATGGAAATCCACTACTTCCGTGTGCATTGTCTTTTACTGCTCAGACTTTGAGAAAAGAAATGGCAGTTTCACTGTGATGAATGATCAGGACTGTCTTTATAGACTGTGAGAAAATTTGAGCTTTTGACCAACATAATATCAATAAGTGTGTGCATTTGATTTCTTTGTTATTGTAATTATGAAAAATTTTATCAAATCATTATTGGCCACTGCCCAAAAAAATTTGTAAAATTTTTTGTGGGGAGCATGGGGGCTATGTAAGTAGGCTGTTTATGTTTTCTCTATGTAAGTAGGCTGTTTATGTTTTCTTATTGGCAACGTTACGTAGTGCTCAATATGAAAATCACTGGCTGTGCTGTGTGCAGTCTGTGGCTAGTTTGCATTGTTGTCTGCCATTGTAGTGTTGGGCAGCGGCAGCTGGATGTGAACAGCGCGTAGCGTTGCGCAGTTGGAGGTGAGCCGCCAGCAGTGGTGGATGTGGGGAGAGAGATGGCGGAGTTTTGAAATTTGTCATGAACTGCTATATTTATACATGATGATATCAAGGTAAATACATTGTTTGTTCTCTATTAATATCTTTCATTTGCTAACTATCCCTATCAGTAGTTAGTGCCTTCCATAGTTTGAATCTTTTATTTAGCTGGCAGTAGTGGCGCTCGCTGTATTGCAGTAGCTTGAGCAGCGAAGATTTTTGTGAGGTAAGTGATTTGTGAAAGGTATAGTTTAATGTTAGTCAGGGCCATTCTTTTGTAGGGAATTTTGAAAGTCAGATTGCGTTGCGCTAACAAAATATTGTGTGTCAGTTTAAGCACAGTCATGTATAATTTTTCAAAGGGGACGTTTCACTATATTCGACTCGAGTACATTCTAGAAGTATACAGAAATGTCAAGCATCATTGTACTGGAATGTTCTGGAGATGTATATATACTGTATGTGTTCTGGCCGGAGGCAGTTCGCTCTGCGCTCTTGTATGTGCAAGTGCTGAATAAACCTTCGTTAAGTGAAGTTAGTGTTCGTCATTCATCTAGTTACACCTTCTTCTACTTGACAATATTATAGTATCCCACTTCTTTCCATATTGATTCTTACAGAAGAGTGTCTTAAACTTCAGCTTACTCTTCATCATCACTAGATTTAGCAACTAAATTTATAGATTTCCTGGGCCTGCCTTACAATGAAATATCTAATTTCGGACTCTCTGCCTGGCTGTGATGTAATCTAATAAAACTGAAATCTTCCCGTATCCCAAGAGTTTTTCCAAGTATACCTCCTCCTCTTGTGATTCTTGAACATCTTATTCACTATTTCTAGCTGAAATTTATTGCAGAACTCGATTAGTCTTTGTCATCTCTCGTCCCTACTACCACGCTCACATTCTCATGTAACCCTTTATTCACTCCTTCCACTACAACCACAGTTCAGTCCCCTATGAGTCCCAGATTTCATCTCCCTTTACGTACTGAATTACTTGTTCAACATCCTCATATACTTTCCCTGCCTCGCGGGATTGGCCGAGCGGTCTAGAGGCGCTGCAGTCATCGACTGGGCGGCTGGTCCCGGCGGAGGTTCGAGTCCTCCCTCGGGCATGAGTGTGTGTGTTTGTCCCTAGGATAGTTTAGGTTAAGTAGTGTGTAAGCTTAGGGACTGATGACCTTAGCAGTTAAGTCCCATAAGATTTCACACACACTTTCCCTGTCTCTTCATCTTCTGCTTGCGACGTCGGCATGTATACCCGAAATGCTATGTCGATATCGCTTTGTTGGCGATTCTCATGAGTACAACCCTATCACTGAAATGTTCACAGTAACTGACTCTCAGCCCTAACTTCCTGTTCATAACGAATCCTACTCCAGTTATACGATTTTCTGCGGTCGTTGATATTATCCTAAAGTCTTCTGAACAGAAATCCTTATCTTCTTTTCATTCCCCTTCACTGCCCCCCACTATATCTAGACTGAGCCTTATCATTTAGCTTTTCAGATTTTCTAGCTTTCCGATCACGTTCTAAATTCTGACATTTCACACTCCGATTAGTGGAATGTTACCTTTTCATTGGTTACTCAGTATTTTTCTCATGACTACCGTCTCCTTGGCAGTAACATCTAATCCGGAATCTTTTGCTAATGGAGACATCACCATGACTTTTTTCAATTACAGGCCGCATTTTCCGTGGATATACATTGTGTGTCTGTAATGCAGTGGTTTCCATTGATTTCTACATCATCAAGCCGTTGAGCACTGCTGATTCTTCTGCCTTTTAGGAATAGTTACCCATCTCACGAGCAAGAGACTACCCTGAGAATTTGTTCGCTTCTCCGCCCTCTGTACTAAGGCTGTTCGCAGAACGAGGGTATTAGAAACTAGCTCCAAAATACCCGCGTCTTCTGGTCTCTATTTTCATTTGATTTCTGATAACATACCAAATTATTCGAGTATATTTGGGAACATCGTAAAAATAAACATTCAAAAAGAAAAACAGTAAATAATGCTAAAATTTAAAGCTCAAAAATATTCTCGAATGATGAAAAATACTCAAAATAAGCTTAAATCCACTTAAATATTCAACAGTAGCCCAATCTGACATAAATTACTTAGTCACTCACTCATTTATTTCTTCATAGACGACCCGAGAATATTGCAAAACATTCAAAACATTCGGGAACGTTAAAGAAAGCTCTGAAACTTTCCAGAACAGTCTAAAACATTTAAGAACATTCGTAGAAGTTAAAGAACATTCCAGGATATTCTAGAACACTCTTTAGAATTCTAGAAGATTCGAAAATATTTTAGAACATTCGAAAATATTTTAGAACAGTCGAAAATATTCATTGACCTCCAAGAATATTCGTAAAAGTTTGAGGACATAATAGGTAAACATCGATTTTCCCCCTTTGAAATATACGATGTGAAAGAGATGGAAACCACTGCAAAGTAATAGTGACCACTTCAAACACACCTGTCCCCACACTCACAACAGCTAGCACTACACAAGCAGTATAGTGCACAAACTGATACAGAAATTAGTGATTGGTGGTGGGTTGGTTTAGCGATGGTAAGCTTCTCCCACAAAGAATTATATATACACATTCAATCCACAATACACAAGCAGAAAGGAAAGAACACAAAGATAAATTTGCACCCCAGACACAATCGTGATGGGCCAGAGAAACGTTAGCATTACTGATCAACCACGTGGTCGGTAGCTCGCGCAGAAGGTCTCCATCTCAGAGAGACAAAACATACAGAAATATCTAGGATGGAAGCAAATCCTCATTCGTTTCGAAATTCAATTTAAACGGCAAGCTTAAGTGAATAGGAACGTTGAACTGAAGGCTCTCCACGTGGCGGAAATGAACGTGATCTAGTTTAGGTAGCCAAAGAAACCCCGAACGTACGAACTGAATATAAAATTAAAACACGAAAAAAGAATTCTAACACGACAAACGGATAACATACACAAGACATTAACACTTTGAGATACATACTAATTGAAACAAGATACGCGCTCTCCCATCACTAAGTAGTGGTCGGATAAAGAATTGCTTTAATTAACTGAAATATGAATAAGCATCGTCGCACTCCAAAACCGAAATAGGTACTCTGGTGTGATTTACCACGATTATACTTCTGAAAAATGTTTTATTATCGCATTCTCAACAAAATCCTTACACAGTTCCAACTGCCTAAACTTACAGTATAAGAGACGACCAGAGCAGACAGCCTCCCCTTCCTACGACCCAGAAAACAGCGATTTCCCCGTTACTAGGCCGAGGGCCGCGGGTTGTAGCGGAAATGGCAAGAGAAGAACGTTCCGGCTACCTGTACCAACTTGTACAATAGCTGCTGACCACTCTCCCTTAACGGCTCTTCGGCCCAGCAAGAAGCTGCTTGGTCTCTCCACAAAAGCTGGCTAAACTGCCACTATCACTCCAAGAATCCCCTACGAAGAGCCAAAGTACGAGGGTTGCCCAGAGTGTAAAGCATAGCTTTTTTTTCTCAGCCGAAAACAATGCTACGAAAGAGAGACGTTACGCATGTATTATCGAAAGTCTCCCGAGTGAGCGCGCCCGGTTTCCAGCACTTCCGACAGATAGCGTCCCTAGGTGATGTACGTTACAAGCAACGTGCCGTCATTGCATTTCTCACTGCAGAGAAAGAAACTGTGAAATATTCACAAACACGTGTGCAAAGTCTATGGAGCACCTGCTGCCCGCAGCTCGTGTTCGTGCGGTAGCGTTCTCGCTTCCCACGCCCGGGTTCCCGGGTTCGATTCACGGCGGGGTCAGGGATTTTCTCTGCCTCGTGATGGCTGGGTGTTGTGTGATGTCCTTAGGTTGGTTAGGTTTAAGTAGTTCTAAGTTCTAGGGGACTGATGACCATAGATGTTAAGTCCCATAGTGCTCAGAGCCATTTGAACCATTTGAGCACCTGCTACCGGCAGACGTACAGTTAGTCGCTGGGCACGGAGGGTGAGGTCATCAGGAGGCGGTTCGGCGGAGCTCCACGATTTGCAGCGATTGGGTAGACCGTCCATAGCTGTCACACCTGACATGTTGCAGCCAGCTGATGTCATTGGCAAGGGCAGACGCATTACGACTCGGCAGTTGACGCTGCCTCTGTCAATCAGCAAAGGAAGTGTGGATGCAATTATTTGTACTCTTGAGTATTCAAAAGTATGTGTAAGATGGATCCCGCTGTGTCTAACGGTGGATCGCAAATCGCACAGGAAAAAAAAAAAAAAAACATTGTCTTGATTTGTTACAACGTTTTGAAGCTGAGGGGGAGGCCTTCTTGTCCTGGAACTTCTAACAACCCTACCGCAACAAAGGTCAAAATTTAATAATGACTGTGGTGTTGAAACTTCCTGGCAGATTAAAACTGAGTGCCCGACCGAGACTCGAACTCGGGACCTTTGCCTTTCGCGGGCAAGTGCTCTACCATCTGAGCTACCGAAGCACGACTCACGCCCGGTGCTCACAGCTTTACTTCTGCCAGTATCTCGTCTCCTGCCTTCCAAACTTAACAGAAGCTCTACTGCGAACCTTGCAGAACTAGCACTCCTGAAAGAAAGGATACTGCGGAGACATGGTTTAGCCACAGCCTGGGGGACGTTTCCAGAATGAGATTTTCACTCTGCAGCGGAGTGCCCGCGAAAGGCAAGCCATGTCTCCGCAATATCCTTTCTTTCAGGAGTGCTAGTTCTGCAAGGTTCGCAGGAGAGCTTCTGTAAAGTTTGGAAGGTAGGAGACGAGGTACTGGCAGAAGTAAAGCTGTGAGTACCGGACGTGAGTCGTGCTTCGGTAGCTCAGTTGGTAGAGCACTTGCCCACGAAAGGCTAAAGGTCCCGAGTTGGAGTCTCGGTCGGGCACACAGTTTTAATCTGCCAGGAAGTTTGATATCAGCGCACACTCCGCTGCAGAGTGAAAATCTCATTCTGGAAACATCCCCCAGGCTGTGGCTAAGCCATGTCACCGCAATATCCTTTCTTTCAGGAGTGCTACTTCTGCAAGGTTCGCAGGAGAGCTTCTGTAAAGTTTGGAAGGTAAGAGGCGAGGTACTGGCAGAAGTAAAGCTGTGAGTACCGGACGTGAGTCGTGCTTCGGTAGCTCAGTTGGTAGAGCACTTGCCCACGAAAGGCAAAAGGTCCCGAGTTGGAGTCTCGGTCGGGCACACAGTTTTAATCTGCCAGGAAGTTTGATATCAGCGCACACTCCGCTGCAGAGTGAAAATCTCATTCTGGAAACATCCCCCAGGCTGTGGCTAAGCCATGTCTCCGCAATATCCTTTCTTTCAGGAGTGCTAGTTCTGCAAGGTTCGCAGGAGAGCTTCTGTAAAGTTTGGAAGGTAGTAGACGAGGTACTGGCAGAAGTAAAGCTGTGAGCACCGGGCGTGAGACGTGCTTCGGTAGCTCAGATGGTAGAGCATTTGCCCGCGAAAGGCAAAGGTCCCGAGTTCAAGTCTCGGTCGAGCACAAAGTTTTAATCTGCCGGGAAGTTTGATATCAGCGCACACTCCGCTGCAGAGTGAAAATCTCATTCTGGATTGTGGCGTTGCTCACGCTGCTAAATACTGCATTTTCGGGCAACAACATAGTTGTTATGTGGCAGGTGTCATTAGAGCACAGTTAATAAAGTCATTTCATGTAGTAATGAATAAACTAGGCACTCATATTTTCGTGTTTCCCACGCTGGTCTCGTTGTAAAATCATGGCTCAATCGTCGAAAATCTAGGTGGTGACGATTCCAAGCTCGGATGCAAAGAGGCCTAGGTTTTATTCTGCTATATTCAAAAGTTTTGTAGATGCGCTTCACAAACCATTATTGAAGGTTAAACCTTTCAAAGTTAGCAAAATGGTGATGTAAAAAAATATTCAGTACTCCGAATTCAAGTTACATTTCTTTTTTATTGCTTTTGTTGCAATGACACGTAACACACAAAACATCACTTCACAATACAGAACATACTTGAAAACATCTTCCTCACTGTTAAAGGTCACAATTTATAAACTGGCTACAATATGCGTCTTTCCAAAACGACGTCCAAGACTTGACCTTCTCAAGGTCCGACTTTCTAACTAATAACCGCTTATGCGCCCAAAAATCAGAGTTACAAGAACGTCAAAGATCATAGTGACAAAAGAAAGGATATACATAAGAATAATATCATTGCAATATAAACATATATATGTATCAAAATACCTCTACATTAATGAAATCAAATCTGAATGTTGTCTCAGAAATATGTTAACTACTTTACAGAAACACAGTAGAATATTGCTGGTATCGAGAGGTTCAGGTGATGTGCCGTAATGGTTGCGTAATTCAAGTACCATTACAAACTGTGACAGGTGATGAAACCTGGGTTCACCATTTTGAGGCCGAAACAAAACGACAGTCGATGGAATGGCGCCATTCCCACTCTCCACGAAGAAAAGATTCAAAGCAACTGCCTCCGGAGGTAAGGTCATGATCACCGTGTCCTGGGACTGCGAAGGTGTGATTCTCATTGATTTGATGCGAAGTGGCGGTATCATTAATTCAGAAGTATATGTCAACACATTAAAAAAAAAAAACTCGGCGCCACAGCAACCACGGAGATGTTTTGCTGTAACACGATAACGCTCGGCCCCACACAAGTCTGAGGACTGCTAAACACATCGCAAAACAGGGTTGGACAGTGTCATCCAAATCACCCTACGTCCCTGACATAGCACCTCGGACTTCCACTTGTTTGGACCATTAAAGGATGCAATTCATGGAAGACATTTTGAAGACGGTGAGGAGGTGATCCACACAGTGAAGCACTGGCTGTGCCACCAGAACACGGATTCGTAAAAATGGAAACGAGCGTACGGTATTGTGGGCCAGGAGTTCCCCATTCAGGGGGGTTCGACCGCTGAGGGCAAGTACTTACTGCATTCGACGACACATTGGGCGACTTGTACGCCGGAGACTTGGATGAAACGATGATGAGGGCGACACAACACCCACTCCCTGAGAGCAGAAAATCTCCTGCCCCAGCCGGGAATCGAACCCGGGCCCCTTGGCATGGCATTCCGCCGCGCTGACCACTCAGCTAACGGGGGCCGACACAAAGCTTGGTACCGACAGGGCGCACATGCCCTTGTTTCTCGCTGGAGGAAGGCCATAGGACGGGATAGAGACTACGTGGAAAAATGGAGTGTGTAGATAAAACACCATTCTTTCTCATTACGACCAACAAAGAACTGTTGAAGGAAAAAAAAATGCGGTGCATCACTTTCGGGGCAACCCTCGTACATGAAAGCGCCACACACATTCACACTCTCACTGTAGCAGACGAGACGGGAAATGAAAAACGGAAACACAGAAATATAACACGGAGACGTAACAAACAAATGGGAAAAGGAAACACAGGACTATACAATATTCGTACACTTAATACACTTATAGATGAAATGTAAAGCAAAAATTGAGAAATGACATTATTTGCCAGCAATTTGCCACTGTGGTTGTCCTATAAACACTCAGCTGTTCTTTCTTCTCCACATAATCGAAAACATAGATGTACCTACCAAAAGAGATGCAAGTAAGTATAGAAAGGTTGAAGTCAGCTCAACAGAGCCAGTGGAACGACTCGCTTTGGGACACGTCAGTCACCGCTATATGTGATAGCCCCCTGGACATTACAAGAGCCGGGAAATGGTTCTTAATGGGGTGTGTTATCACTAAGGACGGCATTGGGTTCTCTACAACGCGCTCCCATGCTGGCCACAAGGTTGGTAAGGAGTTGTTGTGGTAGGACGACATCGCGGTTGACAACGACAATTGCTGGATGGCCGTTGGTGGACGTGGAAGTCTGGCAGTACGTCTCCCCAACACATCCCACACCTACTCTACGAGATTTAAGTTGGGTGGGGGGGGGGGGGGGACGGACAGGCCAGTCCATTCGCCAAGAGCTCTTCCACCTGCGATGCTGGATGCTGTCGTATGTTGTCATCCATAAATATGAAGTCAGGATCCATTGCACTTCTGAAAAGGCGCACGTGGGGAAAGAATAGAGTGTCACAGTAACGTTGACTGGTCAAAGATTTGGAGGGCAGTACGCACATGCAGCATCTCCTAACGCATAAAAGATAGATCAGAAGAAGGATCATGTTCGATCATGTTTCTGGGTGCATTACTTGTTCGCCATATGAGGGTACGTCCAAAATCACTACTCATACTGAATCTGCTCTCATCCGAGAAGACCATGCTACCCCACTCTGTTCTAGGCCCTGCGCTCTTGGCACCATCGCAGACGGTGCCACCAATGTGCGAGTGTCAACGGAACACAACGTACTGGTCGTACTGCAGCTGCTACAGTTGACCGCCTCCTCTCCTTTGGGCAGCAGTGCCTGTGGTTCGGAACGCTCCACATGCACTTGAGACAATGCTGTGAGCAATATGAAACTCTCGGGCTACACGTATCACACTTCGTCCTCCTTCTAGTTTCCTGATGATTATTCCTAATATGAAGTCATGCAAATGTTGTCTCCCCAGTGCACTGACACACACCTCCTTTTCCCATTCCTTCAACTGGCGTTGCGAGGGTCAGCCCCATTTCGCGTTGTAGTCCGATGACCTCTCGCCATGTGTCCTCCAACTTTCTGTGCGTGAATGGCAGACCTAAGACATCATACTCCTGCACTTTCATTCATTTCCACCTAGCTGTCAACATGTTCGAAGTTAAGCTCTGTCGGGCTGGGCTAGCACTTGGATGGGTGACCATCCGGTCTGCCAAGCGCTGTTGGCGAGTGGGGTGCACTCAGCCATTGTGAGGTAAATTGAGGAGCTACCTGACTGATAAGGAGCGGCTCCGCCCTCGGAAACTGACATACGGCCAGAGAGCGGTGTGCTGACCACATGCCCCTCCACATCTGCATTCAGTGACACCTATGAGCTGAGGATGACACAGCGGCCGGTCAGTACCGTTGGGCCTTCATGGCCTGTTCAGGGGGAGTTTAGTTTAGTTTTAGTTAACATCTTACGTTACTTTATTTACCTCGTCCTTCAGTTCTTCGTATTCTAAAATATGGAAGAACCTCCCAGTACCTGTGCTGTTATGGCGTATTTAGACCATGGTTTCAAAGTTAATTTTGGATGAACAACCGATATTCTAAGGAGACACGTATAAACTGGGGCGCATCGTCAATGCAACGGAAGTGAAGTTGATCGCTCCAGCCAGGCTGTCGCAAAAATTATAGCATGTCGTTAAGAGGTGCGCCGGTTTACTCGGCCATCTACGAGCAAAGTGCGTTAATTAAGATTTGAGAATCTCCATTTTCTTTTGTGATATGTTAATAATATGTAGGCGGCCGTTGTGGCCGAGCGGTTCTAGGCGTTACGGTTTGGAACCGCGCGACCATTACGGTCGCAGGTTCGAATCCTGCCTCGGGCGTGGATGTGTGTGATGTCCTCAGGTTAGTCAGGTTTAAGTAGTTCTAAGTCCCATAGTGCTCAGAGCCATTTGAACCAATAATATGTACTGTCCAAATAAAAACTGGTTAAGGGCTGACTTTTGACTAACGAGGCAACTAGATGGTTTAGCGTCTGAACGTGATAGGCGTACGCGCCATTACGTAACATTATGGAAGTTACGTTTGCTATCTTCTCTGACTAACTATATTTATAATAAAAATAGCTGGCATCATTATTTAGGTGAGATTAAAGTCTTAAACACTGTCGCTGTAATTCCATAAAACCTCTCATCAGAAGCATCACGACCTACATGCTACTTCTGCGCCCGACAACGAAATAGCACGAAGGCGCAACGTTGGTGAAACTGTTGTTTACTTACTTTGGGCTCACTTTACCAGATATGACGTGTTAATGCTCTAAGAACTTTTAGTACTGTTCTCGAGAGTGGCGTAAAAGCCTAAATCTAGATTGTACATAAGAAAAGCACCGTAATACACAGTCAAACAGCGGTCTATTCTTTCAAGAAGTTTAGTGTTTTGTTCTGATGTGGCAAAATACAACTAGGCTCCTCACACGTTCTGCTGCTGCAGTACAAAGGGAGACGGTAGCTTAGCAGCGAGCTGTCTGTGGTAACGCAGAGGAGGGAATAGTACACCGATTACATAACCACATGTCTTTTTTGTTATTCAAACACTTAATCTCAAGTGGGCAACGCTTGTCCAGACACGACACGTGTCTCCATGAACTGTCTGCCTGATGTTGGAGTTTTCCCTTGCGCTGCAAACATCCATCGACTGTACCCCAAAGGAAAGAAAACGTGACGGTTAAATGGGAAGAAATATGCAGGACATTGAAGGTCGTGACAACAGCTGTGGGTCATCTTATCTCAATACAGGATACAACGGCTGTATGACACCCCTCCCAACCGCGCCCAAGGTTATGCAACATACATCTACAGTTACATACTGTTGTTGTTGTGGTCTTCAGTCCTGAGACTGGTTCGATGCAGCTCTCCATGTTACTCTAGTGCAAGCTTCTTCATCTCGCAGTAACTACTGCAACCTACATCCATCTGAGTCTGCTTAGTGCTTTCATCTCTTGGTCTGCCTCTAAGATTCTTACCCTCCACGCTGCCCTCCAATACTATATTGGTGATCCCTTGATGCCCCAAAACATGTCCTAGCAACCGATCCCTTCTTCTAGTCAAGTTGTGCCACAAACGTCTCGTCTCCCCAATCCTATCCAATACCTCCTCATTAGTTACGTGATCTACCCATCTAATCTTCAGTATTCTTCTGTAGCATCACATTTCGAAAGCTTCTATTCTCTTCTTGTCCAAACTATTTATCGTCCATGTTTCACTTCCATACATGGCTACACTCCATACACATACTTTCAGAAACGACTTCCTGACATTTAAATCTATACTCGATGTTAACAAATTTTATATCCCCTCTGCTTCGACCATCATCAGTTACTTTGCTCCCCAAATAACAAAACTCCTCTACTACTTTAAGTGTCTCATTTCCTAATCTAATTCCCTCAGCATCACCGGACTTAATTCGACTGCATTCCATTATCCTTGTTTTGCTTTTGTTGATGTTCATCTTATATGTTTGTTTCAAGACATTGTCCATTCCGTCAAAACTGCTCTTCCGGTCCTTTGCTGTCTCTGACAGAATTACAATGTCATCGGCGAACTTCAAAGTTTTTATTTCTTCTCCGTGGATTTTAATACCTACTCCGAATTTTTCTTTTGTTTCCTTCACTGCTTGCTCAATATACAGATTGAATAACATCGGGGAGAGGCTACAACCCTGTCTCACTCCCTTCCCAACCACTGCTTCCCTTTCGTGTCCCTCGACTCTTATAACTGCTATCTGCTTTCTATACAAGTTGGAAACAGCCTTTCGCCCCCTGTATTTTACCCCTGCCACCTTCAGAATTTGAAAGAGAGTATTCCAGTCAACATTGTCAAAAGCTATCTCTAAGTCTACAAATGCTAGGAACGTAGGGTTATCTTTCCTTAATCTAGCTTCTAAGGTAAGTCGTAGGGTCAGTATTGCCTCACGTGTTCCAATATTTGTACGGAATCCAAAATGATCTTCCCCGAGGTCGGTGTCCACTAGTTTCTCCATTCGTCTGTAAAGAATTCGTGTTAGTATTTTGCAGCTGTGACTTATTAAACAGATAGTTCGGTAATTTTCGCATCTGTCAACATCTGCTTTCTTTGGGATTGGAATTATTATATTCTTCTTCAAGTCTGAGGATACTCCGCAAATCACCGTACGGTGCGTGGCGGAAGGCACTCTTTATCACTACTCGTCATTTGCTTTCCTGTTTCACTCGCAAATAGAGCGAGGGAAAATCGACTGTCTATATGTCTCCGTATGAGTCCTAATTTCTCGTACCTTCGTGGTCCCTACGCGCAATGTACGGTGGCGGCGGTAGAATCGTTCGGCAGTTAGCTTTATATGTCGGTTCTCTAAATCTTCTCAATAGTCTTTTTCGAAAAAAACGTCGCCTTACCTCCAGGGATTCCCATTTGAGTTCCCGAAGCATCTCCGTAGCACTTACATGTTGTTAGAACCTACCGGTAACAAATCTAGCAGCTTCGATTCTGAATCGCTTCGATGTCTTCCTTCAGTTTGACCTGGTACCGATCCTGAACACTTGAATAGGTCGCATCAGCAACGACTTGGTTGTGATAAGCAGGACACTAGTAATACTGCATCCAATCATTACAGGTTCGATCGCCGACCGGGGTGGCCGAGCGGTTCTAGGCGCTATAGTCTGGAACCGCGCGACCGCTACGATCACAGGTTCGCCTCGGGCATGGATGTGTGTGATGTCCTTAGGTTAGTTAGGTTTAAGTAGTTCTAGGGGACTGATGACCCTAGAAGTTAAGTCCCATAGTGCTCAGAGCCATTTGAACAATTACAGGTTTGATCTTCCCATTCATCTGCATTAACTTACATTTTCCACATTTAGGGCTAGCTCCCGTTTATCACACGAGCTGGAAATTTTGTCTGTTTTGTATCTTCCTACAGGCACTCAACTTCGACACCTTATCGTACACCGCGGCATCGTTAGCAAACAACCGCAGATTGCTGCCCATCCTGTCCGCCAAATCATATATCATAACACACTTACTTGGAGCACTCCTGACGATACCCTTGTCTCTGATGAACACTTGCCATCGAGGACAACATACTGGGTTCTATTGCTTAAGAAGTCTTCGAGCCACTCACATATGTCTGAACTTATTCTACATGCTCGTATCTTCGTTAGCAGCCTGCAATGGGCACCTTGTCAAATGTTTTCCAGAAATCCAGAAATATGGAAACTTTCTGTTGCCTTTCGTCCATTATTGGCAGTATATCATGTAAAACAAGGGCAAACTGAGTTTCGCACGAGCGATGTTTTCCAAAACCATGCTAATTCGTGGACATAAGCTTCTCTGTCCCAAGCAAATTTATTATATTTATTATATTCGAACTGAGAATATGTTCAAGGATTCTGCAACAAACAGAAGTTAGGGATATCGGTCCGTAACTTTGCGGGCTCGTTCTTCACGCTTCATTCTAGTCGCTTGGGACTTTGGGCTGGGTGAGAGATTCACGACAATTATTAGCTAGGTAAGGGTCCAATGCAGCACAGTATTCTTTGTAAAATCGAACTGGGGTTCCATCCGGACATGGTGATTTATTTGCTTCAGATCGCTCAGTTGGTTTACGTCAGGTATGCTTATTACTATGTCCGATGGTCAAATGACGGTACGTTTTCGCGATTCTTCTGTGTGAATGATTTTTTGAAGTTCGGCTTTCGTTTTGCTGTCTTCAGCTGCCACACCAGACAGGTCACCACGGGTCTGAATGGAAGCCTTAGAGATTTTACATACGACCGGAATTTTCTCGGGTTCTCCGCCAAATCTTTTGTTAAGGTGTGAAGGTGGTAGTTTTTGTATGTTTCGTGCAAAGATCTCTTCACAGACGCACGAATCTCTGCTAACCTTCGCTTATGCATTCCGTTTTGAACCGAGAGTACAATAACCTCTGTTTCCTCAGCTTCCGCCGAATTACGTTATTAAACCATGGTGCGTGTTTTCTACCCTTTATCCACTAACTCTCCGTATCCGTAACTCACCAGACCATGATTTAGTGTCTGCTTAAACTTTGCCCATAATTCCTCTACATCCATCTTACTGGAACTTAGTAATGCCAATTCACTGTCTATGTGAGATGTTAATAACTGCTTATCTGCTCTACCTAGCAGAAACACTCTCCTATCCTCCTTGACTGATTTATAAATTTTCGTAATCATAGTTGCTATAATGACCTCATTATCGCTAATCCCCATTTCTATACTGACACTGTCGATAAAATCCGGCCTGTTTGCAGTACGAGGTCTAATACAGTACTGACAACGGTCCACCACTTGTGCTTATTCTGTTGTTCATTTAATTTGCTTTTGAAATTAAGCGTGAAATTTCATTTTACTTTCTCCTCTCCTTCAAGAAGCTTAAACTGATTGTTCAGTGAATACCAGGCTACTGTGACGTAACGGCTGGAGCCGGCGAACTGAAAATAGCAGGAGGGAGACAGAAAAGAATAGCGAGGAGCGTCAGTGGGAATGGGAGAGCTGCCACTCATTGTCAGCGTGGCTGGACAGGTAGCGGTGAGTCAGAGATAAGCCGGGACACGATTACGCTAATCTGCGAGTCTCAGAGCGACCCTAATGCCGAGCCTCAGCAAACACGAGGCACTGTCACGTCGCACAGATAAGCGCCACACATTTGGGTCACGCCCACCAGGCGATGCACATGCCCACAGCACCAGGCCGACTGCTACATCTGACCACCGCGAAGTGAATGGCGTAGGGTACTTCCCGATGCGCCACGTATTAAGATTTCTTCCCGTTCCATTCTCTTATGGAGTGGAGGAAAATGATTCCTTAAATATCTCTGTGCTTGCAGTAATTAGTCTTAAGTTGCCTGTGTGGTCTCTACGGAAGCGATACACATGCAACTGTAGACTGCTTGACAAACAACGCACGAAGACACGGTCGATTGTCAGTGTAACTTTTTGTACATGCACACCATCGACAGGTGCGTAAATGATTACAGTTGCGATTCTCCATGGCAGGTAGAACAGCGTTGTTACCAGGCCTGGTGGGGTAAACAAGAGGCGTCACAAGTGTCAGATCACTGCGAAGGACACTCGTGTGAGATAGCCTTATCAGTACCTGAATTAGAAAGGGGTTTCATTGTGGGCTTACATTTTGTCAGCTGAACGAGTAGTGCAACATACAGATTTCTGTAGCATTAGGATGCGACTGTGGTCTCATGTTGGACTCTATGGGAGCTAGAACTGATGATATTTTTAAAAATATTGGGATATTTAAAAATATATCATTATAAGTTCCCGACATATCGTAGAAAAGTGTCAGTACCTCGATAAATCGACGACAAAATATCGACATACCAGCCGAAAAAAAATATCAGCTGCACATTAAAAATATACGGCCGGTTTTAGAGCCGCATATTTAATTACTAATTTATTATTAGATATTCTGTTTATCAACAAGCTAGCAGCCTGCTTATGACCCTTAGAGCAAGAATTGAAAGGAAAACAGTAGGACTAGGAATTCCGTCTTACGCAAGACACCTTTCTTTCTGTATTGTTTCACCCAGACATGTTGAAACGTTCCCTTTGAAAAATTATGAATGACTGTGCTGGTAAACTTCTACGTTATTTGATTTTCAAACAGCTGAGCAAAACTCAACGTACTCAGACAGTTTTCTCTTTACTTATTCTGATCATCACTTAACTGACACACAATATTTTTAGCGCAACACAATTAGACTTTCAATAATCCCTAAAAAATAATGGCCCTGACTAACAATAACCTATACCTTTCATGAATCACTTTGAAAGGTCTCTGTTGGATTCCTTTCATGTTCATTTCTGAAATCTGTTGTCATTTACGGCATAAATTCCTCTTCTAAATTTACTGTGGCGTTTCTGACTATCTGGGAGGAGACTGAGCAGTGAAACGTGTTACTTTTACACATAAACAAGAACGATCTGTCACACTACTACACTTTAA
Source organism: Schistocerca piceifrons (assembly GCF_021461385.2). Taxonomy (NCBI): domain Eukaryota; kingdom Metazoa; phylum Arthropoda; class Insecta; order Orthoptera; family Acrididae; genus Schistocerca; species Schistocerca piceifrons. The sequence continues at coordinate 124,232,612 of NC_060145.1, forward strand.
AACACAGTTTATATGTAATTCATGTCACACAGTCTCATACGGAACCTACATCCACTTTCTTTTATATACTGTATATGATAAGATACTGTCATCCCCCTTCCCTTCTGTGTGAGAGGATGAATGAACAAATGTATTTCTAGTTGCATGCTTGAGGGTAGCAGACAAGCCTGTCCGCTAGAGAACAGTAGGACCAACGTCGGAACAGGTAGCTACGCTATCTAAAAGCGGGTATGTTTCTATTCTTAGTATGGTCCTGTCTGTCCTTTGTCATGTTGGTATAGGAAGCTGCCTCTCTGGCCACTTCCGTTTGTATTTGTGAGCCACCTTCAGGAAGGGACCACGTCAGTCTATCCACAGCGAGCGCCTGAAGTGGTAAGATCTCCGGCTAAGCGCGTGTCTGCTAAGTCCGTCGGACAATGGATTTCTTAAGTTCTGCCTAACTGAAAATTTAATCACTTAAATTGCAACGCAGTGTAATTCGTGTGTGAAGTAGTTCAGAATACTTCCGGTAGTTGCTTTGTCACTACTTTGTGAGTAAAGTGGAACCACGTGTTGATCAGTAACACTAACTAGCATCATCAATCTTCAATGCGAATGTGCGTGAGAGTATAACGTCTCGTTTTGACAATATTTTTCAATACAGCAACTTTTCTTTATGTTCAACCCACGTGGGGTGTACTTTGTGAGACCAGTACCACGTGCTTATACTATTGTTTGACCCATCAGGTTAATAGTAAGACGATAGTAACCAGTTCGAGGTTTTTCTTTTGTAAATTGCTTTTCAATCTAATTTATTTCAATCATCAAAATTATTGTGGAGTTACACTCCTTGTGTAAACCAAGTTGACCACGCGAAGCATGTGGTGTAATCATCAAAGTAGCCCCCAGCTATTCTTTTCGGGAAGATTTCACAGAGAGTTAGTATGAATTTAGTATACCAGTGTGTGGTAATTACATGACGGACAGGATTGCGCTACGAACGTAACTTCTTTGGGTGAAAATGAATCGGTTGGTTGTGGTTAATTTCCTCTTGCATATGTTTCAACGTTCTTCGTTTGTTATTTTATGAATGCAGTGTTGTATGCAGTCTCCCAATCTTGGCTCCATATTTGATGTGTTCTGTAAGATTACAAATTCACATTTTCACAGTCCTAAATAAGGCTGCAGGTTAGTTATGACTCAAGTTTAATATGCTGAAATTTCAATGATCAATGTTAAAATAAATTTCCAAATATAAATTGATTTATTTCCTTTTATTTTAATTCTCTTATATATATCACCGGTTGTCATATGACTATTAAAAGATTATAATTAATGTTAGTCTGGTTGGGAATTTGGTAAGCTACACTGGATACCTGGTGAAACAGTTGCTCAGTAATGCAAGGTTAAATCCCCAGACAGCTCACAGCTTTAACCCGCTTTTATTGTCTATCAGCACCGCTTTCATAGCAAATTAAAGCAACAACGTTACAACGTACCTTACAAAAATCTTCGTTACTCGAACTACTGCAATACAGCGAGCGCCAATACTGCCAGCTAAATGAAAGATTCTAATCACTGAAGGCACTAACTACTGATAGGCATAGTTAGCAAATGAAAGATTTTGATAGAGAACAAACAATGTATTTATCTCAATAATGTTCAAAAGTCATCATATATATCTACCAATTCATGACAACCATCTTTACAAATTTACTTTTTCTGGAGGACACACGTCCAGATTGTCGGCTTATAGTAACCTCTCAAAACTCTGACATCTCTCTCTCCACATCCACCACTGCTGGCGGCTGACCTCCAACTGCTCAATGCTACGCGCTGTTCACATCCAACTGCCCAACACTACACAAGCGAATATTCCAAAAATGAGTCCAACCAGGCACAGACTGCACACAGCACAGTCAGTGATTTTCATACAGAGCGCTACGTGGCGTTACCAACATAAAACTTAAACAGCCTACTTACAATGTTTCAGCACTTTTTGTGCTATCTTCAGTGGGTTATTTTTTATTTTCTTACATGATGCTATTGGACATTAATTTTGGTAGCTATTCTGCATCATGTTAAGTTAGAAAATAAAAAAACAACCCACTGAAGATAGCACAAAAAGTGCTGAAACATGTCTGGGTGAAAAAAAAAAAAACAGAAAAAAAGGTGTCTTGCATAAGGCGGAATTCCTCGTCCTATTTTCGTAGCAAGCACGGACATAACAAGAAGAACTGCAACACCACAAGATGATTATGAAAGGAAAACGATGCACGCTCACGCTTGCCGAAAACCACTTTGGTAACAATGGTAACTGCCAATAAGTCCGTCGCTCGGCTTCGTCACATGTCGGATGTGTCCGGAGCGCTTCATGTCCACCTCCCTGTTTTTTTAGTTTCTGCCAACGTCAAAGATCTAGCAGCTGTAGTCTCAAAATTCCGTGGTGAAGCTGAAGGTTGCCGTTTCTGTTGTTGACGCCGAGCGCCGATTACGTCAGCATTTTCCCTCGCATGTCTCCGCCCACCACCGTAAAGATCAATGGTGCCATTTAAGGTATTGCTCATCATTTTCAGCTACCATTTTTGAAAAATGCCGATGTGAAGAAACAGCACACTTGTTGCGTTAAAGTTGTATTTTCGTCCACATTGCCACCCCTTAGTGCAATCGAACTTTTTGTTTTGTGCCATTTATACTTGCTTCGCACAGTCAAAGAGAAAGATTGGACTAAGACTCCTTCACATACTGAAAGTAAAACTATGTTGTACTACAATTTCAAAAGAATAACTTCAAATATTTACCAAAAATTGTGTGAATAAATATAAAATAAAAATATCGGCACTTGATATGCTATTTTGATATCGATGTATCTGTATATCGATGAAAAGGGTATCGCCGTTACACATTGATATTTTTTGGAATAAATATCGATCTATTGATATTTATATATATATTTATAGATCTATCGATCTATCGATATTTATATCCCCCCATGAACCATGGACCTTGCCGTTGGTGGGGAGGCTTGCGTGCCTCAGCGATACAGATGGCCGTACCGTAGGTGCAACCACAACGGAGGGGTATCTGTTGAGAGGCCAGACAAACATGTAGTTCCTGAAGAGGGGCAGCAGCCTTTTCAGTAGTTGCAGGGGCAACAGTCTGGATGATTGACTGATCTGGCCTTGTAACATTAACCAAAATGGCCTTCCTGTTCTGGTACTGCGAACGGCTGAAAGCAAGGGGAAACTACAGCCGTAATTTTTCCCGAGGACATGCAGCTTTACTGTATGATTAAATGATGATGGCGTCCTCTTGGGTAAAATATTCCGGAGGTAAAATAGTCCCCCATTCGGATCTCCGGGCGGGGACTACTCAAGAGGACGTCGTTATCAGGAGAAAGAAAACTGGCATTCTACGGATCGGAGCGTGGAATGTCAGATCCCTTAATCGGGCAGGTAGGTTAGAAAATTTAAAAAGGGAAATGGATAGGTTAAAGTTAGATATAGTGGGAATTAGTGAAGTTCGGTGGCAGGAGGAACAAGACTTTTGGTCAGGTGATTACAGGGTTATAAATACAAAATCAAATAGGGGTAATGCAGGAGTAGGTTTAATAACGAATAAAAAAATAGGAGTGCGGGTTAGCTATTACAAACAGCATAGTGAACGCATTATTGTGGCCAAGATAGACACAAAGCCCATGCCTACTACAGTAGTACAAGTTTATATGCCAACTAGCTCTGCAGATGATGAAGAAATTGATGAAATGTATGACGACATAAAAGAAATTATTCAGGTAGTGAAGGGAGACGAAAATTTCATAGTCATGGGTGACTGGAATTCGTCAGTAGGAAAAGGGAGAGAAGGAAACATAGTAGGTGAATATGGATTGGGGGGAAGAAATGAAAGAGGAAGCCGCCTTGTAGAATTTTGCACAGAGCATAACTTAATCATAGCTAACACTTGGTTCAAGAATCATAAAAGAAGGTTGTATACCTGGAAGAATTCTGGAGATACTAAAAGGTATCAGATAGATTACATAATGGTAAGACAGAGATTTAGGAACCAAGTTTTAAATTGTAAGACATTTCCAGAGGCTGATGTGGATTCTGACCACAATCTATTGGTTATGAACTGCAGATTGAAACTGAAGAAACTGCAAAAAGGTGGGAATTTATTGAGATGGGACCTGGATAAACTGAAAGAACCAGAGGTTGTAGAGAGTTTCAGGAAGAGCATAAGGGAACAATTGACAGGAATGGGGGAAAGAAATACAGTAGAAGAGGAATGGGTAGCTCTGAGGGATGAAGTAGTGAAGGCAGCAGAGGATCAAGTAGGTAAAAAGACGAGGGCTAATAGAAATCCTTGGGTAACAGAAGAAATATTGAATTTAATTGATGAAAGGAGAAAATATCTGGTGAGCAAGATGTATGAGACAGGCGAAATACCCACAGACTTCAAGAAGCAGGCAAAAAGGAATACAAACGTCTCAAATATGAGATCGACAGGAAGTGCAAAATGGCTAAGCAGGGATGGCTAGAGGACAAATGGAAGGATGTAGAGGCTTGTCTCACTAGGGGTAAGATAGATACTGCCTACAGGAAAATTAAAGAGACCTTTCGAGAGAAGAGAACCACTTGTATGAATATCAAGAGCTCAGATGGCAACCCAGTTCTAAGCAAAGAAGGGAAGGCAGAAAGGTGGAAGGAGTGTATAGAGGGTTTATACAAGGGCGATGTACTTGAGGACAATATTATGGAAATGGAAGAGGATGTAGATGAAGATGAAATGGGAGATAAGATACTGCGTGAAGAGTTTGACAGAGCACTGAAAGACCTAAGTCGAAACAAGGCCCCGGGAGTAGACAACATTCCATTAGAACTACTGATGGCCTTGGGAGAGCCAGTCATGACAAAACTCTACCATCTGGTGAGCAAGATGTATGAGACAGGCGAAATACCCTCAGACTTCAAGAAGAATATAATAATTCCAATCCCAAAGAAAGCAGGTGTTGACAGATGTGAAAATTACCGAACTATCAGTTTAATAAGTCACAGCTGTAAAATACTAACGCGAATTCTTTACAGACGAATGGAAAAACTGGTAGAAGCGGACCTCGGGGAAGACCAGTTTGGATTCCGTAGAAATGTTGGAACACGTGAGGCAATACTAACCTTACGACTTATCTTAGAAGAAAGATTAAGAAAAGGCAAATCTACGTTTCTAGCATTTGTAGACTTAGAGAAAGCTTTTGACAACGTTAACTGGAATACTCTCTTTCAAATTCTGAAGGTGGCAGGGGTAAAATACAGGGAGCGAAAGGCTATTTACAATCTGCACAGAAACCAGATGGCAGTTATAAGACTCGAGGGACATGAAAGGGAATCAGTGGTTGGGAAAGGAGTGAGACAGGGTTGTAGCCTCTCCCCGATGTTATTCAATCTGTATATTGAGCAAGCAGTAAAAGAAACAAAAGAAAAATTCGGAGTAGGTATTAAAATTCATGGAGAAGAAGTAAAAACTTTGAGGTTCGCCGATGACATTGTAATTCTGTCAGAAACAGCAAAGGACTTGGAAGAGCAGTTGAACGGAATGGACAGTGTCTTGAAAGGAGGATATAAGATGAACATCAACAAAAGCAAAACGAGGATAATGGAATGTAGTCAAATTAAATCGGGTGATGCTGAGGGGATTAGATTAGGAAATGAGACACTTAAAGTAGTAAAGGAGTTTTGCTATTTAGGGAGTAAAATAACTGATGATGGTCGAAGTAGAGAGGATATAAAATGTAGACTGGCAATGGCAAGGAAATCGTTTCTGAAGAAGAGAAATTTGTTAACATCGAGTATAGATTTAAGTGTCAGGAAGTCGTTTCTGAAAGTATTTGTATGGAGTGTAGACATGTATGGAAGTGAAACATGGACGATAACTAGTTGGGACAAGAAGAGAATAGAAGCTTTCGAAATGTGGTGCTACAGAAGAATGCTGAAGATAAGGTGGGTAGATCACGTAACTAATGAGGAGGTATTGAATAGGATTGGGGAGAAGTTTGTGGCACAACTTGACTAGAAGAAGGGATCGGTTGGTAGGACATGTTTTGAGGCATTTATTTAGCATTGGAGGGCAGTGTGGAGGGTAAAAATCGTAGAGGGAGACCAAGAGATCAATACCTAAGCAGATTCAGAAGGATGTAGGTTGCAGTAGGTACTGGGAGATGAAAAAGCTTGCACAGGATAGAGTAGCATGGAGAGCTGCATCAAACCAGTCTCAGGACTGAAGACCACAACAACAACAGTCAACATAAAATCTTACGGGGATACCGTCTGGGCCAGATGCCTTCCTGGCGTCTAAGGATCTTAACTGTTTTACAATACTAGATAAACAAAACACTATGTCAGCCATCCTTGCGTTTGTTCGATAATTGAAAGGGGAAATGGTGCTGCAGACCTCGACCGTAAACAAGTTTTTGAAAGTTAGGTTTAGAATTTCGGCCTTTTGTTTATCTTCATCACTCACATTACCCCTACTGTCAGCAAGAGAAGGTATTGAATTATTGGTAGTGTTCATAGATTTTACGTACGACTAAAATTTTTTGGAGTTATTTTTAGAATCTGCAGATAAAATATTGCTTTCAAATTCGTTAAAAGGATCTCTCGTTGTCTTTCTGAGAGCTACTTTCATTTCGCACAATTTCTGTTTGTCAGCGGGGCAGTGACTACGTTTAGAACGACTGTGCAAAATTCTCTGCTTTCTCTGCAACTTCCTAATATGTTTGTTGTACCAAGGTGGATCCTTTCCCTCCCCTATACTTTTGCTAGGCACATACTTCTCTAGCAGATGGTGGAAAATACCTTTAAATTCCTACCAAAGATGCTCAATATTTTTGTGTCCTGCGGTGAAGGCTTGGAGCTGACTATGAAAATATTCATTTATGACACTTTTATTTGCTTTCCAAAACAAGAAAACTCTACGCTGTTTCTTTTGGTTTTTCCGCAACTTCCACTGACATAGAAGCCAAAACGACATTATGGTCGCTAATACCTTCTTCGAGATTAACTTCCTCAAAAAGATAAGGTATATTTGTCTCCAAGATATTTAATATGTTCCCATCTCGAGTTGGTTTTCTAACCAATTGCTCATGGTTGTATGTTGAGAGCGCTCCTAGAATAACTTCACACGAATCTTTGTTTCTGCCCCCCGTGATAAACGTGTAATTTTCCCAGTCAATGGATGCCAGATTAAAGTCTCCACCTATAACTAATGGATAATTTGGATATTTACTTCCTACGTACTCAAGACTATCCCTACAACGTTTGTTTCGAATGCTGGTGGTCTATAAAAAGATCCTAATACAATGGTCAATCGTTGTCTAATTGACAGCTTTATCCAGACTATTTCACAGTCCGACCCAGTGTCGATCTCAACTGCGTTTAAACAGCTTTTAACTGCAATGAACACACCACCTCCCATTGCATCAGTCCTATTCTTCCTAAACATCGTCCAATCCGAGTTCAAAATTTCACTCTTGTAGACGCTACTTAAAGCAATCTTATAAAGTTTCAAGAACCGGTATTAAGAGAGTAACCCAATGAGGATAGGAGGATAGGAGGAAACGAAATGAAACTTCTCAGGCTTGCCGATTCTTGAAACTTTATAAGATTGCTTCAATCAGCGTCTACCTTCAAGTGTCTGATCTTGAAGCATTTCACAAGTGAACATTCCCAGATGTAAACAAACAATCTAGATGAAACTGGCCGGGTATGTAGTGGGGTCGGAATAATGCAATATGCATTTCTTGTTTTTGACTAACTTCGCTTTTGAGAGGTAAAACACACTCCAAATGGTAGTTTGGCATATTAAGTTTAGAGATAATATCTTCGAAACCATGCTGTATAAAAAAAAGTGTGTTTCGCACAAAAATTCAAGTGTAGATAAGGTTCTTTAAAGCTTTATAAACAACTTTTGTAACGCTTTGAAATTCTGCAAAGTTCTCCAAGGCCATTTTCCGGTAGTTACATTTGACTGAGCCTCTGGACAGTGCTGCCCTCTCTGGAGGTATTTGTACAGTGGTCAGTGAGCCACCCCTCCAAGGGCACCTAACGGTACACTCGCCGCCGCGAGGGAAAGATTTGGCAGTGGCGAATGGGCTGTCAATCGGGCGGCTGTCCTTAGCTCGTGGCCGCGCACGGCATGTAAACGGCAAAGATGTATGTATATTTTGGCTGTTAACTTATCTATGAATAATAAATGATTATCTCAACTCTCGTATTTCATTAAAATCTGTATGGATTCGAACCATTATACAGTCCTCCGCAATTCATGGTCCTCTGGTACATTTACGTTTTCGTCTGCGGACGCTAACATTTTGGTCCTTCGGGCCGTACTGCGATGGATTCGACGAAGTAACGTGCAGCGACAGCCATCCATCGGCGGAACGGCAGCGGCGAGTGTCGACGGAGCAACACGGAGACGCAGCTTGCAGCGTCGAGACGACGCATCTGAAAGTTACGTACCTGGTCTGGCTATCCTGCTTTCTGTAATTCCCACTCATTGTAACTGCTGCTTCTGCTGTTGCCTGTCACCTCTAGCTTTCAATGATGGACGAAGTGTTAAGAAAGAAACTTGTAACTACACGCTCGGTGGCGAAAGCAAGCCTCACACGATTGTTAAAGTTTGCAACAGAACTCGATGTAACAGGCAAATCGGACACTTTTGACATTACTGTCAGGCTAGAACAGTTGCCAAAGATCGTGTAGAAGTATGAAGACGCGCAGTCACAGCTCGAGTTTTTTGAAGATGTAGAGAGTCATGCTGAGGACAGAGAAACTTTCGAGGTTTCGAAAAAAATGAGAGCGATTCAGATGAACCACACAAACGCAGTTGACAAGGTTTCGTCAGATGCTGGGCCTGCCTTGAGCCTATCAAAACGTAACATCAAACTGACCACCATAAAACTGCCATCATTTAACAGTGATGTAATGCAATTCCGGCATTTTCACGACACATTTGTGAGTCTCGTCGTAAACAATGAGGAACTAGAGGACATTGCTAACAAGGGAACCTCCCCATCGCACCCCACTCAGATTTAGTTATACGTTGGCACAGTGGATAGGCCTTGAAAAACTGAACACAGATCAATTGAGAAAACAGGAAGAAGTTGTGTGGAACTGTGAAAAAATAAGCAAAATATACAAACTGAGTAGTCCATGTGCCATAGGGGCAATATCAAGGAGAACGTGAGCTCAGGAGCGCCGTAGTCCCGTGGTAGCGTGAGCAGCTGCAGAAGGAGAGGTTCTTGGTTCAAGTCTTCCCACGAGTGAAAATTTTACTTTCTTTATTTTTGCATAGTTATTATCTGTCCGTTCGTTCATTGACGTCCTTGTTCACTGTAATAAGTTTAGTATCTGTGTTTTGCGACCGCATCGCAAAACCGTGCGATTAGTAGACGAAAGGACGTGCCTCTCCAATCGGAACCGAAAACATTTGATCGCAAGGTCATAGGTCAACCGATTCCTCCACAGGAAAACACATCTGATATATTCTATACGACACTGGTGATGGCATGTGCGTCACATGACAGGAATATGTTGTCGACCCACCTAACTTGTACACTTTGCGAATGGGTAAAAAGATGCTTCTACCTTGCCCGATTTAGGTTTTCTTGTGGATGTGATAATCACTCCCAAAAAAGTGATGAAAACATAAGAGTTTTTCACATAAACTAAAAATAAAAAATTTAAGTTTTTACTCGATGGAAAATTTGAACCAAGGACTTTTCGTTCCGCAGCTGCTCACGTTACCACGAGACCACGGCGCTCCTGCGGTCCCAGTATCCTTGATGTTGCCTATCTTCCCATGAACTACTCAGTTTGTATATTTTGCTTATTTTTTCACAGTTCCACACAACTTCTTCCTGTTTTCTCAATTGATCTGTGTTCAGTTTTTCAAGGCATATCCACTGTGCCAACTTATAACTAAATCTGAGGGGGGTGCGATGGGGAGGTTCCCTTGTAAGTACCATCATTTACTGAGTTCATTAACAAGTCAAGCACACAATGTAATTGCCCATGTAGCGATCGTACAGTAATAACCTGTACTTCCGTGCATGCCTATGTATATATCTTTGCTATATTTACGATCTTTGGGTCTGCTTCGCCTGGAGACTTAGAGGGAGTCGTGTGTTGACTCTTGCACTGCGATGTTAACCTGTGAACGTTATCCGAATAAATCGTTACTGTGCTGTAAGAAGTTGGTTTATGGGACTCAATGCCTACCAAAACGCTACAGTCACCTCCCTGTGACTAACACTAGCGCCGGCCGCGGTGGTCTAGCGGTTCTAGGCGCGCAGTCCGGAACCGCGCGACTGCTACGGTCGCAGGTTCGAATCCTGCCTCGGGCATGGATGTGTGTGATGTCCTTAGGTTAGTTAGGTTTAAGTAGTTCTAAGTTGTAGGGGACTGATGACCTCAGTAGTTAAGTCCCATAGTGCTCAGAGCCATTTGAACTAACACTAGCTTTAAGGTAGCCTTTGATTTGGTCTGTAATAGATGCAATAATCTTTTTTATGGATTCTTCCGTCACTTCTTGATAGAACAATTCCATATTGAGGGTTGAATAACACTTAGGTGGTTTTTTGTTCTACTGATTTTTATTTGTGTGAACTAGTTTTCGGCTTATTAGGCCAACTTCAGATAAGTACTGGCCAGTAGTCATCTGTAGATGGCCTAATAAGCTGAAAACTAGTTCATACAAATAAAAATCAGAAGAACAAAAAACCGCCTAAGTGTTATTCAACCCTCAAGATGCAATAATCCTTGACTGGTTGCATCAGCACACTTAAAGAAACTGCTAACGCTACCGGCAATGACGAATCCATGTTCAAGTGAACTTCGTGCACTACTAAACGAAGCTTTAAGCAATGTGCATGCGCTGATGGCAATACAGCTAGATGTCCATTTGCAAAACATAATCACATCACAGCTTCTTATAGAAAGGGTTGAGCATTCTGTAAGAACCGAGTTTGAAGCCAGTCTGAGTTCGAGTAGCTTTCCAACATTTAAAGAAACTTGTGCCTTTCTCGAGAATAAATGTAAATCTTTAGATATAGCCAAGACTATATCACCACAACGTCGCGGGACAACTGTTAATAAACGTCAGAATGCGCTCAACACCAAGCAGTTTGGGCATTCGATACAGAGATACGTTGCTACAGGTGCATGTGCTACCAGCCTCATAAGTGCAGCAAATTCAAACAAGCCACGTGTAGTGAACGCAAGGCTGTTGTAATGCGCAACAACTTGTGCTACAACTCTCTGACGAATGATCACGGAGCTTCTCAATGTAACTGCATTACCTGTCACACCTGTGCTAAACGACACCACGCGTTATTACATGCAGAATCACAACGGACGCAAGATGCACCAAGGAAGGAGTGTACAGGTGACATGCAACACGAACACAATGGCAAACATCAATCAACTACATCGAGCTATTGTTCACTGAAGATCAGTCCAGGCAAACGAGCACTCCTTGCGACAGCGAGAATAAGGTTGCAAGATATCGATGGAAAATGGCAGACTTGTCGCGCTCTATTAGATTCTGGGTCGCAGTCATGCTTCATATTGGAAACGCCTCAGACAACGCCTCAGACTTCAAAGGTGACACAGCAGAGTACTGATTCAAGAGACATGTGCAACCCGCTCAGAAACAAAACACCGTGTCTCTATACTAGTGGGCTTCTGTGTAAGCAACTTTATGTCATCAGTCGAATGCTTAGTTTTACCAAAGATAACTGACACCTTACCTGAACAAATAATTGATCCCAGTACGTGGCCCTCGCCAAATTTACAACTCGCTGATCCATAGTTTTGGTCACCTGCGAAGATCGACGTGTTGCTAGGAGCAGAATTTTGTCCATACATTCACAAATCAAGGACTATCTCCGTAGGAACTGCTCATCCTGTGCTTCAAGGGACAGAACAAAGTTGGGTCGTATCTGGTCAGTATCAAACGGTAGAGCACAACATTTCGTCACGGCGGTCGGTCGTGTCGTGCTTTGTAAAAATGAACACTGATGTTTAAGCACTCTTGAAGGAATTCTGGGAGTTAGAAGAATTAAATCGTGATGTAATGACGAAAGAAGAGCAGCAATGTGAAGCACACTTCGTGCAACACACAACGAAAGATTCCACAGGCAGGTTCGTTGTCCATCTTCCGTTTCGCGAAGAGCCAATAAATTAGGCACTGCAGCAAAACGCTTCTCTCAGATTGAGCAGAAACTGGTGAGGCACCCGAAGCTTAAAGAAAGCTACACACAGTTTATGAGGCAATATGAAGACTTAGGACACATGGAACCAGTAGCTACACCTGCTGCCATTTCGAACTGCATGCCACACCATGCAGTTCTTAAGGAAGCCAGAACGACTACCAAAACACGAGTAGTTTTTGACTGTTCCGCCAAAACAAGCTCTAATTTGTCGCTAAACAGTTTGTTGATGGTCAGACCAATGATTCAACAAGATTAGTGCTCCATAATATTACGCTTCCACGTGCATCGAATTGCCTTCACAGCTGACGTAGAGAAATGTATCAAAAAGTTCTTGCAGGGGATGAAGATCGCTCCTACCAACGAATACTGTGGAGGAGTGACATATCTGCACCTCTGCGGGAATATCAGTTAAAGACAGTCACATACAGAATGGCCTGTGCACCTTTTCTTGCGGTACGATGTCTGTTACAGTTAGCTCATGAAGGGGGCAGATGAAACAAGGCAGCAAACATTCTTGCTAATGACTTCTATGTGGACAAATGTATCTCAGGTTGCGATACAGTAGAGGCTGCAATCAAAGTCCGGCAAGATCTCACGAAGTTATAGAAGAAAGGTCGTTTCTCATTACGGAAGTGGTCCAGAAACAGTGAGGAATTCCTCGAAAAATCCCCTCAGAGTTAAGAGAGACACAAGTACCCGTACGGCTTGAAAAAACAACGAGGATATTAAAACTTTAGGTTTACTCTGGCACCCAGATGCTGAACTGTTCAAATTGTGAATAATGTCAAGCCAGCACGTAAGGTCTACAGCTTCACAAAACGCGTTGTACTGGCTGTCACGTTTTTTTATCCTCTGGGATTAATCAGTCCCACTGTTATCACAACAAAATCTTTTTGCAACGTCTGTGGCAGCTTCAGTTAACATGGGATGAGCCTTTGCTTTAAGAGTTGAGTTGCATGTGGCCGAGAGTTTCGTATGATAGATAATATTCGTGTTGATCGTAGAGTCGTTACAGAAGGAAAACTTGTCAACATTCAACTGCACGGATCCTGCGACGCTTCAGAGAAGGCCTAAGGCTGTTGTATGTACAGGGTGTTTCAAAAATGACCGGTATATTTGAAACGGCAATAAAAACTAAACGAGCAGCGATAGAAATACACCGTTTGTCGCAATATGCTTGGGACAACAGTACATTTTCAGGCGGACAAACTTTCGAAATTACAGTAGTTACAATTTTCAACAACAGATGGCGCTGCAAGTGATGTGAAAGATATAGAAGACAATGCAGTCTGTGGGTGCGCCATTCTGTACGTCGTCTTTCTGCTGTAAGCGTGTGCTGTTCACAACGTGCAAGTGTGCTGTAGACAACATGGTTTATTCCTTCCTTAGAATAGAGGATTTTTCTGGTGTTGGAATTCCACCACCTAGAACACAGTGTTGTTGCAACAAGACGAAGTTTTCAACGGAGGTTTAATGTAACCAAAGGACCGAAAAGCGATACAATAAAGGAACTGTTTGAAAAATTTCAACGGACTGGGAACGTGACGGATGAACGTGCTGGAAAGGTAGGGCGACCGCGTACGGCAACCACAGAGGGCAACGCGCAGCTAGTGCAGCAGGTGATCCAACAGCGGCCTCGGGTTTCAGTTCGCCGTGTTGCAGCTGCGGTCCAAATGACGCCAACGTCCACGTATCGTCTCATGCGCCAGAGTTTACACCTCTATCCAATCAAAATTCAAACGCGGCAACCCCTCAGCGCCGCTACCATTGCTGCACGAGAGACATTCGCTAACGATATAGTGCACAGGATTGATGACGGCGATATGCATGTGGGCAGCATTTGGTTTACTGACGATGCTTATTTTTACCTGGACGGCTTCGGCAATAAACAGAACTGGCGCATATGGGGAACCGAAAAGCCCCATGTTGCAGTCCCATCGTCCCTGCATCCTCAAAAAGTACTGGTCTGGGCCGCCATTTCTTCCAAAGGAATCATTGGCCCAATTTTCAGATCCGAAACGATTACTGCATCACGCTATCTGGACATTCTTCGTGAATTTGTGGCGGTACAAACTGCCTTAGACGACACTGCGAACACCTCGTGGTTTATGCAAGATGGTGCCCGGCCACATCGCAAGGCCGACGTCTTTAATTTCCTGAATGAATATTTCGATGATCGTGTGATTGCTTTGGGCTATCCGAAACATACAGGAGGCGGCGTGGATTGGCCTCCCTATTCGCCAGACCTGAACCCCTGTGACTTCTTTCTGTGGGGACACTTGAAAGACCAGGTGTACCGCCAGAATCCAGAAACAATTGAACAGCTGAAGCAGTACATCTCATCTGCATGTGAAGCCATTCCGCCAGACACGTTGTCAAAGGTTTCGGGTAATTTCATTCAGAGACTACGCCATATTATTGCTACGCATGGTGGATATGTGGAAAATATCGTACTATAGAGTTTCCCAGACCGCAGCGCCATCTGTTGTTGAAAATTGTAACTACTGTAGTTTCGAAAGTTTGTCTGCCTGAAAATGTACTGTTGTCCCAAGCATATTGCAACAAACGGTGTATTTCTATCGCTGCTCGTTTAGTTTTTATTGCCGTTTCAAATATACCGGTCATTTTTGAAACACCCTGTATGTACGATCAACTAATTATCATGGAATAACATGTGTCAAATTACTAAGCTCCAAAACACGAGTATCTCAATTGAAAAAGTTGTTCTCACCTTGCCAGGAACTCTGTAGTGCTCTCTTGCTGTTGCGACTGCTGCAGCGTGTTGTTCGCTCACTGGGTATAGTCGTATACCGAACTTGTGGACTGACTCATTCATCGTACTGGCATGGCTCGTGTCTTCACCCATGCAGTGATAGACATTTGTGGGGAACTGTGTCGCTGAGATACAGGAAAATACGGCAGCTGTGGTGTGGAACCATGTATCTACAATGGAAAACCCAGCTGATTTGACTTCACGAGGAGTGTCTCCTGCAGACATGCAAGAAAACGGCCTGTGGTGGGAAGGACCAGCTTGGCTTAAGGAAGACATCACTTCATGGCCTGTGATAGACACCTCTAGTGATTCTACAGCCCTGGAGGTATCAGAAGAAAGGGGTAATGTCCTCTGTCACATCAGCAGAGCAATTCAAGACGGTATCATGCGCCGATTCTCAAAGTTGTCACGATTAGAGCGGATAATGGCACACTCTCTTAGATTCATTAATAACTGCAAGACTGCAGGACGGTTTGCTGCAGTGTGTCAGGATAGCACAAGAAGGAACATATGCAACGGAAATCTACCGGATGACAATAAAGCTAGTGGATAAAAATAGCAAGCTCAAATCACTGCATCCTGTCCTCGATGACATGAGACTGCTACTGGTTGGAGGCAGTCTACAAAAATTCTGATCTGTCATATGAGGAGAAGCATCAACTCGTACTGCTGCCTAACCACCTTCTCACATGACTAACAGTGGAACGTGAACATCGTCGTCTTTCCCTCGCTGGGTGTCAACTGTTGCTTACGTCTCTCAGAAAGCAATACTGGATATCTAACGGACAAAATGCAATCCGGCGTGTTCTATATCAGTGCTCGACGTGCCAGCAATTAAAGGTGAATCCTGCAAAACAGCTCATGGGAGACCTGCTCGCCCACGTTTAGAAGCTTTAGGCTTTTCTTCAATTGTGGGTTTGATTACACAGGACCGTTCTATGTGAAAACAGGCTCAGGGTGATCCCAATCAAAGGAAAAGTGCTACGTTGCCCTGTTTGTGTGCTTGGCTACACGAGCAGTGCATTTGGAGGTAGTTGGCAAGATGACAGCTGAAGCATTCCTGTCAGTCCTCAGAAGATTTGTTTCATGGACTGGTAAGTACCAAAACCTCTATAGCGACAATGGGAAAAACTTCGTTGGAGCTAGTCGGTAACTTCGTGAGTTACAAGCTGCTGTGAGCAGTCATTATCAGCACACACAGGTGAAAAGCTTTATGCGTGAAGAAGGCATCGACTTGCACTTCATTCCTCCTGCGTCACCACACTTTGGCGGAATATGGGAAGCTCGAGTGAAGTCCTTCAAGTACCACTTGCAGTGAACAATGAGAACCGTATGTCCAACTTTCGAAGGGTTGACAACCCTGACTTGCCAGATTGAGGCTTGCTTCAACCCTCGTCCTCTCACACCACTGTCTTGCGATCCTAATGATCCCCAAGCCCTCACCCCAGGTCGTTTCCTGATTGGAACCGCAATCTCAAGCATCCCTCAGCCAGATCTAGGTACAGCCAACCTCAGCTTGCTCACAAGGTGGGACTACTGCAGAAAGGCTTCCAGATCTTTTGGTGGCGCCAGTCATCTGACTACCTGCATCATCTGCAGCAGCGGGCCAAGTGGATGGTCCTTGGTCAGACTGTGTAACCTGGTGCATTGGTCTTAGTAAGAGAAGACAAGCTGCCACCCTTATGCTGGAAGCCGGCCATCATTGAAGGAGTACTCCCTGGGAGCGATGGAATGATGCAAGTGGCCACTATTCGCACACAGCAAGGGTTTTCAAGAGACCAATCTGCAAGCTATGTCCTTTACCGCGTGACGTGATACAAAAGTGAACAGTGTACTCGTCTTTTTTATTTGTGTGTTTTTCTCCTTTTGTCTTGTGTGTACCTTACAGGCGACTCAGTGTACTTCGTCATTTTTCATGTTTGAATGTATATTAGTTTATGTGATTGTGATTCCCAGATACCAGTTACAGACTCTATGGACTGAATACCTGCATGAAGGACGCAATGTTGTGTGTATTTACTTGTGTTATTTTCTATGATTTAGCAGGACTTGTGTTACTTGCATTATGCTGGAAAGAAATTAATATTTCTTTGGCAGCCTGTATGTTCGGTTGTTACATTTGATTGAGTCTCTCGACAGTGCTGCCCTCTCTGGAGGTATTAGTACTTGAGGTACAGTGGTCAGTGGGCCACCCCTCCAAGGGCACCTAACGGTACACTCGCCGCTGCAAGGAAGAGATTTGACAGTGGTGAATGAACTGTTGGTCAGGCGGCTGTCCTTCGCTTGTGGCTGCAGGCGCCATGTAAGTGGCAAAGGTGTTTGTTTTGGTTGTTAACTTACCTGTGAATAATAAGTGATTATCTTAACTCTCGTGTTTCTTTACAATCTGAATGGATTCGAACCATTATACAGCCCTCTTCAATTCATGGTCCTCAGGTACATTTACGTTTTCGTCTGTGGATGCTAACAACCATTAATTAATTTTTAAAACTGAAAACTTTTGTTACAATACAAACTTAAGAAACTTTCACGCCACATGCATTCATGTGTAATAAAGCTAGTTCCTGAAATAGCATTTTTGGAAAATAAACTATACACAATGTGCTGTCATAGCATTTTCAACATAGCTAATTAAAAAATCTAAATGTATTTTATTATTCTAATTACTTAATTTACTTATTTTGTTTTATGTTTAAATTATCAGTTTAGATTCATGTCTTCTTATTTTTTAGTTCAGTGTTTCACATACATGTATTGTGTTAACTGACAATAATTCATTATTATGAAACAAAATCATTACAGTAACGGTAATATGTAAAGGAATGCTTAAAACATAACGTTTTTATACACTATACACAATGAATGAACGAAATTTCTTCACACAGTACAAGCAGAGGACAACACAATACAAAAACAAAATTTAGCAGGATTCTCAAATTGTGGCATGCGATTCTCTAAATATCTTGATTTCCATCAAGCATCTTTCAGTGCATTGAAAAACCTTAAAGACGGGAATTAATTATATACTGGTGCCTGCAGCTTGATGATGTTGTTTCTCAAGTGGAAATTGACATCATAGTGATTTAGCAGAAGTAGATATGAAAATTTTTTCACAAAGTCCTTCCAACATCGAATGTCATATACGGCCAAAGGATATAGTACCTGTCCCAGTGAGCCTTTTGCGATCACGAGATGAACAAGTTACTTGTACTCAGGTGCGATGTTCAAAACGATTTTTCTCCCACATTGGGATAGAAAACTTGTCAAACGTTAGTTTACAACATTTCGATGCTGTTCACAACATTAGGGACTTCAAAAAGAGATTTTCGAATTCTCTTAATTTCAAGATTTTGAACATGGATGTGCTGCAGCAACTGTGCATGCAAGAGCTTCAACGCATTGGGAATAACAGCCAACCAGTTCCAAAACACAGGTTTATTAAACCTTGACCATGGTTTTGATGGTTTTAAAACCATCTTCTTCAGAAGATGTAGGACATAAAATCGCGTTACCTGTAGTCAAAATTGGAGTGGTTGACTCTGTCTAGTACATGTCATCCACTTAATTACCATGTAAATACAATATATAAAAACAGTAGCTGTCTGTTGTAGGGCTTTGTCATAAAAAGTTCTAATTATTTTAAAAATATCTGATACTTTACACAGGGTACTACAATATACAGTATGTCACATAAAAGATTTGTATAAAACTGACATTTAAATATAAAACGTGGCGTCAGATCCCATAGAGCGTCAATATCTTACATACGTTCTGAGCTATTGACATGTGTCAAGTGGCTGAAGAGTAGAGGCATGAGCCTTAAGTTACCTCTGGTAGATGGCGCTCCTGTGCATCCTATGTGCACATATGTGCAGTTCTCCTCACATAGGTATTCCGTTGTACTACAACATGTCTGGTACAAATCAGGACAAATTTGAGAATCTTGCCGAATTTGTGTTGTCTTGCCTATCAGTGACCATAAATAACGAAAAGTGTGAGGTCACCTACATGAGTGCTAAAAGGAATTCGTTAAACTTCGGTTACGCGTTAAATCAGTCAAATCTAAAAGTAGTAAATTCAACTAAATACCTAGGAATTACAATTATGAACAACTTAAATTGGAAGGAACACAGAAAATGTGGGGAAGGCTAACCAAAGACTGCGTTTTATTGGCAGGACACTTAGAAAATGTAACAGGTTTACTAAGGAGACTGCCTACACTACGCCTGACCATTCTCTTTTAGAATACTGCTGTGCGGTGTGGGATCCTTGTCAAATAGGACTGATGGAGTACATCGAAAAAGTTCAAAGAAGGGCAGTACGTTTTGTATTATCGCGAAATATGGGAGAGAGTGTCACTGAAATGATACAGGATTTGGGCTGGACATCATTAAAAGAATGGCGTTTTTCGTTGCGACGGAATCTTCACACAGAATTCCAATCACCAACTTTCTCCTCCGAATACCAAAATATTTTATTGACACCGATCTACATAGGGAGGAACAATCACCAAAATAAAATAAAGGAAATCAGACCTCGTATAGAAAGGTACAGACTTGTGAAGGTGGTTCGATGAACCCTCTGCCAGGCACTTAAATGTGATTTGCAGAGTATCGATGTAGATGTAGATATTACTTGTATGTGAAAAAATTCGTTAATTTTATGTGTGTGCTGTAACAAAAGTTACATTTTCAGCATTTCTTTACATATTACCATTACTGTAATTATTTTGTATCATAATAGTGATTTAATTATTATTGTCAATTAACAAAATACACATACACGAAATTATAAATTAAAAACAAAAAATATGAATGTAAAAAGTAAATTAACAATTTAATAAATAAAATAAGCAAATTCAAAAATTTGAACACCAATGAACATTTAAATATATTAGCTAGGTACGTTGAAAATTCTGTGGCAGCACATTGTGCACAGCTGATGGTTCAAAAGTGTTATTTCAGACACCAGCTTTATTACACGAGGATGTATGTGATACGAAATTTTATGTAATTGATGTTATAACAAAAGTTTTGATTTTTCAAAGTTAATTAATGGTGGTGCAGTATTTTGAAAAATTTCAGATTATTACAAAAGTTGATTATACAGATTTCAAGAACATCAGTTACATTTCAGTTTTTGTATGAAACACATTTTTTACATATCATCGTTTCGAAGTTATTCCTGTAAACCAAATATGCTAAATGACCCAGTGGGGTCCGTTTTACCCCTTAAAAGTGAAATTGGGCAAAAGTTAAAAACATATGAATTGTATTATTTTAGTGTCCTCTACATTGACCGTAAATTTCATCAAGATCGTTTACTTACACCTGGGAATGTTCCCTTTGTCAGTGACACTTATCTACGAGGCAAACAAATATATTACGATTCGTGCAGCCCTTCTTTGTATCTCCTGTTAGCCCTGTTTGGAATGAGTCTCAACATTTGAGTAATATTCTAGGATGGATTGCATGGTTGTTTTCTAAGTAATCTCCTTTGTAGACTTTTCGAATTTCCCTATTATTCTTCCAATGAACCAAACTCTACCACCTACCTGCATCTGAGGCTAGGGGATCATTCCATTTCATACCCCTACAAATTGTTACACCGAATATTTGTATGAGATGACTAACTGTGATAGGATTTTGTAGTCATACAAAACCGCATATTTGTGTTTCATGAAGTACTATATTTTGCATTTCTGAACGTTTAAAGCAAGTTGACAATCTCTGTACTGCTTCGAAATCTTATGAAGATGTGACTGAATATTTCTGCAGCTATTTTTACACAATACTTTTTACTTTTATACTTCTTTATAGATAACTGCATCATCTACTTCAAGCAAGTTGACAATCTCTGTACTGCTTCGAAATCTTATGAAGATGTGACTGAATATTTCTGCAGCTATTTTTACACAATACTTTTTACTTTTATACTTCTTTATAGATAACTGCATCATCTACTAAAAGTCCAAGATGACTATTAATATTTCCCTGAAATCTGAGTCTTCTGCACCAGTAATGTTAGAGTCTCAGTGAAGATTATAAATCTTAAAATGAGCAAGAATTTCGTAACAAATACTAAAGCCCACTGTCCCAATTCCATACGAGGGCAACATGTGCCGCTCTCCCCTCCCCCCCCCCTCCCTCCCACCGCCACCACGCTCACCAGTCCTACTTGGTCGCCTATACATCTTTTGTCTCCGTTCCGGTCTTCCTTTATGCGCAGATGGTATACTACAAGCCTCGTTTACAATGGGGCCAGTGGACACCAACGCAAGCGAACGAATATCCCCAGACAATTCACCAGCGTTCACAATTCGCTTGTACCTCTGAACAACGGTTCACACCAGAGGGGACAGAAGACAACAGGGCAGAACGAGGAGCCTAGTGTTCGAACTCTACGGGCGGTGCGAGTTTTATTTATTTATTTATTTATTATTTATTATTCTAGCGTTAATAATTGCAAATTAGGTCCTCCGATACAACCCTAATTATAGCCACTATGGGTAACTGCAATATTCAGACAGAATTTTTTTTTTTTTTTGCACTGTAAGCAACGAAAAAAAAAAGAAAAAAAATAGGTATTGGAAGTGTTACGAAAGCGTGAACCGACCGCGAGGAAGTAGTGTAGTTATCCCTGAGCTGCGGCTCCACCTTCCTCGCCGTTTTTTCAAGATCTTGCACGTATGTCGGTTGACGCTTTTCGCTGGCTTTACATTGCAATTAAGGGGGAAATTTAAAAACAGGGCACTAAACACCGACGAGAAATATGAAGCCAGACACTTACATTCTGGTTCTTAGTGAACGGAGAGAGCTACGTAGTCCCTATGTCGTATTTTAGTAGCCGATAATCTCAAATAATTACTGATGTCTGCAGTGACGGATGCGAAGTACTGTAGAATTTTAAAGTACTTATAAGGAAGACAATATCAATAAAGCAATGTAAAACGTATAGGCTACTTCTAAAATGTGTTTTATACTATGTTGGAAGGGAGGTAGTGTAATTGACCAAAAAGATTTTTATTTGGTTGTTACATCAAAAGTCTTAAAATTGTGACATATCTTGGATATAATTACTGCAACCTTGAACACAATTCCAAGAAGATTTCACGCATGTTTTATATTTTATGTTTATCACCATAACACAGGGACGTAAAATTAACGTACCCCGAAAATTTTTAAAAGGCTGATGTAGAACTGACTTCTGCCCATCACAGAAAATGGTGGAGGCCACGATGTCAGTGCACCAGCGGTTGGTGTCACACGTCTGTGCATGTGCGTCTCTTGGTTGCTCTGCCCCGAATACTTAGCTGGATCGTAACGTTTGAGGGAGTGAGAATAGCATACATGTTTTGTCACCAGTTAAATGCAACTCGAAACGAAAAAACAGCGCTTGTTCACTGACGAGTGTTACGCGAAGCACAGTTCATCGAAAACGTGTGGGGAACGGTTTCCACACGAGTCTAGTGCTGGAAGTCTTTTGGCAAAACTGCAAGTGGCGTGGAAAAACAAAAAGGAGAACCACATGTCTGCTTGCCGGCTATTCATGTACGTAACTGGAAAGAACATTTATTTTAACTATAGGTCCTACCGTATAAGAATAGGAAGCGTGCCCCTATGCACATTCAGCTAGAATCTGTTAAGAAGGGAAAAATTATCATTCAACTTTCAGTAAGAAGATGGAGTTGAAATCAGCTCAATATTTATTAGTACGACTAACGCCCACACAGAAATATACCTTTCATTGAACACAAGAAAACCTAATCATTTTTACAATACTCAAGCCAGTCTCCCATGTGTGGTATAGGACGCTGGTAATGTAAGGATCGCGGCATGTCCAATCGTGTAACATACGTATCTGAGAAATGACTGGTCATACTGTACTAGGAGAATACAAGGTTCAGTTTGCCTAGCAACTTGCATACATGCACTCACCTGGCTGGATTCACAAAGGAAAGCCAGTTAAATCGCGTCAACTTTAGTTGCGGATGATCGGCAGTGGCATTACAACACTATTCAAACAGAACTGAGAAACAAAACGAGTGTAGAACAGGCGTATCTAAAATCCAAACCACTTTCAAAGATCTGTCTAATACCACATGTGTGGACAAAGAAATCAGTACCGACTGAGAAGTTACACGTGCAAGTCGACGGGAATAATGCTGGATCAGGATTTAATCAGTTTAAGTTAAAAAAGGACCACTGTGAGGATCTAATTAACATTATGAGTTGCATGGAACACTGCCTAGTATCATGTGTAGTCAATCAAAACGAGAAGGTGATTTCCCTATGAAATTTACGTTCGCAAATTGTCAGAAACCATAGAGAATACTACTGACACGATTCGTATTGCGAAGAAGCACTGTGGACCTCTACTTAACACCACGAGCTACATGAAACGCTGCCTGGTACCATGTGTGATCAATCACCAAGAAAGGGCGGCAAATAATTATCGGCAACGCTGGGGAAACATTATTTAAGCAAATACGCGATCGACAGTGGCATTACAACACTGTTCAAACAGAACTGAGAAACAAAACGAGCAAAGCTTAGGAATATCCAAAAGCCACGCGCCTTTCAAAGGTCAACCTAATACCACACGTGTGGGCAGACAAAGAAATTTCAGTACCGACGGAGAAGTTTCATATGCATCCTATGTTCGACGTCGGCGTGCAGTAACCACCCACAGATAGCGGTGGAGGGTATACAAAGCGTGTCAGGGGAAGCGGCCAATACTGCTATCGTTTTCGTAATGCGGAAACGGATCTATTCATTTGATGTCCAAAACGGCTTTCGGGTCAAAGATGCAAGCATTTCCGAAACTGCTAAATTTTTAAACTGTTCGTTTGCCGCCTTGATTAAAGCGTATCGTGCTTGCCAAAATGGCACTATCCAAAACTGGTGCTGAGGGCACTGTGGTGCACCATGGGCCGTACGTGAAGGTGTACAACGGCTGCGAATATGTGTACCGGCGAACTTGTGTGTAACTGTTGAGCAGCTGACCGTTCAGCGGCCGCTGCTGCCTATGGACACCTGGTTCATGCACCCATGCTAACTGCTGTGAACCGTAGGCAAAGGCTGGAATTTCTACCCCACTACCACAACTGGACCTCCACCGACTGGCGACAGGTGGTCTTTTCAGATGAATCTCGTTCACGTTTTATGCTCCATCGCACAGATGGAGTGAAACGTCTGAAACCAAACACCCTGCAACGGTCGTTGGAAGGGTCCAGGCTGGAGAAGGGAGCACTATCGTTTGGGTTGGTTTATGTGGCATATCCCCCAGTGATCTCGTCATTATGGAAGGCACAATAGATCAACACAAGTATGCACCTATCCTTCGTGACCACGTCTACCCCTACATGCAATTTATTTTTCCTCGGCACGATGGCAAAGAGCTCCACAGCTCGCAGTGTACCTGTATGGTTCGAAGAGCACCAATATGTGTTTATCATACTCCCCTACCTACCTAACGCCATGGATTTAAACCTAACCAAGAATCTGTCGATCGGGCTGTTCGCCCCGTGAATCCTCAACAGAAAAACCTAGCGCAGATGGCCAGACACTGGAGTCGGCTTGACTCAACATCCCTGCCAGTACCTTCCAAAACCTCACTGACTCTCTTCCTGAACGTCTCATTGCAGTTCATGGTTATTTGGGTTTTTGACAGGTGGTTACATTAATGTTATTGTACAATACACGCACATAAAAAAAGTCTTGCATCACTCCTGAAGATAGTCGGTGACTGTGGATAATGTGTCACAGAGACAGTCCCTTTCACTGTTCAGAGATGTCACTAAACCTGCCCAAAGATGTAAACAATCATGCATGAGCAGCGCCTATTAGACGAAGGGGGTCCGACAGCGGATCAGTTCGTCATTCCACCAGGAAGGCGTTACACGGCTCGTATTGTCTGTAGTTCAACCATGCCTAGACGGTCAATGCAGCGGTTCGATATCGTTCACATTGTTGCTTTGTGCCAGGAAAGGCTCTCAATTAGGGAAGTGTCCAGGCGTCTTGGAGTGAACCAAAGCGATGTTGTTCGGACACGGAGGAGATACAGAGAAACAGGAACTGTCGATGACATACCTCGCTCAAGACGTCGAAGGGCTACTACTGCAGTGGATGACCGCTACCTACGAATTATGGCACAGAGAACCCTGACAGCAAAGCTACCATGTTGAATAACGCTTTTCATGTTACAACTCAAACTGTGCGCAATAGGCTGCATGATGCGCAACTTCACTCCCGATGTCCATGGCGAGGTCCATCTTTACGACCATGACGCCTACAGCGCGGTACAGTTGGGCCCAACAACATGCCGAATGGACCACTCAGGATTGGCATCACATTGTCTTCACCGATGAGTGTCGTATATGCCTTCAACCACACAGTCGTCGGAGACGTGTTTGGAGGCAACCCAGTCAGGCTCAACCTCTTAGACACATTGTCTGGCGAGTGCAACAAAATGGAGGTTCCCTGCTGTTTTGGGGTGGCATTATGTGGGGCAGCTGGTGGTCATTTTAAGCCGGCGTAACGACTGTACGATACGTGAATCGGCCAATGATAACCGCAAAACACATGACTCCGAGCCAACTTCTTCACTCTACCTCCATTTGGCGTCTCTAGCCAGCAGTTTTTTTGTCTATTCACAAATCCAAAAATATCAAAGCTTACGTCCTTTGCAAACTGGGGGGTTATGAAAGTTGTTAGCCAATTGTGACAACTGCTGTTACTATTAATATCAAGAAGGGACCAGGGTAAACTTGCTCTCATTATTTTTCATTCCTTACTCTACTTAATCAATGGTATGTTTACTATCAATAGTGAATCGAGTCGGTAGAGAACTCGCCTCGCAGCAATGTCTGCATATCAATGTTTAGTAGCAAAATGGCACTAACGGGTCTTGTAGCGGATAAAAACTGTAGCTATCCGAAGGGAGTATGAACGACAGGGTCAGATCCACAATAGTCTCATAAACATTTTCTGGGACAGTTTTATTCTGCCCACGCTGTAGATACAAAGAGGGGCGATCAAAAAGTTTGGATTCAAAACCCGCACAGTCCAGAAACGGTATGCCAATCAACAGTATCACCGTAGGCATTGAGACAACCGTTCTACCGACGCACTAGGGTGAAGATACCTGTTTGGTAAACCACCATGTCCTGCTGCGTGAATAACTCCGTAACTGCCTGCTGTACATCATTGTCCAACAGAACTAGTCCAACCTTCGAGGCGTTTTTAAGGGACCGAAGGCGTGATAATCGCACGGGAAGAGGTCAGCACTACAGGACCGATGCTCGAGTGTTTCTCACTTTAGTTGGTATAACTTTTGCGTTACTGCATTTGCTATATAGGGACGTGCTTTATCAAGATGCAGCAGCACTTCTTGTCACGCACCATTCCACAACGGTCGTTTTTGACAGACATTCTTTGTTCTCCGATGGATGTCTACAGGTGTTTGTCCTTCGGCAAAAGAGTAACAACATGTTGGCACTGTTTGGACCAAATTTGGTAATAACGTGCCATAATTCACGTTTACTCATTTACTGCACGCATGTCGGAAACACACGACCCTAACCCCTTGTCTACATGTCGGTGCTTACATACCCGCACCGGAGTCGCACTACGATGCATATAGGCTGCAGCAAAGCCCTCAAATGGTAAATTTTTGATAGCGCCTTAAAAGTGTATGTTTACTTTTAAGGAAATCAGTGCGCTGACCCTTCTTTGAATTAAAAAAATACGGAAACTATGCGCCACTTCCATTCGCCCGGAGTGTGATGAAAGCAAGTAACAAATTTATCGCCTTTCTCACGAACGCAGTTGGAGCTTTGAGTGCTTTAGCTATTTCCCACGAAGCATTTGCTTTTTGTTCAGCCGGCCGCGGTGGTCTTGCGGTTCTAGGCGCTCAGTCCGGAACCGCGCGACTGCTACGGTCGCAGGTTCGAATCCTGCCTCGGGCATGGATGTGTGTGATGTCCTTAGGTGAGTTAGGTTTAAGTACTTCTAAGTTCTCGGGGACTGATGACCACAGATGTTAAGTCCCATAGTGCTCAGAGCCATTTTTTTTTTTTTTTTTTTTTTTTTTTTTTTTTTTTTTTTTTTTTTTTTGTTTGTTCAGTTTTACGCTGAAGATCTCTTGGAACCCACAAGAACCTGTGATATCTACATTCTTCTCCCAGAAACTTTATATTCTCTTCTAACCATTCGTTGGGTATCCCAAATCACATTCAATGACAAAAGATGTCCGCACGCAAAGTAGCAGACGCATAAATACATTTAACAAGAGGTCATAAAGAAAAGGTTCTCATTCGTAAAATCGCAGACGAAACTGTGGACACAGTTAAATAGAAAATAGCAGAAATTGTGGTTAAGTGGCTGGTTACATAATGTTAATTTATAGCTTTCGGTCGCATCTTTACTACACCACAACAACATACCTCATCAGAGTATCCTACATGAAACAATTACGTTTCAGACGCCGCTGATATTTTGCGAAAGGCACAAACAAACAAAACCTTTCTGGTTTAGGTGGTGATCCCCTGTGGAACGTTACAGCAAATAATGCCCTTTTATGAGTCATCAGTCTTCTGACTGATTTGATGAGTCTCCCTGAAGAATTTCTCTCCAGTGCCAGGCTCTTCCGCTCAGAGTAATACTTGCTCCCAACGTTCATAAATATGTCTTAGGTGTAGTCCAATGTCTGACTTCCCCTACAGTTTTTACCCTTTACAACTCTGTACACTGCGGAAGCAGTAAAGGAAACAAAAGAAAAATTTCGAGTAGGAATGAAAATCCATGGAGAAGAAATAAAAACTTTGAGGTTTTCCGATGACATTGTAATTCTGTCAGAGACAGCAAACGACCTGGAAGAGCAGTTGAACGGAATGGACAGTGTTTTGAAACGAGGATATAAGATGAACATCAACAAAAGCGAAACGAGGATAATGGAATGTAGTCGAATTAAATCGGGTGATGCTGAGGGAAATAGATTAGGAAGTGAGACACTTAAAGTAGTAAAGGAGTTTTGCTATTTGGGGAGCAAAGTAACGTGATGGTCGAAGTAGAGAGGATATAAAATGTAGACTGGCAATGGCAAGGAAAGCGTTTCTGAAAAAAGAGAAATTTGTTAACGTCGAGTATAGGTTTAGGTGTCAGAAAGTCTTTTCTGAAAGTATTTGTATGGAGTGCAGCCCCGTATGGAAGTGAATCGTGGACGATAAATAGTTTAGACAGGAAGAGAATAGAAGTTTTCGAAATGTGTTGCTACAGAAGAATGTTGAAGAATAGATGGGATTGGTAGATCACGCAACTAATGAGGAGGTTCTGAATAGAATTGGGGAGCAGAGGAATTTTTGGCACAACTTTAATAGAAGAAGGGATCGGTTGGTAGTCACATTCTGAGGCATCAAGGGATCACCAATTTAGTATTGGAGGGCAGCGTGAAGGGTAAAAATCGTAAAGGGAGACTAAGGGATGAATACACTAAGCAGATTCAGAAGGATGTATGTTGCACTAGTTACTCGGAGTTGAAGAAGCTTGTACGGGATAGAGCGGCATGGAGAGCTCCATCAAACCAGTCTCTGGCCTGAGGACCACCACAACAGCAACAACTCTCTCAAGTACCAATGTAACTTTTTTTTAATGTCTCAAGACGTGTCTGTCACGCTGCCCGTACGTCTTATTACTGTATTCGTCTCTCCACGCCAATTTTGCGGAAAACCTTATTTCTTAGCCTATCAGTTCACTTCATTTTCAACATCCGTCTATAGAACCACATCTCTGGCACCTGGATTCTAATCTTATCCGGTTTTCCCACACTCCATGGTTCATTACAACATAATGCCGTGCTTCGAACATACAAACTCAGGAATTTCCTCCTCAAATTATGGCTTACGACTGAAATGAGTAGACCTATTCTTGGCCACGAGAGCCCTGTTTATCTGTGCGATTCTGCTTTTTAGGTAATCCATGCTTCATCCGTCATGGGTTATTTTCCTTCCAGGATAACAGAATTCCTTCACTTCATCTGTTTTGTAGTCCCAAGTTTCGATGTTAAATGCATCGCTAATTTCCGCTCAGCTACTCCTTATTACTTTCATGATTTTTTCAATTCAATGCTTATTAGACTGCCGATTCCAGTCAATAGGCTCTGCAAATCTTCTTCACCTTCTTTACATATAGAAACGTCATCACAGTGAAAGAATTTTAAGGTGCAAGTTATGGTCAGAAAAGGGAGATAAAAAGGTGCAAAAAAGATGCTGATTAAATTACTTCGTTTAGGTTTAAACAACTAACTTTCTTGGTCCCATATACATGGTGCTGTTATTGTGGCTTACACTCATTTCAATGTTTCTTACAGTAAGTCGCCTGCGCTTCGAACTCAATAGCTCCTTATATACCGAGAAACTCCACTCGGCATCTACAGAAACCAATGGAGTATATGAGTTTGTTAGCGCCTCTTAAGGACGTTCACTCGAAGTTGTAAAGATTTCCACAGCTGGATTGTTGTTGAAATTTAGTTCGAATTTATCTTTAGCAAATCGATAAAGGGTATCACTAACGCACATGAACTTTTTCCACTGATCCTCCTTGCTCATACCTTTTTCTTCGAAACTCTGAATCATATCACGCAAGTCCTTGAAGCAATAACAAGCAAACGTTCAGCGCTAGGTCTCTCTTGTTGAATAATTGTTGCCCCTACTGGCGCTTTCCATAAATTATGTTTTATTATTTATTGACCACTGCTGACTTCTGACTAAACAAAGTCTTAAAATCCTGCGCCCATTGAGTCCAGGGCACATATGGCGTGTTTCATTTGATCAAAGTTTGCACACAAGAAAACTGCACATCTCGTCCCAAGTACTCCATCTTGTGATGACAGGGAACTGTGGAAAGTGGAGTCCTATCATTTCTTGCTACAAATTGTAACGACTGGGAGACTTTACCACAATCTTCTTCAGAGCAGCAATGAAATCATTTACCTTACAGCAATACTTCTTGGTACTTTCGCAAACATGGTGCAGACCGTGTGCAATACGTGTTACATAGTTGAGGTTGAGTTACATGCCCTTCAGTTGTCGGAAAGCAGAAAGCATGTAGCGTGCTTGGTCAGTCACCACAAGCCTGACTTTTTCGTGCTGTATGCTTCCTGGCCACAGGTTCACACACGAGTCGATAAATTATTGCATTATCGTGCAGGCACTTGTCTTCTCGAGTTGGTACATCCCAAACAGCACGGGTTTTACACAATCCGCAGATAATGGAAAAACCAACATATTCAAAATACACTCCTGGAAACTGAAATAAGAACACTGTGAATTCATTGTCCCAGGAAGGGGAAACTTTATTGACACATTCCTGGGGTCAGATACATCACATGATCACACTGACAGAACCACAGGCACATAGACACAGGCAACAGAGCATGCACAATGTCGGCACTAGTACAGTGTATACCCACCTTTCGCAGCAATGCAGGCTGCTATTCTCCCATGGAGACGATCGTAGAGATGCTGGATGTAGTCCTGTGGAACGGCTTGCCATGCCATTTCCACCTGGCGCCTCAGTTGGACCAGCGTTCGTGCTGGACGTGCAGACCGCGTGAGACGACGCTTCATCCAGTCCCAAACATGCTCAATGGGGGACAGATCCGGAGATCTTGCTGGCCAGGGTAGTTGACTTACACCTTCTAGAGCACGTTGGGTGGCACGGGATACATGCGGACGTGCATTGTCCTGTTGGAACAGCAAGTTCCCTTGCCGGTCTAGGAATGGTAGAACGTTGGGTTCGATGACGGTTTGGATGTACCGTGCACTATTCAGTGTCCCCTCGACGATCACCAGTGGTGTACGGCCAGTGTAGGAGATCGCTCCCCACAACATGATGCCGGGTGTTGGCCCTGTGTGCCTCGGTCGTATGCAGTCCTGATTGTGGCGCTCACCTGCACGGCGCCAAACACGCATACGACCATCATTGGCACCAAGGCAGAAGCGACTCTCTTCGCTGAAGACGACACGTCTCCATTCGTCCCTCCATTCACGCCTGTCGCGACACCACTGGAGGCGGGCTGCACGATGTTGGGGCGTGAGCGGAAGACGGCCTAACGGTGTGCGGGACCGTAGCCCAGCTTCATGGAGACGGTTGCGAATGGTCCTCGCCGATACCCCAGGAGCAACAGTGTCCCTAATTTGCTGGGAAGTGGCGGTGCGGTCCCCTACGGCACTGCGTAGGATCCTACGGTCTTGGCGTGCATCCGTGCGTCGCTGCGGTCCGGTCCCAGGTCGACGGGCACGTGCACCTTCCGCCGACCACTGGCGACAACATCGATGTACTGTGGAGATCTCACGCCCCACGTATTGAGCAATTCGGCGGTACGTCCACCCGGCCTCCCGCATGCCCACTATACGCCCTCGCTCAAAGTCCGTCAACTGCACATACGGTTCACGTCCACGCTGTCGCGGCATGCTACCAGTGTTAAAGACTGCGATGGAGCTCCGTATGCCACGGGAAACTGGCTGACACTGACGGCGGCGGTGCACAAATGCTGCGCAGCTAGCGCCATTCGACGGCCAACACCGCGGTTCCTGGTGTGTCCGCTGTGCCGTGCGTGTGATCATTGCTTGTACAGCCCTCTCGCAGTGTCCGGAGCAAGTATGGTGGGTCTGACACACCGGTGTCAATGTGTTTTTTTTCCATTTCCAGGAGTGTATGTCTTCGCAACTCATCAGTAGTGTAAAACGAATCCCACTTCATGTTTGTCGACTGCCTCTTTTGTTTCCTCTAAAACGTTCTCATAAGTTGGCTGTATGTAACTTTTTCTCAAACCGCTCTCATTCGATATCGATATTTGCGTGTTCTTCTCAACAAATTATTTGACTGTGGGATTGTTTACCTTGCAGGTTGGAAATCCTGGCTATATTGATGCTGTGGCAAGATCCGCACTAGACTCGTTCAATGACCACCTCTTTCCAGAACCTGAAGCGAAGGTTTGTGTCAGAGTAGTTTGCTTAGGTTTCTACTTCCGAAGTCCATTGTACTTTAAATGTTTATTGTTCTAGACTACTGGACTCTGTTTCTTTGACGTTTGTCATCGATTGTAATATCTAATTCGCACACGGCACATCCCAGAATAATGCCATCAGTTTCGATGAACTGAGTGCTGAATTATTCTGGGACTGCAGAGAACTTCTCCTTGTAAACTTCGGCATGATTCTCCTGTGAAACATCCGTTCTGGTATAACACTTAATACTACCAACGACAGCCGCGCGGGGTGGCCGCGCGGTTTTAGGCGCAATATCCTCCCTCGGTTATGGGTGTGTGTGTGTGTTGTTCTTAGCATAAGTTAGTTTAAGTAGTGTGTAAGTGTAGGGACCGATGACCTCAGTAGTTTGGTGCGATAGTACTTCACACACATTTTGAACAGAGTATACAGTCGATAAATAGAAAACGGTTAAATTCATGCCAACACTAACTGTTGCAGCATCATTATGTTCATTTTATTTGACTTTACAGACGACTATTGTTGCTGAGGTCGGTCATTGTTGCTGGGGATATGAATAACTATGGGCGCTTTCCATAAATTATGTTTTATTATTTATTGACCACTGCTGACTTCTGACTAAACAAAGTCTTAAAATCCTGTTCAGGAGGAGAAAAATAACTCTGTCTAATCTATCAAATATGAAGATAAAATGGGAGGGAGGTGAAGGTGGTTAGGTGTGGACTAGTTGGGAAAAGGTGCAACATATACTAATTTCACAAAAATGCAAAAAGACCCAACGAAGTGTACTGATGAAACTTTCTGGCAGATTAAAACTGTGTGCTGCGCCGAGACTCTTACTAGGGACCTCTGCCTTCCGCGGACAAGTGCTGTACCAACTTTTTTTTTTTTTTTAATCTCATTTTGTTCTATATTGCTCGTTGATTTTGTTCGTGGCGGACGTCAGATGACACTCGTTCAGGTTGTTCGTTGATCCGTTCACTCAGGTTTTTTTATTACAGAGAGTAACTAAACCCTCTGACCGAACACGGCGAGCTACCATGCCGGCAACCATCTGAGCTACCCAAGCACGACTGACGACCCGTCCTCACAGCTTCAGTTCCGCCAGTACCTCGTCTCCTACCTTCCAAACTTCACAGAAGCTCTTCTGCAAACCTTGCAGAACTAGCACTCCTGCAAGAAAGGATATTGCGGAGACATGGCTTAGCCACAGCCTGGGGGATGTTTCCAGAATGAGATTTTCGCTCTGTAATCCTAGCACTTCTGCAAGGTTTGCAGAAGAGCTTCTGTGAAGTTTGGAAGGTAGAAGACGAGGTACTGGCAGAATTGAAGCTTTGAGGACGGGTCGTGAGTCGTGCTTGGGTAGCTCAGTTGGCTGCCGGCACCGTAGCTCAGCGTATTCGGTCGGAGGGTTAGCTGCCCTCTTTAATAAACAAAACTGAGTTAATGGATTAATGACGAACTGAAACGCGTGTGCCGGCCGGAGTGGCCGAGCGGTTCTAGGCGCTACAGTCTGGGTCCGCGCGACCGCTACGGTCGCAGGTTCGAATCCTGCCTCGGGCATGGATGTGTGTGATGTCCTTAGGTTAGTTAGGTTTAAGTAGTTCTAAGTTCTAGGGGACTGATGACCTCAGAAGTTAAGTCCCATAGTGCTCAGAGCCATTTGAATCATTTGAGCCATTTGAAACGGGTGTCTTGCAGATGAAACGATCGAAAACGAACAAAATGAGATAAAAAAAAGAGGTTGGTAGAGAACTTGCCCGCGGAAGGCAAAGGTCCCGAGTTTCGAGTCTCGGCCCGGCACACAGCTTTAATGTGCCAGGAAGTTTCATATCAGCGCACACTCCGCTACAGGGTGAAAATCTCATTCTGGGAAGTGTGCTTATTTTGCTTCATTCCATGTCGCCAAATCCCTATATTGAACTGTCTATGTGAACATAGCTGTATTTTTGAAAAGGTGCTGCAACTTAAAATTCTTCCTTTGCTCATTAATGCGTATCACCATCGATATCCTTTCACCCTGAATTTTAATTTCATGCGTAAACCTTACGGCCTGAAGATTTTCTTCCCTGCTGCACCCCTGCGGCGGGCCGTCTGTAATTTGGGGAGATTCCTGCTTTCGAGCGCGGTCACTGACCGCGGCGGGACCGGTTCGCTCGATGCGGCACTTGCGGCGCGGCCACACAGAAAAATAAGAAGGGGCCTCCCAAAAGGTAAACGCCGACAGTCCCGATCGCCGGCATTAAACGGCCTGAGGCGCGCTCCCAGGACGCGTCGGTCGCCTGTTGGCATTTCGAGCCGGTCAGGGGCTTCTGCTGCACCATCGACGACTCCCCTCACTCACTCTTACGTCCGAGGGGGGCCGCAGTAACGCGCTAGCTACCTAGACTGCAGGCATACGGGACCGCACCGCGGACATTTAAAACAAAACATTATTTTTGTACTTGGTATGAGCGCCGAAAAGAGTGTCAAAATTAAGAAGTTGAGTTGATAGTAAGAGTCGTTACGGTTAAACTTTGATAAAAGTTTGAAAGGTAAATTTTCTACAGTGTTGGAAACCGATTGAACGAAAACATTTCTAAACGTCAAAATTTAATTTGCATGAGAAAATACACTGAAGCGCCAAAGAAACTGGTATAGGCTTGCGTATTCAAATACGGAGATGTGTAAACAGGCAGAATAAGGCGCTGCGGCCGGCAACGTCTATATAAGACAACAAGTGTTGCATGGGGGCTTAATTAAAATGCAATAATTTTAGTAGCTGTGTGTCCGGTTACGTAGTCTCGTAACCGGTTGGCCCTGAGTAGTATTAGCACGCAATCTGACTGCATAAAATAAAAATAAAGAATGACAAGAAATTTCCGTTAAGACAATTGATTAATTAAGTCCCCTGCAACTATAAGAGCTACGAAACAACAAGGCACAAGTGTAACTGTTCTGTGTGTGGTAGTGTGACTCAACGTACATGTATCTGGCACGGTTCTTCCTCAATACGACAAGATATTTTAAACACCATTTACAATGAACTACTTGAAAAACCAGAAATACTATAATTGCACATAGAAACCAGAATTACGAGTCTAACACATGAACACGAGCCAGATGCTTTGTTGACTGAATCTGTGACCAAGAGGCATTGTCTTTAAAGAAATCTGTAATCCTTTTTTTTTATCTCAATATATATTGGCGAAAAATACACGGTGATCCTTGCAACATCTTCCATCTATGCATTACACCAACCGAACAGCATCTACTCTCTCGCTCAACAGAACAACAACTGCACTCGACATCCTCTGAACTACTACTGCCCACGACATCCTCTCAACAAGTACTGCCCACGGCAACCTCTGAACTACTACTGCACCAGTGGAGGCGGCGGAATAATAATCTTTGGCGCAATCTCTGGCGCTGTGACTCAGTGTAGCCACCTTTCAGTGTCTAGCGCAGTTGTTACATCGGTTACTGCTGCTACAATGGTAGGTTATCAAGAGTTAAGTGAGTTCGAGAGTGGTGTTACAGTCGGCGCACGAGAGTCGGGACACAGCATCACCGAGGTAGCGATGATGAAATGGGGATTTTCCGTGAATATCAGCAATCCGGTAAAACACCAAACCTCCGACATCGGTGCGGCCGGAAAAAGATCCTGCAAGTACGGGAGCCAGCCGGTGTGGCCGCGCGGATCTAGGCGCTTCAGTCTGGAACCGCGTGACCGCTACGGTCGCAGGTTCGAATCCTGCCCTGGGCATGGATGTGTGTGATGTCCTTAGGTTGGTTAGGTTTAAGTAGTTCTAAGTTCTAGGGGACTGATGACCACAGATGTTAAGTCCCATAGTGCTCAGAGCCATCTGAACCATTTTTTGCAAGTACGGGACCAACGACGACTGAAAAGAATCGTTCAACGTCACGGGAGTGCAACCCTTTCGCAAACTGCTGCAGATTTCAGTGTTGGACCATCAACAAGTGTCAGTGTGCGAACCATTCAACGAAACATCATCGATATGGGCTTTAGTAGCCGAAGGCCCACTCCTGTAACCTTGATGAGTGCACGACACAAAGCTTTACGCCTCGCCTGCACCCTTCAACATCGACATTGGACTGTTGATGACTTGAAACATGTTGCCTGGTCGGACGAGTCTCGTTTCCATTTGTATCGAGCAGATGAACTTGTACGGGTATGGAGACAACATCAAGAATTCACGGAGCCTGTTCAAGCTGGTGGAGGCTCTGTAATGTTGTGGGACGTGTGCAGTTGGACTGATATGACTGACAGAAATCACATATGTAAACATCCAGTCTGATCACCTGCACCCATTCATGTCCATAGTGCATTCCGACGGACTTGGCCAATTTCAGCAGGATAATGCGACACCCCACACGTCCAGAATTGCTACAGAGTGGTTACAGGAACATTCTTGTCACTTTAAATACCTGCGCTGGCTACCAAACTCCCGAGATATGAACATTATTGAGCGTATCTGGGAAGCCTTGCAACGTGCTATTCAGATAGAGATCTCCACCCTCGTAGTCTTAAGGATTTTTGGGCAGCCCTCCAGGATTCATGGTGTCAGTTCCCTCCAGCACCACTTCAGACGGTATCCGAGTCCACGGCACGTCGTGTTGCGGCACTTCTGCGTGCTCGCGGGGGCCCTTCACGATATTAGTTAGGTATACCTGTTTCTTTGTCTCTTGAGTGTATTATAAAATATGCCTGAGAACCGGGGGCCGTGCGAATACTAGGATCGGGCCACAGTCTGACGACCGATAGTCTAGACTTATGGGGACTGCAGTGCCAGTCCACTGCAGCTGGTCGCCTCCATCGAGGGTGCAGATTGTGATCTTGACTGACCACAATGATCTTGACGTCCTTTGCGCATAACCCTGACATCAGTTAAAACACTTTTCAGATATTAACGATTCAACGTCATAAACGAAAAGACACAACCGTCCACTGGACCTTTCTCGACTCTCTTTAGCGATGTTCCTTTAGTTTTCATTAGGTTGCCTACCGTTCTTGTTTATAATTTATTAAGTACATATGGAGCTCAGTTGCGAATGTGAATCAAGCGTTGGTCACAAAGATTCGATCGGTTGTCAAGTGTTGTACATGTGGAATGATATACCAATGAATATTATAATACTCCATCAAATCTCAATAAATAGAAACATTGTAACGAGGGTGTAAGAAAATTTTTGTGTTGCTATAATAAAGACAGATATTCAGAAGTCTTTGAATCGACAGGTGTATCGTTGGCTGGCCCTGGTGTATACATAACAAGATATTACAATCTTCGCCAGGCGATTTACAATTTACTTTCGCTAGCCAGTGGAAAGAGGACTGTTGTAAGTAGGCTGTTTAGGTTCTTATACTGGTAACGCCGCCGCCAGGTAGCGCTCTGTATGAAAATCACTGGCTGTGCTGTGTGCAGTCTGTGGCTGGTTGGCATTGTTGTAATACTCCCCATTGTAGCGTTGGGCAGTTGGCTGTTAACAGCGCGTAGCGTTGCGCAGTTGGAGGTGAGCCGCCAGCAGTGGTGGATGTGAGGAGAGAGATGGCGGAGTTTTGAGAGCCGATGATCTGGACGTGTGTCCATCAGAGACAATGCATTTGTAAGACTGGATGTCATGAACTGCTATATATATTATGACTTTTGAACACTATTAAGGTAAATACATTGTTTGTTCTCTATCAAAATCTTTCATTTGCTTACTATGCCTATCAGTAGTTAGTGCCTTCAGTAGTCTGAATCTTTTATATAGCTGGCAGTAGTGGCGCTCGCTGTATTGCAGTAGTTCGAGTAACGAAGATTTTTGTGAGGTAAGTGATTTGTGAAAGTTATAGTTTAATGTTAGTAAGGGCCATTCTTTTGTAGGGATTATTGAAAGTCAGATTCCGTTGCGCTAAAAATATTGTGTCAGTTTAAGCACAGTCATGTACAATTTTTCTAAGGGGACGTTTCATATGTCGACCCTTAGCCGAGGATACCTCACTGGAATCTTCTAATTTTTTCTTGTACTTTGTGTAATTAGTGTAGCTTTTGTTTATTGCTATCGTGTAATTGTAGAGAGAATCTCCTTTGTAGTTGTAGTCTTTCATTGCTGTACAGTAAAACAGTTGTGGCATGCATGTAGATTTGCACAAAGTATTTCGCAGCTGCGCTTGCAATTAACTAGATATTATTTTCAGTGCTATGTTAATGTGTTTTCTTATTTTGCTCTTCAGATTGTGCTTTCCTGTGTTGTGTGAAATATTGTGACAATAATGGCGTGTGAGAAACGTAATACTAGGCTCCAAAGTAAACTGAGAAATGACAGTGAAGACGAAAGCAGTGTGTCAGCGCCACCAAGTAATGAATTAACTAATGTTCAACATAGTAATTTGGTAATTTTGCATAGGGAAATGAAGCGGGCGGCAAACAATGGTGTAGACAGTGAAACAATTAGTGAACAGGGAAGCATTATCGATCGATCGGTCGACAACAGCCCGCCTCAGGAATCGGGAATGACAGGACACAATCTTGCAAATACTGCAGATTCTGGTTTTGGGTCCTCACCGTTTTCTCAAATAAGTCAATAAGTCAAGACACTTTTTCTGCTTGTCAAAATGTGAATGTTGCCGGTGCAACTTCACTGCCAAAAAGCACTGAGGAACATATTTCAGTCACCAGTGCATTGTTATTACAGTTAATGCAACAAATGGGACAAAGGCTAAAAAAGTTAGACACAATGGAACAAAATCTTCAAAAGTTAGACACAATGGAACAAAATCTTCAAAAGTTAGACACAATGGAACAAAATCTTCAAAAGTTAGACACAATGGAACAACACCAGAGACAAACACAGCAACAGTTAGACGCAATGGAACAAAATCTTCACACCACGCTTGAACAAACACATGAAGATTTAACTACTGAGTTACATAAAATCGAATCGAAATGTCAAAAAGTCTGTAATGACGTAAAACCACAAATTTGTGAGCATTTCCAACCTATTTGTTCCCAGCATGAAAATACTTTACAGAATCACGAAGCAGCCCTAAAAGAACTGCAATCTATTGAGCATGAAAATCATGAGATCTTGCAAGCTAAACTTGAAATAAGGTATATTTTACAGAAAATTACGGCCTGGGGTCATTATAGACCCCTCGGTATTAGGAGGGTTAAAGGACACAGTAGATACGATTTCAACACAAATGGTCACTCTGAAACCTGGTTCAGAAAAACACACTGAGGAAATAAGTACACTATCGGAGAAAGCAGCCAAACTTTCGGATCAGTTCACTAACTTATCTACAAAGGTAGATGATGATCTGAATGACACAAGACCTGTAGCCATCACTGACACAGAAGAGTATGAACAAATTAAGAAATTCAAACAAAATCAGAATCAAAGGAATACGCAACACAAAGAGAAATCCGGGAAGTACAAGATCAGTTGGCACAAGTAATACAAAAATTACAAATTTCAGAGGACACTCGCGCTCCAACACGGGAAGAGGGACTTAGAAATACGGAAAAGCCGCAAAATAATAACACAGGGCATTTCGGAAGTTATGAAAGAAATTGGCAATGTGCACCGAATTTTGAGATGGAACCGCCGACACGACGTAACAATGACCGATATGCGACTCGCCGACACGATGATTTTGACTATAAGCTGTTCTTCACTACATGTAAATTCAAAACATTTAAGAATTCTGGCAACGACATTCATCCACAAGCGTGGCTCCATCAATTCTCTCCTTGTTTTCCTCCCAACTGGTCATTAGAGCGCAGATTAGAATTTGTGTGTGGCTACTTAGAGAATGAGCCAGCTGTAAGAATGCGATCGGTCATTCACGATTGCCACAGTGAAGGAGAATTTTACCATGCCTTCCTCTCAGCATATTGGTCTCAAGTCACACAAGACCGAGTAAAACATAGCATCATAATGATGAAACATTTCAACAATCTGAATTTTCCAGTCATGTGAAATATTTTGAAGACATGTTGCACAAGAATCAGTACCTGTCAAACCCATACAGCCCCTCAGAACTCACCCGCATTTGCTTAATTAAATTGCCTGAACATTTACAACATATTATTTTGGCAGGACGTTGCAAAGACGACATTGAAGCTTTTCAGGGACTCTTACAAGAATTGGAAATCGACACTGACAATCGCGGGACACGGAAACAGGAACACAACAATTACAGGTCACATCCGTCACAATTCCGCGAGGAAAGAAATAATAACTGGACACGACAAGGCTATTCTTACAACGTAAATCGTGACCAAAACAGACACCACCCGTATGACAACCGTTGGCAGAGTAGTAATAATTACAAGGTTAGATCACCTCTCTGCGGTAATGACTATCACAGAGACAATCAGAGAAACAGACAATATGGAAACCAAAACAATTATTATCAAGGGAGACAGAATAACGTCAGACGCAACGGTCCACCGCGCAGTTACGATTCCGGGAGAAATTCTCCACCACATGACCGACAAAAACGAAACTATGTAAACTACCGACAAAACGACAGACCTGAATTTCATCAGAATTGACGGGATTCAAACAGAGTAGGGCACTCTCGACAAGGTGAATCTGTAGAAGTTAGATCTCCAAATCCCAATAACGACGCGCGCCAACAAAGAGACAGACAATGACTCGCACCGCAGGCAGCCGCGTGAGCCGGCTGCCTCAGCGAAAAATAACATAGACGCTAACCTTGAGAAAAATTTGAGCATTCTTTAACGACGTATACCACATGATAATTGCGTTGAAGTTGAAACTCTGCGTGCTAGGAAGAGTAAAGGATTGCACCACATTTCACATGTAAAAGTGTTCATTGAGAGATAATCTGCTTTTTAACTTAGTCTTTGCCATAAAATTTTTCACTTCACGCTACTAGTACACGTTGTCACACTTAGAAACTGTTATCATGCAACAATGTTTTGAAGTTAACTATCCAGTCTAGAACTTAGGGAACATATTTAGACAGTAATTACCACTGCATTGTGATAGTGAACTGAGGAAACAGTGTTATTGTGTGTGTACATTCTTGCTTGTTAGTTGCACAATTACGTAATGACTATAAGGCTTACATACTTAGAACATATACCAGTACTGCTAATGAGATTTTAATGCAACATTTTGGTTTACTTGAAAATACATTCTTTATTTGAAGTACTTTCTGTGGGATTAAAGATGACTTAGCATTTGGTTTCTTTGACAGCTACATGATTATATCACAATGCTACTAATGTGTGACACGATTTACATTGTTGCTTTTGTGGTGTATCTGTTTTATATCTGCACAGTTTTTATGTATTATTCTGGAAAGTAAAACATATTTTAGTAGTAACTTTTGTGGTATAGCTGCAATGAGGCAGCCTTTTCCGTAGCACAACAATACGTTACAGTACGGTACTTTCTTCATCACGGCAATAAGCATAATAACTACGATATCTATACGCAAAGCATTTCACTTTTGTTTATGATGAGGTAAGTACATTGACTTCAGCAGAACTTTGCTTACAGAGGACGATAACTACGACACTTCCACAGAATTATCTTACAGCAAGACGCACATTTCGCGCTACAGGACA
This sequence comes from Schistocerca piceifrons, assembly GCF_021461385.2. Classification (NCBI taxonomy): domain Eukaryota; kingdom Metazoa; phylum Arthropoda; class Insecta; order Orthoptera; family Acrididae; genus Schistocerca; species Schistocerca piceifrons. The sequence goes on from NC_060145.1 coordinate 124,274,227, forward strand.
CGCATTTGAGTGATTAATTTTGTACTTACATCATTTATTTTTCAAGATTTTTGAATTACAAAGAAAGTTTTCCGTGATACATTTCATTCCATTGTTGTAATCTGTAACACCTGAGGGTATAGTTACAGTAATCCTCAGGGGGGTACACGCTTACTTTGTGTACCATGTGTTTGGCAAGCACAAGGAGCCCTAGCTAATATGGTATTTGCTTATACAACTTTACACATCGGTACCATATATCTCTAACACAGAATTACACAGCCATCTGATCATTTAACTGAGAGAGACAAACATTTATTTTACTACATCAGTGACAGATGTTTATGTAATTACACCGTTGGATAACTTCACACTTATGAAATTTTATTTTGTCTGTACTTTGTGAACTGTCCATATTTTTTTGGAACCACTGTGATACTATTAGAGCTTTGAATGTCGTATTTGGTATGGGATCATGATTTTTAAAGTACGTTTGAGGTAGATGACACTTTTGAAATGAGCAGAGAATTTTTTTTAGGTTTTAAAATATTCAGAAAGCTACGACGATTTTGAGATGTGATTGATCTGTTATGATGATATTATTATGACGACGATGTGTATTATGCTCTTGAGGTATATTTATGATCAATGAGATGATGCTATATGAGGAATTTGATTATGCTATATATTTATTATGATGAAATACTGAAGACGTGTTCATGAATATGTATATGTGTAATAAGGTAAGGAATAAGGAGTAGTGGTTAGGGACTCTGACTTGTGAAAAAGGATGATGGAAACCAAGAATTGTACTGTAAAGAGCTATGAAATGTGTGTAAATGCGTGAATGTATCACAATGCCGACGAAAACTTTTTGAACACTATTATATTTAAAGGATTTTGTTTCTACACATTTGTAACGCAAATTCTCGACCTGTGAAATTTTATATGAGACTGTCACTGTATTGCAAACTGCTGTCGTAAATATTTCGGTAAGAAAGTTAAGTGACCACCTTCACGTAATGCTTAATGGGCACCCAGCTGCGCGACAGTCGCCTGGGAAAAAGCCATTAGTGTGTACCTTTCAGAGGCACAAGTGGAGAAAAAAGGAGGCCATTATCCTCGCTTTCTTTGTAGAAAGCATCGCAAATACGACACGCTCAAACTTGAAAACATATGATTACACTGGTGAGCTCGTAATTTATGATATTTACTAAAATGCCTAATGAAATGATGAGAAACATTTTACATCTATTGTCTTTCTAGTTGAGAGATTGCTCATTTTCATTGATGTCTAGTTTCTAGCTGCACTGCAGCATTGGTTAAAATAAAATGTAATAGATGTACTAATATAAATATTTTATGCCTACAGATCCAGTAAATAATAACTTTATGATCTACTTAAAAAAAAATGAAGGAGCACAGAAAGACGTTTCCCTTCACAGGACTTGCATACATAATTTTCTTTTCAACTACTTGGTAATTTTTTTGGTAGAATAACTTCTTGTGGTGCACCACTTTAATGACATAGATATTAAGATGTGAATAGACATTTCCCTTACCTGCATTGTTGCCTTTAGTGTAATATTTTTTCTGCTTCAGCTTTGCCATGTTTAGGTATAAGTTATAGCATTTGCTGCTGCTGTTTGCCAGGCATAGTGCTACTGAATGTCACTTTGTATTACTCTGTTAAGCCAGTTTTACTACTGATTTATTTTTCTTGTTGCTGCACATTGGCTCATATTAGTTGTAATGTTTCATTTTCTCTGTTAATTTAGATTTACTGCTGCTTGCTTTGCCAATTTGCATTTTTTGTCATTGCTGTTTGCGTTAATTGTTTTGTGCTGCTGCATTGCCTCCTCCCTTAGTTTATTCATCTGAGCTCAGTAGATTTAAGTTAGCTTAAGAGGGGGTAGACTATAGAAGGAACTAACTATGATGAATTGGAAGAAATGCATTACAAAGCTATAAGAAAATGGTTTGGCCAAAAAGTATTTTGAAAGTTGATGAGAACAAAAAAGTAGGGTTTAGGGACAACAGGTTTAGGTAGGATTTTCTTGGAAATAAATCATGAGGTAAGATGATGGAAAATAAATAATGAGGTAAGAAATATGTGAACATATAAATACAGAAAGCATGCTTGGATTGGATTTTTTGGTAGAAACAAATGTTGAAATAAGACGAAAGATCTATGGAATGAAGTTTTGGGTTGGACTGCAGTACCAAATGTTACACTGAAAACAAACCCTGCCATTTCCTCTTGTGTTATTCTGCTATGTGTTTGTGTAGTCTTGTGTATTTGTGTTTATCCTGTCTTTATGTGTCTAGCTGATGAGAGTTATGTTGTAGAATTTTTCTAATACTGTGTTATTTACTTTGTAAAGATGTTTAGACATTATTTATTCTGTTTTGTTTTAATGCTCATGTGTGAAGTTGATGTTTCAAAAGTTATTCTGATGTTTTATGTATTTACTTATGTCATATTTCCTGTAACACTGATGTATATGTTTATTTCTATTCTTTTGTAAAGCCCCTATTACTACAAATGTTATCTGTATTGTTATGTTCTTTAATGATGTATTTTGTACCTTTATTATTGTATTCATATATTATAAAATTGTAATTGACACCAGTTCATCAAATTAAGTAACTTGTAAGTTACATTTAACTGCACACGTTTCTGTTGGTCGTAGTATATGGACAATATGCGAGAATTAGGGACTGTTAGTGTTTGCATGTGTGTTAATAATTCAGCAAGGGACTAGATAACAGCATTGCTGGTTCTAAGGACAATTCCAAAAACTGTGTGAGTGCACAAGTGGTGGTTATGGACTTGCTATATTATCCGCAAGACTCTTCAATGGTGACTGTGCACCCGCACAGTCACAACAGATGGCTGCTGGCCATCTCTACAAGGACTACAGTGGGTCTGCATCTTTGATGACCCACCAATACCATTATCTCTACAAGGACTACAGTGGGTCTACACCTTTGATGACTCACCAGTACCATTATTTGTACAAGGACTGCAGTGGGTCTACACCTCTGGTGGCCCACCAATAACAAAATCTCTACCAGGACTACAGTGGGTCTGCTCTGTGATGACCTACCTACCAATATTCTTCAAAACTTCGACTGACTCTGCTGTGGGTTTGCTCTGTTGTGGCCCATTACCTGTCTGCATGTCAAGAGTCAGCGCTGTATTTCTGTTGGAAGGACAACACTACTTCTTCAAGATTGCATGGAAATCCACTACTTCCGTGTGCATTCTCTTTTACTGCTCAGACTTTGAGAAAAAAAAAACGCTGCAATTTTACTGTGATGAATGATCAGGACTGTCTTTATGGGACTGTGAGAAAATTTTAGCTTTTGACCAACATTGTATCAATAAGTGTGTGCATTTGATATCTTTGTTATTGTAATTATGAAAAATTTTATCAAATCACTATTGGCCACTGCCCAAAACAATTTGTAAAATTTTTTGTGGGGAGCATGGGGGCTATATAAGTAGGCTGTTTAGGTTCTTATACTGGTAACGCCACCGCCACGTAGCGCTCTGTATGAAAATCACTGGCTGTGCTGTGTGCAGTCTGTGGCTGGTTGGCATTGTTGTAATACTCCCCATTGTAGCGTTGGGCAGTTGGCTGTTAACAGCGCGTAGCATTGCGCAGTTGGAGGTGAGCCGCCAGCAGTGGTGGATGTGGGGAGAGAGATGGCGGAAATTTGAGAGTCGATGATCTGGACGTGTGTCCATCAGAGACAATGCATTTGTAAGACTGGATGTCATGAACTGCTATATATATTATGACTTTTGAACACTATTAAGGTAAATACATTGTTTGTTCTCTATCAAAATCTTTCATTTGCTAACTATGCCTATCAGTAGTTAGTGCCTTCAGTAGTTTGAATCTTTTATTTAGCTGGCAGTAGTGGCGCTCACTGTATTGCAGTAGTTCGAGTAACGAAGATTTTTGTGAAGTAAGTGATTTGTGAAAGGTATAGTTTCATGTTAGTAAGGGCCATTCTTTTGCAGGGATTATTGAAAGTCAGATTCCGTTGCGCTAAAAATATTGTGTGTCAGTTTAAGCACAGTCATGTATAATTGTTTCACTGTGAAAGTGTTTAACACTTTGGTAATAATGTTTGTAGGAGATCTTTATGGGTCCGACAATGCATTTTGCTACTTGTGTATTTCTGACTGTACCTCATGGCATAATACCATTTAGGTACGTAAAGTAATTGGACGACATAGAAGAATATTCCTTACATGTATGCCAGAATGCAAAATAATGTTCGCGAGGAGTGGCCGCGGGGTTTGAGGCGCCATGTCACGGATTGTGCGGCCCTCCCGCCGGAGGTTCAAGTCTTCCCTCGGGCATGGGTTAGCATAATTTAGTTTATGTAGTGTGTAAGTCTAGGGACCGATACCGATGACCTCAGCGGTTGGGTCTCTTAGGAATTCACACACATTTTTTGCAAAATAATGATTCATGTTTTCCTCGTTTATATAGCTTCATAAAGAGATCATGTCTTCCCGAAACGTAATGCGTTTTTAAAATAAATAAATCACACATTCGGACAAGAGGGACGTCACCTTCTCCGCACTGAATAACACAAATGAGTAAAACTTTTGTCATACAGTTTCTTTCATAAAAGGCAATTGGTTCCTACCGCATTTAAAGGTCGTTTGAATTCTGACGACAACACTTTTTCTTTGTGTTTTTTAATATCCCTTCAACAACTTTTCATGAAACTTACTACACACATCAAAAAAAGTTTTGCATCATCTCGGTTCCAAAACCTGTACAGGAAATTAATATAAACACCATTTCCTCTCTTTTTATTGCTCATGAAAACCACACATTGCATGTTGTACCGCCATGCAGCAAGACCTTCAGAGGTGGTGATCCAGACTCCTGTACACACCGGTACCTCTAATACCCAGTAGCACGTCCTCTTGCATTGATGCATGCCTGTATTCGTCGTGGCATACTATCCACAAGTTCATCAAGGCACTGTTGGTCCAGATTGTTCTACTCCTCAACGGCTAAGCGGCATGGATCCCTCAGAGTGGTTCGTCCGTCAAGTCGTCCATAACCAGCCGTTTTCAATCTACCCTACGCATGTCCGATAGGGTTCATGTCTGGAGGACATGCTGGCCACTCTAGTCGAGCGATGTCGTTATCCTGAAGGAAGTCATTCCCAAGATGTGCACGATGGGAGCGCGAATTGTCGTCCATGAAGACCGTGCCTCCCCAATACGCTGCCGATTTGGTTGCTCTGTCGGTCGGAGGATGGCATTCACGTATCGCATTGCCGTTACGGCGCCTTCCATGACCACCAGCGGCGTACGTCAGCCCCAGACAATGCCACGCCAAAGCAGTAGAGAACTTCCACCTTGCTGCACTCGCTGGACAGTGTGTCTAAGGCGTTCAGCCTGACCGGGTTGCCTCCATTCACGTCTCCGGCGATTGTCTGGGAGGAAGGCATATGCGACACTCATCGGTGAAGATAACGTGATGCGAATCCGGAGCGGTCCATTCGGCATTATGTTGGGCCCATCTGTACCGCGCTGCATGGTGTCGTGGTTGCAAAGATGGACCTCACCATGGACGTCAGGGGTGAAGTTGCGCTCCATGCAGCCTATTTGCGCACAATTTGAGTCGTAACACGACGTCCTGTGGCTGCATTATTCGACATGGTGTCTTTGCTGTCAGGGTTGCTCCGAGACATAAGCGGTCATCCACGGTACTTGGGCGGCCTGAGCGAGGCATGCCATCGACAGTTCCTATCTCTCAGTATCTCCTCCATGTCCGAACAACATCGCTTTGGTTCACATCGAGACGGCTGGACACTTCCCTTGTTGAGAGCCCTTCCTTGCACGAAGTAACAATGCGGACGCGATCGAACCGCGGTATTGACCGTCTAGGCACGGTTGAACTACAGACAACACGAACCGTGTACCTCCTTCCTGGTGGAATGACTGGAACTGATCGGCTGTCGGACCCCCCTCCATCTAACAGGCGCTGCTCATGCATGGTTGTTTACATCTTTGGGCGGGTTTAGTGACATCTCTGAACAGTGAAAGGGACTGTGTCTATGATACAATATCCGCAGTCAACGTCTATCTTCAGGATAGACGCAAAACGTTTTTTGATGTGTGTATATCAACAGCAGTAATGCTTATGTTTGTATGATGCATACCTACTTTTATGACTTTATTGTCTTGTGGTCGTTTCGAAGAACTGTTTAGATATTTTTATCACCGTATACAATGTGCTTGTCTTTACAAATTGATCTAACCTGTACGTGAAGTTTTGCTTTTGTGTTTATCGTTTGGAATTTGTCAGATGTATGTATCCAGAATTGTGATTGTAAGCTACTTAGGCCATCGCGTCTGTATATGGATGCATTGTTCTACATTAATGTCGCAAATTTGTACAAAATTCAGTATGCCAAGTCGTGATATAGTGAACTGACGAGTTATTGAGGTGATAACTTTTTCTGTATATTACATTCTATGTACTGTTTTAAGCCATAGATCTTTTCTGATTATTTATCTTTTTCTGTTATCACTAGACCTGATGAGCACGACGGAGTGCAGTTATAACCGGTCGCCATATACAAAGGAAGTGTAGCGATCTGGGCATAATAATAAAAAGTTTTGTACGTTACTGAGATCACGTGCTCCACAAATTAGCCATGTCAGCTTTCATGAGATTCACACACATTCTGTGTGCTCCATGGCACGGGATGACGCAACACTCGTTTATGTGTCTTCCTCACTGGTGGCTGTTTGTGGGACTACTTAACAGTGCCCCGTGCTGGATGTTGCAACCACTAAGTCAAACACTCAGAGTCACCGAAACACATTTTCTCAACCCAACGTATTATCACCACAGTGTGTGGACCACTTACCGTGTATCAGTGATTTGAGCTATCGTCCAGTTTGTAGAGGGATCCGATCACTGTACACAGGCGTTGTAGGTTGCCGGCTTGATCATCCGTCATGGCTTACCTAAAAAAAGAGCGAAACAAAACTTAGACACAGGTTAGGTTAGTAGTGAATCAATGCTTCTACTTAATAAATTTAATTTATTTGAGGCTTGGATCTGTCGAAAGAGTTCTGCGAAAATTCGACTCACGTGTACAGGCAGCCGCTTACGAGAAGTTAGTTTGACGAACTCTAGAATATTTCAAGAGCGTTCCAAGTCCACATCAAGTAAGCATGACAGAAAACGTCAAACTTGGAGAGGCGCTGCTAGGATCTTAACAGGTCGCTGTAGCGCATTCGAAAGCGTGGTAGAAATGCTCGGTGAACTGAAGTATGCTTCGAACAATAACAAATTAGTCCTGGCGAAACCCCGTCGGACAAATTTAAAGAACCTGTAATCGAAGAAAAAGCTGTTGTTATCGTGTATGTCGCTTAGGGCTCACGAGATTACGACGAATGTGATAGGGCATGTACAGAATGTATATAGGGTGATTCCGTGATGATGTTACAAACTTTCAGGTATTATGAAGAAGGGTATATGTATCAGTCTGAGGTAAGTGACCCTGGTCCGGAAACGGCCAAGTCGAGAGCTACAAACGAAAATCGTTTTGATACGTCTGGCAGCGCAATGCTTTCACCAGTACTTGTCGGGTACGCTACTGTCAAAGGCGATAGTATGGACCAAAACAACAAAAAATGCCTAGTAAAAATGGGCTCCAAAATGCATACCTTAAGAGCTACGGGCATGCATTCAGTAAAAGAGATGTGGTTCACAGTAGGGTTGATGAAGAAGTGTGCATGTCTCTTGAAGTACACATTTTATAGCTGATAATTACTAGACTCTTTTTCTTCTTTGGGCCCATACTACCACATCTGAAAGTTACCAACTCTACAGTCTTAGCCACTACAGTACTGGTACATGTATTACAATGTCAGACATATCAATACAATTTTCGGTTATAACTTTCGACTCTCTCGTTTTCAAGCCACGGTCCCTTACCTCAAATTGATACATTTACCCTTCTAGATCATCTGTGAAAGTTTGTAACATCATCACGGAACCATCCCCTAAACAGTCTCTTTTCCTTCGGTCAATACGTGAAAGGAAAGGATATGAAATCGGTATCGGTATCTACAGTGCCCCAAGGAGTATACAGGGATTCAGGACAAAAAAAGCACCCATAGGGAATGGCCTCAATTCGGCTAAAATCACTCACTGATGCTATAGGACTACCAAACTACGGAGATGAATGCTACTTGAAACGCAGCTGTTCCAGATAGGCCTAGAAATTTTCTGAGATGGCGATTGCATCTTTCAACTCGATCGAGCACCTGTTCATAAAGCACGGCCTGTGGCGGAGTGGTTACGCGACAATAACATCGGTGTAATGGACTGGCCTGCACAGAGTCCTGACCTGAATCCTACAGAACACCTTTGGGATGTTTTGGAACGCCGACTTCGTGCCCGACCTCACCTCAATGCAGTTCTCAGTGAAGAATGGGCTGCTATTCCCCAAGAAACCTTCCAGCAGGTAATGGAACGTATGCCTGCGAGAGTCGAAGCTGTCATCAATAGCTGCTATATCTCATAGTTTCTGAAGTCTGCCATGGCAGATGCGAAACACTTTAAGGGTTTTATCTTAAAGAACGTATAAGGAAGACAATGTCAATAAATATGATTAATGACATGTGAAATATACATACGATCTGTCGCACAGGCTGCTTGTCAAAATAACATGTACAGTTTCTTTGACGGCACGAAACATAATCCTGAGTAAACTGTTTTATTATCTTCAAAAGTCTCTAACAGATTACAGGTACCATGTAGGTAAGCCACAAGAACGATAATGTCTTTCGTATATTTTTTAATCGAACCAGCATACCAGGTACATATTATCACTTGTTTACTTCAAAGATATTTATTGGGCTTCTTCAAAAATGGTTCAAATGGCTCTGAGCACTATGGGACTTAAAATCTCAGGTCATCAGTCCCCTAGAACGTAGAACTACTTAAACGTAACTAACCTAAGGACATCATACACATCCATGCCCAAGGCAGGATTCGAACCTGCGACGGTAACAGTCGCGCGGTTCCCGACTGAAGCGCCTAGAACCGCTCGTCCACCGCGGCCGGCTATTGGGCTTGTCTTATTTAGTAAAAGGAATTACAGTGTTTGTGCTTATTCACTCAATTCCCTACTGATAAGCATCTAATGATTCTATCGCCTTTCTCAAGTTCCCAATGGGACTGTTGAGTGCTTTGGCAGTTATCCATCAACTATAACTTTTTTCCTTCTGCATTTGTGCTGTTAATTTCTCGGAAATTAGAAGCAAGTATATCTACAGAGTCCAGTCTCATTAATACGACCACCTGCCGAAATTCTGAATAGCCACCTTTTGCAGCGCGGGCGTGCAGGAAGAGAGCCAATGATGTGGAAGATACCGAAAGGAATGTACAGCTATGCAGATTCCAATGCCGTCGCCAGCTGCACTGGGTTGTATGTCTGAGGATCCATGGTCCAATCGATGTAGTCCCACAGATTCTCTATTTGGTTTAAATTAGGAGTACGTGAAACTCATCACCGAAACCACAGACGTACACTGCGAACTCTTGATACGTGGCGTTGTCCTGCAAGTAGATGCCATCGTATCGAGGAGAAACAGGCTGCGTATAGGGGTCAACATGATCCCCCAGTGTAGATGCATACTTGTGTTGATGCATTGTGCCTTTCAGAATAACGAGATCGCCCAGAAACTGCCGTGAAAACATTCCGCAGACCGTAACGCTCCTTCTTCCGGGCTGGACGTTTCCAACGATTGTTGCACGGACGTACAAACCAACGGCCATCAGTCCGATGGAGCATAAAACATGATTCATTAGGAAAGGCCACCTGTCGCCATTCGGTGGATGTCCAGTTGTGTTACTGGCGTGCAGATTCCAGCCTTCGTCGCTGATGAGCTGAAGTCAGCATGGGTGCACGAAACAAGCGCCTGCTGCAGAGACCCATACGCAGCAACATTCGCTGAATGGTCGTTGTGGAGACATTGTTGGTAGCCCCTCGGTTCATCTGGGTGGTCAGTTGATCGACAATGGCCTATTAGCCCATACACATCTCCACAGCCGTCATGCACCCCTGTCATCTATGGCTCGCGGTGTACCACAGTTGCTCCGGCACAGATTATGGATGGCATCAATTTCGCATGCAAGGTGTACTCTAACCACGGGACAAACTTAGCCGTTTCTGAAATGTTTCCACCCTTGGCCCGATAGCCAATGATCATGCACTTTTGGCCGTTTGATAGATCGCTCCGTTTCCGCATTACGACGACGACCCCATTGTGTTTCAGTCCCCCATATACGCTTTCTATACCTTCCACTGCTAGGGCTGTCGCGTGGTGGGTTATTGCACGTTGACGTCGAAAATAGGCTGTGGTCACATTACTGATTCTGCACCGTATATATTCTTAAAAAAAAATAGTTCAAATGGCTCTGAGCACTATGGGACTTAACATCTATGGTCATCAGTCCCCTAGAACTTAGAACTACTTTAACCTAACTAACCTAAGGACAGCACACAACACCCAGCCATCACGAGGCAGAGAAAATCCCTGACCCCGCCGGGAATCGAACCCGGGAATATATTCTTCTATCAGTAACATTATCTTCTCTTCGGATCACTACATCGGCCACGCAATTCATGTCAACAACAACAAAAGTGGACACGGCAGCAGATGAATGCTTCTTGCACTGCTACCACCGAAGAGGAGAGGACGCGAACTTCCATTGATGGTTCGCTAAAAACACCAACAACCAGCGGAACACGAGCGAACAGAAGCGAATGGGAGCCGAACACGACAGAATGCTGTTTGCTCAGCCGCACGTCCCGTCTATACCAGAGAGAATTCTCGTTCGCTGTAGCACTTTTGCTTTTGTTCGCTTTGGTGTAATGATGGCTTTACTATGCTCATTGCAAACAGTCGACTAGCACATGCACATTATTTCACTGCCACGAGTTCCATCAGCGGTGGAGGGCTCATGATAGATTAATATCGGTGTTCTACACCCTCCACAGCAGTCCAAAGTGGTCAGATTGCTTTTTTAAGTGGGTTACTAACATCGTTTTTCTTGTGTGCTTACAATTTACATCTGTAAATTCGTGCCATCCCCATAGGTAGTTGCTTTTCAGAGAAAGACAGTACGCGGCACTGTCGAAAGCTTGAAATGCATGTCATACACATGACGGCACGTGGCAACGACCGAAACCGTAGACAGCAGTTTAGAATCAGAAGATTATCATGCTAGACCATTAAGACTTCGTCTCTGTGAAACATCCTAACTTTCATCACTTCCCACAATTACGCAGGGTGGGTCAAAAAGAAAAGATCTCAACTGTTTATTACAGACAAACTATGAAAGATAGAAACACATTGTCCATGTCATTGGACAGAGGCAGGTTTAAAGTTTAATATTCGCGCGAAGATTATAGCATACACTCACCAACAGCACGCCCCAGAAACATCGAAATAAGTCCATTTCATTCCACACAAGAATCGGCAGGTCCCTGATTATTGAACCGACACCTATAACAAGTCGATTTCTCAGCTATTGAAGTGTAGTTGTCATAGGTGGGACAAAGGTTCTTTATTTTGTGTACCTCCACAGAAAAAAAATCGCAAGGTGTGAGGTCTGGTGACATGGAAGGCCAAAACCAATGAATAAGATCTATCATTGTGGCATGGTGTTGTCAAGATAACGCCGCACCTCAACGTGAAAGAGAGGCGGAGAGCGGTCATGGATAAAAGTAAAATCATTGGAATCTTCAGTTAGTTGAAGAAAACCAGTTTTTCAGCATGTCCAGGTATGACATTCCTGTTAACAGTTTCCTCAGTAAAAAAGGAATACCTTTAAACTTTATGAACTGGAAAGGCACAAAATACGCGCAGTTTCCGTAAGTCTCTTCCCTGTTATACGAAGACGCCAGGATTTTGTGATCCTCAAATTCTTACAGTACAGGTGAAACGTTCGATTCGTCCGAAAAGATGAGTCGTTCGGGAAAAGAGTCCTCTACCATATCCTGGTAAATGAAATGTAAAATTCCTGTCTTCTTTTATGATCGCCGGGACTCAGTTGCTGCAGTAGCTGCAACTTGTAAGGCATCATATGCAGGCGTTGCTTCAGAATAAGGCACAGCGTTGTTTGAGGGAACTGAAGTTCCCAGTGTGCCCGTCTTCCAAATGCTCCTTGTGAACGTTTCTCGGATACGCTCGGCATTTTCGTCAGACGTGCGTAGCCGATCAGTGATCTTCGCTTTGTATATGTAGCCAACTTCCGAGAATTCTGTATGTCAATTTTGCTTACCTGTGAGGCTTCCTTCAGGCCGTGTGTGTCACTGAAACCACGATATCCACGCACCTCAATCTGGACCAATATGGCCCTGAATGATTCACGTATTACAGTACTTGCATTTGTGACTGAAGTTAGTTTTTCGTATGCAAAACAGTCAATTCCACATCTATCATTATATGAAAAACGTCAACGAGAAGTACGAGATTCGGTTTCAATTATATGGAACGGAAGTCGTGGACATCAAAGTTTAAACACTTTAGTGATGAAACAAGATCGAGTTAGGAGACAACATGGAACAAGTGTGACACGAGTCTCTACATTGGCGACAGTCTCTGAGATTGGCATCCGAGATGCTGCAGATTATCAAGTAGTGTGGCACGGCTACCATTCGCAAAGCTTTAGTCAAGATGTTTCCGAATTGTGCTGTACGAACTGACTGACAATAAGAACGTAACACGAAAGGAACATGCTGAAAGTTTCAAATGCAAACCATTACGTATTAGAGGAGATCCTTCGTACGGCAGTCATTCGTTGCGGTCGCAGCACTCTACCGTCCGCATCACATTTCGACGGACCACCAAAGACATTACTGGATGTCAGTCCTTCCATCCACTTCAAAGAAGCCGTTCACGCCAGTTTCCGGCATCTTTCGAAAAACATAATCGTAGGAAATATTTTTTATTCGTGTCAGTAGTTTCACAACATATAAATTGATCATCAATAGTTGTTGTTATCTTGCTTGACATATGTGCAGAATAGCGTATTTGACCAAGCTACTGAAATATGGGCGTAGTAGTGAATATCAAGTAACGTCATTCAGTGTCAAATAATATTCGTCCAGAATTCAGTATATCCTCCTCACTGAAGAAAACGAAACAGTACGGACACTGAAACATATGTTCAAATTCAAATGTTCGAATGTGTGAATTACGAAGGGACCAAACTTCTGAGATCATCGATCCCTAGACTTACACACTACTTAAACTAACTTATGCTAAGACCCAGACCCATGCCCGAGGGAGGAACCGAACCTCCGGTGGGAGGGGCCGCGCAGTCCGTGACATGGCGCCTCAAACCGAGCGGCCCCTCCGCGCGACTGAAACATATGTACCATTTCTGCTCCTCTCCACAGGAATATTGTGATGATTTTCCTGATATTCCCCTCTTACTGAGGTCGTTCCTTGCTCTGATAACCCCCATGATTGCTCAAGGGCTTCCATATAAGTGGGAATGCCCCCTCCCAGCAATACATGAAGAGAGAGACGATGACGAGTGTTGTTCAATGAATGAATGTGACAATCGGTCGTATATGGGACAATGCCAGAAAGCGCTACAGCGTTTCCTGTATGTTGGTTTATTCAAGTCCAAAACAGATCGCGCAAGAGAAAGGCCAGTTTAAGATCATTCCGCACTTTCTTCTCAGTAAACATTGAGTTGCGTCCAGCTCGCGTTGTTGCCGTTCGTAACTTGGCGTCTTGTAATAGCGGCAGTGGCGTCTCGTTTCCTTCTTGTGTTAATGGCGCCACTGAGTTTGCTAGTATTGTTTGTCCACGAGTGGCAGCAGCAGCGGTTATCGATTACCAGTACTGTGGTACTCTCTTTGTTGCCACGGCTGGTATTTCTGGGTCGTCGTGCGTGTCAGGCAGTTGGGCTTCGGGCGGAGCAGCGAGGAGGTCCACAGCGCGAGGGCAGGCCGGGACCGCTGGTGGCTTGCAGGCTCTGTCGGACTGAGAGGCTGTAGCCGACGACCGAACCCAGGACGTTTGAAGTTAAGTGAACCTTATCTAGTAGCGAAACCTCCACTGTTTGAGATCTCGCTGTTGTTTGCGTGTTGGTGCTCCCAGGGTCAGTGAGACCAACCGCAACAAGTGGAGTCTGTCAGGTTGGCGAAAGCTATTAGCCACCTTCTGCTGCTTGATGTTAGTTTGGATTTAGCGTTATTATTGCTGAAGTGCAACCAGCGGTATCTTACTGCCTAGTGACCGCTAACACCCCAGTTACCTGCCCTGGAGGTTAGTGTATTTTGCGACAGTGTACTTTTCCTCGTCTTGCCGATGCTGTCCGGCAACGTGTGTAATTTGACAGCTTCCTTGATTGGGGTATGGATAACTGTTTTTTTGTCTACCTGAGTTATAGTGGTTCCTTCTGCCTTTTGGTGTTTTAAACGCCGGATTCTGGAGACGCAGTGCTGTCTGTCACTTAGCTCTCGCCTGAATTATTCCTACATTGTACTGATTATCTGGCGTTAGGTGGATTTGCTAAGAAGGTTGATCGGCGTTTAAACCGTCTCGGGTTTGAGTTGCTCTCCTTAGGTGAACATTACTCTTGGCTGCCTGTCTCACCGCTTACACAGCTGTAGTCACCTTCCTCAGGTCGATCCAGGGAGCACTGTCTGTGGATCACTCCATCTTACTTGGTCAAGTCGTCATAACTGCTTAAAATTTATCCTAATGTTTTAACGTGTAATCGCCTTCCTCACTTTTAATTCAGGCCTTCAGCCGTTAATTGTTTGTAACACTGCTTGCGGCCTTCAGCCAACAAATAATTTTCAATTCTGTCTTGATAAGGCCTTCAGCCGTTACTATGGCTTGTTACAGTTTATTAAGATTGTTAAAAGGGTTTTAGTATTTTTAACGTCTAATTGCCCACTTTATTTGTAAGTCAAGCCTTCAGCCATTGCGTATTCCGAAACTGCTTGTGGAATTCAGCCAACAGATAATTTTGAATTCTTTCTTAATCAGGCATTCAGCCATTAATTGTTTGTAACATTGCTTGTGGCTTTCAGCCGACAAATAATTTTCAATTCTTTCTTAATAAGGCCTTCAGCCGTTACTATGGCTTGTTACAGTTTTTGACTGTTTAAGAAGAAAATATCTTAGTATTTGTTAATATGCAACTGCCTTCCTCACTTGTAATTTAGGCCTTCAGCTGTTGAGTATTGTTAAGTTGTTTGTGGCTGTCAGCTGACAAAAATTTTGAGTTCTTTCTTAATAAGGCCTTCAGCCGTCAGTGTAGTAAAATCTTTTAAAATGATTGTTGAAAGTTATTTCCTGAAATAAAGTGTATGTGTTTACTGTAGCCAACAGTAGCTGATTACATCCCCACCCACAATCGTTGCCTTATCCTGCCTCTTCCTGCCTACCAGATTACAAACACAGATGGAATTCCTTTCGTGTCGCCTTCTGACTGCTCTGATGCGATCCACCACGATTTCCACTCCTGTGCCAAACCCTCCAACTCAGAACAGCACTTACATCCAGCATTGTCTGTTATTTGTTGCAGGTACTGCAGCCTCTTGGGGGAATATCCAAAGGACAGTCCTTCTTCGTCGTAGTCTGGCTGGGAATTTCGTTGTGTAACTGCCCGACATTCGGCTAAGATTGAAAGTTCCTTTGCTCGGAGTTAATACTACATCTCGACCATCTGTTCTACCTGTGCTAGGGAAATGATTAATCTTCGCACAGACGCCCAAGCAGTTGTTGATTTTAGAAGTTCTGTCGAACACACTGTATTTTAACTATCTGATGATACTATGAAGGAGGTTAGAAGTTAGAAGTTCCCAACTCGGGAACGTCCGCCCAAGAGTAGTACGGGGTGTTAGAAAATTCCCGTTATAAACTTTAGGACTTGTAGAGCGGAGTGAGTACACAATATTTTGAATAGGAACCTATGTCTGGAGACGTACGGTTTCCGTTCTACGACGGTTTAGCTTCAGATGTTTAACTCATCCACTTCTTGAGAAACTGAGGTAGGTGCGACGCAGTACAATTTAGGAGTGTGATGGACTATGGGCGTAAGTGGACTTACGCCCGGTTGCCGTCAAAGTGCTAAATCGATACCTCCATATTTGAATTACCCACCTTGAAAATTTCAACTCGTTTTTTTTTTGTGTATGCTAAGCAATCATCTTAAGAAGGCAGTGGATGACGGGCAGTTGCCACCTTGTTAACTGCATATTGACTCTGAGTTGCGTTGCTTGTTAAATTGTGTGATATAATGAGTGAAGTGAGTGGTAATGAGCCAGAAAATGATTTTACAGACCAAAAGAAGTCAGTGGGAATTTTGGCATTTAAAATAATAATAGCAATTTTCAAGATATTTTGTAGAGTTATCATGGTTTGATGGAAAAAGGGCGTAAATCATTCTTCATATTTTGGATAATATATCACAAATGAAAGAAATATTTTCAGATGTAAGGAACGATTCTGTATGTTAAAAGTATGGTCTAAGACAGAATTATTACATCATTCAAATATAACTGTTTTTCGATAAGATATAAACATGCAAATCTTCAACTCACTTTTAACGGAAATGCACTCTTCGGATTTAGATCAGATAAGTACTTGTTCCATAGATCATGAATACGACACATCATAATGATGTGGAACGTGTCAGGTTAATAAAAGGTGTCTATACAAGATATTACATTAGACAAAATATTACATGACACTCAATATTTTTAATTTTTTTGTGGGGGTTGGGAAATTACCCACTTACTATATCCAAAAATTCATCTAATGAGTAGAAGGAGTTGCCATTAAGAAATTCTTTTAGTTTCCTTTTAAATGCTATGTGGCTATCTGTCAGACTTTTGATGCTATTAGGTAAGTGACCAAAGACTTTTGTGGCATCATAATTTACCCCCTTCTGAGCCAAAGTTAGATTTAATCTGGAGTAGTGAAGATCATCCTTTCTCCTAGTGCTGTAGCCATGTACACTGCCATTACTGTCGAATTCGTTCGGATTGTTAATAACAAATTTCATAAGTGAATATATATATATATTGTGAGGCTACAGTGAAGATTACTAGCTCTTTAAATAAGTGTCTGCAGGATGATCTTGGATGAGCTCCAGCAATTATTCTGATTACACGCTTTTGTGCAATGAACACTCTTTTACTCAATGATGAGTTACCCCAGAATATGATGCCATACGAAAGCAGAGAATGAAAATTGGCGTGGTAAGCTAATTTACTCAGATGTATATCGCCAAAATTTACAATGACCCTGATAGCATAACTAGCTGAACTCAAACGTTTCAGCAGATCGTCAGTGTGTTTTTTCCAGTTCAACCCCTCATCAATGCATACACCTAGAAATTTTGAGTATTCTACCTTAGCTACCGATTTCTGATTTAAGTCTATATTTATTAATGGGGTCATTCCATTTACTGTGCGGAACTGTATATACTGCGTTTTGTCAAAGTTTAATGAGAGCCCATTTGCAGAGAACCACTCAATGATTTTCTGAAAAACATCATTTACAATTTCACCAGTTAATTCTTGTCTGTCAGGTGTGATAGCTATACTTGTATCATCGGCAAAAAGTACCAGCTTTGCATCTTCGTGAATATAGAATGGCAAGTCATTAATATATATTAAGAACAGCAGAGGACCCAAGACCGAACCTTGTGGCACCCCATTCTTGATTGTTCCCCAGTTTGAGAAATCACCAGTTTTTTTGCATATTATGTGAACTGTTTATTTCAACTTTCTGCACTCTTCCAGTTAGATACGATTTAAACCATTTGAGCACTGTCCCATTCATACCACAGTACTTGAGCTTATCTAGAAGTATTCCATGATTTACACAATCAAAAGCCTTTGATAGATCACAAAAATCCCAATGGGTGACTTTCAGTTTCTCAGAGCAATTAATATTTCATTAGTGAAAGTATAGATAGCATTTTCCGTTGAAAAACCCTTCTGGAAACCAAACTGACATTTTGTTAAAATTTTATTTTTACAAAGGCGTGAAGCTACTCTACAATACATTACTTTTTCAGGAATTTTGGATAAGGCAGTCAGAAGAGAGATTGGGCGGTAGTTGTTGACATCAGACATATCCCCTTTTGTATGCAGTGATTTAACAATGGCATACTTCAGTCTATCTGGGAAAATACCCTGCTTCAGAGAGCTATTACATATGTGGCTAAGAATCACACTTATTTCTTGGGAACAAGCTTTTATTATCCTGCTGGAAATGCCATCAATTCCATGTGAGCTTTTATTCTTGAGAGAGTTTATCATCTTCCTAATTTCAGAAAGAGAGGTGGGTGGAATTTGAATTGTATCAAATGGTGTGGGTAAGGCCTCTTCCGTTAACTGCCTAGCTTCTTCTAATGAACATTTAGATCCTATTTTCTCTACAACATTTAAAAAATGATTATTCAAAATGTTTTCAACTTCTGGCTTGTTGTTTATCAAGTTTCCATTCGCTTTGATGGTGATGCTGCCATCTTGTACTCTTGGTTGTCCTGTCTCCCTTGTAATAATATTCCAAATTATTTTGATTTTGTTATCAGAGATATTAATCGCAGACATGATGCACATGCTTCTGGACTTTTTAATAACCTTTCTTAATGTAGCACAGTAGTTTTTATAATATTTGGCTGTTTCTGGGTCATTACTCTTTCTTGTTGTTAGATACAGTTCCCTTTTGTGGTTACAAGATATTTTTATTCCTTTAGTAAGCCAAGGTTTTTTGCATGGTTTCTTATAATTAGATTTAACTACTTTCTTGGGGAAACAGTTTTCAAATTCTCTTACATGTGTATCGTGAAATAAGTTATATGTTAAATTAGCATCGGGTTTCTTGTACACCTCATCCCAGTCTAACTGCTGAAGATTTTCTCTGAAATTTCTAATTGTTGAGTCATTAATTGAATGCACAACTTTGGAGGGTAGTTCTGAATTACTGAATGGAGCTATGTCATATACTGTAACTAGCTGAGCATCATGATCAGAAAGCCCATTCTCAACAGGACAAGAATTTATGTTTTTAAACCTATCTTGGTCTATAAAAGTGTTATCTATCAATGTGCTGCTGTCCTTTACTACCCGAGTAGGAAAATTAATGACAGATGTCAAATTGAAACAACCGAGCAAGACTTCCAGGTCATTCTCCCTATTACACTCTTTCAGTGAATCAACATTGAAGTCCCCACAAATAATAATTTGCTTTCCCCTGCCTGACAGATAGCACAACAAGGTATCCAAGTTTTCCAGGAATAAATGAAAGTTTCATGTAGGGGACCTATATACTGTCACAATTATGAAAGAGCCCTCCTTCAGTTTAAGTTGACAGGCACATGCTTCTATATGTAGCTCTAGACAAAACTTTTTTGTACCTAAGCTTTCTACACAGTGATAACTTTTCACATATATGGCAATTCCTCCTCCCCCCTTATTCTCACTACTCATATGTGCAGCTAGTTTATAACCACTGATATTTACCTTTTCCATATCAGACACAATGTGATGCTCAGACAGGCATAGTATATCTATTACATTATTAAATTCAATGTCATCTAAACAAACCAGGAGCTCATCTACTTTATTCTTCAATCCCGGAATATTTTGGTGAAAAATGGTAACATTATTTTTTACTTTACTTTTGTGAGAATCTACTTTTTCTTTAATCCACCAATATTTTGGTTAAATATGATAACATTATTATTTACTTTCCTGTTGTGAGAATTTGTTTGAGTTTTGGACCTCTTTAGCACCTGCCTGCCTGAACTTCTCATTGGACACTGATATTAGTCTAAAAAAGAGGTACATCCCCCCCCTTATGGATTTCGCTAACAACCCTGCCAGTTTACCCTTCCCTTTCCTATCGAGATGTACGCCATGCCTTGTGAAATCCCCCCTATCAATAACCTCGACAGGAACCAATCCAATGTCTGACAGAGCGGCCGCCCTACGCAACTGATCCAACTCCATATTTACCCTCCTGACAGAGCGGTTCAACTGGGGCTGATCATGCTGCACGAAAGCAGGCACCAGCCCAACATTGGTATGGCTCGTTGCCGAGGCTATTTTCACCAGGTCACACTCAATACTGTAGCCCTGATGCCTGTCTATACTGTTTCCCACTCCACCCACTATCATCACATGATCCTGCTTTGTGAATCCCTTGCACAAGGAACCTATATCCTCTACAACCTGGCTAAGACTTGCACTTGGCTTGAAAAAGTTTGTGACCTGGTACCTGTCACCTATTTTTTCCTGCAAAATCTGGCCCACACCTCTTTCATGGCTGCTACCTAGCAACAGAACTTTCCTCTTACTTTCTACTTTTTTTGAAACAGTTGGTTTCCTAGTGAGATTCTGTTGCATCTTAACTACATCTACTTCTACTGGAGCCTCTTCCTTACTTAACTGTGGTAGCAAGGCAAATCTATTGGTTGTATCAGTTGGGGAACTGTCAGACACTGTCCTCTTTCTGTGGCGCCTGTTCCCATCTACCACTTCCCACCGCTGTTTGCCCTCCTCCCCCCTTAACCTCTTCAGTTCCTCCCTCGCTCTGTCCAAATCAGCCTGAAGGGCTCTAATTTTCTCCTCCTGTTCAGCTATAATTCTATCTCTTGAGCAAACCCTGCAAGAGAGTGGAAGAGTCTCGTTTGGTTCCCCAATTCCCACGCCGCTACAATTTCCCCAATGAAACCACCTGTCACAACAGCTGCACAAAACCCCTGAACTAACTTTCCTACTGCAGCTCACACACTTGGTATCCATGGTAGCCCATAGTCCATCAAATTCCTCAATTATTAGGTAACAATTCAAAAGGAAACATAACGAAAGATCCGTTTATCAGGTAAACACATTTGCTTGTACAGGGTGTTTCAAAAATGACCGGTATATTTGAAAGGGCAATAAAAACTAAACGAGCATCGATAGAAATACACCGTTTGTTGCGATATGCTTGGGACAACAGTACATTTTCAGGCAGACAAACTTTCGAAATTACAGTAGTTACAATTTTCAACAACAGATGGCGCTGCGGTCTGGGAAACTCTATAGTACGATATTTTCCACATATCCACCATGCGTAGCAATAATATGGCGTAGTCTCTGAATGAAATTACCCGAAACTTTTGACAACGTGTCTGGCGGAATGGCTTCACATGCAGATGAGATGTACTACTTCAGCTGTTCAATTGTTTCTGGATTCTGGCGGTACACCTGGTCTTTCAAGTGTCCCCACAGAAAGAAGTCACAGGGGTTCATGTCTGGCGAATAGGGAGGCCAATCCACGCCGCCTCCTGTATGTTTCGGATAGCGCAAAGCAATCACACGATCATCGAAATATTCATTCAGGAAATTAAAGACGTCGGCCGTGCGATGTGGCCGGGCACCATCTTGCATAAACCACGAGGTGTTCGCAGTGTCGTCTAAGGCGGTTTGTACCGCCACAAATTCACGAAGAATGTCCAGATAGCGTGATGCAGTAATCGTTTTGGTTCTGAAAAATGGGCCAATGATTCCTTTGGAAGAAATGGCGGCCCAGACCAGTACTTTTTGAGGATACAGGGACGATGGGACTGCAACATGGGGCTTTTCGGTTCCCCATATGCGCCAGTTCTGTTTATTGACGAAGCCGTCCAGATAAAAATAAGCTTCGTCAGTAAACCAAATGCTGCCCACATGCATATCGCCGTCATCAATCCTGTGCACTAAATCGTTAGCGAATGTCTCTCGTGCAGCAATGGTTGGTTGGTTGGTTTTAGGGAAGGAGACCAGACAGCGAGGTCATCGGTCTCATCGGATTAGGGAAGGACTGGGAAGGAAGTCGGCCGTGCCCTTTGAAACGAACCATCCCGGCATTTGCCTGGAGCGATTTAGGGAAATCACGGAAAACCTAAATCAGGATGGCCGGACGCGGGATTGAACCGTCGTCCTCCCGAATGCGAGTCCAGTGTCTAACCACTGCGCCACCTCGCTCGGTGCAGCAATGGTAGCGGTGCTGAGGGGTTGCCGCATTTGAATTTTGTATGGATAGAGGTGTAAACTCTGGCGCATGAGACGATACGTGGACGTTGGCGTCATTTGGACCGCAGCTGCAACACGGCGAACGGAAACCCGAGGCCGCTGTCGTATCACCTGCTGCACTAGCTGCGCGTTGCCCTCTGTGGTTGCCGTACGCGGTCGTCCTACCCTTCCAGCACGTTCATCCGTCACGTTCCCAGTCCGTTGAAATTTTTCAAACAGGTCCTTTATTGTATCGCTTTTCGGTCCTTTGGTTACATTAAACCTCCGTTGAAAATTTCGTCTTGTTGCAACAACACTGTGTTCTAGGCGGTGGAATTCCAACACCAGAAAAATCCTCTGTTCTAAGGAATAAACCATGTTGTCTACAGCACACTTGCACGTTGTGAACAGCACACGCTTACAGCAGAAAGACGACGTACAGAATGGCGCACCCACAGACTGCGTTGTCTTCTATATCTTTCACATCACTTGCAGCGCCATCTGTTGTTGAAAATTGTAACTACTGTAATTTCGGAAGTTTGTCCGCCTGAAAATGTACTGTTGTCCCAAGCATATTGCAACAAACGGTGTATTTCTATCGCTGCTCGTTTAGTTTTTATTGCCGTTTCAAATATACCGGTCATTTTTGAAACACCCTGTATTATCACTTACATATTACGTGTTTATATTATTCCAAAACAAGAAAGAACCCAACATACTGTATGTATAGAACAGTGCTGATGCACTACAACAGCGGCTCGATGTGGCGACCACCAACGTTGCTGCAGACAGTGCACCTAAGGAGCATATTCTGGTACACATTCGCCGTCCCTCCTGATGTGTCTTCAGTTTCTAGTGTAGCGACCAGAACTCGTGCCAGTAGATTCAATTTTGCATACAACAACAGGTGATCGTCTGACGTAGTACACCTCATCCTGTCTACCCTATTGTACGCCAGGACAAGCAACGCTTAGACTTCCCTTAGCAGAATTTAAACCGCCGTAGAACGGAAACGGTACGTTCCCAGGTAAGGGTTCCCATTCAAAATTTTACGTACCCACTCCCTTCTACAAGACCTACAAGTTTGTAACGGGAATTTCCGAACACCGTGTATAACAGCAGCTGCGACAGCTGCTTTGCTCTCACTTAGATATTGTTATCTCAGCTGCGGACAAGGACTCTGCTAGAGTAGGACAAGCAGGATTATGTTCAAAAGATGCAGTGTTTACTGTCTGATTCGCCTTATCGCAAGATCAGTGGTCACCGACAAAAAAAGGTTGAGAGGAAGAACGTCCTGAAGAGAAGTTCCTCGTCGCAAGAGACGATGAATCGTAATAATTAATTGAGGTTATCTGTAGTGTTGTATTAACGAACATATTCCTAGACGTGTTGAATTCCACATTCTTTTTATTCAATGGCTTGTTGTTTGAACAAAGAGATGAAGTTGTGATGGGGAGCTCTTCGTGTAGTATTATTACCATTCCATTTATGGGAGATTTCGAGGAACGTAATCTGGAATAGACGGCATTATGGCCTGATCGTTTTTCTTTTTCGGATATGTGGACGGTACTTTCGTTGTTTGGCCTTATGATAGTGAGGATTTAAACGTCTTTAAAGAATATCTGAATTCAGTCCACCCGAATATTCGTTTCACGATGGAGGATGAAAAGTATGGCTGCCTTCCTTTCCTTGATGTGCTGGTCAGGCCGAACGTTGATGGTACGGTGGGACATGCTGTTTACAGGAAGCGTACTCACACTGACTTGTATCTACTGGCTGATAGCTGTCATCATCCAACTCAGTGCGAAGGGGAATTTAATACCTTGATTCACAGGGTCCACATCATCTCAGACCCCGAGATTTTGTCATTTGAGTTGGCCCATCTTGAGGTGAGAGACACATCACATACGCGTTGCGCTATCGACCAGCTGTTAATCAACTGACAAAGCAGGCCGCCAATTGTGAAATTCAGATTCGATTCATACTGCGCATAATAGAAGCTCATGGCCAGAGGTGTAATGTGGCAAAGCACCAAGATGCACTTCTCAGCCGTTGTCGAGAAAATCGACAGTTAAAAGAAACCGTTGCGGTGAAATACTCTCTACGACTTATGATTTTCTACAGCGTCGTGGCGCAGCGGTAAGCGCTCGGGGTCGTAATCCGAAGGTCGCCGGATCGAATCTCGCGCCATGGAACATTGTTTTATTATTAGTTTTTTGTATATATATATATATATATATATATATATATATATATATATATATATATATATATATAAACTATTAATGAATTGCTTATGCATGTTGGTGAAGGCGGATCGCTCTCCAATTGTACCGCCTCCATTTTACCGTTTTGTTTAACAGGGTGTACCAAAGCTCTCACGTCCGCACTGATTTTCGACGATGTTATAACTTGCGCTAGGGACCGCATCTACCTTCTTTCGAAGTTAGCAGGCAACTACGCTGTTATGCGGCGGCTCGTTTCGGCCCGTTCAACATCTGTCCTTCAAGTGCAACGAGCGAGTAACGTAGTTTTCATACCTGACACAGCAAATTTGTGTTCGTGGGATTTCTATTCTAATTCGAACGTTTGACTTACGCTATACGTATTCGTTTCGAAATATCGTTTCTACGTCTTCCGTTAACTATACGTGGTTAACATTATGAAGACAATTAATAACATTTGTGAAATACAACTTTGTTTGCGGAAAACATAATGATGGTCTAAGACGCCAGTTTTTCCACGACAAACGACTTTCAACAACTTACTATATGCATAATTGTTGCAACTGATTGCCGGGAATTTTATATATATATATATATATATATATATATATATATATATATATATATATATGTGTGTGTGTGTTTGTGTGTGTGTGTGTATACACACATTTGAATCACAAAAACAAAAAACAAATACAAAAAAAAGGTTGCATGGCGCGAGATTCCATCCGGTGACCTTCGGATTACGAACCCGAGCGCTTACCGCTGCGCCACGACGCTTTAGAAAATCATTAATCGTAGAGAGTATTTCACCGTTACGGTTTCTTTTAACTGTCGATTTTCTCGACAACGGCTGAGAAGTGCATCCTGGTGCTTTACCACATTACACCTCTGGACATGAGCTTTTATTATGCGCAGTATGAATCGAATCTGAATTTCACAATTGGCGGCCTCCCCTTGTGAGTGATGAAAATATCGAGGTCGTTCCAAAGTCAACGAACGTCTTACCTTACGCACGTAGTATTTCAAAGAAGGTTGGAAACATGATGTGAAATGTGTTTCTGGGTCACGGTCATTTTGCCTAAGGTACATGTCTACCGTATCCCTTTGAGAAGTGACAGACATGTATGACTAGCTATTACCCACGGCTGTGCTCACATATGATGGTTTTATTATGATGAATAATGGCGAGTGAGTAAGCTATTGTACGTAGAATAACGTCAGCTGCCCGTACATGTCTGCCTGTTGCCTGTCGGGATGAGCTCAGCTCGTGTTTCGCCCTCCCTTTCAACTGCCGCAGTGCATGGCGAAGCAGCACGTGCAGTAGCGTAGCTGCCGAGTGTTGCTTGCGGAGTGACTTGCACCTGCACATCGTGTTTCTGAAGTTGCCATACGTTATACGACGTGTACTTTATGCAACAAACTTAGTAACTTTCTAACATGGTTTATTTTTACTGATGTAAAAAAAGGCGATCCACTCTATGTTTTACCTTCTTAGGGGAAAATATATTTTTTTTTCTTTTTTTAACTTTCTAAAGTAGCCTATACTCTTCCTCGGCGTTCAAGCTGCCTACATATCAAACTTCATCAAAATCTATTCAGCGAATTTAGTCGTGGAGAAGTTACAGACAGTTTAGCGTTTATAATATTAGATGTGTCACGATGATCTCTCCATTGGCAAAAGATTCCGGAATAGTCCCCCATTCGGATCTCCGGGAGGGGACTGCCAAGGGGGAGGTTACCATGAGAAAAAGATTGAATAATCTACGAAAGCATAACGTTTTACGAGTTGGGGCGTGGAATGTCAGAAGCTTAAACGTGGTAGGGAAACGAGAAAATCTGAAAAGGGAAATGCAAAGGCTCAATCTAGATACAGTAGGGGTTAGTGAAGTGAAGTGGAAAGAAGACAAGGATTTCTGGTCAGCTGAGTATAGGGTAATATCAACAGCAGCAGAATAACGGGTATAACTGGAGTAGGATTCGTGATTAATAGGAAGGAAGAGCAGAAAGTGTGTAACTGTGAACAGTTCAGTGACAGGGTTGTTCTTATGAGAATCGACAGCAAACCAACACCGACAATGATAGTTCAGGTATACATGCCGACGTCGCAAGCTGAAGATGAAGAGAGAGAGAAAGTGTATGAAGATATTGAAAGGGTAATACAGTATGTAAAGGGGGATGAAAATCTAATAGTCATGGGAGACCGGAATGCAGTTGTGGGGGAAAAAGTAAAAGAAAAGGTTGCAGGAGAATATGGGATTGGGACAAGAAATGAGAGAGGAGAAAGATTAACAGAGTTCTGTACTAAATTCCAGCTAGTAATAGCGAATACTCTGTGCAAGAATCACAAGAGGAGGAGGTATACGGGAAGGTTTGTTAGATTGCATCACGGACAGACAGAGATTTAGAAATCAGATACTGGATTGTAAGGCGTACCCAGGAGCAGATATAGACTCAGATCACAATATAGTAGTGATGAAGAGTAGGCTGAAGTTCAAGACATTAGTCAGGAAGAATCAATACGCAAAGAAGTGGGATACGGAAGTACTAAGGAATGACGAGATACGTTTGAAGTTCTCTAACGCTATAGATACAGCAATAAGGAATAGCGCAGTAGGCAGTACAGTTGAAGAGGAATGGACATCTCTAAAAAGTGCCATCACGAAAACTGAGAAGGAAAACATAGGTACAAAGAAAGTAACTACGAAGAAACCATGGATAACAGAAGAAATACTTCAATTGTTCGATGGAAGGAGGAAACACAAGAATGTTCCGAGAATCTCAGGAATACAGAAATACAAGTCGCCGAGGAATGAAATAAATAGGATGTGCAGGGAAGCTAAGAAGAAATGGCTGCAGGAAAAATGTGAAGACATCGAAATAGGCTGTAGGCTTTAAAATAACCAATAACGGACGGAGCAAGGAGGACATCAAAAGGAGACTAGCAATGGCAAAAAGGGCATTCCTGGCCAAGATAAGTCTACTAGTGTGAAATATCGGCCTTTATTTGAGGAAGAAATTTCTGAGAATGTACGTCTGGAGTACAGCATTGTATGGAAGTGAAACATGGACTGTGGGAAAACCGGAACAGCAGAGAATCGAAGCATTTGAGATGTGGTGCTACAGACACATGTTGAAAATTAGGTGGACTGATAAGGTAAGGAATGAAGAGGTTCTGCAGAATCGGAGAGGAAAGGAATACGTGGAAAACACTGATAAGGAGAAGGGACAGGATGGTAGGACATCTGTTAAGACATGAGGGAATGACTTCCATGGTACTAGAGGGAGCTGTAGAGGTCAAAAACTGTAGAGGATGACAGAGATTGGAATAAATCCAGCAAATAACTGAGGACGTAGGTTGCAAGTGCTACTCTGACATGAGGTTAGCACAGGAGAGGAATTCGTGGCGGGCCGCATCAAACCACTTAGAAGAATGAGGACAAAAAAAAATTGCATGGATTACGCAAAATTTGTGTTAGTTGTAAAGTTGCCTAAATTATTCTGCAATACGTTAAGGTCTTTTGATCACTAGACGGTAAATGACGGAATTACCTGCCAACAATCTAAGAGAGCTGCTCAGATTTCCCCCAAATCGTTTATACAAATTAAGAGCAGCAGAGGATCTACATTAATTTCTTGAGAAACCCCAGGTATAACTTCCGTTTCACTAGATCATTTTCCGTCAGTTGCTACGAACCGTGACCTTTCCGACTGAAACCAGTCGCACGGCAGAAACGATACCCCATAGGCTCGCAATCTGATTAGAAGACGCTTATGAGGCATGGTGTCAAAAACTCTATGAAAATCTAGAAATATGTAACCAGCTTGAGGTTATTACTCATTATTTCGTATTAATAATGAGCTAGTTGTGTTGTACAAGAACAACGTTTTCCGAATCGTTTCCTTCGAGGTATTTTATAGTATCAGAAAACAGTATATGTTGAAAAGTCCTATTGCAACTCAGTGTCAGTGATATGAGGCTATAAATTAAATGGATTATTTCTCCTTTTCCTGTGTATTGGTGTGACATGTGTAGGCTCCCAGTAATTTCGTACGGGTCTTTCGTCATCGAGCGGTTGCATATGATTGCTACAAATGGAGATATTTCAGCCACATGTCCGAAAGAAAGCTAATTGGTGTACAATATGGAGCGGAGGACTTTTGTTTGCCATCTGTCAGACATTTAATATCATTATGATAATGATAAAATACTTTTGTAGCTATATGCTGAACTTCTTTATTACCCACCGATACATTTGGTAATGAGTAATAAAAGTCATATACTTTGTTCTCGCTGTGGATATCACTACTCTTTTCAAACAACGATAGCTTACTTATGAGGAAATCAGTAGCAAATATAAGTATTGTGATGCGGAAGATAAACGTTTACCTTCTCGAACATGCTTTTGAATAAACACAATATATTACTCACATTTCTTACCTTTATGGAGTCCATGTCTTCTTTCCTAGTGAATTCAGTTTCAGAAAGGATTAAGAGTTTTAAGTAATAAAACACTGCAGCAGTTATGTTTTTCCATGCATGGTACGACGAGTTTCAAAAAGTTATTCTCATTACCAAGTGCAAATATTTCCATGGATATTTTATGTGATGTTGGTGTGTGTTTTTTCTGCTTCTCCTACCCTGCAGTCGTCTTAACATCGATTACGATGAGAAAAATTGGAGCCTAAAAGGCTGTAAGACTCATAGTCACACCCACAATGATAGCAGCAGAACACAAATAAAGATTTTCTCTGTTTAGAATAAATCGAAGAATACACGCAAAAATGTTTGTCATATCCTTCAAATGGTCAGAAAGGGCTGCCAAAACGCAGTACTAAAAACCGACAGAAAGGCGAAAGATGTTAGGATATAGAACTGAGGCACCAGAACAAATCTTCCGACTTCATAATTAGCGAATTCGGCGATGAGTTTACTTTTAAAATTACGCAACAAAGTAATATACGCGTATGTTACGAGTTCGATTTCCTTGTTCCCAAAACTATCAATTATACGAAAAGCAAAGGTTGCTGAACAGTGTTGTTTTAAGATTTAAATTAATATTTTTTTTTCGGATAACAAATTCATAAATATATTCACCCAAAATTTGACACTTTCAACCCAATTTACTGAATGCTATTCGTGAGCTACGAGGGTGTGCTGAAAAGTGTAGCCTCCGAATTCTTTATGTGATACCTGTTGAGGCTTTTTAAATAAAACAAAAAGTTTCACATTTTGCATCTTTATTCTTCATGTCTACATAATTAGTTCTCAATGTAGTCACCCCGCCGACGAATACAGTTCTCCAAACGACAGACCAGTTTGTTGATACCGTCACTGTAGAATGTGTGGCTTTGTTGACTGAGCCACATCACCTCTGCTTGCACCGGTTCATCGCTATCTAAGTGAAGTTCTCGAAGGTGTTCTTTAAGTTTTGAAAACAGTAGAAAATCGGATGGGGCTAATGGGGGCTGTATGGAGGACGATCGATGACAGTGAAACCAAGACGTCGAACTGTTACAGATGTTGCAGCGCTCATATGTGATCTGGTATTGTGAAGCTGAAGGAGAGTGTTCTGCGTGTGTGGACAAACTCTTCGAATTCGAAACTCAGTTACAGCACGCTATTTCTGAAGCACAAACATAGTTACGTTACATACTATCATGTTACACGCTGCAGTTCGGAGCCCTCTAGCGGCAGAGGACTGAAAATATGTAGACATGAAGAATAATGATGTAGAATGTTAATAATGTTTATTTTATTTAAATAGCTCTGAGAGTTTTCTCATAAAAAAAGTCTGAGTCACTGCGTTTCAGCACGCCTTCGCGCATCAACTGAAATGCTTACAGTTTCCTGAAGCTTCGTAATGGAGCAGCTTGTGTACGTGCAGCAACTACAGACTTGGACACTTAGTTAAACATAGCAGAGAACTTTGTTCATTTCCGCCTGGCACTTGTGATTTCCTTGAGAAACCAGTGCTTCCGTGCGTGCGGACTACACAACCGAGAAACCGCGGCTTCCCGGCAGGACCAAGTCGCAATCTTCCCGCCTCTTGTGGTCGCCACCGTTACATCAGTTTCAACTTCCCAAAACAGTCACCCTGCAAGTGTCTCTTTCTTCACTGTCGTGCTGTCATTCCCAGCCTGGCAAAGCCGATGAATACTGCAATTCGGAAAGGAAAACCGCACAAAATGGAGTGGAAATGCCTGGAAACAAACTAAATATGCGTGAC
The DNA here is from genome assembly GCF_021461385.2 of Schistocerca piceifrons. Classification (NCBI taxonomy): domain Eukaryota; kingdom Metazoa; phylum Arthropoda; class Insecta; order Orthoptera; family Acrididae; genus Schistocerca; species Schistocerca piceifrons. The sequence continues at coordinate 124,304,753 of NC_060145.1, forward strand.
ACTACTGTGGTGCTTGCGCTATCCTTTTGTGTCTACCGACTGCTCCAAACTAACTTTCAGACTGAAAAGCCGGACAGGTAAAAGTAGGACCTGCGCTCTAAGGGTTCTGTACAACCTTAATTATGGGTACAGACAGTTCATTTATAGATTTTGATGAATGAGTTAGCGAGTATCAAAATACGTGACATAAATGTACGATATTTTAATTGAATTGTCTTTGAAACGTAATTTTTTCTCACACCGCCAAGGAACCGTAGACCTCAGTATTCGATCTAAAATTCAAATTGATACACTATATGATCAAAAGTAGCCGGACACCTCGCTGAAAATGATTTACAACTTCGTGGCGCCCTCCACGGTAACACTGGAATTCAGTATGGTGTTGACCCCCCCTTAGCCTTGATGACAGCTTCCACTCTCGCAGGCATACGTTCAATCAGGTGCTGGAGGTTTCTTAGCGAATGGCAGCCCATTCTTCACGGAGTGCTGCACTGAGGAGACGTATCGACGTTGGTCGGTGAGCCCTAGCACGACGTCGGAGTTCCAAACTATCCCAAAGGTATTCTATAGGGTTCAGCACTCAGTGCAGGCCAGTCTTGTAACCACTCCGCCACAGGCCGTGCATTATGAAGAGGTGCTCGATCGCGTTGAAAGATGCAATCTCCATCCCCGAATTGATCTTCAACAGTGGGAAGCAAAAAGGTGCTTGAAACATCAATGTAGGCCTGTGCTGTGATAGGCCGGCCGAAGTGGCCGTGCGGTTCTAGGCGCTGCAGTCAGGTTCGAATCCTGCCTCGGGCATGGATGTGTGTGATGTCCTTAGGTTAGTTAGGTTTAACTAGTTCTAAGTTCTAGGGGAATAATGACCTCAGAAGTTGAGTCCCATAGTGCTCAGAGCCATTTGAACCATTTTGCTGTGATAGTGCCCCCTCCATGAAAAACACGACCACACCATAACACCACCGCCTCCGAATTTTACTGTTGGCACTACACACGCTGGCAAATGACGTTCACCGGGCATTCACCATACCCACACCCTGCCATCTGATCGCCATACTGTGTAAAGTGATTTGTCACTCCACACAACGTTTTTACACTGTTCAATCGTCCGATGTTTACGCTCCTTACACCAAGCGAGGCGTCGTTTGGCATTTACCAGCGTGATGTATGGCTTATGAACAACCGCTCGACCATGAAATCCAAGTTTTCTCACCTACCGCCTAACTGTCATAGTACTTGCAGTGGATACTAATGCAGTTTGGAATTCCTGTGTGATGATCTGGATATATGTCTGCTTATTACACTTTACGATCCTCTTCAACTGTCGGCGGTCTCTGTCAGTCAACAGGCACAAGTGACACACAGTCACTTGACCACGTTCGAAGTTCGTGAGTTCCGCGCAGTGCCCCATTCTGCTCTCTCACGATGTCTAGTGGTTACTGAGGTCGCTGATATGGAGTACCTGGCAGTAGGTAGCAGCACAATTGACCTAATACGAAAAACGAATGATTTTGGGGGTGTACGGATACTTTTGATCACATAGCGTACCTCTACCCTTGCCTGAGGAAAAGGGATGTTTGCAGACGGACAGAGAGATGGGCCACAAAGTGATCCTATAACGATTCCGTTGATACCGAATGAAGTAGCGGAACACTAAAATTCAGTATGATTTGGATATTACGGTTTCCAGTGCTTTGGCTTTGGTTTATCCATGATTCAGTGCATTTCCTCGGTTACCCGGGGATTTGTGAGTCCGGCCCCTTGTAATTTAAAAGGGGCAGTCAAATGAAAATGAAACACGTGGAAAAAAGTAAGTAAAATGTTTTTGGAAAAAAGTAAGTAAAATGTTTACGAGGGGGCGTTCAGTAAGTAATGCAATATTTTTTCCTGATAGCAGGATAGCTTTATGCAGGATTCCAATACACCATATTATTCCCCACTATTTTTTCAACATAATCTCGGTTCAGTGGGACGGCCTTACGCCTTCTTACTGGGAGAGGCTGACTGCTCGCATAGTACCACTCTACTGGTCGACTTCGGAACCAACGTGTAGCTACATCATTCGCCTTCCCATCGCACACGCACTGTTTCCCGCGGAGTGCATCCTTCATTGAGCCAAACAGATGGAAGGTCCGAATCCGGGCTGTGGGATGGATCAGGAAGAACTGTCCAGTGAAGCTTTGTGAACGCCTCGCAGGTTCACAGATTTCTGTGAGGTTTTGCGTTGTCATAGAAATTTTTTTCTCGGTCAGTTTCGGTTGAAAAAAATTAGGAATTTTCTGTAGGAAATTGAGGAATATTCCCACGACAAATTCCGAATTTATGAACTGGCCGAGCAAAAAATGTGTTCCACTACTTGTTGAACGCTCCTCGTATTATTTCAAGAGCAATCGACATAATTGTTAGAATATTTATCTCACTATGAGACAAGACCGTCAGTGCCATAATGGAAAAATTTATGCGGTTCTCTGCGAAATATCTTAGATCTTGCGAAACATCTCAAATCACTTAAAAAAAGGCAAGTCTTCCGGCCCAGATGGTATACCAGTCAGATTCCTTTCAGAGTATGCAGACACAATAGCGCCTTTCATAGCAATCATATACAACCGCTCACTAGACGAAAGGTCTGTTCCCAAAGACTGGAAAGTAGCACAGGTCACACTAATATTCAAGAAAGGAAATAGCAGTAACCCATTGAATTAAAGACCCATATTACTGATCTCAATTTGCAGTAGGATTTTGGAGCATATACTGTACTCTAACATTATGAATCACCTTGAAGAAAATGACTTATTGATATTGATTCAGAAAACATCGTTTTTGTGCAACCCAGCTAGCTCTTTACTCCCATGAAGTAATGAGTGCTGTCGACAAGGGATCTCAGATCGATTCCATATTCCTAGACTTCCAGAAGGCTTTTGATACCATTCCGCACAAGCGGCTATTAATCAAATTGCGTGCATACGGAGTATCGTCTCAGTTGTGTGACTGGATTCGTGATTTCCTCTCAGAGAGGTCACAGTTCGTAGTGATAGACGGTAAATCATAGAGTAGAACAGAAGTCATATCTGGCGTTCGGCAGGGTGCTTTCATGGGCCCTCTGCTGTTCCTGATTTATATAAATGATCTAGGTGACAATATGAGCAGCCCCCTTAGATTGTTTGCGGATGGCGCTGTAATTTAGCGTCAAGTAAAATCATCAGACGATCAATTCCAATAACAAAATGATCTAGAGAGAATTTCTGTATGGCGCGAAAAGTGGCAATTGGTACTAAATAAAGAAAAGTGCGAGGTCATCCACATGGGTACTAAAAGAAATCCGATAAATTTTGGGTATACGATAAATCGCACAAATCTAAGGACTGTCAATTCGACTAAATAACTATGAATTACTATTATGAGCTACTTAAATTGGAAAGACCACGTAGATAATATTGTGGGGAAGGCGAAACAAAGACTGCACTTTGTTGGCAGAACACTTACAAGATTCTACAAATCCACTAAAGAGACAGCCTACATTACACTTGTCCGTCCTCTGTTGGAATATTGCTGGCGGTATGGGATCCTTACCAGGTAGGATTGACGGAGGACATCGAAAAAGTGCAAAGAAGTGCAGCTCGTCTCCTGTTACCGCCCAATAGGGGTGGGAGTGTCACTGATATGATACGCGAGTTGGGGTGGCAGTCACTGAAACAAAAGCGGTTTTCTTTGCAGCGAGATCTATTTACAAAATTTCAATCACCAACTTTCTCTTCCGAATGCGAAATGATCATCATAATACACTCCTGGAAATTGAAATAAGAACACCGTGAATTCATTGTCCCAGGAAGGGGAAACTTTATTGACACATTCCTGGGGTCAGATACATCACATGATCACACTGACAGAACCACAGGCACATAGACACAGGCAACAGAGCATGCACAATGTCGGCACTAGTACAGTGTATATCCACCTTTCGCAGCAATGCAGGCTGCTATTCTCCCATGGAGACGATCGTAGAGATGCTGGATGTAGTCCTGTGGAACGGCTTGCCATGCCATTTCCACCTGGCGCCTCAGTTGGACCAGCGTTCGTGCTGGACGTGCAGACCGCGTGAGACGACGCTTCATCCAGTCCCAAACATGCTCAATGGGGGACAGATCCGGAGATCTTGCTGGCCAGGGTAGTTGACTTACACCTTCTAGAGCACGTTGGGTGGCACGGGATACATGCGGACGTGCATTGTCCTGTTGGAACAGCAAGTTCCCTTGCCGGTCTAGGAATGGTAGAACGATGGGTTCGATGACGGTTTGGATGTACCGTGCACTATTCAGTGTCCCCTCGACGATCACCAGTGGTGTACGGCCAGTGTAGGAGATCGCTCCCCACACCATGATGCCGGGTGTTGGCCCTGTGTGCCTCGGTCGTATGCAGTCCTGATTGTGGCGCTCACCTGCACGGCGCCAAACACGCATACGACCATCATTGGCACCAAGGCAGAAGCGACTCTCATCGCTGAAGACAACACGTCTCCATTCGTCCCTCCATTCACGCCTGTCGCGACACCACTGGAGGCGGGCTGCACGATGTTGGGGCGTGAGCGGAAGACGGCCTAACGGTGTGCGGGACCGTAGCCCAGCTTCATGGAGACGGTTGCGAATGGTCCTCGCCGATACCCCAGGAGCAACAGTGTCCCTAATTTGCTGGGAAGTAGCGGTGCGGTCCCCTACGGCACTGCGTAGGATCCTACGGTCTTGGCGTGCATCCGTGCGTCGCTGCGGTCCGGTCCCAGGTCGACGGGCACGTGCACCTTCCGCCGACCACTGGCGACAACATCGATGTACTGTGGAGACCTCACGCCCCACGTGTTGAGCAATTCGGCGGTACGTCCACCCGGCCTCCCGCATGCCCACTATACGCCCTCGCTCAAAGTCCGTCAGCTGCACATACGGTTCACGTCCACGTTGTCGCGGCATGCTACCAGTGTTAAAGACTGCGATGGAGCTCCGTATGCCACGGCAAACTGGCTGACACTGACGGCGGCGGTGCACAAATGCTGCGCAGCTAGCGCCATTCGACGGCCAACACCGCGGTTCCTGGTGTGTCCGCTGTGCCGTGCGTGTGATCATTGCTTGTACAGCCCTCTCGCAGTGTCCGGAGCAAGTATGGTGGGTCTGACACACCGGTGTCAATGTGTTCTTTTTTCCATTTCCAGGAGTGTAATATAAGAGAAATTAGAGCTCGAACAGAAAGATTTGGGTGTTCCTTTTCCCCACGCGCCATTCGAGAGTGGAATGGTAGAGAAGTAGTATGAAAATAGTTCGATGAATCCTATGCCAGGCACTTAAGTGTGAATTGCAGTGTATTCATGTAAATGTAGATGTACCCAGGCGTGCATCTCCGCAGCAAAACGACGGACACAGACGTCTTTCCTCTCGGCTCCTAAAATATGGGAATCGCATGGGGAGAGATCGGCACTGTATGAAGGATGCAACAGTATGAGGGCTTCCGAGTGAAGCTTCTGCAGTGTAATCGAAACAACCTTGGCGAAATGTGGGCCGGCATTATGTTGTAACAGAATGATGCCGTCTCTCAACATTCCTAGACGTTTGGACTTGACGGCTCTATTCGATTTTTCCGAAGTATCTTGCACCGCTGAGCGTTAATTCTCTTGCCGAATTCCAGTAAATCATCTTTTCCCGGAGCTGGCGTACCTGTTTTTCGAGTACGCTGTTTGGCTTAGAATCCTTTATACAACCTCCATACGGTCCTGATCTCTCCCCATGAGATTTCCATATTTTTGGTGCCCCGAGGAAAGATATTTGTGGCCGTCGAGGTGCGTGCCTGGGTATACTCCCATTATAAAAAGCGTCTCGCAGAAATACGCCGCAATGATGTCCGGTTGGCTCGACAGCACGACAGAGGTACCGCAGACGCTTCTGAACTCACGAAACGACCGAATTTGCAGTTGGTATACAGATCTCTCCCACTCAACGAACTTCCAGTATTTGGATTACAGGGTGGAAGTCCCGAGGAAACTCACGCTATTGGGGGGCCGTTGCGTGGGAGACATCTGTAGATCAACTACAAATTCGGTCGCTTCATGAGCTCAGATGCGTTTGCGGTGCCCCCATCGTACACTGTAGCGACACAGACATCATCACGGCGAATTTAGACGAAGGACACTTTCTAGGATACGAAAAGCCGAACTCACAAATCTTTGGGAAACCGAAGCAACGGACTGAAACCTCAGTGTCTGGTTCTGTTAGTCGCTGGTTATATCGTATTCTGTGCCAATAATAAACCTTTATTTCGACTAAAATATTTTGCATCATTTCAAAGCGTCATCCTCGCCGTCAAATTCATGACGTCTGACCAGAGCCGGTTCAACGCACAAGCGACACAAGCCGCCGTTTGATGTGCCAGCTACGCCACATCTGTAAGATTTATTTGCAGGGCGTGTCACAATTAATTGCATTCGCTTGGTGCGCCAAGGTGAGAGGGACACCAGGGTGCGTGATTTGTAAGTAGTATAGCAGCGCAGTTTCTGGCCCAAAGTAGGTCACCGATGACGTCATACATGATGTCAGCGATAACTCATTAGATTCCCCCACGCACCAATCCCTCACGCCTCTGACAAAAGGTCAATGGTCCCTAAGATAAAAATGTGGGAAGTCCAAAAGCACCACTCCTATGATGTTATTGCAGACGGGAGTTGTTTTCCTAGGTGCAAATTGACGAGAAATTAAAAAATGTAAGATGATAATCCAACACAGCGACCAGGAGATAGTGGTACAGCTCTCCTACGTTGTCAGAATCCTAGGTGGTAGAAAAAAGATGACTAACTTTCTATTAGAGATCTGCAGGGCTATTTGCAGCAGTCAGGCCACTGTCAAATTCCACCCTTCCTATCCTAAGTCAGGCAACAGCCTTGCCACAGTGGATACACCGGTTTCCACCAGAGTACCGAAGTTAAGCACTGTCGGGCGTGGCCAGCACTTGGATGGGTGACCATCCTGGCAACCATGCGCTGTTGCTCGGGGTTCACTCAGCCTCGCGATGCCAATTGAGGAGCTACTCGTCCGAATAGTAGCGGCTCCGGTCAAAGAAAACCATCATAACGACCGGGAGAGTGGTGTGCTGACCACACACCCCTCCTCTCTGCATCCTCAGCTGAGGATGACACGGCGGTCGGATGGGTCACTTGTGGCCTGAAGACGGAGTGCTAACCTAAGTCAAACAATTACCATCTGACACGCCCATTTAAACAGTTGTTTCAGTTTGGCCAGCATCTATGTCATACAGCATCGTAAACCCACATTTCCCTCAAGTTAAAATCAAACTGTGACTGTCCCCAGTTAAGTTCCAGCTGCCCAATGGTTGAACAATTCCCACAGTCCTCTGACAGCATAATTCAAACACTTGAGTTTGGAGACGGCTTGTGTTAAGTTCAATTCCACTCACCATGCTGCTGCTGCCTCACAATCTGGCACACCATCAGCCAGGAGTCAGGCCATCACCAGCCAGTGACAGTTGGCGTGACTCCAGTTGAGTATGATTGAGAGCATCTGTCTCTGCACAGCTTACCATGAACTTCTGTAATCTACTTCTGGTTACACAATCGAATGAGTAATGCATAGGAGGAGTCTCTCTGCATTGCGCTGTCACTGGCAGATGGTGACACAGCTCCAGCAACTATTATTCACAACTCTTGGCCCTCACAGCTCACTTACAATTCAGTGTGTGAATCATTTCTTTCTGCTTGGAAGTGGTTGACTTCTACCGATGTTGCATGATGACCATCAACCTTTCACTGTAAAGTTCAGAGCACAAGCCTGGACGTCGTGGAAGAGTGGGAGGGGGCGGGAGGTAGATGACTGCACTGCCATGGGGATTGAAACAACTATTTTGGACTGCTCTCACGTCCCCAGCTCAGCCATCTTGGATTTTGATGCGATAGAAGAAGTCATTGAGTTCCATCTTGGATTCTAAACTTATAACCATGCCTGCAGTGTGACATCATTGAATTACCGTTAGCCTGCTAAATGGTGTCCTGTGCTGGATTGTCACATTCGAATAACATGCAACAAATACATAGCAGAGATTGCCTCTGAAGTGTTCTGATAAATCTGAAATATTTCAGACGTAGACTGGACTTTGAAAAAATTATTTGAAGTATGAAACTGATCAATGGAGACTGCATAACACTTCACCTCATACATGTTACAACAAAAAACATTACATCAAAATGCTCCCAAACTGTGCAGCCACAATGTCAAACCAACTGTCAACTGTAACAAAATTCTTTCCAAACTACATCATCCATTAACATCAACACTACTGTCAGCACTCCCTCCACCACACGAGCATTGCATGCTTTACAATGCTTGTTACCAGTCTTTGAGTTTCACCAGTGCTATTCCATCTTGTATCAGTGTGGTCAATTTGGAACTTGCCTGTTACTTCCCTTAATTAATCCTGTAAATGAATCTGAGCCTGACATACACTCACTTCAGGTGCTTACTGCTAGTTTTACTGCAGATAATGTTTCTGGTGACAGTGTATATGATTTATAGTACTATTTATGTGTACTAGTAGATTTATTTACAGTCAGACCTGCCTCCAGTTCACTTCTTGTAGACAACTTCATCGCCTACACACATCTAACAACAAAACAAATACTTTGCAAACATCTGTACAGTGTATAGCAGAGGGTGCATCGTACCAGTATTATCGATTACCCTCCCATCACTCTCTCACTCATGTACAGTTTAAAAGAAGTTCGTCAGAGTGACACCCTCTTACACTCTATAATACAGTAACACTATCAGTGCTTTAGGGTTGAACACTACAGTTATTTGTGATGAGTTTCGATTTAATTGCTAGTGATACAACAGCTTGCATCTTTAGCACCAGTAGTGGTCAAAAATGTGTTTGGAGCTCTCAGTTTCCTAGTTGTTATGGCTTTAGACCTGTAACAGAAATGGGAACATCTTAACATGATCACTCAATGGATAGTACTACCAAATTGTTAGAACAATGCATACTACACTGAAGCGGCAAAGAAACTGGTATAAACATCTGTATTCAAATATAGAGATATGTAAACAGGCAGAATACGGCGCTGCAGCGGCAACGGCTGTATAAGGCAACAAGTGTCTGGCGCAGTTGTTAGATGGGTTACCGCTGCTCCAATGTAGGTTATCAAGACTTAAGTGAGTTTGAATGTGGCGTTATAGTCGGCACTTGAGCGATCGGACACAGCATCTCCAAGCTAGCGATGAAGGAGGGACTATTTCACGAGTGTACTGTCAACATCAGGATTCCAGTAAAACATCAATTCTCGGTCACTGTGGCGGCCAGCAAAAGATCCTGCACCAAAGGGACCAACGACGACTGAATAGAATCATTCCACATGACAGAAGTGCAATTCTTATGCAAGTTGCTGCAGGTTTCAACATTGGGCCATCAACAAGTGTCAGCGTGTGAACCATTCAATGAATCATCATCGATATGGACTTCCGGAGTTGAAGGGCCATCATGTACAGTTGACGACTGCACCACACAAAGCTTTATCCCTCGCCTGAGCCCATAAACACCAACATTGTACTGTTGACGACTGGAAATATTTAGCTCAGTCAGATGAGGCTCTTTCTAAATTGCATCAAGCAGATGGATGTGTACGCGTATGGTGACAACCTCATTCACCCATGGATCCTGCATGTCAGCAAGGGACTGTTCAAGTTGGTGGAGGCTCTGTAATGGTATGGGGAATATGTAGTTGGAGCAGTATGGGGTATAGGACGCCTAATATGTTTAGATACAACTCTGACAGGTGACACGTATGTAAGCATCCCATCTGATCACCTGCATCCATTTATGTCCATTGTACATTCTGAAGAACTTGGACAATTCCAGCAGGACAATGCGACACCCCACACGTCCAGAATTGCTACAGAGTGGCTCCAGGAACACTCTTCTAAGTTTTAACACTTCCGCTGGCCAGCAAACATTATTCAGCATACCTGGGATGCCTTGCAACGTGCTGTACAGAAGAGGTGTACTGTTACGGATTTATGGACAGCCCTGCAGGATTCACTGTCACTTCCCTCTGGAGGACATTATTCGAGTCCATGCCACGTGATATTGTGGCACTTCTGCATGCTCGCAGGAGCCCTACACGTTATTACGAAGGTGTACCAGTTTCTTTGGCTCCTGAGTGTAGTTTCCAACTGTTCTGCTAGCTGTGGTCCTCTTCAAAAAATACATTGCACTGACGTCCATTCTCGAACTTTTCGAGGCTATTACGCACTGTGTCTGGATGAGTGAAAAATTTGAGTACACCTTAATGTGCTAATTTGAAGGATATTGACTGTTTCCCAATGCAAAATTCTATGCTGTTGGTCCAATATTCATAGATTTCATGCAAAACCGCAGAATTTCGATGTACAGTCAATGACTTTTTGTGTGTATGTCAACTGTCTCCATTCATAAATTCCATGGGGACGTCTGATGTGAATGTGGAACACATAGCAGGGTTGGAGACCTTAGAAGTGAAATTCTGTTACGTGGTTGCTATCATATGTCATTTGTTGAATGGGCAGCTACGGTAGGGGGAAGGGAGGTGGGGGGGGGGGGCGTAGATTTGATGCGGAAATTCTGCGATTTATGTGAAAACTTGATTATTTTGTAGTTTATTCTCCGATTTCAACACAAGATTGGGGGACAAGAAAGGAGCCTCCACGAAGAGTATGTGAATGCAATACACATACTCGGGCATCCCCTGGGCGGTTGTATACCGGCTGATCCTTTCACTCCAGAAGAAACATGACAATCCTACAGAAAAGGACCTTATCAGGCCCAATACTGACGATTATCTCTGTAAATATTGAAGGCCTGTCTGCATGCAAAGAACCTCTAATACAAGACCTCTGTCAGAAAGAGAAATGTGACGTCCTGTGTCTACAAGAAACTCGCAGAGATAGCACACTCAAAAGACCCAAGATAAACGGCATGCGACTAGTAGCCGAAAGGCCACACCAACAGTATGGCAGCGCAATCTTTACCAGGCCAAACATACAATGATACTGAAGTGCTAACCATTGAACTTAGTGACTGCACTGTTACATCAGTGTACAAACCACCAACTGTGGACTTTTCCAGCTCCAACGTAAACAATTTTAATAAAGACAGCATTAATTTTGTAATCGGTGATTTTAACAGCCACAGTACGCAGTGGGGCTACCAAGAAGACGACGACAATGGCACGGCTGTGATCTGCTGGGCCGAGCTAAACAACCTAAAACTGATACATGACAATAAACTGCCTGCTTCCTACAACAGTGGCAGATGGGGGAGAGGTTATAACCCGGACCTCATCTTCGTTAGCCATCAAGTAACGTCCCAATGCTCAAAAGGAGTTTGCTCACCAATACCAAACACCCAGCACCGTCCAATAATGTGCCAGATCACATCTGTTGTTAAACCCCATAGCGTACCTTTTCGCCGTAGGTACAATTTTAAGAAAGCAGAATGGTCAACCTTTCAAAACCTCATGGAAGATTCTGTAAACAACCTACCACCTGAACCAAGATTCTATGACAATTTCGTGAAGGCTGTGCAGTGGTGTTCCAAGCAATCGATCCCTAGAGGATGCAGAAGCAATTATGTTGAAGGCCTTACGCCAGAATTAGAGGATCAGTTGCAGCAATACCTGACACTGTTTGACGCAAACCCTCTATCCGCGGAAACTATCACTGCGGGCGAGCAGCTAACCGAGTCACTAGCTAAAACCAGGAGAGAGAAATGGCTGAGGACAATAGAGGAATTGGACATGAAAAGGAGCAGTCAGAAAGCCTGGACACTCCTTAAACGTCTCAATAATGACCCAACTTTCTCTCCAGGACATGCTCCCGTCACAGCCGACCAAATAGCCCACCAGCTTCTCAAGAATGGGAAACCCGACACCAAAATCAGGAAGTCGGAGACCAAAATAGACAGGATTGAACACCAAGATAATTCAACTCTGGCCACCCCTCTCACAATGGCAGATCTGGACAAAGCGATAGCAAAATGCAAGCTAAGGAAGGCCCCAGGCCTGGACGGGATTTTTGTTGAACAGATTAAACACTTTGGTCCCAACGTTAAACAATGGCTACTGAAACTGTTTAACAATTGCATGGAAACAGGTCAGATTCCCACAATCTGGAGGAAGGCTAAAGTTATTGCCATTTTAAAACCAGGAAAAATGCTGATGACCCCAGAAATTTCCGACCCGTATCACTTCTCTGCCATATCTTTAAAATCTTTGAAAGAATACTCCAGGATCGCCTCTCCAGTGCCATAGAACCCTACCTCATCCCCCAACAAGCAGGTTTCCGCCCAGGGAAAAGCACTACATCTCAGGTAATTAACCTCACGCAGCTGATTGAAGACGGCTATGAGAACCGGAAAATAACCAGTGTCGCCTTTATAGACTTGACAGTTGCATATGACACCGTCAACTTACGTCTACTAATGAAGAAGCTGTATGCCATTACCAGGTACTTTAAATTCACATCCACAGTTAGAAGTCTGTTAAAGAACCGTAGGTTCTCTGTGGAATTCCAAGGGATGCATAGCAGGTGGCGGGCCCAGAAAAATGGTCTCCCTCAGGGCAGCGTACTGGCACCCTTACTTTTTAACATATACACCAACGATCAACCACTGCCAGCTGGTACGGAAAACTATATCTATGCCGATGACCGTGCTATGGCCATACAGGGTGACTCCTTTGAGGATGTTGAGACAAAGCTCACGGATGCGCTAAACATGCTCCGTCAGTACTACGCCGACAATCAACTCAAGCCGAACCCTAGCAAAACACAAGTTTGCGCGTTCCATCTCCGTAACAAGCAGGCATCCCGTAAGCTGCGTGTCTTCTGGAAGGACACACTCCTCGAACACTGCGTTAACCCCAAATACCTAGGAGTAAACCTAGACAGAGCTCTGACGTATAAACAGCACAGTATTAACACCAAAATGAAGGTGAGCGGCAGAAATAATATTCTTCGGAAAATAACGAACTCCTCCTGGGGCGCAAAGCCAGAGGTAGTGAGGACCACAGCACTAGCAGTTTGCTTCCCAGCAGGCGAATATGCAAGCAGTGTCTGGTACAACTCTACCCACGCTAAACAGGTCGACATTGCTCTGAACGAGACCTGCAGGCTCGTCACTGGATGCCTGAAACCGACGCCAACAGACAAGCTCTACCATCTTGCTGGGATTACACCTCCTGCAGTGCGAAGAGAAGCGGCAGCCTATAGTGAAAGAGCGAGGGCTGAGATGGCAGAGAGCCACCCCCTCCACAAAATTCAGCCAGCCACCAAACGCTTGAAATCTAGACGCAGTTTTCTCAGAGCAACCGAAGATTTTAGCGACCAACCTGGATCTAGGGTGGAGAGATGGAAGCGGTCGGGAGAAGGGCACTGGATGGAACCAAAGAAAGAATTGGCACCAGGTTACGATGAGGCTACGCACCAACACTGCACAGTCAAGAGATAATCTTCTGAAGTGGAGATATTCTAATACATCTAATCTCTGCGACAGTGGAGAGGTGCAGACGACCCAGCACATGTATAACTGCCCTGAATGTCCTTCACACTGCACTTTAGAGGATCTGATGTTGCAACCCCAAATGCTGTCGACGTAGCCCGCTTATGGGCCAAATATTATAACATTTTGTTTCTATGCACACATATTTGTATATATATTTTCATATGCCTGTAATTAATTTTTTTTTCTATGTGCTATTCATTTTTTTATATTCCTGTATCTATGGTGCTTCTGACACGAATAAAAAAACCACAAGATTCAATGTTGTTGGTGCAATATTTGTTGTAACAAGCATAAGACCACACCTGGAGAGAAACTTCACATTTCCTTAGGTACAAACTGATGTGGAATATGGACAGTTTGAATTACCACCCACTTCCGATCGGTTACAGTCATGAATATATTACACAGATTGATGCCGGCTAAAGACAGCCCTGAGATGCGTCAACACCAGAGCCAATGTGCGCTACCAGCCCAGCAGTGATGCCAGTGCCAGGTTCAGCTTCGAGATCTTGTGATGCCAGCAGCCCAGCCAGTTTCCAACCATGCCAGCCAGGTCCAGCTACGCCAGCAGCCCTCGCCAGTTCCAGCAGCAGCAGCCCAGCCATTCCAGCGGCAGCAGCAGCCCAGTCATTCCAGCCATTCCAGCTATTCCAGCCATGCCCCACTATGCCAGTGGCCCTCGCCGGTTCCAGCAGTCCAGCAGCCCTCGTCAGCTTTGTTTGAATTTCATCTCTGTCATCATCCCGTTTTGTTTCAGTTTTCCACTGGTAATCCCTCACCATGACTACCCCCACAACCAAGCCACCACAACTGCAATTGTCTACACATTCCCATCGGCCGCTGTCACCACCATTACTTGGTGTGTGCAGTCAACCCCTCCCCAATACATCGCCCCTGCTCACCATTACAACCTACACCCCTTCTTGCCCCATCTCCTGCCATCACTCCAGCTCCAACTCAGCAAACCCCTTCGCCCTCTTCGATCCCTTCCCTCCCCTTCCCCCCACCCCTGCCACTACGTCAGCTCCTCTGCCCCCCACCAGGGTGGTCGCTCAATGGGCCACTACCCATGCCACCATCTCACCATTACCGGGACCTGCCTCCTCCCGCTATCTTCCAGTCGCTCCCGTCCCCTAACCCTCCTCTCACCCCTCCACTGTGGTTAAGCGCCCTAGCGCACCTCTGCCTCCTCCATCCCTAAGAAGTCACAGCCTCTACCTCCTCTCCCACCTCCTGATGCCATGGATGTCACAGCTCACGCCACCTCCTCCCCTACTCTCCCCTCAGCCTCCTCTCCTACCTCTACCTACCAGTATGTAGTATCCAATCCTGACCCATCCCTCCTGGAAGCCCATGACCTTGCCATACTTCTCTAGAATTACTACCCTATCTCCCTCCTTACCCCCCGTAGGGACTCTGTCCTTATCTCCTCTCCCAGCCCTATTTTCCATACTGATATCCTGGCCACCCCCGTATCCACTTTGGCCCCAATGCCTCCCTCATCTCTCGCCAACCTCAACCCACACGCCGCCCGCCGACCCTCACCGCCATGATCACTCAGCTTAGCCCGGTGATCATGGAGGTGTTGGCAGAGCTTAACGCCCATCCCCACCTTGAAATCCGTGCAGCCCACCACATCCATAATTCCACTGGCCATACCTTCCTCAAGCGGCTCTTCTCAGAGTCTGCCCCTTCCATTGACCATCTCCTCAAAGAGGGCGCCCTGTTGTTTAACCGCCGCTACAAAGTCGACCCTTCCTGTTCCCCTCCCCAGCCCATTCGCTGAGTGGTGCCTCCAGTACAACGCGCACCAAACATCTGAGTGTCATGAGGCCCCCTTCTGCCCTCACTGCAATCAGCCACATTTCCTCTGGCAGTGTCCTAACCTTGAATCCCCCCCCCACCTGCAACACCTGTAGCCTTCCTCATCCCACCTACTCCCAAAAATGTAAGGCTCGGCCTTCTGTCTCTCCCGAACTCACTGTCGCCACCCGTCCCATTGATGATACCACCCCTCCTGGTAACACCCTCCGCCCCCTCCCCACAGCCGAGAACATCATCAGATTCGTCACCATTGTCCATCAGAATACTGAGCACCCCCATACCCTCCA
The DNA here is from genome assembly GCF_021461385.2 of Schistocerca piceifrons. NCBI lineage: Eukaryota > Metazoa > Arthropoda > Insecta > Orthoptera > Acrididae > Schistocerca > Schistocerca piceifrons. Next base: position 124,320,442 of record NC_060145.1, read on the forward strand.
ACAGATCTCCCTAGCTACCCATTCCATCTTTCACCTCAACACCTTCGCTAGCTACTCCCATAACCTAGCCCACTTTACCTTCTCCTGCCTTGACACCCTCGTTTAAACACCACCATGGCGCGACAGCACCGTATTTTGTTCAACAACAGCTGCTCACTTCCCATTAACAAGAACCTCCTTATGCATACCCTCAAGACCAATCACATAGATGCCTTCCTCCTGAACCAAACCTTTCTCCGGCCCCAACATCACATACACATGTCGCCTTACCTCCTTCACCAGTCCAACAATCCCTTCCCGATAGCATGTGGCAGGGTAGCCATTGGCCACCACCGCTAGATCCCTGTTCGGCTCAAACCCCTCCTTCCTGACCCCAAAGAACTCATGATCCTCAGTCTCTTCTTCCCTGACCTTACCATTACCTGCGCCACCTCTGCACCTATTCCTTTCGACTTCCTTTCCCACTTCGACCATATCTTCTCCTCCTAGGTGATCGCTGCCGACCGAAACATCCATACTCATTCCGCCGCCCAGCTATGGCAGTGGCATCAGTTCCTCTCCACCCTCCATGGTGACCTCGTTGCCATTCCCTAGCACACCTGCCCAAAATCCAATACCACTCCTGATGTTGTCCTGGCCTCCTCTAACCTCCTTGGCCACATGACGGTGGACGTCCTTGACCCTATTGGCAGTGACCATCTCCCTGTCCTACTCACCATCTCTCTAGCAGACCTTGTATGAGGCCATGGAGGCCCACATCCCTACCATCGCCGTCCCACTTTAACCCTGCAGGCCATCCTCATCCACGCTACAACATCACCGGCAACTCCAACGATGCTTCCGAAACTTGCTCGTGGCCAAGAAACGCCGGGACTGGCGACAGACATGCACCAGCCTTAATGCTACCCTACTTATCACTTCGTCTAAGTACTGGTCAGCCTTCCGCCGCCTTACCAGATCTCCTCCCTACTACCCTCTCCTTCATGATGACCACCCCTTTCCTGACAACCTTAGTAAGGCCAACCACTTTGCTTCTTACCTCTCCAATGTTTTTACCCTCCCTGACGATCCCTAGTTCGATTATTCCTTCTTCCCTGATGTCCGCGATCGAACTGACACCTCTGCCCCTCGCTTCTGGCTTCCAGTACTTGTACAACATTACACACACTGAACTCAATGCCCCAATCACTACTCAAGATATCATCTCTACACTCTGCATGAAACGCAACACCACTCCCGGTCACGACTGTGTGACCTATCATCATCTCTGTGAAGCTCCCACCTCCTTTCTCTACACCCTGGTCAGGCTTTATAATGTGTTCTTGTCCACCAACTTCTACCCTGACCTGTGGAAAACCTCCCGGATGCTGATGTTCCTCAAACCTGACAAACCGCTATCTGCTGTCTCCTTCTACCATACCATCTGCTTTACCTCAGTCTTCAGCAAGGTTCTGGAATCCATCTTCACCCGACACATCCACCAGCATCTCCACCAGCACCACCTCCTTCCCGCTACCCATTGTGGCTTTTGACCATCCTTCTCTGCCGATGACCTTCTCCTCCACCTCACTCACCTCCTGTCACTCCGCCAGCTTCCTCTCTCTCACCCTTGAATGTGCCTATGACCATGTGTGGCATTCTGGTCTCCTCTTCAAGCTTCCTTCGCCCTTCCTATTAAATATGTCCATCTGATCGTCTCCTTTCTTTCCCACCGTCCTTCCTATGTTACTATCCATAACATGGATTCCTACACCTTCTACCCCTCCGTCGGTGCGCCGCAAGGTTCTGTCCTCTCCCCTCTTCTCTACCTTCTATATACGGCGGACATGCTGCCACCTTAACCCACCATTCATCTTCTCCAGTACGCCGATGACATTGTGTTCTTTGCCCTCGCCCCATCCTGCAACGTTCCCAGCACCTTCTCCAATCCAATATTGACCGGTTCACCACTTGGTGTAACCAGTGGCTGCTCAAGGTCAATCCTTCCAAAACCCAGGCAATCATTGTAGGCAAAAGCACCCCTTCCTTCCGCCTCCTTGATTTTTATATCACCATCTATGGCCGTCCCCTTCACCTCACCCCAACCCTCAGGTACCTTGGTCTCGCCCTTGACCGTCACCTTTCCTGAAACCCCCACCTCCGGATGATCCAAGCCAAGGCATGCTCCTGGCTCCACCTCCTCAAACTCCTTTCTGGCTGCACATGGGGTCTGGACCCCTCCACCATCCTCCACACTCATAAATCCCTCATCTGCCTCTTCCTCTGCTAAGCCCATCCTGCCTGGATCTCTGCCCCTCCCAGCTACTATAAGTCCCTCCAAATCATTGAGTGCCACACGTTCTGCCTTGCCTATCGTATCCGTCTCCCATCCCCCACACAGATCCTATACGACTTGATTCCCTTCCCGCACCTTCTCTTTTTCCTCAAATAGGTATGAATCCTCTACGCCTCCCACAAGCTCGATCCCCGACTCCTGCTTCTCCATCTTCACACCCTCCATACCCTTTCCCAGGGTGGCTTCTGCCAACTCCCCCTCCCTGATGATGTCCTTGTCCCGTCCATCTAACCCTCCTACCAGCTCTGACTCTCCCCTCCCATTCCCCCTCTTTTTCCCCCAGGGCTCCCTGTCTTCCCCCTTCCCTTCCCTTCCCCTCCTCTCTCCCATGTCTTCCACTTCCACCCCTCTCCCCGGGCTTCCAACCCCCTCCTCTCCTCCCTCCTGCTCTTCTTTCTCCCACTGGCTCCATCCCCCCTTTCCACCCTCCTACCTCTCCCTTTGACCTGGAGGCAGTCCCCACCCTCCCATCATCAGTGTTTTCCGTGCGTCAGTGTCTCTCCATTTGTGTACAGTGTCTTCATCAGTGTTTTCTACCACATTCATGTCTCCATCTGGATATCTTCTTCTGTTTTCAACTGGTGCCACCTTTCATTACAGTGTCTTTCATCGAACGACTTCTGATTTTCTTGTGCAGTGTTTCATCTCGTGTTTACCATTTTTTTTATGTTTTTGTACCGTCCGTGTATGTATGTTGTGCCTTTTGGCTGAAGAGTAGCGTACGCAGGCCGCTGCCAGCCCACCTCAACTGAGGCATGAAATCACAATAAAGGAAAAAAAACAACAGTACATCCAAGCCAAGGCATCTAACCATCTGCATCTCCTCAAATGGTCGAACATGGGGCTTACACCCTTCCACTACCCTACATACCTATAAATCCCTCATCCACCCCATCCTATGTTATGCCTACCCTGCTTGGATCTCCCCCCCCCCACATACTACAAATCCCTCCAAATCATTGAGTGACATGCACTCTGCCTCACTTATCATATCCGTCTCCCGTCCACCATGAGGATCCTTTATGATCTGATTCCCTTCCCCCATCTCCTCCTGTTCATTGAACTAATACGGATCCTCTACATCTCCCACGAACTGGATCCCCCCCATCCTTTGGTTCCCCCCATCCTCTCCCACCCTAGCCCACTGCCGCACCTGTACCACAGTGTCCCACCTGGTCTTCATCTCCGCACACTCCATACCCTTGCCCAAGGTGGCTTCCGCCAACCCCCCTCCCTGATGATGTCCTCGTGCCTTCCATCTGCCCGTCCTACCACATCTAATCCTTCCTTCTTCCCCCCTCTCCCCCTACTCTTCTTCCTCCTTTTCCCCTACTGACCACCTTCTGTCTCCTTTTCACCCCCCCAGGCTTCCAGCTCCTTTCCTTCTCCCCTCCACCACCCCCCTCCTCCCCCTCCTGGTTTCCCACTACCATCTCTCCCCTCTCCCTTTTCTTCCCCTCCTCCTACTCTTCACCCGGCGGTAGGTCCCCTTCAGTGCAGTTATTTTTAACCTTATTGTTGTGGTGTCGGTGTTCCTCCAGTGCCCTGTGCAGTGCTATGTTCAACCATCACCAACTGTGTCACGAGCATCATTCATTTGTGTTCCCACTGCGGTGTTTCTTCGTTTTTGTGTCGACTCACAGTGCTCTTTCTCCATATGTGTGTGTGGCTCTCATCTATGTTGTTTTTAAATCTACCATTTATACTCATTTATTTTTTCTTGTTTATTCACCAATTTATACCATCCTATGTTATGTGTTCTTTTCCCATGTGACTATGTTTTTCTGTAACTCTCTTGGCTGAAGAGCAGTGTCTTGTGTAGCTGCCAGCCCACCCCATTTTGGGGAGTGAAAAAACAATAAAGAAAAAAAATAACAGTACATTCACCCCCTTTTGTATACTCTCTTCTGTTGTGTTCCCCCTTTTTATATCTATCTTCTGCCATATTTTCTCATTTATGTTGTTTTAAATGACTTCGTGTTATGTACTCACTGTCTCTCGGCTGAAAAGCAGCAACTATGCTGCTGCCAGCCCACACCAGCTGGGGAACTGAAATTAAAAAAAAATAGCAGTACTGATCCTTGAACGCCATGCACTCTGTCTTGTCTTCCGCATCTCTTCATCTTCCTCGATCTGGATCCTCTTACAATTTCACCAAATTTCCATCCCTGTTTACCCGTATCGACCACCTCTGCATCTCCTATACCGTCCGTCCTCTAGATTCCAATCATCGATTGTCTCCCCTCTGATCACCAACCCTGGTATCCTGCCACACATTCACAAATACATCCCACCACACTCTCCCTATCCTATCCCAACACAACTTCAATCAGCTCCCTCTCCCAGACGATAAAATCCACACCAATATTTGTCCCTCCCACCAACTTTTTCCCACCAGTCCCACTCCACTTGAGGGCTCCTCTCTCCTTTCCCTGTCCATCCATTCCCATCTCTTTCCTCTTACAATCATTGCTCTACCCATGCGGCACATACGTCCTCACCCTCCTCCTTTTCCACTGAGTGTATTTCCCACTAAACACCTCAGCTGCGACATCTCACTTCCATTGTTTTTCCTGTCTAACAGACCCTTATCTTTGTAGGTCCTTCTGATTTTAAGTGGAAGTGCTGTGCATCAGTGTTTCTATCAGAAGAATTTCACCTTCCTGCAGTGTCTTTTTAAAATATGTATATTTCCGTTTTTTAATTGTCTGTGTTTGATTTTTAATTTAAAATAGAAAACAGTCCGCAGGTGTGGTTACATTTCTAACTTTATTTTTGTAAATTCGTTTGGCTGAAGAGTTGAGAACTGGGGACAGTCCACCCCCTGCCCATAAGGATCGAGGAGAAAGAAATAACAATAAATGCTGGCTGGCATGCAAATGTGGCATGGTCTTCCACGCCTCCCTCCTTTTATCACGCCCTTACAGATCGTTGAACGTCATGCATTCTGCCTAGCCTTTCGAATCCGCTTACCCTCCCCAACTGCATCCTCTACCAACTTACAAAATTGCTCTCCCTCCTTTTCCATTTTGTACACCTCTGAATATCCTAAATTACCCATAAACTCGACACTACCCATCCCCTAATATCCCTTCTGCAGTCTGTCATATATCTTCGAGCGCATTCCCCTCCTCCCCCTCAACACTACACCTCCACACTCTCCACATCCTCTCCCAACGACACTTTAACAGCCTTCCCTTACCAAACCACATCTGCGCTGATGCAGTATATACCTAACCTAACAGATCTAAGAGAACCCACTGCACCTTCCCCAGTCAGGGCTCACTTCCTCTCCTCTCTACCCACATCCTGAGGCTCGGTTTATGATGCTGTATAACATATATGCTGACCAAACTGAAACAAACGGTGATGTCAGAAGGGAACTACTTAACATAGGACAGAGAGGAAGGAATTTCACAGTGACCTAACTGCCCTGAGGGCCTCTACAGGCAACTTACTTTCCTTTCTCCTAGTATATACTCTGAAGTCATATCACAGGTGCAGCATTATGTCCTGATCACCATGTTGGATAGCCAAACTGGATTTTTGAATTTACCGTTAGTTCATACTTAGGACAACTGCTCCCGCCCGCATCTCGTGGTCGTGCGGTAGCGTTCTCGCTTCCCACGCCCAGGTTCCCGGGTTCGATTCCCGGCGGGGTCAGGGATTTTCTCTGCCTCGTGATGGCTGGGTGTTGTGTGCTGTCCTTAGGTTAGTTAGGTTTAAGTAGTTCTAAGTTCTAGGGGACTGATGACCATAGATGTTAAGTCCCATAGTGCTCAGAGCCATTTGAACCATTTGAACTGCTCCCACAGTAATATTCCAGGAGTGGGAAAAACACCACGAAAATTTGAATTTCCCATTTTTTTAAATTTCCCTCCATTTTATACACAGAGCAATTAGCCTTCCTCAGAGGCGAGAGGGGAGGAGGAAATCCGATGGCTCATCGATGACGTAATTTGACTAACAACAGCTCTGTTATACTGCATTTATATGAAGTACTTTTCACAATTAGTAGTGAAAAGTTACACATGTGGAAGTGTAGAGGAACTGAAGAGGATAGCGCCAAATAATAAGTCGCTTCTGTGGAAAAATGATCTTCAACCAGACCTGCATCTGATGTCAAGATATCTCTCTCTCTCTCTCTGTCTGACACCAATACACAAAGACGTTATACACACACACACACACACACACACACACACACACACACACACACGTTTTTATTTTTGACTGGGATTTTACTATCCCAGAAACAAATTAATTATACAAACAGATGGAAATGTGTCGCAGGAGATAGCAGTGGACTTGTTTTATTATTTTACGAACAAAACGGTGTGGATCACGTGATTATTTAACTTTTTCCACTGGCTTCAGCTGAATTACGCTGTAAGGTGTCAGGCAAATCCAACACCTTCCATGAAAACCCTGACATGATAAGCAAATCCAGTAGTATGTCACATAGCTCCGAATAAATCGTGACATTAAATTAACCAAAGTAATACGAGTAACGAGTGAGCAAATGGAATACCACAGACTAACACAAGAATGCCTGAATGCATGTCATACCTACCCACCGTGAGAAAGACGCAGTTACGAGGGGAGAAACGAGAACAGAAGCCGAGAGCAGAACCGTGTTAAGTTAGAAGGCCCTACGATAAGGGACGGACACCCACGTCGCCAGCTAACCGCTAGGACCACACCCCAGCCGCAAGTTTTAGCGTGAGACTTTTTCGCGTCTCTGTTACGTCAGGACCACCCCCCAGCCCATGTTAAAAGATAGAGCCCTCCAAAAGACCAGTATAGATCTTACGATAACACAAAAAGGGCCACCCCAGTCGCAAGTTTTAGCGTGAGACTTTTTCGTGTCTCTGTTACGTTGCAAACTTTAAAAACATTGCCCCACCACGAAAAGTATAACGTTTCTCATTGGATGGACAGAATTTTTGTAGGGGGAGCTTCAGGTTAACATTGAGACCCTGATTGGTCAGATGAAAACACAGCCAGATAGTTTTTTTAAACCAACTTTGGTAAATTGTAGTAAATAGAAGTTAGGAGAGAGTTGCTTCCGAGACGGCGAGGTGAGCGGAGCTGTGCTGCCCGCCGCCCCCCTGACGAACACCGACAAGGTAATGAACGCACGCGATGCCGCATAACAGCGCATAAAGCTTCACTCAGAACTGCAGAAGTCTCATCTGTTACACCCCCTTTTTACGTAATACTAGTGTCGATCGTCAATTAAAGCTCATGGTGTTCACATTTGCCACTTCAAGTAAAAATATGAAATGCGATGATTTTTCTGTTCTATAGTTATTGAGAAGCCACATTAGCTTCTGTAATTTACAAGTTAAATGAGTAATTAAGGATAATTGAGGATCACTGTAGACCATTTTGATAGTTTTCTCTTTTGTGAAACTTAATTTAAACCTAGATTATAGATGTGATATGGCATAGGTCAGCCTTTGATCCATTGTAGAACTTGGAAACCCATTCAGGGAATATTTGTTCACATTTTTGTTGAACGCAGTTGGTTTTTACCATCCTGTATTAAAACATTTCCTTTTATCAATAGTGCAATTTATAAACAATGTTTTGTGAGTAGAATAAAATTTCCAATGGTAAACTTAATTGCTTTTTCGACGTTATTTTACCAGCTAACTGAAAATAGGAAAGCCTTGAACCCCTTCCACTAAATTTAGTTAGTATTAAGATTCTTGTACAGGGAGTGCAGTGGAGCTGACGCTGAAATCATTAAGTATTTGGTTATATCATCGCTAGTCTCACTGAACTCTTAATTCTACATGTCATGTGTGGTCTGGTGTCTCCTTACCAGCAACAGGTCCCAGGTTCAAATCAGTCAATTCCCTAAAAAACACGCTCTGAGCGTCGTTGCGCGAAAGTGGTAGGGAGACACGATATAGAACAAACAGACACCATGCAGAATGTCAGAAGGCCCTGTTCAGGTCTGAAAAAAATAGCAGCGTCAACTGGTACACGACGTTACCAACAGTCCCTCCATAGTTACGATATTGCAAAAGCAACGATTCGTAGTTTATCATATTCCACTGGCGCTGCAATCCCATATTTCGCTTTGTAGCTTTGGACTCCTTAGATTCAGAACCACGATTCCTTATGTCAGTTTGAAATATTAGCTCTGAAATACTGCGACGTCTCCACGGAAACGTCATGTACTTCAACTTTTGCGGGTGAGGACGCAGCTGTATCTACCTGTCACTCACTTCGTGAGGCTGTGTTACAAAGTGGCGAGCAGCAGCTCAACTGTAGGCAGCGTGTGGCTGTCAGACACCTCTCACTTGTGACTGGGAACAAAAAGAGCCAAAAGTGACGCCGTGTGGGTCACAAAGTCCGTCTGTGTCGAGTACGGCGTGGGCGCGGCAGCTTGGTCATCGGTGCCTGTACGTCCCACGTGATTTCCTCCGGGGCGTACTTCAGAGATTCTCATGAATCACGGTCTGAGTCGACTGGAATAGTGTGGTTTCTTTATTACTATTTTTCACTGCTATTGCTCAGATGTTGGAGTAAGCCTTCTTAGCTGACGCCACTGGTCTCTTGATTGTCATGTACCTAAAGGGCATCTCTTCCAGTATAGGTGACAAGTGTGTTTGTACATTGTGACGTTTGTGGGGTTGATGACGCTGAGAGAGAAGGTAGAAGGAGAAACCCGGCCGCGGTACATGGCCCACTCCTCCGCAACAGTGCCAGCGGGACCACCGAGCTTAACGTCCCCATTATTGGACAGCAAAACTAATCTGAAACTTGCACGCTTTTATTTCGTGAACAATTTGAGACGTCAAAAGCAGAAACACTGGAACACGTGAGGCAATACTGACCTTACGACTTATCTTAGAAGAAAGATTAAGGAAAGGCAAACCTACGTTTCTAGCATTTGTAGACTTAGAGAAAGCTTTTGACAATGTTGACTGGAATGCTCTTTCAAATTCTAAAGGTGGCAGGGGTAAAATACAGGGAGCGAAAGGCTATTTACAATTTGTACAGAAACCAGATGGCAGTTATAAGAGTCGAGGGACATGAAAGGGAAGCAGTGGTTGGGAAGGGAGTAAGACAATCTGTATATTGAGCAAGCAGTAAAGGAAACAAAAGAAAAATTCGGAGTAGGTATTAAAATTCATGGAGAAGAAATAAAAACTTTGAGGTTCGCCGATGACATTGTAATTCTGTCAGAGACAGCAAAGGACTTGGAAGAGCAGTTGAACGGAATGGACAGTGTCTTGAAACGAGGGTATAAGATGAACATCAACAAAAGCAAAACAAGGATAATGAAATGTAGTCTAATTAAGTCGGGTGATGCTGAGGGAATTAGATTAGGAAATGAGGCACTTAAAGTAGTAAAGGAGTTTTGCTATTTGGGGAGCAAATTAACTGATGATGGTCGAAGTAGAGAGGATATAAAATGTAGGCTGGCAATGGCAAGGAAAGCGTTTCTGAAGAAGAGAAATTTGTTAACATCCAGTATTGATTGAAGTGTCAGGAAGTCATTTCTGAAAGTATTCGTATGGAGTGTAGCCATGTATGGAAGTGAAACGTGGACGATAAACAGTTTAGACAAAAAGAGAATAGAAGCTTTCGAAATGTGGTGCTACAGAAGAATGCTGAAGATTAGATGGGTAGATCACATAACTAATGAGGAAGTATTGAATAGGATTGGGGAGAAGAGAAGTTTTTAGCACAACTTGACCAGAAGAAGGGATCGGTTGGTAGGACATGTTCTGAGGCATCAAGGGATCACCAATTTAGTATTGGAGGGCAGCGTGGAGGGTAAAAATCGTAGCGGGAGACCAAGAGATGAATACACTAAGCAGATTCAGAAGGATGTAGGTTGCAGTAGGTACTGGGAGATGAAAAAGCTTGCACAGGATAGAGTAGCATGGAGAGCTGCATCAAACCAGTCTCAGGACTGAAGACCACAACAACAACAACAACAACAAAAGCAGATTTTCAGCAAATAATAATGGGCAGTGGAAAATGTAATTTTGTTGAATGGGTAATAATCTTAACACTTGTATCAACACTATACAGGGTGAAAAGTATTTAAACCGACAAACTCTGGGAGGTTGTAGGGGACATCAAAACAAATATTTTCCCCTAATGTCATTTTTTCCTATGAAGAGTATTTAAACTGGTGGAGGCCGTATTACGATCTTCAGTTGTTAGAGGGCGTGTTACGCTCTTCAGTTGTAGGCAACTGCTGTCCATCAGTGTAGTAGTGCATTGTCTCTGTTTACTAATAGAGCGATACACCTGGAGTGGGTACACTGATTTGGTTGGTGCATACTACGTAGCGCACCACAAGGAAAGAGCTGCACAGCGAGTTTATCAACAACAATTTCCTAATCGCCGTACCCCGCACCATACGCCCTTTGCTGCTGTGCACCAACATCTGCGTGAGACCGGGTCATTTAGCAGATTATCTGGACAGGGACGCCGTCGCACGGTAAGAATGCTGCAATTTGAGGAACCTGTCTTGCAGCATGTGGAGCGGGATCCTTCAATCAGCACCCGTGCAATTGCGCGTAGCATGGGAACGAATCAGACGAATGTAAGAACAGTCCTTCGAGAGCAGTTGTTAGGCCCATTTCACTTACAGCGTGTCCACAACCTGGAACCAGTTGATTATCCACTCAAAGCACAGTTTTCGCAGTGGTACCTGGAACAGTGTGAAATGCATCCTACATTTCCATCCTCTGTGTTGTCTACCGATGAAGCAACGTTCGGGCGTGATGGAGTCTTCAACATGCACAATTCGCATGTTTGGAGTGAGAGTAACCCACATGCCACAGTTACTAGCACTCATCAAGTGCGGTTCTTCATTAATGTGTGGGTCGGTGTTGTTGGGGGCTGTTTAATTGGGCCGTATCTGCTACCTAGGCCATTAAATGGCAGGCACTATTACAATTTTCTCGCCAGAGCATTGCCAGAATTGCTGGAAGACGTTCCGCTCCATACAAGACAACGCATGTGGTTCCAACATGACGGGGCGCCGGCACATTTCAGTCGTCGTCTGCGTCGATTCCTGGACCGACGGTTCCCAGGAACGTGGATTCGCAGAGGTGGTCCTGTACCATGGCCTGATCGATCCCCAGATATGTCCCCTCTGGACTTTTCTGTGTGGGGAGAGATGCGCAACCTTGTTTATGCAACTCCTGTTCCACCAGAAGAGGATCTAGTTGCCCGGATAGAAGCAGCAGCCGGAACAATTCAGGATACTCCTGGGGTTTTTGCCCGTATCAGACAGAACATGATCCGACGGAGTAACCTTTGTTTACGTGTCAATGGAGGCATTTTTGAGAAGCTACTGTAATTGAAATTGGGTTGTGTTAATGTGTTGTCTCTTGGTCATAAAAAAGGGAAAAGTGTTTGTTGGTTTAATTAAATTGCCGCCAGAGAAATCTTCCGCTACCGGTTTAAATACTCCTCATAGGAAAAAATGACATTAGGGAAAAATATTTTTTTAGTTGTCCCCTACAACCTCCCAGAGTTTGTCGATTTAAATACTTTTCACCCTGTATATAATAAAAACGAGAAAATCAGGAACTTAAAATATGTAATTACTTCTGTGGATTTTAAAAAAGCCTATGATTCAACTGACAGAAATACATTGCTTGATTAGCTTAAAAGAATTGGGACTCGATACTAAAACAACTGAAATAATTAAAGCAACTTTGACAAATACAAAATCCAAAGTAAAATTTAGGGGAGAGCTCTCAAAATCGTTTGAAATAAAGTTGGGTGTTCGACAGGGAGATGCTTTGTCACCTCTGCTTTTCAACTGTGTGTTAGAGAAGGTAGCTCGAGAATGGAGGAAGGCCATCAATACTACAGGGATTCAACAAGGAAGAAATCCAAACAAGATCACTGTCGACTGTTCAGCCTTCGCGGATGACACGGCACTGATTACAGATTCGCTAGACAATGCCCAAGAATAAATAAGAAAAATGGTTCAAATGGCTCTGAGCACTATGGGACTTAACTTCTAAGGTCATCAGTCCCCTAGAACTTAGAACTACTTAAACCTAACTAACCTAAGGATATCACACACATCCATGCCCGAGGCAGGATTCGAACCTGCGACCGTAGCGGTCGCGCGGTTCCAGACTGAAGTGCCTAGAACCGCTCGTCCAATAAATAAGAGAACTGCAAAAACAAGCAGTCAAACTAGGACTACAAATATCCTTTGAGAAAAAAAAGTTCATGACAAACATCTGTGATGCTCCTCAAAATATTGCAGTTCACAACAATACAATACACAAAACAGATTCCTTTAAATACCTAGGAGAGTGGATTACATACAATGCAAAAGAAAAGACAGCTATAGAAAGAAAAATGCGCAAAATGGAAAGAGTATTTCGTATGACCAAAAACGTTTATAATAAAAAATCCTCGTCCTGGAACACGAAATTAAGACACTACCAAACAGTCGCCAGACCTGAAGCTCTGTATGCGGCAAAACACTTAAACTAACAAGAGATAGAGATCTTGAGAAACGAGAGAAGGTCGAAAGAAGAATTTTAAGGAAAATACTGGGAGCTAAAAGAAATGATAATCCTGAATACAGGTTAAGACCAAACAGTGAGCTATACTTGAAAACTGAAAAACTACCTGATGTAATGAGGAAGAGAAGACTATAGTTTTAGGGCATATATTCAGAATGGATAACAACAGACTAACCAAGCAGATATTCACATTACTCAATAGCTACACATCCAAGCCCGCATGGTTCATAGAGACTGAACAGGACATGGAAAACGCTGGAATTACAATAAACACGATAGAAAACAGAACACATTTCAGAAAGGTAGTTCAAAAGGCAGAATTTCAGGAGAGGAAAAAAAACAATAAGACGAAAGTGGACTCAAGAAGAAACGGAACAATACTCTAAAAGGATGAAAGAAATTTGGGAACTAAGGAAATCTAATACAACGAAGAGTAGTCAAAGTTGATTCACCTTACCCTCCAAATCGGTTATTCGAAAGCGTAATGTATATGTCGGCGTGTGTGTGTGTGTGTGTGTGTGTGTGTGTGTGTGTGTGTGTGTGTGTGTGAGAGAGAGAGCTATCGAGGATACGATAATGCACACTAGCACACTATGCCCTTCTCTGTCTCTCTCTCTCTCTCTCTCTCTCTCTCTCTCTCTCTCTCTCTCTTATAGGGTGTCCCAGCTATCTTGTCCACCCAAAATATCGCTGGAACAATAACAGCTATTGGAAAACGACTTTCACCGGTATCAATGTAGGGCTGGGGCCCATGAATGTACATATTTGGAAACATTCTAAAACGAAAGCATATGTGTTTTTTAACACAAACTTATGTTTTTTTAAATGGACCTCCTATATGTTTTCTTCAGCAATCCATAGCATGACAAAGCACACATACAATGGCGTTGATTGCATCGCAATATTCCCATTACATCCCGAGATATTAAGACGCGAAGTTGACGCTTGAAACACCCGACATGCGCTGCTAGAGCACGTCATGAGGCTCAAGCGTGAACCCCATGCTGCCCGTAATCGCGATGTGATTGACATGCGTAATCACACTTCCTTACTTATCAAGAGGTCCGAAACGAATAATACGGTCTGCTGCCATCCTGCATTAACGTCGTACATTCCAGCAGGTATTTATCCCATAGGCTAGGGGTGATGCGGATCTGTAACATATCTGTGTACCGCAACGTTAGTCACAAAGTTAACTTCGCTTATCGTTAATCCGTTACTAAAAAGGTAATGCCGTTCAACGTTAAAACTTTACTTTACAGTAGATCTAGCGCAACTGACAGTTAATCATTCATTCGTAATAGTAAAATTCATATTGATGGTTTTAGTGAAACGAGCAAGTGGAGTGAAAGTTTTACCGTTGTTTAAGTAAAAATGTTCTGATTTGGGAAGTTCAGGTAGGACATAGAAGATGAATGTAAACATGTTTAACCAATTAGTTTTATTATCACATAATTATCAATATTATGTTTATCTAATGCGTTAAATGACAAACTGTTACAAACAAATGTTTCTTAACATCACTGGGTAAAATGGCCCTTTGTAGAAACTTCCACTGTGATACCAGCACTACATACTAAACATAGCGTTCACATCTCATGCTCAAAGTGATGCCCATTGGCTTGCATACATAGAGTCACTCTGCGGATGAAGGATGCCCTACTTCGTGCTACTGTTTCCTCTTTGATGGCTGTACAAGCATCAATAATGCGTTGCTTCATGTCCTCTGGTGTTGTTGGTTCATGTTGGTAAACAGCATCCTTCACTGCTCCCCAAAGAAAATAATCCAGCGGTGTAAGGTCCGGAGATCGGGCAGGCCACCTAACTGGGCCACCTCGTCCAATCCACCTACCACGGAACTGACGGTTCAGAAGTCGTCGTGCTCGTAAGGCGTTATGTGGAGGGCATCCGTCATGCTGATACCACATGACCATTCTCCGGTTCAGAGGTACGGTGTCCAAGAGAACAAGAAGATTGTGTCGTATAAATCTGGAGTATTGTCTGCCATTTTGGATGCCATTTATAAAGAAAGGTCCGATAATGGTATCTCCAATAATCCCACACCAAACATTAACTTTCCACGGACGTTGATGCTCTACCTGACGGAGCCATTTTGGATTGTCTGCGGACCAATAATGCATATTCCTCATATTGACAATTCCTTTTTTGGAGAATGATGCCTCGTCGGTAAAGAGAACATCTGCAAAAAAATTTGGATTAGTCAGAAGTTTTTGCTGAGCCCACCGACAAAATTTACCCTATTGCGGAAGTCATTTCCATGCAGATCCTGGTGTAAATGAACATGGTAAGGATGAAATTTATGACGTTTAAGAATACGCTGTGCACTTGGTTTCGACACACCAACTTCACGTTCAATTTGACGTGTGCTGATTTGAGGATTCACAGCTATGGTAGCGAGCACAGCAACTTCAGCACGTTCATCTGTGCGTGTTCTAGGACGATGTCGAGGTCTTGGATTTAAGCTTCCCGTTTCACGTAGACGAGATGTGAGACGACCAAACATCCGGCGCGAAGGCGGTGGCTTGTCAGGGAATCGTCTTCTGTACAGTCGTTCTGCCTGAACAGCATTTCGTCCACCTACAACAAGGTACAGTACAGGTACGATGTAGAGTAGGGTAGAAAACAGACATATTAACTTAATAATCATAATGTTCGCTAACAGTACTATCAACAAACAAGCAATCTCATAACGTATTTCCCGTCAACGTACATTCTCCACAGATCAGCAGCATTTCTACCATATCTTCATGTGTGTACATTATACTGTACAGTATAAGTTCCACAACACAATGTTTATTCACAATGTGTGCTACCTCCGTGCCGTCACTAGATTACTCTCATGCACAACTACACTGGCAAGCGGTGTACTGCACGCCAAAACAACAACAAATGGGATGCTCGGAGGGTGGTGGAGTACGGGAGTTTGCATGGGTCGCAAATCATAAACAAGGCGAAGTGGTAACTGTGGCACTAGTGGGAACTACGTTGGACACTTGACTAGGCAGAGCCAGGCCCTGCGCGACAGGCACAATGGGTCATATAACGCGTTAGATAAACCTTATTTTGGGTGTGCAGGATAAATAAGACAACCTGACGGGTGCACACCGATCGGTACTGGTTCATATTGTGTACGTAGATACGTAAAACGTGCAAGAGGGAAACCATTATGTGCTTATGAGAGTTGATGACAGCAGACCGTATTATTCGTTTCGGACCTCTTGATAAGTATGGAGGTGTGATTACACAAGTCAATCACATCGCGATTACGGGCAGCAGGGTTCACGCCTGAGCCTCTGGAAGTGCGCTAGCAGCGCATGTCGGGTGTTTCAAGCGTCAACTTCACGTCTTAATATCTCGGGATGTAATGGGAATATTGCGATGCAATCAACGCCATTGTATGTGTGCTTTGTCATGCTATGGATTGCTGAAGAAAAAATATAGGAGGTCCATTTAAAAAAACGTAAGTTTGTGCAAAAAAACACATATGCTTTCGTTTTAGAATGTTTCCAAATATGTACATTCATGGGCCCCAGCCCTACATTGATACCGGTGAAAGTCGTTTTCCATAGCTGTTATTGTTCCAGAGATATTTTGGGTGGACAAGATAGGTGGGACACCCTGTATATATAAAGTTTTTATGGAATGACGTAAATGCATGTTTTACAGCATTCCAAAGCCGTTCAAAACATGAGTGCAATGTATAGCGCTTGTCAATCTTCGCGTAAGAACTTCTGGTAAAAACATCGGAGACACGACATGTTCTAAATCTGAACAGATAAGGCGACGTAAACTACGCCGCTTGACTTCGTCGTTATATCAAGCTTTACTTGTTTCCATAAAAGCGGTTTACTCAAGCATAAGCATGTATGCACATCTGAAATACGCTGTTAGGAAAAAATCCCAACACCGAGAAGGAGTTGTGCGTCATGAACGAAAGCTGGTAGGCGTGTATCTACATCTGAGAAAGATCATTTCTATTGAAATATCGCGCCAGTTGCATAAGAGTGACGCAGGTAGCGCCACTATGAGGATGCAAATGAAGCATGCTTTAAATACACGCCGTAACGGTCGCGAGCGTTAGTTACCTTTGAGATCGTACGTGCTGAGTTAATATTAGTGAAGAATGCCTTTAAAGTGACAAAGTCGCCATTATCAGCACCTCACTGAGTTTGAACGAGTTCGCTTAATAGGTCTACGAGAAGCTGGATCTTGCGACCTTGCAGAAAGAGTTGGCAGGACTGCAACCGCTGTACATGATTGCTGGCAGCGGTGGTCACGAGAACGTACAGTCCTAGAAGATCCGGCTGCAGACGTGGCACTACCGACAACGAAGACCATTGTGTTCACCGTATGCCTCTGGCTCATCGTACTGCATCTACAACAGTGATCTGAGCAGCAGTTGGCACCACACTGACACAATAAACAGTTAAAAACCGGTTACTTCAAAGTAATCTCCAAGCCAGACGCCCTATAGCGAGGATACCAATGATCCTAAGCTGTACAGCAACAGCAGTCCGCCGGCCGGAATGGCCGAGCGGGTCTAGGCGCTACAGTCTGGAGCCGCACGACCGCTACGGTCGCAGGTTCGAATCCTGCCTCGGGCATGGACGTGTGTGATGTCCTTACGTTAGTTAGGTTTAAGTAGTTCTAAGTTCTAGGGGACTGATGACCTCAGAAGTTAATTCCCATAGTGCTCAGAGCCATTTGAACCATTTTTTGAACTGCAGTCCTGCCAAGTCTGGTTCAAAATCAGTGAGGCGCTGATAATAGCGTCTTTGCTGCCTTAAAGGCATTCTTCACTAATATCACTTCACCACATATGATCTCATTTGTGACTTCAGTAGTGTAAAGCGAGAGCTCACTCGAGGGCTGGGTGGAAATCTGTTGTCTTTTCTGATGAAAGCTGGTTCTGTGTGGCAGTGACGGACAGGTGCTGGTTAGAAGGAGACAGTCGAGGGCCGGCATCCAACCTGTCTGCGTGGTAGCCACACTGGACATAAACCTGGAATTATGGTGCGAATTCGCATGACAGCAGGGGCACTCTCGTGGTTATCCCACGCACCCAAATCCAAATTTTGTACATCAATCTCGTGATTCGACCTGTTGTGCTGCCATTCATGGACAGCATTCCTGGGTGTGTTTTCCAACAGGATAACTCTCGCTCACATGACGCTGTCGTAACCCAACATGCTATACAGAGTGTCGGCATGTTGCCTTGGACTGCTCGATCAGCAGATCTGTCTCCAATCGAGCACATATGGGACATCATGGGACGATAATTCCAGCGTCATCCACAAACAGCATTAACCGTCCTCTATTGACCGAGCGTCCGCCCCGATAGCTGAGTGGTCAACGTGACGGATTGCCATCCTACGGGACCGGGTTCGATTCCCGGCTAAGTCGGGGATTTTCTCCTGTCAGGGACTGGGCGTTGTGCTGTCTTCATCATCATTTCATACCCATCCGGCGCGCATGTCGCCCAATGTGGCGTCGAATGTAATAAGACCTGCACCAAGGCGGCCGGACCTGCCCCGCAAAGGACTTTCCGGCCAATGACGCCAAACGCTCATTTCCATTGACCGACCAAGTGCAACAGGCATGAAACACTATCCCACAAACTGATATCTGGCATCTGTACAAGACAATGCATGCACGTTTGCATGCTTGCATTCAACATTGTGGCGGTTACACCGGCAATCAATGTACGAGCATTTCACATTTGCAGCGGCTTATCTCGCGCGTATATTAACCTACGACGTTGTAATGTTAATCACTTAAATATGTTACCTAGACAAATGTATTCCCGACATTTTATTAGTCTAGATTAACTATTTTTTGGTGTTGCATTTTTTTCTGTCAGTGTGGTTTTCCTAAGCCCCTTCTGCTACGCTAGAAGTTACATTTGCAAAAATGGTAACTGACCGTGTACATGTGTCGTATAAAGTAGCGCATGAGAAAATAAATTTTATTTTTGTAATGATGGATTATCTTCTTGCTATATGCAATGGTGTTACAGAATGACGTTTTAAAGTTGTAGAGGATGACAAATGGTTCAAATGGCTCTAAGCACTATGGGACTTAACATTTGAGGTCATCAGTCCCCTAAACATAGAACTACTTAAACCGAACTAACCTAAGGACACCACACACATCCATGCCCGAGGCAGGATTCGAACCTGCGACGTAGCAGCAACGCAGTTCCGGACTGAAGGTCCTAGAACCGCTCGGTCACAGCGGCCGGCAGAGGACGACATTTTGAACGTTTTGATACATGGAACCTACAGTCGCAAGCGTGAAATCAAGTGTCTGAAGGCACCACGAGGCTGCTGAAAACCCACTTACTATCTTATGAGGAGCTACCACGTGAGATAGTCAGTGAACCACACATCTTATCAAATCTTTTGCATTTTGCATGGTATTTCAACTTTCTGGACAATACCTTGCTTGAACTTGTAGAGGACGTTCCCCTGTATCGGCGCACTAGTTTGTGGTTTGAGAACGATGGTGCTCCAGCGTACTTTGATCGCCGATTCAAGGCGTATCTCCCAGACAGCGTCACGCAGAGAGTAATTGGAAGGAGTTGCCCAGTCCTTTGGCCTCCGCCATCCCCTGACCTCAACCGGCATGACCTTTCGCTCCGGCGTCATAAAAGTCCTTCGTGTACCGAAAATCGGTAGGAACAGTATCTGACATTATTGAGCGCATCCTTTCAGCGTTTGACACCATTAGAGGGGAGCGTGGGATCTCACAGAGACTCAGGAAAAACGTGGCTCGTCGTTGCGCGTCATACATCGAAGCTGGTGGTCGTCACATTGAAGACTGCTCCACAGAAGTGAAGGTAAGGAGTCGGTTTACAGTGTTTGTTTGTACTCCGTCGTAAGTAAAACTTTTCCAGATTACATCATTCTGCTGTTTTTATCCTAGCGAATGCGCGGAGAGTGAATCGTGCTGTAGAAACATTATTGTACATTTCTGTAACACTCTGTGTAACCTAGGATTCTGGCATGAGAGCCCAACTTGGCGGCCACCTTCCCTTTCAGCTTCAGCGCAGTTCTCGGATACTTTTGCAAAAAGTTTCAACGCCACCTTTAACAACATATACTCGAAGTTTCAACAGATTTGGAATGCATTTAAAAAGGTTGTAAGTAGGCTGTTTATGTTTTCTTACTGGTAACACCACGTAGCGCTCTGTATGAAAATCACAGTCTGCACAGGTATTAAACATGGCCATTTTTACTGTAATATTTTTTCTGCTTGAGGTTTCTCATGTTTAGATATAAGTTACTGCATTTGCTGCGGCTGTTTGCCAGGCATAGTGCTACTAAATTTCACTTTTCATTACTCTGTTAAGCCAGTTTTACTACGGATTTATTTTTCTTGTTTGCTGCACAGCGCCTTATATTAGTTGTAATATTGCAATTGCTTTGCCAATTTGAATTTTTTATCGATGTTTGTGTTAATTGTTTTGTACAGCTGCATTGCCTCGTCCCTTAGTTTAGCATCTGAGCTCAGTAGGTTTAAGTTAGCTTAAGATGGGGTAGGCCATATAAGAGAACAAGTTGTGATGAATTGGAAGAAATGCATTGAGAAGCTATAAGAAAATGGTTTGGCCAAAAAAGTATTTTGAAAGAGGATATGAACAAAAAAGTAGGGTTTAGGGACAACAGGTTTAGGTAGGATTTTCTTGGAAATAAATGATGAGGTAAGATAATGGAAAATAAACAATGAGGTAAGAAATGTGTGAACATATAAATACAGAAAGCATGCTTGGATAGAATTTTTTTTGGTGGAAACAAATGTTGAAATAAGAGGAAAGATATATGGAATGAAGTTTTGAGGTGAACTGCAGTACCAAATGTCACACTGAAAACAAACCCTGTCCTGTATTTTTGTGTTATTACACTATGTGAATTTGTGTTTTTCCTGTCTTTATGTGTTTAGCTAATAAGAGTTATGTTGTAGAATTTTTCTGATAATATGTTATTTTCTTTGTAAAGATGTTTAGACATTATTTATTCTGTTCTGTTTTAATGCTCATGTGTGAAGTTGATGTTTCGAAAGTTATTCTGATCTTTTATGTATGTACTCATGACACAATTCCTGTAACACTGATGTATATGTTATTTCGATTCTTTTGTAAAGCCTGTACTACAAATGTTATCTGTATTGTTATGTTCTTTAATGATCTATTTTGTACCTTTGTCATTGTATTCTTATGTTATAAAATTGTAATTGACATCAGTTCATCGTATTATTAACTTGTAAGTTCCATTTCACTGCACACGTTTCTGTTGGTCATACTATATGGGCAATATGTGAGAAGTAGGGACTGTTAAGTGTTTGCACATGTGTTAATAATTCAGCAAGGGACTCGATAACAGCATTGCTGGTTCTAAGGACAATTCCAAAAACTTTGTGAGTGTACAAGTGGTGGTTATGGACTTGCCATATTGTCCGCAAGACTCTTCGATGGTGATTATGCACCTCCACAGTCGCAGCAGATGGCTGCTGGCCATCTCTACAAGGACTACAGTGGGTCTACACCTTTCATGATTCAATACCATTATTTCTACCAGGACTACAGTGGGTCTGCTCTGTGATGACCTACCTACCAATATTCTTCAGAACTTCGACTGACTCTGCTGTGGGTTTGCTCTGTTGTGGACCAATACCTGTCTGCATGTCAAGAGTCAGCACTGTCTTTCCGTTGGAAGGACAACACTACTTCTTCAAAATTGCATGGAAATCCACTACTTCCGTGTGCATTTTCTTTTACTGCTCAGACTTTGAAACAAAAAAAAAAAAACACTGCAATTTTACTGTGATGAATGATCAGGACTGTCTTTATGGACTGTGAGAAAATTTTAGCTTTTGACCAACATTGTATCACTAAGTGTGTGCATTTGATTTCTTTGTTATTGTAATTATGAAAAATTTTATCAAATCACCGATGGCCACTGCCCAAAACAATTTGTAAAATTTTTTGTGGGGAGCATGGGGGCTATGTAAGTAGGCTGTTTATGTTTTCTTATTGGTAACACCACGTAGCGCTCTGTATGAGAATCACTGGCTGTGCTGTGTGCAGTCTGTGGCTGGTTGGCATTGTTGTAATACTGGCCATTGTAGTGTTGGGCAGCTGGATGTGAACAGCGCGTAGCGTTGCGCAGTTGGAGGTGAGCCGCCAGCAGTGGTGGATGTGGGGAGAGAGATTGCGGAGTTTTGAAATTTGTAAGACTGGATGTCATGAACTGCTATATATATTATGACTATTAAGATAAATACATCATTTGTTCTCTATCAAAATCTTTCATTTGCTAACTATGCCTATCAGTTGTTAGTGCCTTCCGTAGTTTGAATCTTTTATTTAGCTGGCAGTAGTGGCGCTCGCTGTGTTGCAGTAGTTCGAGTAACCAAGATTTTTGTGAGGTAAGCGATTTGTGAAACGCATAGGTTAATGTTAGTCAGGGCCATTTTTTTGTAGGGATTTTTGAAAGTCAGATTGTGTTGCGCTAAAAATATTGTGTGTCAGTTTAAGCACAGTCGTGTATAATTGTCCAAAGGGGACGTTTCAAGGTGTCTCACTCAATTTCAAAAAACATACTTCCTTAAGTATGTTTGCTAATACAAGAGTTATGAGTAAGTGCCATGCGATACTATTACGTGGCGCACTCCCTTTTTTCAATGAAAGAAAACCTCATTTCTATTTCCTGATCTGCTCATGAAATTAAATCATGATTCATCACTTATACGGGGTACCACACCATCATAGCAGGTAGGCTGAGGGTGTAAAGTACGTCGATGTACATTGTGTGTCATTCATCGATGACGTCATCAATTAAATAATAAATAAGGATTGTGGGCAAGTAATGTTAACCCACATATAATGAGTTTTTTAGTTACAGTGACGCCCATACAGTTCGCTGCTTCTCCTGTCCGTCCTCTGAGTAATTACCTCCATTACCAACAGATCACACGCAACTTCAGCTTTGTTATCCCACATCGGTCTAAATTAGAGATCAGAGATTGGTAACGCACAAATCAATATGGGCGGTACCAACGAAATATGGGCTATTTCTGGAAGGAAAAGAAGGAGTAAACAGTGGTTTGATCTGGAATGTTTAAGTACTAGTGACGAGTTATCTGAGGACATAGGAAGAGAATACAATCCATGAAGTAAGGATGACGAGTCATAAATCAGAGATACAGGACGAAAAATGTCCAAATTCAGTCTCCAGATCGCTTTCTTTTATTTCTATATAATCGGGTTCGAGCCAGCTGCCTATCTTATGATCTGCTCCAAACAAATATTTTACAATTATAATTGGTGCAAATTATAAATGGATTAAAATGAAAGTCTAAAAAACTTCATAAGAAATTATTTATAAAACCAATTTGTGCAATCTACCATTTGTTACTGTGGAAAGGTCCCTATATGAACGATGGACCTTGCCTTTGGTGGGTGGCTTGCGCCCTCAGCGATACATACAGCCGCACCATAGGTGCAACCACAACCGAGTGGTATCTGTTGAGAGGCCAGACAAACGTGTGGCTCCTGAAGACTGGCAGCAGCCTTGTCAGTAGTTGCAGGGGCAACAGTCTGGGTGATTGACTGATCTGGCCTTGTAACACTAACCATAAATTCCTTGCTGTGTTGGCACTGTGAACGGGCAAAAGCGAGGGGAAACTACAGCAGAAACATTTCCGAGGTTCAAATGGTTCAAATGGCTCTGAGCACTATGGGACTTAACTTCTGAGGTCATCAGTCCCCTAGAACTTAGAACTACTTAAACCTAACTAACCTAAGGACATCACACACATCCATCCCCGCGGCAGGATTCGAACCTGCGAGCGTAGCGGTCGCGCGGTTCCAGACTGTAGCGCCTAGAACCGCTCGGCCACTCCGGCCGGCCATTTCCGAGGGCTTGCAGTTCTACTGTAGAGTTAAATGATGATGGCATCCTATTGGGTAATATATTACGGAGATAAAATAGACCCCCGTTCGGATATCCGAGCAGGGACTACTCATGAAAATATCGTCACCAGCAGAAACAAAACTGGCGTTCTGCGGATCGTAGCGTGGAATGTCATATCCCTTAATCGGGCAGTTAGGTTAGAAAATTTAAAATGAAAGTGGGTAGGTTAAAGTTAGATATAGTGGAAATTAGTGAAGTTCGGTGGCCGGAGGAACAGAACTTCTGGACATCTGTTGAACACAGGGTTAGAAATACAAAACCAAATAGGGCCAATGCAGGAGTAGTTATTCGGAGACGAAGAGGCTTGCACAGGATAGTGTAGCATGGACAGCCGTATCAAACCAGTCTTCGGGCTAAAGATTACAACAACTACAGGAGAGGCAAGTATAAATTGTGTTCATTGTTGTAAATAATGTGGGATGTAAGGAATGCGGGTAAACTACTATGAACGACATAGTGTGCATTATCGTATCCAAGATAGCTCACATCCACCACAGTAGTACAAGATTATATACCAACTAATTCCGCATAACATAAAGAGATTGAAGAAATGTAAGATGAGGCAAAGGTAATTATTCATGTAGTTAAGGAGGATAAAAATTTAACTGTGATGAAGGATTGGAATTTGACAGTAGGAAAAAGAAGAAAAGGAAAAATTTTAGGTAAATGTGGACTGGGGGAAGAAATGGAAGAGGAAGCCATCTGGCAGAGTTTTGCGCAGAGCACAATTTAATCATCGCTAACACTTGGCTTCATGCTCATGAAGGAAGACCGTATGCGTGGAAGAAGCCTTGAGACACGGGAAGGTTGTTTAACGGTAAGACAGAGATTTCGGAACCATATTTTAAACTGTAAGACATTCCAGAGGCAGATGTGGACTCATACCACAATTTATTGGTTATGAACTGTAGATTAAACCTACAGGAATTGCAAATAGGTAGGACATTAACGAGATGAGACCCAGATAGGTTGAAAGAACCTGAAGTTGTTGAGTGTTTCAGAGGGAGAATTAGGCAACGACTGGATAGACCAGGGGAAAGGAAAACAGCAGAAGACGAATGGGTAGCTTTGACAGATGAAACAGTGAAGGCAGCAGAGGATCAAATAGGAAAAAAGATAAAGCATAGTAGAAATCCTTGGATGACAATGGAGATACTGAATTTAACTCGCGAAAGGAAAACATACAGAAATGCAGCAACTGATGCAGGTAAAAGGGAATACAAACTTCTAAAAAGTGGGATTGACAGGGAATGCAAAAAGGCTAAGTAGAAATGGCTATAGGATAAATGAAAGGATTCAGTAGGTGAAAGGTAGATACCACCTACAGGAAAATTAAAGAGACCTTTGAGGAAAGAGCAAGAGCTGAGACGGGAAACAGTCCCAAGCAAAGACGGAAGAGGTGAAAGGTGTCAGGAGTGTATAGAATGTCTATACAAGGGAGATGACGGCAATGTAACTGAAAGAGGACGTAGATGAAGGTGAAATGGGAGATACGATAATAAGAGAAAAATTTTACAACGTAATGAAGTCGAAACAAGAACCTGTGAGTAGACAAAATTCCGTCAGAACTACTAATAGCCCTGGGAGAGACAGCCATGACATAACTCTTACATGTGGTGCGCAAGATGTTAGAGAGCGGCGAAATACCCTCAGACTTCAAGTTAATGAAAGACAAACGTACGTTTACAGCATAGGTAGACTCAGAGAAAACTTGAATATTCCCTTTGAAATGGCTCTGAGCACTATGGTGCTCAACTTCTGAGCTCATTAGTCCCCTAGAATTTAGAACTAGTTAAACCTAACTAACCTAAGGACATCACACACATCCATGCCTGAGGCAGGATGCGACCGTAGCGGTCTCGCGGTTCCAGACTGCAGCGCCCAGAACCGCACGGCCACTTCGGCCGGCTATTCCCTTTGAAATTTTAGAGGTAGTAGGGCTAAAATACAGAGACGAAAGGCTATTTACAATTTTCACAGAAACCAGACGGCAGTTATAAGAGTCGAAGGGCATGAAAGGGAAGCAATGGTTGAGAAGGGAGTGAGGCAAGATTTTAACTTATCCCCAATGTTACTTAATCTGTTCATTGAACAAGAAATAAACGGAAACAAAGAAAAATTTGGAGTAGGAATTAAAGTCCGGGGAGAAGAAATTAAAAAAAAAAAAAAAATAAGGTTCGCCGATGAGATTGTATTTCTGTCAGAGACAGAAGGACTTGGAAGAGCAGTTAAACGAATAGACAGTGTCTTGAAAGGAAGATATAAGATGGACATCAACAAAATCAAACAAGAGTAATGGAATATAGCCGAATTAACTGAGGTGATGCCGAGGGAATCAGATTAGAAAACGAGACACTTAAAGTGGTAAATGATTAATTTGCTATTTGGATAGCAAAATAACTGATGATGACCGAGGTCGAGAGGATATAAAAGGTACACGGGAAATGGCAAGAAAAGCGTTTCCAAAGAAAAGAAATTGGTTGATATCGAATATAGATGTAAATGTAAGGAAGTCTTTTATGAAAGTATTTGTATGGAGGGTAGCCATGTGTTTAGGTGAAACATGGACGATAAACAGGCTAGGTAAGAAGAGAATGGTGGCTCCTGAAATGTGGAGCTACAGAAGAATGCTGAAGTCTAGGCGAATACGTCGCGTAACTAATGAGAAGGTACTGAATAGAACTGAGGAGAAAAGAAATTTATGGTGAAACCCGACTAGAATGTGAGATCAGTCGATAGGACATATTCTGAGGAATCAAGGTATCACCAATATAGTATTGGAGGGAAGTGTAGAGGGGGACCAAAAGTTGAATACAATAAGAAGTTTCGGAAGGACGTAAGTTGCAATAGTTATTCGGAGACGGAGAGGCTTGCACTTGATAGTGTAGCATGGAAAGCCGTATCAAACCAGTCTTCGGACTGAAGACAGCAACAACAACAACAACAACAAGAGAAGTAAGTATCATTTGTGTTCACTGTCGTAAATAATGTGGGATGCCATCTTTTATTCCAGAAAATCTAATTTGTTTCCTAAGAAACGTGTTTATTACAAAAAGTGTATCTTAATCAGTTGTTTGTGATGAATTTTATTTCTAGAATCAATAGAAGATATGATGTTTAACTAGGTACACAAATGCACAACGTCTGTGTGGGTTACCGACTTTTGCGTTCTTGTATCTGGCACCTCAGTGGGTTAGCAGTTTTCATGTCACGAATTTGGGAAATTATTGAGATACGGGTCGTTGCGTAACAGGTTTCTTCGTGTTTCTGATGTACTAAAAACGAAATGTAGCAATATCACATATAATACAGGAACACATACCGGTGACATACAGCCAAGTCAACAAATCATCGGTAACTGGGCATTAGAAAATTACTGCTCAGGTGGTGTTGCAACCAAGGAATGGCACTGAACCAGAGGAAAATAAACAAGAGCTTACGCAATAAAGGTAAAATGCGAGGATCATAGGATTTCATGCATTACATACGTATCCCATGTAACAGGAACAATTTTGTGTGGACTAATATTATTTCAAACTATATATACATTTACGCTTTGAAATAATATGTGACAAATGGTTCAAATGGCTCTGAGTACTATGGGACTTAACTACTGAGGGACATCACACACATCCATGCCCGAGGCAGGATTCGAACCTGCGACCGTAGCGGTCACGCGGTTCCAAGCTGACGCGCTTAGAACCGCACGGCCACACCGGCCGGCAATATTTGACATTTTGTGTCATTACAGGAAGGGTATATCAATACATTCGAGGTACAAATTGGAGAAATTGTAGTTTTAAACTTGTTTCTAAGTGTTGGATGACGAAATCAAAGAGAAGTTATTTTCAGTTTTCTGGGAACTTGGCAAATATGATCTTCAAAATGCTTACACGCAGGGTCGACTTAACGTAGTAAATGTTCTCTATTCCGAAATTTTCTGGCAGTAATCCAACATATGGTTACCTAGCATTGCAGATTTACAGTAATTGCTGGTATCTTATGTTCTCCACATATATCCAGCTTTTCATTATTGATGTTTAATGTAAGATGTAAGACTTACCTGCAATAGCTTCGTCTTTTTCCAGTAGCAGTTTGTAAGTGTCCTTTGAGACATTTTCTTAATATACTTCATTCCATTTCAAGTTCTTTTTTATGAGCATAATATATTAACTGCACTTAAAGATATAATTTCTTTAACTGGGAACACTTTAAGTCTGTGCGATACAATTACTGTTTTTGCTACGACTTGTGGAATAATATCGTTTGTGAGTACCATTCCTGATTCGGCAGTACCTGTATCTGATGGTATTGTGCAGAACACTTTCCTGTATTGTCAGAAATAGTTCTCTCCCACATCAATATAGTATTTCTGAATAATACTTATGTCTCTCTGTTAGGGTCTACTTTAAGAACCTCCTCGTACTTTACAGGTAGACAATCAAAACTGTCTGCAGACATAACATTGTTCTCTACAATACCCGTCAGGTACAGATATTTATGAATTGGGACTAGTTCCCCAAAATAATGTTATTCCACAAGTATCAAACAGACTTGAAGCATTTCCTACTAAAGAAATTTGTACTCTAAGTGCAGTTAGTGTGTTACGTGTACGAAAAAGAAAACTGCGAAGGAAAGAGGTTGAATCCAAAAGCGAAAAGTGGACTATATGGCAAAAACAGTTGCCACAATGAAGGAATATAAGCTGCTACTGGAAAAAGAACAAGCCATTGCAGATGTACTGGCAAAGCTACATATCGTATTAAACCCAGTGTATGGAAGAAACTGGATACAAGCGGAGAACATAAGATATCATCAATTCGTGTAAATAGCAATGGTAAGTGGCCATATGTTGGAGTGCTACCCAAAAATGTCGGAATCAAGAACGTTTACTAGATTGAACGACACAGGAAAAATCTGGTTATAAAGCTCCATCTGGATCTGCTTAAAAAGGACGGTTATATTGAATCTAAATGTTGCGCACTGGATGTTATGCACGTGGCGTAAGAACAATGGTTCAAATGGCTCTGAGCACTATGGGACTTAACATCTGAGGTCATCAGTCCCCTAGAACTTAGAACTACTTAAACCTAACTAACCTAAGGACATCACACACATCCATGCCCGAGGCAGGATTCGAACCTGCGACCGTAGCGGTCGCGCGGTTCCAGACTGAAGCGCCTAGAACCGCTCGGCCAGGCGTAAGAACATTTGAAGGTAATTTGTTTGGAAAAATTGTAAACCTTAATTTCTACATGGAAATTTGATAGGAATGTGAAGCAGACGATTTACCAGCACACATCCAGGACGATGTGTGGCGTTTTAACAACAATGTTACGCAAGAAATAAGAGGCAAAATTAAAATTCGTGCATGCTCTCAGCTAGAAGAAACGCAAGAAGGAGCAAAAGTAATTGTTAAAGTCAAAAAGAGACAGTTTATAGGAAAAAATGAGGGATGTATTACAATTCGATAACATATCTTCCTTGTAATTGTCAAATTACTGGCTTGAGAAAGAAATGTATGATTCAGCTGTAGATTTAAGATTATCAGTCAAAAACCAAGCTAGATGTTATTAAAATGTAGCTGAACAAAACTAAAGAAAGAGTTGTTTTTTCAGTGTAAATGCATAAGCAAAAATTAATACAACTTTTTGTACAAGAAAACTTGTTTTGGTCTTCTCTACACAGTCAAATATCCTAGATGAGTCTCGTATTTACGACAACCTACATGTGTGACTTTTGAATAGGAAAAGGCGGGAGAGGAGGGGTGAGATCTTCAAAAGTAGTTGAAACTAAGTAGTTTAAAATATAGTGACACTCGTTTCTTATCTACATGATGCCACCGATGATGTCCTTGAAAATCCGGAAAAAACGCAGAACACCTTCAGCCTACCTACTCCTCATTCCATATACATATAACTGTACAGATACAGGGTGTTTCAAAAATGACCGGTATATTTGAAACGGCAATAAAAACTAAACGAGCAGCGATAGAAATACACCGTTTGTTGCAATATGCTTGGGACAACAGTACATTTTCAGGCAGACAAACTTTCGAAATTACAGTAGTTACAATTTTCAACAACAGATGGCGCTGCGGTCTGGGAAACTCTATAGTACGATATTTTCCACATATCCACCATGCGTAGCAATAATATGGCGTAGTCTCTGAATGAAATTACCCGAAATCTTTGACAACATGTCTGGCGGAATGGCTTCACATGCAGATGAGATGTACTGCTTCAGCTGTTCAATTGTTTCTGGATTCTGGCGGTACACCTGGTCTTTCAAGTGTCCCCACAGAAAGAAGTCACAAGGGTTCATGTCTGGCGAATAGGGAGGCCAATCCACGCCGCCTCCTGTATGTTTCGGATAGCCCAAAGCAATCACACGATCATCGAAATATTCATTCAGGAAATTAAAGACGTCGGCCGTGCGATGTGGCCGGGCACCATCTTGCATAAACCACGAGGTGTTCGCAATGTCGTCTAAGGCAGTTTGTACCGCCACAAATTCACGAAGAATGTCCAGATAGCGTGATGCAGTAATCGTTTCGGATCTGAAAAATGGGCCAATGATTCCTTTGGAAGAAATGGCGGCCCAGACCAGTACTTTTTGAGGATGCAGGGACGATGGGACTGCAACATGGGGCTTTTCGGTTCCCCATATGCGCCAGTTCTGTTTATTGACGAAGCCATCCAGGTAAAAATAAGCTTCGTCAGTAAACCAAATGCTGCCCACATGCATATCGCCGTCATCAATCCTGTGCACTATATCGTTAGCGAATGTCTCTCGTGCAGCAATGGTAGCGGCGCTGAGGGGTTGCCGCGTTTGAATTTTGTATGGATAGAGGTGTAAACTCTGGCGCATGAGACGATACGTGGACGTTGGCGTCATTTGGACCGCAGCTGCAACACGGCGAACGGAAACCCGAGGCCGCTGTTGGATCACCTGCTGCACTAGCTGCGCGTTGCCCTCTGTGGTTGCCGTACGCGGTCGCCCTACCTTTCCAGCACGTTCATCCGTCACGTTCCCAGTCCGTTGAAATTTTTCAAACAGATCCTTTATTGTATCGCTTTTCGGTCCTTTGGTTACATTAAACCTCCGTTGAAAACTTCGTCTTGTTGCAACAACACTGTGTTCTAGGCGGTGGAATTCCAACACCAGAAAAAATCCTCTATTCTAAGGAATAAACCATGTTGTCTACAGCACACTTGCACGTTGTGAACAGCACACGCTTACAGCAGAAAGACGACGTACAGAATGGCGCACCCACAGACTGCGTTGTCTTCTATATCTTTCACATCACTTGCAGCGCCATCTGTTGTTGAAAATTGTAACTACTGTAATTTCGAAAGTTTGTCCGCCTGAAAATGTACTGTTGTCCCAAGCATATTACAACAAACGGTGTATTTCTATCGCTGCTCGTTTAGTTTTTATTGCCGTTTCAAATATACCGGTCATTTTTGAAACACCCTGTACTTGGTTTTTAACAAAGCACTTTGGCATAAAGTCTGCTGCTCAGGGTATGTAATCATCTCTCCCGCTCTTCGCTGAAATAACTACTGGTTGTGAAAATTTTTTCCAAGCTATGGTTTGCACTGGCTACCTCCGAGTCAAGTACCACTGAATGAGGGTGCATCACTCACTTCACCTACAGGGAATGATATGCGCGGATACGTAACTAGAAACACATCGTGCTTCTTTAAAATTGCGTCCTTGTGCGGACACTTGTTTAAAGGAAGATGTATGCAGACAGTGTGTATCCAGGAGCAACAGAAACCAACAGAATAAAGCTATTTTGCTAGTGGATGACATCTTGAAGATGCCATCGTTATCTGGTACTATTATTATTATTATTATTAGTGTGCGGTTCAGTGGCTGAGTGCAAGTGTTTCACTCGGACACCACCTCGGCAACTTGTGTGACTTTAACCTACGCCACCAGGGAAGGTGACCTACAGTTTAATCCAGAATCCGAACTGTGTATCATTCCTGGTGACTGCACACATTGCTGATAGATGTAGTTTAGATTAATGGTAGACAAAATTTCGGTGGTCTGGCCAGGATTCAATGCCACGACCTTTCACTTTCCAGGCACACATTTTAGCATTAGATAACCAGCCCCCCCATGAACCATGGACCTTGCCGTTGGTGGAGAGGCTTGCGTGCCTCAGCGATACAGATAGCCGTACCGTAGGTGCAACCACAACGGAGGGGTATCTGTTGAGAGGCCAGACAAAACGTGTGGTTCCTGAAGAGGGGCAGCAGCCTTTTCAGTAGTTGCAAGGGCAACAGTCTGGATGATTGACTGATCTGGCCTTGTAACAATAACCAAAACGGCCTTGCTGTGCTGGTACTGCGAACGACTGAAAGCAAGGGGAAACTACAGCCGTAATTTTTCCCGAGGGCATGCAGCTTTACTGTATGATTACATGATGATGGCGTCCTCTTGGGTAAAATATTCCGGAGGTAAAATAGTCCCCCATTCGGATCTCCAGGCGGGGACTACTCAAGAGGATGTCGTTATCAGGAGAAAGAAAACTGGCGTTCTACGGATCGGAGCGTGGAATGTCAGGTCCCTTAATCGGGCAGGTAGGTTAGAAAATTTAAAAAGGGAAATGGATAGGTTGAAGTTAGATATAGTGGGAATTAGTGAAGTTCGGTGGCAGGAGGAACAAGACTTCTGGTCAGGTGACTACAGGGTTATAAACACAAAATCAAATAGGGGTAATGCAGGAGTAGGTTTAATAATGAATAGGAAAATAGGAATGCGGGTAAGCTACTACAAACAGCATAGTGAACGCATTATTGTGGCCAAGATAGATACAAGGCCCACACCTACTACAGTAGTACAAGTTTATATGCCAACTAGCTCTGCAGATGACGAAGAAATTGAAGAAATGTATGATGAAATAAAAGAAATTATTCAGATTGTGAAGGGAGACGAAAATTTAATAGTCATGGGTGACTGGAATTCGAGTGTAGGAAAAGGGAGAGAAGGAAACATAGTAGGTGAATATGGTTTGGGGGACAGAAATGAAAGAGGAAGCCGCCTGGTAGAATTTTGCACAGAGCACAACATAATGATAACGAACACTTGGTTTAAGAATCATGAAAGAAGGTTGTATACATGGAAGAACCCTGGAGATACTAAAAGGTATCAGATAGATTATATAATGGTAAGACAGAGATTTAGGAACCAGGTTTTAAATTGTAAGACATTTCCAGGGGCAGATGTGGACTCTGACCACAATCTATTGGTTATGACCTGTAGATTAAATCTGAAGAAACTGCAAAAAGGTGGGAATTTAAGGAGATGGGACCTGGATAAACTGAAAGAACCAGAGATTGTACAGAGTTTTAGGGAGAGCATAAGGGAACAATTGACAGGAATGGGGGAAAGAAATACAGTAGAAGAAGAATGGGTAGCTTTGAGGGATGAAGTAGTGAAGGCAGCAGAGGATCAAGTAGGTAAAAAGACGAGGGCTAGTAGAAATCCTTGGGTAACAGAAGAAATATTGAATTTAATTGATGAAAGGAGAAAATATAAAAATGCAGTAAGTGAAACAGGCAAAAAGGAATACAAACGTCTCAAAAATGAGATCGACAGGAAGTGCAAAATGGCTAAGCAGGGATGGCTAGAGGACAAATGTAAGGATGTAGAGGCCTGTCTCACTAGGGGTAAGATAGATACCGCCGACAGGAAAATTAAAGAGACCTTTGGAGATAAGAGAACCACTTGTATGAATATCAAGAGCTCAAATGGAAACCCAGTTCTAAGCAAAGAAGGGAAAGCAGAAAGGTGGAAGGAGTATATAGAGGGTCTATACAAGGGCGATGTACTTGAGGACAATATTATGGAAATGGAAGAGGATGTAGATGAAGATGAAATGGGAGATACGATACTGCGTGAAGAGTTTGACAGAGCACTGAAAGACCTGAGTCGAAACAAGGCCCCCGGAGTAGACAATATTCCATTGGAACTACTGACGGCCGTGGGAGAGCCAGTCCTGACAAAACTCTACCATCTGGTGAGCAAGATGTATGAAACAGGCGAAATACCCTCAGACGTCAAGAAGAATATAATAATTCCAATCCCAAAGAAAGCAGGTGTTGACAGATGTGAAAATTACCGAACTATCAGCTTAATAAGTCACAGCTGCAAAATACTAACGCGAATTCTTTACAGACGAATGGAAAAACTAGTAGACGCCAACCTCGGGGAAGATCAGTTTGGATTCCGTAGAAACACTGGAACACGTGAGGCAATACTAACCTTACGACTTATCTTAGAAGAAAGATTAAGGAAAGGCAAACCTACGTTTCTAGGATTTGTAGACTTAGAGAAAGCTTTTGACAATGTTGACTGGAATACTCTCTTTCAAATTCTAAAGGTGGCAGGGATAAAATACAGGGAGCGAAAGGCTATTTACAATTTGTACAGAAACCAGATGGCAGTTATAAGAGTCGAGGGACATGAAAGGGAAGCAGTGGTTGGGAAGGGAGTAAGACAGGGTTGTAGCCTGTCCCCGATGTTGTTCAATCTGTATATTGAGCAAGCAGTAAAGGAAACAAAAGAAAAATTCGGAGTAGGTATTAAAATTCATGGAGAAGAAATAAAAACTTTGAGGTTCGCCGATGACATTGTAATTCTGTCAGAGACAGGAACGGACTTGGAAGAGCAGTTGAATGGAATGGACAGTGTCTTGAAAGGAGGATATAAGATGAACATCAACAAAAGCAAAACAAGGATAATGGAATGTAGTCTAATTAAGTCGGGTGATGCTGAGGGAATTAGATTAGGAAATGAGGCACTTAAAGTAGTAAAGGAGTTTTGCTATTTGGGGAGCAAAATAACTGATGATGGTCGAAGTAGAGAGGATATAAAATGTAGGCTGGCAATGGCAAGGAAAGCGTTTCTGAAGAAGAGAAATTTGTTAACATCCAGTATTTATTTAGGTGTCAGGAAGTCATTTCTGAAAGTATTCGTATGGAGTGTAGCCATGTATGGAAGTGAAACATGGACGATAAATAGTTTGGACAAGAAGAGAATAGAAACTTTCGAAATGTGGTGCTACAGAAGAATGCTGAAGATTAGATGGGTAGATCACATAACTAATGAGGAAGTATTGAATAGGATTGGGGAGAAGAGAAGTTTGTGGCACAACTTGACCAGAAGAAGGGATCGGTTGGTAGGACATGTTCTGAGGCATCAAGGGATCACCAATTTAGTATTGGAGGGCAGCGTGGAGGGTAAAAATCGTAGGGGGAGACCAAGAGATGAATACACTAAGCAGATTCAGAAGGATGTAGGTTGCAGTAGGTACTGGGAGATGAAAAAGCTTGCACAGGATAGAGTAGCATGGAGAGCTGCATCAAACCAGTCTCAGGACTGAAGACAACAACAATAACAACAACAACATAACCAGGCCCATCTAATCGTCTACTGAGATTCGTTTTAAATTAGTTCATCCTGTACATCTTATGAAGAACAAGACGTTCAAACCCAGAGGTTGCAAGATACTATAAAATATTTTTAAAAAAATGTCACCATGTGAAATGTGTCACAGCAGTAGCCTCTTCGCTTTGCATTCTGTGATAAATCATTATTCAAACTAGAGACATTTTATGCGCAAATTATAGTCAATCTGACAAGCAAATCAATTGTATTTCAAATCAAATCGAGTCGAAATCAGGGAGAGTACACAAACGCAGATTTATTTGCAACTGCAATACTACAACAGTGAGTGTATAGGAGATGTCTTCCTTTTGTTCCATCTCGACGCTTGAATATATTACATTGCATGTACTATATGAGGGATAAGACAATTTCTGATTGGTGTGCCAGCCACAGAGCAACAAGGGCTGTTCAACAGAAG
The DNA here is from genome assembly GCF_021461385.2 of Schistocerca piceifrons. NCBI lineage: Eukaryota > Metazoa > Arthropoda > Insecta > Orthoptera > Acrididae > Schistocerca > Schistocerca piceifrons. The sequence goes on from NC_060145.1 coordinate 124,356,184, forward strand.
AACCCCTCCCTGGTGGTTAGTAGGCGGGGAAAGAATCGGCCATTGGTGCTGGAGACGGCCGTTTATTGTGCGTCATCCACTTTCCTGTATATACTTCAAAACCAGGTGCACTCTATAACATATTTCTGCTTAGGACGACCAGTGAAACGTTTCTCTGGTGGAAAGAGGATTTGGTAAACGTGGCCAATTTTTGAGCGATTTTTAAGAACAAGAACTGTCTAGGGGAAATACCGATCTGAGAAGCTTCCTACCAAACACGGGCAGTCCCTGGGATTGACTGTCACAAGCTTCGGCCCTCTGTTCGGTATCCAGCCCAACATTTTTTTTTTCCTTTTTCCTCTCTCTTTTTAAGTTAGCACACTGGAAAACGGCGCGAAAAAGGAGCCAAGTATATGACTTCTGAATTGGTTGGAGTATCGTGACGAAAAACCTTTAGAAGCATATTTCTGGAAAAGAGTTTTCAGTACACTTGATTTTTCCTTCGATGGCGGGAATACACTGGCGTCATATTAATATTTGATTTTTGGAACAAAAATGGTGCTTTCTGATTGGTAGTTGCTGCTTAGGTCACGGGAAGCATCCGCAGAACCGACGCGCACTGCGCTTACAACTTCACTGCGGATTTTGCTCTGAATGAGATGACTTCAGGCTGTTAGCAGAGAGGACGCTTCGGGCTGTTTGCAGCTGAGTCACGTCACGTTTTACATTCGTTAGGCCGGTATTACACTATCAAATTTCTTTGTCAAAGATTTGATCAAAGATGTGATCCAATATTCCATCCAATATATTTGACAAAGGTCTTTGACGTAGCGCTACAAGGGGTATTACACTGTCATCAAATTTTTCGTCAAAGTTCAAGATGGCTGACAACAACTTGCCGCAGCAGTTCTACGTACTCCAATTGCATTGTGTGCACATGCGGAAAAGAAGTGGGGGGGGGAAATGGAACCATACATACGAGGTTGACAGTCTTGAAAGTCCTGGGATTACAACTTGATAATAAATTCAGTTGGGAGGAGCACACCACAGAACTGCAGAAACGCCTTAACAAATCTGTATTTGCAATTCGAGTGTTAGCAGACATAGGCAACATAAAAATGAAAAAGCTTGCATACTTTCATTCCATAATGTCATATGGGATAATATTTTGGGGTAAATCTTGAAGTCACACAAAAGTTTTCAAGGTCCAAAAGCGTGTAATACGTATTATTTGCGGAGTAAATTCACGGACCTCCTGCAGAAACCTCTTCAAAGAACTGGGTATATTAACTACTGCCTCTCAGTATATTTACTTCTTAATAAAATTTGTCGTAAATAATATATCTCTTTTTCCAACAAACAACTCAGTTCATACATACAATACCAGGAACAAAAATGATCTGCACAAGGACTTAAAGGCACTTACTTAGTTCAAAAAGGGGTCCACTACTCAGGAACACTCATCTTCAATAATTTGCCAGGAAACATAAAAAATTTAGTTAGAAATAAAGATCAGTTTATCAGTTTAAAAGGAGCCTGAAAGACTTACTACTGGCCAACTCCTACTCCATTGGCGAAATTTTTAATAGAAACAAATGATGTATTGTATTTATTCATACTATTAGTATTTTTATTTCAGCTTAAAAAAAATCGACATGTTCCACATCCACGAGGATCTCCTCAGCACGGATCTATGGAACGAAAAACTAATCTAATCTGGGTGGAGCCGTGGGTTTTACGACGACGCGATAAAAGCATTCAACAAAACTTGTTACGTGAGCTTACAGTGGACGACGTCAAGTCGTACATCAATTAGTTAAGAATGGATGAGCATACATTTCTGTATGTGCTCAATGAGGTGTATCCTCATATCACAAAGCACAATTTTCACTTAAGAACTGCTACATCTTCAGAAGATAGGCTCACTATAACACTCCGATTCCTTGCTACAGGAGAGGGTTATGTTAGGTTAGGTCAGGTCAGGTTAGGTCTCCAATCTTCTTAATCTATTTTTGTATTCAGGGTGCCTCACGTTGTAAAGCGCCTCATCAGCTTCAGACATCTCTATTAATTCTGTAGTTGTCGGCACACACCAATTGTATTTACCGGCAATGGTTATAAAAACACTACAGACGACAGAACGCTGCAGCGATGCTAGCGCTCCGCGTGGTAACATATCGCATTGCAGTGAACAGAAGACAAGCGATTTCTTTGATCAAATATACGGCCTCGGCCTAGATTTGATCAAATATTGGACGACATTTGTCAAAGATCCCTATTACACTATCAAATATCTTTGACAAAGATTTTGGACAAAGATATTGGACAAAGAAATTTGATAGTGTAATACCGGCCTTAGAGACACTTGAGCTGGTAGTTGATGGCTCGAGACACAACAGCGTTGTTACAGTCTGCAAAAACCAGTTCATAAGTTTTGGCCACTGAGGAATCGTGTATACGATTGGAGTTAACCCTGTCAGCGTCTGTTAAAGCCTAAAAATGGTGTATTGAAGCACCAAAACTAATAGCCATACAAGATGTTTCGAAAAAGACATTACATCTTTGAAAATTCATATAAATAAATTCGTAGTATCTTCAAAGGTGATTGTAGTGTCAATTTGTAGGGAAATACATCAAGTTTTGTCTCGTGTAGTTCGCTAGTTTCGAATCGCACCGTAAGGAGTGCTAGCGGCAGTTGCTTTAAATATGGCTGCCTTCACTGAACCCGAGCATGCTAGCCGTGTGTTTTCGTTCGAAGAATCGAAGTCGGCGAGAAAACTTCAGCGTAATTTCCGCGACAAGTACGCAAAAGATCCTCCTAGTAGGCCTACAGTTTATGAGTGGCATAAATGTTTTGTAGAAATGGGGTGCTCGGTAAGATATGGGAACTCATCAGGTCGTCCCAGCACATCTGACGACGTCGTTGAGCGAGTGAGACACCTTTTTGTCAACAGCCCTACGAAATCGACCCTGCGTGCAACTCACGAACTGCAAATCCCACATACGACTGTTTGGCGTGTGTTGAGAAACTGTTTGCATTTTAAACTGCACAGATTGACGATTGTACAAGCAATAAAAGACAATGATAAAACTGCTCGCTAGAACTTCTGTGCAGATATTTTAAATCGATTACATGAGAATGAACATTTCTTGGACAAAGTCATCTTTCTCATGAGTCGACTTTTCACGTAAGTGGCAAGGTTAACACACATAACTGTAGGATTTGAGGCAGTGAAAATCCTCATCAAGCATTGCAACATGTTCGTGGTAGCTCTAAACTGAATGTTTTTTGTGCAGTGAGCAAGAACCAAGTGTATGGCCCTTTTTTTTTCGTGAGAGAACCATCAACGGGATATTGCACCTGGATATGTTACAAGAATTTTTGATACATCAGATCGATGAGGATGACCAAGAACGAGATGTTTACTTCATGCAAGATGGTGCACCACCCCATTACTTGGCTGGATTGGCCACGATGTGCCAGCTACATGGCCCCCACGTTCCCCAGACCTGACAACTCGATATTTTTTATGGGCATTCATCGAGGATATCGTGTTTGTACCTCGGGCTCCTCTGCTGAAGTTAGAGCAAGAATTTACGCCCCCACTGAGCACGTTACACCTGCGATGCTACAGTGAGTTTGAGAAGAAATTGACTTCCGATGGGATGTGTGCAGGATAACCAAGGGAAGCCACGTACAACATCTTTAGTTTAAGGTAAAAAATAAAATAAAAAAACTTGATGCGTTTCCCTACAAAAAACACTAAACCCAGCTCTATATCTTCTTTCTATAAATTTATACGAATTTTTAAAGTTGCAAAGTCCTTTTTGTAACACCCTGTATAATAAACAAGATCTTTAGGACGACTGTAGTGCCCTGTGAACAAAGAATGTGCCCAGCCACATGAGGAACCCGAAGTGTAATAAAACGGAGCGGCGATTTCCTCAGCATACTTCTGAACGACGCAGCAGCATACAGGAGCAGCTTGCAAGCCATCGGCACCTCCCGCAACCGGCGCATTCACACCGCAACGGTGGTGAGACTTACAGGCAGTACTGGCGGAATGGCTCACGATGAATTTAATAACCGCCACTAATTTCGCAATCAGGCTCTGCCTGGTCACTGGGGCTGATGGAGTGTCATAACCACTTTACTTATATTTCAGGCATGAATGCCAGCCGTCACTGTTGCCGAGTCGCGACTTTGAGGTAGTTAAATATGTTAGAGAGCGCAACTTACCATCACGACCCGAACTTTGCCAAGCATAAATCACTCCAATTTTATCCTTTGGTGTTTAATATTATTGTCGTTCCATATGAAGATATTTAACTGAATTACTTGACGATATTTCTAGCGAAATTAACTTGTGCTAATATACTTAGGAATTTCTCGTAACTTTGAAATTCTCTTCATAGGTAGTGCATAATTAAGGAAACTATCTAATTACACCCATTCATTGATCCATTGCTGGGTTGAAAATTAGCGTTTATTAACTCCGCTACGCTGAATTTAATTATTGTGGTTCCCTGGCAGATAGATCTAGACATAACTAACCAGTATCACTTCTCACTCTCTTCAATGGCGAGGGGGATACAGCACAGTTTAGTTGTGGAAATTTGTTTAAAAACTTATGTAGCATCTGTTCGGTCGAAATACTTGTGTGTGTTTGTGTGTGTGTGTGTGTGTGTGTGTGTGTGTGTGTGTGTGTGTGTGTGTGTGTGTTTGTGCGTGGTGCTGTAGAAAATCTGTATGTTCAGATTTCACTGACTTGTTAAATCTTGCCGAGCGGTTCTAGGCGCTACAGTCTGGAACCGCGCGACCGCTTCTATCGCAGGTTCGAATCCTGCCTCGGGTTTGGATGTGTGTGATGTCCTTAGGTTAGTTAGGTTTAAGTAGTTCTAAGTTCTAGGGGACTGATGACCTGAGATGTTAAGTCCCATAGTGCTCAGAGCCATTTGAACCATTTGTTAAATCTTGCCAGGCATTCGGCGAAAATTGCTTTTCTTCAACAGCACTGCCGTAAAAATGCGCAGACTATTGATGGCATCGCCATCCCAAGGAACCTCCGCCACAATCAGTGAACGTCACATGTATAGCACAATGTAATTTTAGATGTGAACAGACATCTGCTGAAAGCCTGTCGGTTCAAAACCGGTAATGACGCTACTTCTCCCTAATAAACAGTATTACTAATAGTGAAAGCTTACCGTTTTACCAATCTCGTAGGAATGAATCTGTATTTTCAAACAGCTACGATCTCGCCAAGTCAGTTTTCGACAACGCAGCATTTCTATTTTATTACTTTTGCTATTGTCAAGTTCACAAATGAAAAAAGAAAAAAAAAAAACAAAGAAGTCAGCTGATAATTGTTCATTTGTACAATTTTCCTTTCGCTGTCTTGATTATATATTAGTTTGTCTTATTGCAATCGATTTTAAAGCTTAGTTACATTTTCTACAATGATCTTCCATTTGTTATTAAAATAGGTATGCTCTAGAGGCAAACACTGCGGTATCGTCATCAAGTGGGTTAGACATGTTCGCTCAATCCTGTTGAAATCTGATCGAAGCTGTAAGATTGATGCATATGTTTTTCTGTATAATAAAGTAGGCTGAACCAGTGTTTTTTTGTCTCTATGATATATTTTGTTGACACTGAGTCATAAGCTTTTTCAAAATCCTTAAATATAGGGCGGAGTGATAACTGTCACCATTTGGCCAGGTCTTCAGTTTAATGTTTCATAAATGTTCCATAAACATGAGCTATCTTTTCTTTTCCCCCATTCCAGGACTTTTAAAAACTTCGTCTTGTGGTGGTAAGAACAGTTTCTGTGATGTGGAATCTACTTTGTCAATTCCTCTCCTGAACCCTGTCAAAAGCCTGAATAAATATCGATTGCAGCATGGGCGCTATGAGATGTGCAGGTACATATTCTATGAGGTGTGCAGGTACAAATTCTCTGAGGTGTGCTGGTACATATTCTATAAGGGGTGCAGGTACATATTCAATGAGGTGTGCAGGTACATATTCTATGAGGTGTGCAGGTACATATTCTGTGAGGTGTGCTGGTACATATTCTATAAGGGGTGCAGGTACATATTCTATGAGGTGTGCAGGTACAAATTCTATGAGGTGTGCAGGTACATATTTTATAAGGGGTGCAGGTACACATTCTATGAGGTGTGCAGGTACATATTATATGAGGTGTGCAGGTGCATATTCTGTGAGGTGTGCTGGTACATTTTCTATGAGGTGTGCAGATACATATTCTGTGAGGTGTGCTAGTACATATTCTGAGGTGTGCAGGTACATATTCTATGAGGTGTGCTGGTACATATTCTATAAGGGGTGCAGGTACATATTCTATGAGGTGTGCAGGTACATATTCTATGAGGTGCACAGGTACATATTCTATGAGGAGCACAGGTACATATTCTGTGAGGTGTGCAGATACATATTCTGGGAGGTGTGCTGGTACATATTCTATGAAGTGTGCTGGTACATATTCTATGAGGTGTGCTGGTACATATTCTATGAGGTGTGCAGATACATATTCTGTGAAGTGTGCTGGTATATATTCTATGAGGCGTGCAGGTACATACTCTATGAGGTGTGCTGGTACATATTCTATTAGGTGTGCTGATACACATCCTATAAGGGGTGCAGGTACATATTCAATGAGGTGAGCAGGTACATATTCTGTGAGGTGTGCTGGTATATATTCTATGAGTTGTGCAGGTACATATTCTATGAGGTGTTCTGGTACATATTCTATTAGGTGTGCTGATACACATCCTATAAGGGGTGCAGGTACATATTCAATGAGGTGAGCAGGTACATATTCTGTGAGGTGTGCTGGTATATATTCTATGAGGTGTGCAGGTACATATTCTATGAGGTGTGCTGGTACATATTCTATTAGGTGTGCTGATACACATCCTATAAGGGGTGCAGGTACATATTCAATGAGGTGAGCAGGTACATATTCAATGAGGTGCACAGGTACATATTTTATAAGGGGTGCAGGTACATATTCAATGAGGTGTGCAGGTACATATTCTATGAGGTGTGCAGGTACATATTCTGTGAGGTGTGCTGGTACATATTATACAAGGGGTGCAAGTACATATTCTATGAGGTGTGCATGTACATATTCTATGAGGTGCACAGGTACATGTTCTATGAGGTGCACAGGTACATATTCTATGAGGTGTGCAGGTACATATTCTATGAGGTGTGCAGGTACATAATCTGTGAGGTGTGCTGCTACATATTCTATGAGGTGTGCAGGTACATATTCAATGAGTAGTGCAGGTACATATTCTATGAGGTGTGCAGGTACATATTCTATGAGTTGTACAGGTACATATTCTATGAGGTGTGCTGGTACATATTCTATAAGGGGAGCAGGTACATATTCTATGAGGTGTGCATGTACATATTCTATGATGTGTGCAGTTACATATTCTATGAGGTGTGCAGGTACATATTCTGTGAGGTGTGCTGGTACATATTCTATGAGGTGTGCAGGTACATATTCAATGAAATGTGCAGGTACATATTCTATGATGTGTGCAGGTACATATTCTATGAGGTGTGCAGGTACATATTCTATGAGCTTGTGGAAGCTATCGACAGAGATATGGGGAATGGCGACTCCAGTGCCATGGGCAGCTGTGCTAGGTTTCTCGGCTGAGGATCCAAGGCGCGAACAGACCCATCGAGCTGGTCCCACAGATTCTCGATGGGCTTTAAATCTGGTGTGTTTGGTGGCACGAGGGCTAGGATAAACTCGTCCTAGAGCTCTTTGAACGACACACGTACACTGTGAGGTGTGTGAATCGATGCATTGCCATTTTCATAGATGCCACCGTGCCAAGGGAACAAAAACTGCATTTGCGGTTTGATATGGTCCCCAAAGATAGATGCATCATTTTTTCGGTCCCCTGTGTCTTACAGAATGCCGAGATCACTCTGGAAATGCGACGAAAACATTCCCCAGTCCATAACGCTTACCCCTTCGGAATGGACCTGTCTGATGTTACAGGATGTTTGCTTTCAGACCTTGCATGCCGTACACACCATCGGCCATCTGTCCGATGGAGCAAAAGACGCGATGCATCTGAAAAAGCCACCTGTCGCCACTCACTGGACGTCCAGTTGCGATATTGGAGTGCAAAAACAAGCCTTAGTCGCCGACAAACAAAAGACAGCATTCAAAAAGACTCTATCTTCTATGTGAATAAATATATGAGGGCATGCTGAAAAGTAATGGCTCCGAATTTTTTATGTGAAAATCCTTGAGCCTTTTAAATACAACAAACCTTATGAACGTTCTACATCTTTATTCTTCATGTCTACATATTTACTTCTCAATGTATTATGTTGTATCTTAACCCATGATGACTACCGCTTCACCCCTCTGCCACCCCACACTGAACCACTCTTTCAGGATTACTGTGCGGTTCGGTCCCCAGTGGACCCTCCCCCCCCCCCCCCATCCCCGCCCAGAGAACGTCTCACACCAGACGAGTGTAACACTTATGTTTGCGTGGTAGAGTAATGATGGTGTACGTATACGTGAAGAACTTGTTTGCGCAACAATCGCCGACAAGGATTTCTCAATGTAGTGACCCTGGCAACGAACCAGGCACCTATTGTGGTAGCCTGTTGATCGATCTGAGCGATCAGTTGCTCAACAGTTGCACATCTATTCGCCCGTACATACTCCGCAGCTGTCATTCACATCTGTCATCTATGGCCCGTGGTGTACTAGTCGCCTTGGCGCCAGTTTTGTGTAGCGCCATTTTGCTATGCACGGTATACTTTAGCAATGCCGGCATGCGGACAGTTTAAAAATTTAGCTGTTTCGAAAATGCTTCCACCCTTGGCCCGAAAGCCAAAGATCATACCCTGTTTACGCCAGACAAATCGTTCCGTTTCCGCATTATGACAAAGTCTGTAGTGTTTTCCACGTTCCACCGACACGCTTTAAATACGAGCCACTGCTAGCACTGCCATCTAACGTCTGTGAGTGGTTACCACACATTGACTTCGCACATAGGTGGTGGTTACATTAGAGGAGAGTGCCTACACTACGCTTGTCCGTCCTCTGTTACAATACTGCTGTGCGGTGTGGGATCCTTACCAGATAGAACTAACGGAGTACATCGAAAAAGTTCAATGAAAGGCAGCACGTTTTGCATTATCGCGAAATATGGAAGAGTGCGTCACAGAAATGATACAGGATTTGGGCTGGACATCTTTAAAAGAAAGGCGTTTTTCGTTGCGACGCAATTTTCCCACGGAATTGCAATCACCAATTTTGTCCTCCGAATGCAAAAATATTATGTTGACTCTGACCAATATAGGGAAGAACGATCACCACGATAAAATAAGGTAAATCAGAGCTCGTACGGAAAGATATAGGTGTTCATTCTTTCCGCGCGCTATACGAGATTGGAATAATAGAGAATTGTGAAGGTGATTCGATGAACCCCTCTGCCAGGCACTTAAATGTGATTTCCAGAGTATCCATGTAGATGCAGATGTAGGTGTGAGCCGGCTGGTGTGGCTGTGCAGCTCTAGGCGCTTCAGTCTGGAACCGCGTGACCGCTACGTTCGCAGGTTCGAATCCTGCCTCGGCCATGGATGTATGTGATGTTCTTAGGTTAGTTAGGTTTAAATAGTTCTAAGTTCTAGGGGACTGATGACCATAGATGTTAAGTCCCATAGTGCTCAGAGCCATTTGAACAATTTCTAGGTGTGACTTGGACCATGTACACTTCTGGAATATCCGTAGGAAGGTCTATGAGCGGAATTAAGTCCGCTTTTAAGGGTAAACGCACTGCCGATTACTTATGTAATCATTAGTTTCGAGATGGGTTCGAAAGGCTGTGTTTTTCTGTTATTTCTGGCGCTATCTGTTATTTCAAATTTGCTGGAACACGATGTTTCTCTGCGTTGAAAATTCAAATTACTGTACACAGACACATCGAAAAGTGTTTCGTTCCAAGACATGGGGAGCGTGAATTATATTTGAAAAATACCGTATTTACTTTCATTCCACAGACAGGCAGTCTGTAACACGAGGTGCATTCAAGTTCTAAGGCCTCCGATTATTTTTCTAATTAACTACTCACCCGAAATCGATGAAACTGGCGTTACTTCTCGACGTAATCGCTCTGCAGACGTACACATTTTTCACAACGCTGATGCCATGATTCCATGGCAGCGGCGAAGGCTTCTTTAGGAGTCCGTTTTGACCACTGGAAAATCGCTGAGGCAATAGCAGCATGGCTGGTGAATGTGCGGCCACGGAGAGTGTCTTTCATTGTTGGAAAAAGCCAAAAGTCACTAGAAGCCAGGTCAGGTGAGTAGGGAGCATGAGGAATCACTTCAAAGTTGTTATCACGAAGAAACTGTTGCGTAACGTTAGCTCGATGTGCGGGTGCGTTGTCTTGGTGAAACAGCGCACGCGCAGCCCTTCCCAGACGTTTTTGTTGCAGTGCAGGAAGGAATTTGTTCTTCAAAACATTTTCGTAGGATGCACCTGTTACCATAGTGCCCTATGGAACGCAATGGGCAAGGATTACTCCCACGCTGTCCCAGAACATGGACACCATCATTTTTTCAGCACTGGCGGTTACCCGAAATTTTTTTGGTGGCAGTGAATCTGTGTGCTTCCATTGAGCTGACTGGTGCTTTGTTTCTGGATTGAAAAATGGCATCCACATCTCATCCATTGTCACAACCGACGAAAAGAAAGTCCCATTCATGCTGTCATTGCGCGTCAACATTGCTTGGCAACATGCCACACTGGCAGCCATGTGGTCGTCCGTCAGCATTCGTGGCATCCACCTGGATGACACTTTTCGCATTTTCAGGTCATCATGCAGGATTGTGTCACAGAACCCACAGAAATGCCAACTCTGGAGGCGATCTGTTCAACAGTCATTCGGTGATCCCCCAAAACAATTCTCTCCACTTTCTCGATCATGTCGTCAGACCAGCTTGTGCGAGCCCAAGGTTGTTTCGGTTTGTTGTGACACAATGTTCTGCCTTCATTAAACAGTCGCACCCACGAACGCACTTTCGACACATCCATAACTCCATCACCACATGTCTCCTTCAATTGTCGATGAATTTCAATTGGTTTCACACCACGCAAATTCAGAAAACGAATGATTGCACACTGTTCAAGTAAGGAAAACGTCGCCATTTTAAGTATTTAAAACAGTTCTCACTCTCGCCGCTGGCGGTAAAATTCCATCTGCCGTACGGTGCTGCCATCTCTGGGACGTAGTGACAATGAACGCGGCCTCATTTTGAAACAATGCGAATGTTTCTATCTCTTTCCACTCCGGAGAAAAAGAAACGGAGGCCTTAGAACTTGAATGCACCTCGTACTGTGCACAGCAGCTATAGCACTTCGCTTTCGCTGTCTTCTGTAGACGATTCATGTTTAAAATACGAAGAATTAAATAAACATCCGTAACCACTGTCCCTGGCTGCCGAGACAGTGGTAATTTACGTATGTGTTGCGTTTGCGTGAATGTGTGTGTGTGTGTGTGTGTGTGTGTGTGTGTGTGTGTGTGTCTAATTCACAAGGAGGTCTTTTGGCGGAAAGCTTACTTGTTTAGCAGTCTTTTTGTTGTGTCTGTCTGCAGCTCAACATCTCCCCTGTGCTCGTATGGTGTGTAGCTATCTAATCTTTTCAGAATATTGTCATTGTTCCATCCCAGATTTTGCATTGTTTGGAGAAGTAAATAAAGTTCCACACACAAAACACAGTTTATAATTTTTTTTTGAAACAAATCTTATACTTTGTCAAAAATTTATTAATTTTCTTTATTATCTTTTGAAAATCTACTAAGATAAAGTGGATTTAAATTCCTTTTGCCGAATCTATTTAACAAAGTAAGAGAAATTTCTTTCACACACAGTCACAGAATACAATTCTAAGCATTACTGCTATCTTCAGAAACTGCTTGCCACCTGTGGTGAATACATTCTGAAGCCAGTCAAAATCGGTAACAATAATAAGAATACTATCTGACTGTCTGCACCAGGCGAACGGTGTACCCGACAGGAGGCCCTAGCCACACGGCATTTCATTTCATTTACCAAACAATCAAAACAAAAGTACATCGAGATTCAGTAAGACTCTATCTTCTATGTGAATAAATATACACTGAAGCGCCAAAGTGGTATAGGCATGTGTATTTAAATACAGAGACATGTAAACAGCAAGAACACGGCGCTACGTTCGGCAACGCTTATATGAGACAAGTGTCTGACGCAGTTGTTACATCAATTACTGCTGCTACAATGGCAGATTATCAAGGATACACATTTTTAGATTATTGTTAGTGGCAAAATAACCAACTAGTTTTCTATTTTCATGACATACAGGTTCTCCAAAAGGCTCTATAACATTCGTTTCTGTGATATTTCCTATTCTGGCATTGAAATCACCCATCATAATAATCTGGTCAGTAGCAGTGCATTTATTCAGAGTCTTCTGTAGTTCTTCACAGATGGTTCTAGACTCATCCATTTTTCCTTCTTCTGGTGCATATAAGCTTATAATGGTGGCCTTACCTCCACTCAGTTTCAATCTGACTGTGAATATTCTTTCGCTTATATATTTACAATCTTTGATCTCTTTTTCCCATCTCTTATGCAGGAGTGATGCCACAATTTTGCTTGGTCTTTCATTTTGTGCGGCACCACTATAGAACATAATGTAATCGCCTACATATGTACTACCTATCATTTTCATTTTCGTTTTTGTGGTTGCTACAGAATTGATATTAATATCTTTCAGTATATTTGCTAGTTCTATCTATTTTTTGGGAAACTCCTCTGACGCTCCAGTTTGCCACTTTGATTTATCTGTTGATCCATTTTCGTTGTCCTTTTTCATAGCTTTGACTTTTATCTTTGAGATCATGCTGTTTCCGAGGCTCCTTGGGGTACTAGGAGTAGTGAGTTTTTTCCGACAGTTGGTTACCAGCCACCTGCTGAACTCCCATTGTAGGAGATCCAGGAAAGTCGTCCGAGTAGCACGCATGACATGTAATACCACAATCGATACTGAGCACAGAATAAAACATTCGGAGGCATTACTCTTCAGCACGCCCTCGTAGAAACTTGGGGGAAATTTGAACTAAAAGGTCATTCATTCATTAACCAACGCTTATCGAGTCGAGACGGCGAAAACGTAGCAAAAAAAGTCCTTTTGAGGTAAACGAGTGTAATTCAGTTTCAGCTGCGTGGCGTGATCTCCGTGAATACGTCCCTACACCTCTCATAGCTCAAAGCATTCGATGATGGTACCATCAGTTTCAAGACACGTGCTTTTTACTAAGCCCATCCACGTCGCTATTACGTAGCGCGCTGCCTCTGGATCACGGGATCCTGGGTTCGATTCCCGGCCGGGTTGGGGATTTTTCTCTGCCCTGGGACTGGGTGTTTGTGTTGTCCTCATCATTTCATCATCATCGTGAGAGCGGCTAACTTCGATTGTGTAAAAATTGGGACTTTGTACAGGCGCTGATGACCGCACAGTGGAGTGCCCCACAAACCAAACATAATCATCATCATCAACTACGTTGCGCGTCTTTGTTGAGCGACTCAATCGAGCGTGAACCGGCACTGCTGCGATTCAGACCTGCACCATACTCACATGTTGCGCTACGGTCGCAGGTTCGAATCCTGCCTCGGGCATGGATGTGTGTGACGTCCTTAGGTTAGTTAGGTTTAAGTAGTTCTAAGTTCTAGGGGACTGATGACCTCAGATGTTAAGTCTCATAGTGCTCAGAGCCATTTTAACCTTTTTTTTAATCTCATCGAAAGGGAATTCTCTGACTGATGTTCCGGGGAAGTGCGGCACAGTCTGGCACGTAGTCGTCAGTGTTAGTGTCGTCGTCTAACTTGGTTGTATTTTATATTTGCCAATATGTGGACGACTGAACCTATTTTGAAATTACATAAAATGAAAAGAACACTCAAACAAATTAAAATATATTGAGACGTTTATATGCAGGTAAAATTGGCTGCATTAGCTGTTTTATTGTTCTTGCTCAGAGTCCGGCACAATACAATGCAGGTACATCCTCAAGTGTACTTCTGCTTAAAAATTTGTATGGAGATCTTTATAAGTGCCGTACTATTGTCTTACAAACTTCAGAATTCTAAATACAGAAGGACTCAAATCGTGACACGTGGATTAAAAAGAAAAGATATGAGCTACTCTCATAATATTACGTACAGGGTCTAATGTTCTATGTTATCTAAATGATTTAATGTGTGTTCCATGATGCGGTGAGGAGCACTAACTGACGCAAACACCAGTGGTAGTAGCCGGCCGGTGTGGCCGTGCGGTTAAAGGCGCTTCAGTCTGGAACCGCGTGACCGCTACGGTCGCAGGTTCGAATCCTGCCTCAGGCATGGATGTGTGTGATGTCCTTAGGTTAGTTAGGTTTAATTAGTTCTAATTCTAGGCGACTGATGACCTCAGAAGTTAAGTCGCATAGTGCTCAGAGCCATTTGAACCATTTGAACCAGTGGTAGTCAAACTTAATAAAGCCAATTGTCACCGATAATTTACGCCCGGAGCGCTGCAGACATCCCCAAAATAAAAATATAATAGAAGTGATAGTGACGAAGGTCCAACAGGGGTTATAAGTACACCCAAATGAAAGAATAATTAAAACAAAAATGTCGTACTTACACGTGATAACGTGAAAACATCTACACTAACGGAAATCTGAATTTTGAGGTGACAAGTCGTGGGTAGCAAAGTAGAGCTTCATGTTCACATGTTTCTTTACAAAGGAAGATTCAGGAACAGTACTCGAGTTTAATACTGGTATCATTCCAAAGATGACGCATGTTAAATCAAAATAAAGTTGCTGACTGTGAATATCTTGGCATCTGTTGTGTTAGGTATATGTATTCTATCTACAGTGAGCAACAGAATTAAATGATCACCAGTGCCTTGTTATTTTTAGCGATTTCACCTGCCTGTCAGCTATGCACCCTATGATGTAGGATCGTACGGAAGTTTGGGTCGGTCTGGGGGGCATGCATAGATAGCCGAAGTGGTTAAGGGGAAATACGAGATAAAGTGCGGCAAGGCACAAATTTTCATATGTCACTAATACACTGTGCAACAGAATTTAGGGACCACTTTTTCGAAATCTTGTAATTCCCACCCACTGCGATGCTTAATTTTAAAATTGGCCCAAAGGTGAATACAACCTTGCTCTGTAATGGTGCAAAAGTGTGACGCCCTGTTACTTCATCCAGGGGCTCGACGGCGCTTCATACAGCATGGTGTCGACACATGTGAACAGTCCAAGCAGTAAGAAGAGAAAACAGATTAAAAATGGTAGTTTCCAGAAGAAAGCACGATTTTACAACTTAAATTGAGAAGATTAGTCTAAGTAAAGAATTGAAAGACAACATAGAAAGAAGGGCGATGAACGTATCCCAAAACAACTGCCTTAACGGAAGGAAACATATTGGCCGGCTCAAGATAAGATGGACGAGTCATCAAATCTCAATGACGCTTGTACGAGAAGAAGAAGAAGAAGAAGAAGAAGAAGAAGAAGGGTTCTATTGCTCAACAGAAGAGCACACGATTTTTCTGACCTCTTATGATCGTCGTACAAGTGTGGAGGCAGCCAAATACTGATGCACTCCCAGCAACAATCTCGTAGGTTAAGCACGGAAGTGGGAAGTTACGGAGATAAGTCGGTCATGTTTTGGACTGGTATCGTGCACAGGTCCCCAACGAGTCTCGTGGCAATCGAGGGTAACTTGAAGGTTGTACAAAATGGGCACAGGATCCTCCAATTTGTTGCCCAACCCTGCAGTCAACCATCCGCCGTTGGATTCGTCTTTCAAGACGGCAATACACAAGGACACCGTGTCCACATACCTTCCTCCAGGAGGCAGCAATCAATCGAATGTAACAGCCCGCCGTATATACCGTAATGAATCCGTTTGAGCATGCTTAGGAACTGCTGAAATTTGCAATACGGCGTACAAAAAGTAAAGACTGGTTACAATTAAATTTTCCTTACTTGAGACGCTGATCGTAAGACAATGAAACTTTGTAGGAGCTTTTGCAAGGGAAATAACGAATCAACCATCGATAGAAACATCATTTACTTTCGAGATGAGAGGGTAACATTTGTTAACTGTGTATCACGTTTACGTTCCAGGTTACACACGCCATTTGCATCCACGACAGCCTGGAACCGCACAAGGGAATGCTTGTCTGTTGCCCGGAACATCTGAGGTGGGATATTGGCTATTTCCCTCACTATGCTCATCTTTAACCTCTAACGTGGGTTAGTGTGCCTTTGATAAACCTGTTCTTCAGGTAACCTTACAGCCAGAAATCACACAGGTTCAAATCTGATGATCTTGGCGACCATGCAGTTTGGAAAGATCGGACAGTGATTCGGATTTCTCCAGATGTGTTACAGAGTAAGCAAGTGACCTCACGAACAATGTGAGGTTCACCTCCCTCGAAGTCCAAAGAACCTCTCTCCCCTTGCTCGGGGACCAGATCACAGTATAGCTTACTATCCTTGGATGGAAAAAATAGTGAAGCAAAGGACGTTTCATACAAGACACCTCAGTATTTTAAAAGTGCAGACAGCTTTAAAAAATTTATGTTTCCTGCTTTTCTCTGTTTTGCTAATATTCCGAATGTACGAAAGTGAGTGACGCGATCCATTAGCAGTCCACTTTACTGAATCTTAAACAGTCCCGCAGTAGCTGCTTGCTTTTCCACATCAGACTGCTACAAATCTATTGGTGAGATCGCTAACTGTTAATTAACTTAAGCAATGCATTGTAGATGTAATCGGCTGCAATCACGTAGGACGAGTTGTTTTCCGGATGCTGCGGTGAGGCACGGAAAATCCCTTAATGTTACTTGGGTTTCCAGTTTAAAAATACAACTTAATTCCTTTGTGTCCGGACTGCGTCACGTGTCCACATGGACCAGAATATCCATAAACGCTATTGCCGTTTGCTATCACGCTAGATTCTAAAAGTTCTCTTATTCAGTAGCTTGTCAGTTGTATTCTTTGATATCATTATTTTTTATATATTGTAAAGCAACTTATCTCTTTTGTACCCAGTTGTAATTTCTATGTTGTTGATATTCAATGTACGGCTGCATACTCTGAGAACAGTGATTTTCTAAAATGGCAAATAGTTAGCAATTACGAAATCGATGTGCTAGTTTTCTTTCATCTTCCTCGTTACTTTTGCAACAACGTGGTTAATTAAAATATCGATCTACAGCAGGTCACGTAACGATTGTATGCCATTTTTAACAGTACCGTTACTCATAAATATCTGGTACGTTGCAATGAACCATGTGTATTATTTTGTATTATGTGATTTTCCAGCATTCCTAGGTAAGTGTTTGAACAGCAGACTGACGGCAAATGCAGAAACAACGCCAGAACACGCTGCAGTTCAACTTCCACCGACTACTCACACAAAAGTTTTTGCACGTAAGTAAGGTTCAAAGTGGTTTCAGATTGTAGGAATTGCATAAACATGTGCGTGCGCGGAAGATCGACTATAAAGCCATTACACTCAACGTTTCATCGCCTTATTTCCAGTTACGGTGCTCCCACTATTCCGTTGGAGTGTAAACCTGAAAATTAACTGTTGTCGAAACATAATTTATAGTCAGATGCGATTTTTACTAGGGCTCACTGGATAAAAGAAGCTATCAGTTACATATGATTCTGATTCGTTTGATTCAGTAGCTATTTAAAAAAAGACAACAATTAGTTTTCAAAAGCATAACAGATGCTTAGTTTTTTAATAATAAGAATGATAAAATAGATAACATGTTTTAATAAAATAATTTGTTTAGACTAGCGTTCAACACGTTACTCTGCTTAATTTGAGATAAGCTGCAGTTCACAAAATTATAACATTTTAAAAGCATTTATCCAAAAACTAATACAAAGAATATAAAATGGAAACAAATTATAAAAAATTGATGTATGTGTGTATGTATGTTCCACAACTCCTCCTAAACCACTGCGCCAATTTCAACCAAACGCGGTGCACATACTGTCCAGAAAGATCCGCTGTAGGGGTAAGAACGACGGATGTATCAAAGGGGGGGGGGGGGGGAGGTGGGGGTGAAAAACCAGTGTAGGCCACGACACGAGAATATCCATACTTCAGTCACCCAGTATTTAAGAATGAGAGCACTTAATGACTTAAAATAAACTTTACACATAATTTTGAACCTCTACAAAACTTTTTCTCGCTGACGATACCCACAAAACAAGAAAGGATCAAAGTTTATCGCTTACTACACTTTCCGCTGTTCATGTTGCAAAACTGCCGAAAGAAGCATGACGTTTTAATTTACTACTTCTTTACTACTAACGGCATTCGCTATACATTTTTCAGCTAGTATTCCCATAAACCACCGCATGTGCCCGAACAAATACATCATGGTACGACACTTAGCTCAGGAGATATGGCGTTATAAACACGAGATACGTGAAAAATACCCCATCACGCAAGACGTTCACATTTATTACTTCATTGCTACTATTTGAAACACATTTGGCAGGCAGTATCCGCATATGCCGTTGAACCTTCCTGAAAAAATACATCTTCGTATGACGCATATTCAGAATATATGACGTCATAAACACTAAGGTGAGTGGGAAACTATTGCATCATCCATGTCGTTTTAATTTATTACTTCTTTACTACTAACTCTATTCGCAAGACATTTTGCAGATATTAGGCACATATGTCACTGGCTGTATCGGCAAAATTATTTGTACAGCACATAGTTCAAGAGATACAGCGTCATAAACTGTAGGACAAAATTCGCTAGACATACAGGTGAAATGTGTGTACAAATAGTCGTGAAATTTGTTAAATATATGTGAAATACATTTGACGTGTGCTTAAGGTAGCAAAATCACGGGTAAGAAGGTCATCCTAAACCTCTGCAACGATTTCAATCAAATTTGGTACACATATCAGTTACAATCTGGAAAGAAATACTGTAGGATAAGAACCAAGAGCATCCTATTGGAATGAGTGTGACTGATGGACAGAGATAGGGCTAGGAGGAGATTGACAAAGAGAGGAGGTGGAGAAGATGGAATTAAAGAAGGAGAAGGAGGTGGAAAAAGAGGTAAGGAGCAGATGGACAGAGGGGTGAGGAGCAGATTTACTATGTTTTGCCGGTTTTACCCGTAGACCCAGGAACCCCTGCGCATTTATTCTCGTCAGCAGGTCTAGTCCGCCTGTGAATGGCTGCCTTTTCCTGGTTGGAATATTCTCAGCATGCAGTTAGGCCACACGTCTACACACTACCCTAGTCCTCACGCAAGCAACTGAAAAGTGCAAAAGTGCCGTTTGTTATACACAGGTTGTACCTGCTAGAGCTCGGTACCGTTTTCTAGTAGAGATGGGTAGTTCGTGAACGAACGGGTGTAAAGGAACGGTTCACCAAGATGAACGAAAGGACCGAGGAACGAATTCCAAGGAACGATCGGTTCATAGTTCACTTCGGTCGCGGCGGTCTACTTATAGTTCCCGGGAACGAGGAACGATCGGTTCATAGTTCACTTCGGTCGCGGCGGTCTACTCATAGTTCCCGGGAACGAAGAACGATCGGTTCATAGTTCACTTCGGTCGCGGCGGTCTACTCATAGTTCCCGGGAACGAGGAACGATCGGTTCATAGTTCACTAGTTCACTTCGGTCGCGGCGGTCTACTTATAGTTCCCGGGAACGAGGAACGATCGGTTCATAGTTCACTAGTTCACTTCGGTCGCGGCGGTCACTTCGGCAGTTCTCGTTCCAGCCTCGGTCGTTCTTCGCATGACCACCTGTCTCAGTTCCACTGCCGACTGCTCCTAGTTAGTTCAGTATCCAGTTGTTCGTTCCGTTCACTGCACTCGCCTATTTTACATGTGTTCCAAACTGTTCTTGCACTTGGTTCTGGCTATTCAACGTCCACGACCGGTAATCAAAAAGTATTTTATAATTACGTAAATTACATAAAAATTACGTTGTATGTAATAGGTACGTCTTTTCAGGTAACAAAAGGGCATACCAGCTCACTTCATTATATCGATGAACAGCATAAGACATACTTATAACAAAGCAAGTTTTTTTGGTATTCGTAATTTTTTTGGTGTCATCGACTTGATTTAGCAGCTAACTTTCAATAATTTGCTTAATTTTTAGTGTAAGAAAATGCGTATAAAACGATTTTCGTATAGCTTTCATATACAAAATATTACATTTAGGAAGGCTCTAATTATTTTTAAGTTTGGTTGTTTCCAATTTGCATTACCTTCTAGTTTGGTTTCTTTGAAGAAAAAAAAAGTGGGTTGTGAGTCATTTTGGGTCAGTAGGAAAAGCTGTACCTTTCCATTTGAAGAGACATAGATTGCCATAAAATCATATTTACTTATTATCTCAAAAACATTTGTTCAGAAGGAGTTTTCAAACCAAAAACTTTATTACTGCGAAGTTAATTATTATTATTATTATTGCTGCATTAACGTTAATAATGCAACATAAAAACCTAATTTTTACTACTAATTTACTTCTAAAAGTGTGTAAGAATTCTGTAATGAATAAAAACTCTATACTCCTGGGGGAAGGCAAGTGCCCCCTCTTGGTGCCCTCCATCGTTCAGTCACCTACACTACTAGTTTTCAGTTTTTCGTAAGAACCATATACCAAGCACAAATGAACGGTGAACGAGTAAAAATGAACGGTTCCCAAAAAAGAACGATCAGCAATGAACTAGTTCCCAAGGATGAACGAGTCTGCCCACCTCTGTTTTCTAGACGCTTAGTTTCCGTGGTTATTTATCTCAAAATGTCACCTGAGAAATTTGGAAATTGAAACACAGGGTGATTCTGTGATGATATTACAAACTTTCGGGGGCAATGGAGAAGGGTAAATGTATCAGTTTGAGGTAAGGAATCCTAGTTACTTATTGTCGTTTCTTGTTACCAAATGATCGCGTCGAAAGGTATAAGCGAAAACCTACTCAAGATCCACCTGTTCCCCCAGCGTCAATACAGGCATAGCATCGTGGCACAAAGTTCTGTCGTATCCGTTCTGATATCTCCGGTGTCATTGGAAAAGTGTTGCAGGCAGCGAGAATTCTTTCCAGTCTGAATTCTTCAGATCTAGAGTGTAACCTGAAGTCAGCTGACTACAGGGCGAACTATCACACTATCCATCAACGAAATTCGGAACCAAACGTGCACAGCCTCTCCAGGAAGCCAGAACAACTGCATACACCCATTTAAAATCATTGTAGCTGTTTATGCGATTTATACATATGGCCAGGAATGTGTGTACCAAGTTAATGGACAAGGCCTGCCTGGCTTTACCTTGTGTGTCAGTTTGGTATCCACAGTAGCCAAAGTCTTAATTTCACAAGGGCGGTTCTATCATTTCATGTTTCACGAAGCCAAGCCGACGTTCGCTCGTAAAAACGTAGGTCATGAAAAACTTCTTTGGGCAGGTTCTTTCACCTCCGCCATCATTCCTATATAGACGCAAAATATGAAGCGCAGTTAGCACGAACCCGGGTCAGTCTTTTACGACACAGAGTGGCACACACGAGCCGCGAGGTACCTCGCCGCTCCAGAAGTGGAAACACGCCGCTGTGAGTCATGCCGAGTACTCGTCCAACAGCCCAGCGCTGACGCAGGGTCACGGCCCCGATGAGAAGGCCCCTTATCCACTTGCAGAAGTATGAGTAAATCGATAAGCGCAGGCGCCCACTACGTTCTCGACACGTAAACCATATGTCAGCTCTCAGTGTCCCAACGTATGCTCGAAACACGAATGAATACGCCTGCCAATATACGGCAGAGAGTACTTCGATCCGTCCCTAGTCTATAGATAAATGTTGCATTTGCGTACAGAGCGAACAGGAAGTACTATCAAAGAAACTTCGTTTTTCTTGAGTGAAATGTAAAATCCAAATGTTAGTGGAATGACACACAAATGCACTTGTGGGGGAAAGTACTTGAACTTTCCTAATCACCTGATTTTTCCCTGACCAACATTCTCAGTGGACATACCCTTGAGATTAGTCATAAATTCCGTTTTCTCAAAAAAATGGCTCTGAGCACTATGGGACTTAACATCTATGGTCATCAGTCCCCTAGAACTTAGAACTACTTAAACCTAACTAACCTAAGGACATCACACAACACCCAGCCATCACGAGGCAGAGAAAATCCCTGACCCCGCCGGGAAGCGAACCCGGGAACCCGGGCGTGGGAAGCGAGAACGCTACCGCACGACCACGAGATGCGGGCCCGTTTTCTCAAAGAACATCCGGAGGCCTCTAGGGTTTTAAATTTACTGAATGGCTTGGTGCTGTGGTTAGGTAATCGAGGAAGTCATAAGATCATATGCTAAGCAGTCAATTCTCAGGTCTAAGCTCCTGCAGCCTACTCCGCTTCAGTTTCGACCCCTTCGTTGGAAGAATTCTAAGGAAATTCATTTATATACTGATCAGTTATGGATCTCGAAAGGCATCATTTACTGAAAATTTAATCAGAATCTCGTCAATTATTTTCTATTATTTCGTTCATCATTTTCTTCATGTGCGATGCCACATTGTAATATTTCCTCCTCGGCAGTTATCTACAAGTATTTGTTTTATTTTATTACACGTGACTGGCCAATTTCAGCTTTACTCGCGACTCTCTGTAGGTGCCAACATGTCGTACTAAATCCGATTTAGCAGCGAAACATCGTAGTTATGAAAGTGAGCACATGTATGTGCAAGCGTCAGATTTAAAACACAATGTTCACTGAATAGAAAAATAGTCATCGTGGAAACTATTGTGACGTATTTTGACACTGTATGTTCTCAATTTCGTAATTAAAAATCAATTGTCAATGCTGTCCTGGTTCATGTTGTTTTGACTTCTCATGGTGTTGTGTTACAATAGTTTTTGTAAAAAAATTCTAGGGTAGGCATATTCTTTACACTGAAGTGATGTATTACAAATATTAGCAAAATGTTACATAATTTATCCCATCCGTAGCCTCTGTGTGATGTACATAGTTTCTAGACGTTGGCCATGACTAAAAGGCAGAGAAATACAAGTTTATATCAGTTCCAGAAAGGGCAGGATACGACAGGTGTGTATATTACAGAACTATGAGTTTAATAACTCAAGACATCCCAATACTGACACGAATTATTTTCAGTTAGTAAACGGACACTAAAAGTAGTACGGTACTTTTGCTATTTGAGAAACAACGACGGCCGAAGTGAAGAAGATGTAAAACACAAACTGACAATAGCAAGCAAAACGATTCCGGAAAAGAGAGACTTTCAAGTTAATATAAAATTACGTTCTAAGGTTTTGGGAAGGTATTTGTCTGGAGAAAAGTCTTGTACAGAAGCGAAAGGTGTACAGTAAACAGGTATGGTGTTGCAGAATAATGCAAAAGATTACATGTATAGATCGAATAACTACTGAGAAAGTACTGGAACGAACCGAGAAGAGGAGAAATTGATGGTAAAACCTGAGTAAAAGAAGGATCGGTTGATACGACACATCCTAAAGCGCCAAGGAATCGTCCGTTTGGTAAAGAATGGAAGTGTCGGAAATAAAAATTGTAGTGGGAGACCAAGATTTGAATACAGTAAGAAGGTTCAAATGAAGAAGTCAAATCTTAGCTGATAAACAAAAGCTGAACGAAACGAAAACGAGCGCAAGGAAAGCAACGACAGAAGCGTTCAGTGACTTTGAAGTAAAATTTTGTCAAACGATCTACGTAAAAACCATAACAGCTCTCAGTCTTACGTAAAATCAGTAACCAGTTCCAAATCCTCTATTCAACTCAGTGGTCATACTGGCATCGAAACGGAAGATAACACAGAGAAGGCCGAAGTACTGAACTCGGTATTTCCAAATTGTAACACGTCGTACAAGTCGTACCAGCGTCGAAATGCCAGATACTGGGATAACCGATCGCGGAATACAAAAGCAAATACAATCGCTTAGTAGTGGAGAGGCATGAGGACCAGATGACGTACCTATAAGATTCTACAAAGACTATGCGAAGGAAATTGCTCTCCTTCTAGTAATAGTTTTTTGTAGATCGATGGAGCAACGAAGGGTTCTAAGCGACTAGAAGGAAGCCCATGTCATTCTCACTTTCATGCAAGACCGTAGGACAGATGTACACATTTATACACTTATATCACTGACACCAATCCGCCGTAGAATTATGGAGCAAGTTTTATGCTCAAGATCTATGACGTTATTCGAGAACGAAAATCTCCTCTGTAAAAATCAACAAGGAATTCGCAAATAGAGATTCTGTCAAACTCAGTTCGCTCTGTTCCTCCATGAGATCCATAGTGCCGCAGACAACGATGCTCAGGTTGATGCAGTGTTCCTTTAACTTGAGGAAGGCGTTTAACGACATCCCGGCTTAACGGTTTCGTGGCTACTTGTTGACAAACTGCCTGTTGGTTTCTGTCTCGGGTTCGTCTGCTGATTTTCTCACGTTTCGCCAGCACGAGTGGCTGGCATTATCAGAGCTTCACCCTCCATTGCTTGTGGTGAAATGGAGCCGAGCTTGCGGCCGAAAACAATATGTACCTGGCGCGCCAACGTCCAAAGGCTTCTCCGCGGTCATTTCCTGTGCGGTTCTCCTCTTGCTACCTGGAACGGTCGTTCGCTGCAGCACAGGAAGCCAGGATCCGTTTACCTTGAGGCTTTCTTCTTTCTGGTTGCAGCTATTCTCGTGTTTGTGTATTCCTACAGCTTCTCCGAACAAATGGTTCAAATAGCTCAAAGTACTATGGGACTTAACATCTGAGGTCATCAGTCCCCTGGACTTAGAACTACTTAAACCTAACCTAAGGACATCCATCACACACATCCATGCCCGAGGCAGGATTCGAACCTGCGACCGTAGCAGCAGTGGACTGAAGCGCCTAGAACCGCTCGGCCACAACGGCCGGCTCTCCGAACAAGCAGGTGTGATAGCTCTTCTCTACAGGCAGAACTTCCGTATCGCCGAATTTTACTATGTAGTCGATCTCACACAGCGCATTCTCTGCCTCGGCCGATTTCCCCACCTGGCCCAACCTGCAATGTCGCTTATCTTCAGTAATCCTGGTGTCGATTGATTGTCTAGCCGTCCAACATAAACTTTTCCGTATGTGCATGGTACGCGGTATATTCCCGACATTGCGAGTGGGTCTCTTTTCTCCTTTCTCGATCTGAGACACTCTTTGATCTTCTTTGTCGGTTTGTAAATAGTCTTTACGCCGTGTTTGCGGCCGATACTGTCCGTCACTCTGGGAATATACCGACATTTCTTTTTCTGATGTACCACTTCGCCGAATGTCTGACTCTGTTTTAATTGTAATATAACTTGTGGAGTACCCATTGCCCCTCCCAACATTTCCAGATGATGCATTTCATGTCTGAGATGCTGCGACACACATATTCGCCTTGCCAGCGTTACGAGCGTGTTAATTGTGCCTCTTCTTTGACTCGGGTGGCGATTTGTCAGTTTGCGCAGGTATCGGTTCGTGTGTGTCAGTTTTAGACACACGCTGTGTCCTAAGTTTTCACCATCCCTCGTGACCAGCACATCTAGAAATGGTAGTTTTCTACTTCCATAGTAAATTTTATGTTGACATGGAGGCTGTTCAGGTGTCTTAGGAAATCACCAAACTGTTCCTCACCGTGGCTCCACATAACGAAGGTATCATCGACGTATCTGCACCACACCTTAGGTTTACAGGGTAACAAGTCCAGTGCCTGTGCTTCGAAATGATCCATGAAGAAGTTGGCCACTATTGGACTAAGAGGACTACCCATGGTGCGCCTTCCATCTGTTCGTAGAAGTTGCCATTCCACGTGAAATAGGTCGTGGTGAGACATGCAAGAAAGAGCTTAGTGATGTCTTACGGCGCGCGTGATTAGCCGAGCGGTCTAAGGGGCTGCAGTCATGGATTGTGCGGCTGGTCCCGGCGGAGGTTCGAGTCCTCCCTCGGGCATGGGTGTGTGTGTTTGTCCTTAGGATAATTTAAGTTAGGTAGTGTGTAAGCTTAGGGACTGATGACCTTAGCAGTTAAGTCCCATAAGATTTCACACACATGTGAACATGTGATGTCTTACGGGAAAATGGAACCGATGTTATCCAGAGGCACTGAGTGGTACTTTCGTAAACAAAGAAACAACATTAAAGCTGACCAGGATGTCGTTTGGTGCAACTTTTACTTTCTTCAGCTTCTCAATGAATCCTTTATGTGTCCCTTCCTCTCGTGGGGCTGGAGGAGAGAGGCCAAATGTTTTGCCAGGTTATACGCCGGTGAGGGAGGAGCGCTAACGATCGGTCTTAGGGGAACGTTATTCTTATGTATCTTTGGTACAACATACCACCGAGGTGCTAGGATTTCTGTGTTGCACAGATTCCTCTGTACGTCTGCCGACAGAGAAGCCTTGATTAACCGATTCCGTGTGATATGCTGCATCGGATCTCCGCTTATTTTTGGGTATGTCGTCGGATCTAATACATTACGTCTCGGATCTTCTGCTCATAGGCTTCGGTCTTCATTACGACGGTCGCATTTCCCTTATCGGCAGCCAGTACCAATACACTTTCGTCGGCCTTAAGATTCTTGATAGCTTGTATCTCTTCTTGTTCAAGTTGCACGCTAGTGGTTTTCTCGGCGCAGTTACTCAGAGATGAAACGACTTGCCGAGGATAGACTAACGCGGAGAGGTGCATCAAACCATTTTTCGGACAAAAGACCGCAACAACAAATACTGAAGCTTACCTTTATTCCTTCTTCCCAGGCATTATTTGCGAATGGAATGGAAAGTGGCGCACGATAGTGGCACTCGATGTGCCCTCTGCCACTCAACCTAAGGCGACTTGCAGTGAACAGATGTATGTGTAGAAGTTGTTTGTAATCCTTAAAGAACGTCTGTTTACTTGTTAACACAAGGAACAATTTAAGGCTCTTGCTCGCCACGTGTCCGTTGTAAACGCAAATAAATCAGAGGTCATTCGAGTTTATTTAATTTAATCGTATGGCTAGGGCCCCATCGGGCAGGCCGTTCGCCGGGTGCCGGTCTTTCAATGTGACGCCATTTCGGCGACCTGCAGTCGATGAGGATGATAGGATGATGATGGGGACAGCACAACACCCAGTCCCTGGGCGGAGAAAATTCCCCGACCCAGTCGGGAATCGAACCCGGGGCCAGAGGATTGACAATCCGTCACGCTGACCATTCAGCTACCGGGAGCGGACAGGTCATTCAAGTGAAGTGAGACTAATGTTGACAAATCAGACGCCATATATATTTTTCGTCGTAGCTGGTTAACTAGAATATTAATAAAGTGGTACCAGGTTTCAGCTCTTCTTTCTCTTTTCTCTCAATGAGCTGTGGACTATGTTATTTTGAGAATGTCTTTCGACTTTTAACTTGCAGCCAGTACTCTCCTATTCATTTTCTGCGAGCCTTCTTTCTTTATTGAACCCATGTCTTGCCAGTTTTGATTGTTGCTTTTCTTGAAAATGCTGGTGAGCTCCAAGTCTCTACTTGAATAGGGCGTTTGCCTGGATCTCGTTATTTACGAACCCCACACCTTGAAGATCTCGCTAACCCTCAGTGAACCAGGTCGCCTTGATTTTTTTGTCCGGAAAATGGTAAAAATCCTCTTGGTTAGTCTATTGGCATTCAGTTTTGTTATGTTTACATAAAAAGAAATCCTCTTTTTCGTTGTGGTAGCTATCACCTTTTCCACACGAAAGCTCAGTTCCTTATTATGCCGACTTCTAAACGCTTTTACGGGCCTAACATCTTTCTTAAAAATCAATCTTTTCTTGGTTTGTAACTGCTCGTTCAGACATTCCCTTTTTAGCATGAGGCATTCTTACCGAATGACTCCACAACAGTGTCTGGTCGTGGCGTTAAACGTCGCCTTTAATTTGTTGCAACCGCCTCAAGTCAATTAATATGACACTTGCATCGTGTTGATCGTCGAAGTAGAGGGGTCCTTCTGAGCGATATTTTTGGCACTTGATTTTGGTCTGAGCAACATCTACGTCTCCGGGCGTTGACCTGATGTAAGCTGCAATTTGTAAATTCCAATTTCAGAAAGAAGATCCGATTGCCGCTTGGCTATTGAGTTCACTGCTTTGTTTCGACGCTGTGGTCAGGTAATCAGAAAAGATCGTAAGGTCATATGCCCTAAAGTTCTGCAGCCTTTTGTTACTCATTTTTGACACCATCATTACCTAGTTCTTTTACCCCGCTCGTTGATGACTTTCTCCAGCTCACAGCTACAAAGGTGAGAGTCCTCCTTGCTAAACACCCATTCCGGTGTGGAAGATAATTTAAATACTTCCTCTGAATTTCAGTTGGAAGTAGGAAGGAAGAATGAAGTTTAACGTCCCCATCAACGCCGAGATCATTGAATTTGGAGCGCAAGCTAGGATTATGATAGCTGTCTACATTTTGAATGTAATTTATTTAAGCGACCAATTTCGGCGCTTCACTACGCCACCTTCAGGCGCCTGTGTTAAGACAATAACTATAATGACAGTATAGAACTACGAGGCGTATTCGGAGAGTAAGGCCCGATTAGTCGCGGAATGGAAACCACTGTGATAATCCGGTGGAACTTAGCACAGATGTGTTGGGCAGTGTGTTTAGTGTGCCCGTCGATCGCTTCACGTCGTTCTTTTCAGTTCAGAGCGCAAAGTGATCACGTAGAAATGCCTGAAACGAAAGTGTCTCCCAGCTGGATCTGGTGAGAGATTTCGTCTGAAGATATGCAGCCTACATAAATGTCATGCGTTTCTTTCTTCAAGACAATTTTCAGTCGCATTCTGCAGGGGCAATGAAGACGCTCCTGCATCGTTTTCGATGGGAAGTGTTCGATCATCCACAACACAGTCCTTTATCTCCATCCGATGTTCATCGCCGCTCACATGAACCACTGGCTACGAAGACAACATTTTGGCACAAACTATTAAAGCAAACCAGCGTAGAGGATTGGCGGAAAGCAAAGTCGCCAGCTTTCTGTGACGAGGGTACTGGAAAGCTTATACAACGCCACGACAAATGTCTAAGTCGGAGCAGCGACTATTTAGACAGGTAGTTGCAAGGTGTGGCCAACTGCTGCAAATAAATAATTTTTGATTTTCATTGTGGTTTTCATTTCGCGAGCGATCCGACCTTATTTTCCGAACAGCCCTAGTACATAATACATGGCAAAGCACTCCGTCTTCAGGCCAGAAGTGGCCCATCGGGACCATCCGACCGCCGTGTCATCCTCATTGAGGATGCGGATAGGAGAGCAGTGTGGTCAGTACCCCGCTCTCCCGGTCGTTATGATGATTTTCTTTGGCGGGAGTCGCTACTACTCGGTCGAGTAGGTCCTCAATTGACATCACGAGGCTGAGTGCACCCCGGAAAATGGCAACAGCGCATGACGGCTCCAATGGTCACCCATCCAATTGCCGGCCACGCCCGCAGTGCTTAACTTCGGTGATCTGACAGGAACCGGTGTATCCACTGTGGCAAGGCCGTTGCCTACATAATACGAGGGGCGGTGTAAAATTTAAGAAATCAGTTATTTACAGTGGTAATAAGTAGTACATATGTAACAAAAGCCAAATTGAAAATGGTGTGACATCAAGGTCAATGATAAATTAAGGAATAAGATGAGAAAATAGCTGCACGCTTTACGAATATAAACTAGGGAAGAAAATATAATACTAAAGTGAATGTATTAATCAGAGGTGAAAATTATGTGTCATTCATAGATAACTATGGCGTCACATATTGACAAACAACTAGTGTGTAATGCTAATGTCAATGCCTCTGAATCAACTGAAACAAAAGACTCGTAGTTATATATTCATGAGTACAGTTTTAAGGTAAAATATTTATTTATATGATGTCATCTAATAGGACACTGTAAAACCATTTATAGGTCATCCCTACGTTAACTACGTGTGCCACTGTGTACCATATACTCATAAAACTAATATAAACAAGAATTTAATGTTGCGTCATAATATATATATCACAGATACATAACGTGCCACCTATGTAATAAAACTATTTTTAATTAAATAAACTGTGATGATAATGTGAACACTGTAACGAATATCATGTGGACGAGGTCATAAGCAGAATTATCAAGAAGCGGCAGGCTGCTGTTTGGTAGGAGTGTGGCTAGGTCATACAGTGAACCGTAAACTATGAAGTAAGTCTAAGAAAATGTTCTGGAACTTATACAGAGCGCATTAAAAAATATTCAACTGAATCGGAAAATCAAAGACACTACCTGTATATGACACGAATCCCTGATACACGGTAATTCAGAAGATACTGAGTTTGTTCCCTAGATTTTATTCAAACAGTGTGCAACTGTTCTCTCGCTGTATTTCTTAATTTGTAATTGACTTTGATGTCACACCCTGTACAGTATGGTTTTGTTAAATGTCTGCTATATAATAGCACCAAATACGACTGTTCTAGTAAATTTTACATTTCCCCGTTTATTACGAAGTTTACACTGTCATCATTGTTGTCATCTTTGCACAGAAAATTGCGTGCTGAAACGCCGAAACTGCTCGCATAAATAAATTACATTGATAGAACAGACGGCTGAAGGTGTATTTAATTTTATACTGAACAGTCGAAGTTCCTCAAATTTTGTACAAAGATGGACTTACAGATGCCGGCATTTGCGTGGAGCGATTTAGGGAAATCACGGAAAGTCTAAATATAGATGGCCGGACGTGGATTTGAACCGTCGTCCTCCCGAATACGAATCCCATGTGGTAACAAGAGCGCCACCTCGCTCGGTGGAGATGGTGTCACTCAAGGCCTTTTAAACAATCGCTCTTGTCTTGTTTTTTGCTCCTGTTTCTTTTAGAGTCCGGAAAAGTATATTTCGACAAAGTCGTGAATCCTTCATGAAATTAATGAAGTCACAACGAACTTCTTGTCCCTGAACCTCAAATGTGAAATAACACTTTTTAACCTGCTCGGCTCGAGACCATTCTTTTCTAACTCGTTCTTGATATTTTCCCAAATTCTGAGCCATACCTCTGTCGAGGTCTGAATGCCTCTCGGGAGAATCTCGCACGTTTTCAAGTAGAGGGACGTGGCGCGGCAGTAACAAACAGATTTGTCACCGTTTTTGCGAAAAGGCTGTTTACGACTCTTGCCCGACCATTTCGCAGTCTTTCTGTTTCTCAAATCTCGTGGAAGATCTCTGTTATCTTATCGACAGCTTTCAAAGTATTTCAGATATCAGCAACTGTTGCGTCTACACCTTGTGCTTTGCTGTTAGTGTGATTCTGTATTATTTACCGCACATTTATTTTCACATACTCAAATAGTCTCGCAACTCATTTCGACATGCACAAAACAACAACAGGCTTATTTATGATGTGGCTCGTGTTAAGTAAGATCCAATGTACGTTGCCAAGGGGCCGTGACTGACTAGATTTCGTTCTTTGTGTCAAGTTCTTGTCTGCCAATGTCATCCGACG
This sequence comes from Schistocerca piceifrons, assembly GCF_021461385.2. Lineage (NCBI taxonomy): Eukaryota > Metazoa > Arthropoda > Insecta > Orthoptera > Acrididae > Schistocerca > Schistocerca piceifrons. Next base: position 124,387,790 of record NC_060145.1, read on the forward strand.
AGCCAACCATTTCCAGCTGGCAACGGTTTCGACGCTCCTCCCCCCACTCTCCCGCTGATAGGCCCCGTATCTGTAGAGAGAGAGAGAGAGAGAGAGAGAGAGAGAGAGAGAGAGAGCAGGGAGAGCTACGCTAGGACATGACTCAGCTTCAGGTAGCGGTAGGACCCGAGTGACGTTTCATTTGTCTGCAGGCGAAACGTGACTCCGTGTCCTGTTATCAGCCAAGTTTCAGATAACAGTCACACCACAAGGAAAGCGCCGACGCACGCAGCGGACTTACAGCTATTGTCTGACACAGCTGATTTCGTTCGACTCAGCGAGTACTGCACAGCTCCTCGTGCTGCCTTAACATTAGGTTACCAGTTTCGATGCACTGACTGTCATTAAACACCCCTAAAAATAAATAAATAAATAAATCAGCAGCGTAATAGAGTACTGAGCAGGATATTAATATCTAATACGAGGAGTGTTTTTTAAGTAAGTACTGTTTTGAAATTTAAAAAAAAAAAAGACGTGCTAAGATATCTCAATATTTTTATTTTTACACGAAAGCCAGTACCTTAATCTACTTTTCTACATAATTTCCGTCAATATTGAGGCACTTGTCTTAACGTTGTACCAGTTTTTGAATACCCTCCTCATAGAAGTCTGCCGCCTGACTTGTTAACCACTGCATCACCTCTGTCTTGACTTCGCCATCGTCTTGAAGACGCTGACCGCCCAGGTGTTTCTTCAAGTGCAGGAACAGACGGGAGTCACTGGGCGCAAGATCGGGGCTGTACGGAGGATGGTCTAGAGCAGGGCTTCCCAACGTGTGGTCCGCCGGCTCTTTCTAGGGGGTCCGCAGCCACTTTTCACCAAATCGTGTAAAATAATGAGTAAAATTATTGAATAAAAATGTGAAAATCAAATTCATCACTATTTTCTTCGTGTGAAAAACGTGTACTTTTACTCCAGGTCGTATTCCCAAGCAGCCTTTGCGGTTCCTAAGTGAGAACGCATGCATAGTTTAGTGCCGGAGAATGCGGCTTCTCTGATCGACTGTTTCGCAACAATACGGGGGTCGTTTGTGTGCCGGCTCACGGCGCTAGATGCGGTGAAACCTTTTACGCATGCGTGGAGCCAGCTTTGTCGTCCAATCACAGCGCTCGCTGGCACGTATGCGGCCCCAGGCATCGTTAAATATTAAACTTGCTTGGTCAGTGCACTACCCATTTCATAAGTCGATTTTTGACCAGTTTATTACTTCTAACATGGATCCGTGGCTGAAGTCAAGATCATTGAAATAGGGTTCTGATTCTCCATCGCCGTTTCCAGTTGAAATGAATGAGGAGGGAGGACGACCAAAGGAAGAACAATCACAAGAAGCTCCAAAGACTATTGATACTTCGGGGTGGGGGCTGGGAGCGTCATTGGGAACATGGCACTTGCATTATGAAGCTTTCAGTTCCCATGGGTTTCGCTCTGAAATTTAAAGTTACTGTGCTCTTGACTGACTAGGGGTCCGCCATGGATTTTCGACTATAGAAGGGGTCCGTCAGCTGAAAAGGTTGGGAAGTCCTGATCTAGAGTTTCCCATCGAAAAGATGTGATGAGATCTTTGGTCTGAATCGCCACATGCGGGCGGGCATTGTCTTGCAGCAAAACGATGTCCTTGCTCAACTTCCATGGACTGTTGCTTTGATTCTGGTGTGATGTAGGCCACCCACGTTTCATCGCCCATAACAATTTGGCTTCATCATCACCGTCGTTGTGGTATCGCTCAAGAAAAGTCAATGCACTGTCTAAACGTTTGGTTTTGTGCACATACCATACAAAACACTGCGAGAAACATTAGGAAAGTCCCTCAAGGAGGAAATCGTAAAGCGTCTCTTTTATCTCACCTTACTGTCCACTTCCTGCACCAGAATTTCGTTAACGACCGAAGGACGCTCTCTCCGTTGTTCACCATGCACATTTGTGTGGCCATCTTTAAATTCTCTCACCCACTCTCTTACCATTCCATCACTCATAATGTTTTCTCCGTAAACTGCACAGATTTCACGATGAATATCGATCGCTTTTAGGCCTTTAGCACTAAAAAATCTTATAACAGATCGTATTTCACAGTCGGCGGGACTCACGATTATCGGAGGCATCTTTAAACACTCAGTACACAACGTAAGCAAGGAAGAATCAGACTGTAATGGCATCAGTGCGTAGATGAAGGTACAGGCTTTCATGCAAAAATAAAATTATTGAGATATCTTAGCACGTCTTTATTTAATTTCAAAACGGTACTTACTTAAAAAACACGCCTCGTACTTGTTTCATAATTCCAGCGGCTTCCAGCACGTTATACTATTCGTTCTTCGACCTCTTTTAATGATGACAGTAGTAACCTGTTGTTTTTTCCTTACCCCCTCCTCCCCCATTCCTTTTCCCAACTTACGATTCGTTTTGGTTTTCTTAGTTATGCTAAGATGCAAGGTGTGAAAACAAACGGTAATTTTTTAATTGAGTGCGCTTTATACATCCGATTTTTATTTTTTATTTTCACTTGTTGGTCTTGTTGGTATACGTGTTCCTGATGTATGTTTGCATTTTCAGCTATTTTAAGTATTTAGTTGATTGTCGGTAGTCAAAAATATGCGTGTTTTCGAGTGATCTGCGAATTATTACTTTCGAAAAGGATGGAGCAAAGAATTTGTGTTATATTTTGCTGTAAAATGAAATACGGCGCAGCACCAGATTCAAAATGTTGACTGTGGCTTTTGGCGAATCTACTCCGGTTAAGACAAGAGTTCACGAGTGGTATAAACGTTTCAAAGAGACTCGAAAAGACGCTGAAGATCAGGATCGTCCTGTACGCCCAAGCACATCAATTATTGACGACAATGTGGAAGAAATACAGAAAACGGTTCTGGAAAATCGCCACCTCAGAAAAGTTGCTGATGATGTTGCCATGTCCTTCGGCTCAGGCCACACAAATTTTTCGGATGTTTTGGGCATGAAACGTGTAGCAGCAAGGTTTGTTCCGAAATTGTTGAATTTCGAGCAAAAACGACGTCGCGCAGACATCGCCCAGGTATTGCTGAATGAAGTCGACAGCGATCGGAAATACTAAAAAAGTGACGAAAATGAGTAGGCATACACGGGTATGACTTGGATACCGAGGCCCAATCGTCCCAGTGGAAACAGCCTGAAGAGGTAATACTCTCTCTCCTCCCGCACAAGCCATGAAGGCCCAAAGGTACCGACTGGCCGCCGTGTCATCCTCAGCCCACAGGCGTCACTGGATGCGGATATGGATGGGCATGTGGTCAGCACACCGCTCTCCCGGCCGTATGCCAGTTTTCGAGACCGGACCTGCTGCTTCTCAATCAAGTAGCTCCTCAGTTTCTCTCACAAGGGCGGAGAGCATCCTGCTTGCCAACAGTGCTCGGCAGACCGGGTGGTTACCCATCCAAGTACTAGCCCAGCCCGACAGCGCTTAACTTCCGTGATCTGACGGGAACCGGTGTTCCCACTGCGCAGGGCCGTTGGTCTGAAGAGGCAAGACCGAAAAAAAAAATCGACAAGTTCGATCACATGTGAAGGTTCTTCTCGCTGTTTTCTTCGGCTGCAATGGGATAGTGGATCATGAGTTCCTGAATTATGGTCCTATAGTCAATAAGGAATACTACCTAGACGTTACAGGCAGTCCGAAGTAAACGACCACAATTTGTCAAAATCACTCGTGGAGATTGCATCGCTAAAATGATCCCACTCACACCTCAATGGTTGTTCGTGACTTTTTGACAAATGAAACAAAACCGTTATGTTGCTTCAAACACCGTATTCACCAGACATGGCCCCCTGCAACTTCTTTCCATTCCCGAGGCTGCAGAGAACCATGAAAGGACGTCGTTTCCCCACCATTGATGAGATTAGAATCGCTGAGAGAGCTGAACACCATAACGAAAGTGAGTTCCAAAAGTGTTTCTACCACTGGAAGACGTACTCGCCCAAGTGAGCTATGTCTAAGGGAGGGATGGCTCTGAAGGGGAAGAAGTTGATGTCCATGAATAACTAATCATTCTTAAAAAAAATTTAAAAAAATCATTGTCAGTGGTTAGGCAGCGTCATGGGCGGTGGGCGGCGCAGCTCCACACACCTAGCCTTCTCGGTAGCCACTCTCTAACTTCTCTTTACTACAATTTACTGAAGTGGGTTAAAGAAAAAGGTATCTGGCTGTGTTTTCAACTGACCAATCAGGGTCTCAATGTTAACCTTAAGCTCTGCCTACATAAATTCTGTCTATCCAATGAGAAACGTTATACTTTTCGTGGTGGGGCAATGTTTTTAATGTTTGCAACGTAACAGAGACGAGTATAGTCTCACGCTAAAACTTGCAGCTGGTGTGGCCGTTTTAGTGTTATCGTAAGATCTATACTCTATCTTTTATCATTGGCTGGGGGGTGGTCATGGCGGTCGGCCGGCGTTGTGGGTGTCGGTCCCTTATCGCAGGGGCTTCTAGCCTACACGACTCTGCTCTCGGCTTTCTGTTCTCGTTTCTCCCCTCAGATCTGCGTCTGTTTCGCGGTGGGAAGGTATGACATGCATTTAGGCGTTCTTGTGTTAGTCTGTGGTATTCCATTTGCTCACTCGTTGATCGTATTACTTTGGTTAATTTAATGTCAGGATTTATTCGGAGCTATGTGACATACTGCCGGATTTGCTATCATGTCAGGGTTTTCATGGAAGGTGTTGGATTTGCCTGACACCTTACAAATGACGATTGTCCATGCATGATATTCTTTGTAATGGAGGGGGTACAATATTTGTAAGAAGACAAACAAAAATACTATGGAAGAGAGGCAGAAAATCACAAATGTGAACGTCGCAAAAGATAGTTATATAACCAAATGCACTTGAAAATGTGAATGAATTCTCGAAACACATTGCGCTAAGCATGAAAAAGTAAGTGACTGGTGCAGTTTTCATATTTAAATTAGTCTTGTTTCTTAGTGTATGACACTGTCTCTCCTCAAAACTTTAGCAACTACACTCCTGGAAATGGAAAAAAGAACACATTGACACCGGTGTGTCAGACCCACCAAACTTGCTCCGGACACTGCGAGAGGGCTGTACAAGCAATGATCACACGCACGGGACAGCGGACACACCAGGAACCGCGGTGTTGGCCGTCGAATGGCGCTAGCTGCGCAGCATTTGTGCACCGCCGCCGCCAGTGTCAGCCAGTTTGCCGTGGCATACGGAGCTCCATCGCAGTCTTTAACACTGGTAGCATGCCGCGACAGCGTGGACGTGAACCGTATGTGCAGTTGACAGACTTTGAGCGAGGGCGTATAGTGGGCATGCGGGAGGCCGGGTGGACGTACCGCCGAATTGCTCAACACGTGGGGTGTGAGGTCTCCACAGTACATCGATGTTGTCGCCAGTGGTCGGCGGAAGGTGCACGTGCCCGTCGACCTGGGACCGGACCGCAACGACGCACGGATGCACGCCAAGACCGTAGGATCCTACGCAGTGCCATAGGGGACCGCACCGCCACTTCCCAGCAAATTAGGGACACTGTTGCTCCTGGGGTATCGGCGAGGACCATTCGCAACCGTCTCCATGAAGCTGGGCTACGGTCCCGCACACCGTTAGGCCGTCTTCCGCTCACGCCCCAACATCGTGCAGCCCGCCTCCAGTGGTGTCGCGACAGGCGTGAATGGAGGGACGAATGGAGACGTGTCGTCTTCAGCGATGAGAGTCGCTTCTGCCTTGGTGCCAATGATGGTCGTATGCGTGTTTGGCGCCGTGCAGGTGAGCGCCACAATCAGGACTGCATACGACTGAGGCACACAGGGCCAACACCCGGCATCATGGTGTGGGGAGCGATCTCCTACACTGGCCGTACACCACTGGTGATCGTCGAGGGCACACTGAATAGTGCACGGTACATCCAAACCGTCATCGAACCCATCGTTCTACCATTCCTAGACCGGCAAGGGAACTTGCTGTTCCAACAGGACAATGCACGTCCGCATGTATCCCGTGCCACCCAACGTGCTCTAGAAGGTGTAAGTCAACTACCCTGGCCAGCAAGATCTTCGGATCTGTCCCCCATTGAGCATGTTTGGGACTGGATGAAGCGTCGTCTCACGCGGTCTGCACGTCCAGCACGAACGCTGGTCCAACTGAGGCGCCAGGTGGAAATGGCATGGCAAGCCGTTCCACAGGACTACATCCAGCATCTCTACGATCGTCTCCATGGGAGAATAGCAGCCTGCATTGCTGCGAAAGGTGGATATACACTGTACTAGTGCCGACATTGTGCATGCTCTGTTGCCTGTGTCTATGTGCCTGTGGTTCTGTCAGTGTGATCATGTGATGTATCTGACCCCAGGAATGTGTCAACAAAGTTTCCCCTTCCTGGGACAATGAATTCACGGTGTTCTTATTTCAATTTCCGGGAGTGTATGATGTGAAACGGACAATATGAAGGGAGGGCGAAGGGAAGATTAGGGTTACAGTCCCGTCGAAGTTGACAACGAAGTTCAGGTCGCTGGAAATTCAAATGGCTCTAAGCACTATGAGACTTAACATCTTAGGTCATGAGTCCCCTACTTAAACCTAACTAACCTAAGGACCTCACACACATCCGTGCCCGAGGCAGGATTCGAACCTGCGACCGTAGCAGCAGCGCGGTTCCGGACCGAAGCGCCTAGAACCACTGGGCCAGAGAGGCCTGCGAGGTCATTGGAGACGGAGCGCAAGTATGGGCAGGAAATAGGACTTCACATAGGAAAACCACTCCAGCTTTCGCCTACTTCTAGATGATCGGACGGGGAGTCGAACATCACCCATCCTGAATGCTACTGTATTGTTATATAGGTGTGGTGTCTGTTCTGTCGGCCATGACTGAAAAAAGACTCCACTGTTTTTGACACAACGGCCGTAAATATCAACATTTAGAGGGAGCTCCGACGTAAGCCGCAAATAATTCGATGTCGAATGTTGAAAATCTGTGCCAGGCCGGAACACTAACTCAGCTTTACGCTTTACAGAGACGCTAAGTCGCAGTGTGCGGTGAGTTGAGAATTTATGTCGGACAGTAAGCTTGCTCGGATAGTCGAACGGTTAAGGCGTAATCTGGGGTCGGACCCTGGTCTGACACAAATTTTCAACTTCCCCCATTGAATTGTTTCAGTTCTCAACTGCGACTGACGTCGTTACCTCCCTCGAAATATCGACTGTAATGTGCTGACAAATTCCAGTATGTTTAACGATATGCAAAAATTAACTACAAGTACTTCCAGAACAATAACGTCGATGTTACGTTAAACTAAATAAAGGGTAAATAAAGGTAACAGGTCTTGGCTTATATTTTCATGTCAGTAGTAAAACATCTCTAGTATAGTCCTTTTTACTTATTGCATTCTTTCTATTGGATGCGCTGTTTGTTTGCCTTATCGACTCCATTGCGTTCGCCCACCCAAACGCGGCATCAAGAAATTTCTTCATTTTCAAGTAGAAACGTCAATCCTGCTTTTTACAAAAAAGAAAAAAAGAAAATAAAAAGAAAAAAAAGAACCAGTCATTTACTGACCGCCAATGAGATATCTCTGTGTCACTTCATGTTGAATATCTGCCCAGTGGGTTCGCATATCTGTACTAGTCTATTCGATGCGAGATAAAGTGTTTTTGAGTGTCACTCTCAAATACATTAAGTCATTACAGGAAACACAATATCCCCCCGCCTTCTACGTATCCAGAATGCGAATACCAATGGCCAAACACCGCAGCTGGTTGCGTCAGCCCAGATAACGGACCACGTTGTGCTCGTCAGGAAATATTGTATCCAATCCCGTAAATGGGTCACGCGCAGTTCCCTTATCAGACAACGACGAGATAGGCTAACAACACGAATTACCCGACTCATGTATTTAATTGTTTTGCACACTGAGCGCAGAAGCTAATGGCCATTTCGTCTTTCACATGGCCTTCTCCTCTCTCCCAGTAACGTGACTCTATTCCGAAAGACAGTTTTCTGACAACGACAGCAGAAAGCTGAAAATTTTCACTACCATTAACTTATTTTTAATTCTGATGCTAAACCTTCATTACTGCTGACGTCATCAGAGACAACAATTTTTGGAACAAGACTGCAGGATTTATAAACTAAAACGGACACAAACATTTATTTTGTAGTAACCCACGAGGAGAAAATACAAATCTGTTGAAAACTCAAGGTTGCGGAATGTGGATTCAAATATACATCACTTAGCAAAGATGACACCGGTGAATCATAGCACGTAACTTACAGGGGAAAACATTTTAGGGTAATTGAAAAAAAGACTAACAATTTCTGACTATAGCTCGTGTGTAACCGACATTTTACTATCACCACACGGGGAAATAGTCAGTGATTCCGAATTTGTTTACACGTCTAGGGCTGAAGATGGGAATTCTTCCTGTGAGTATCACGTTCAGCGTCTTGTGCAGAAACTAAGTGCTGCTTTCTTTATTATAAGTTTAATTTGACCTGTCAGTGACAATAATGCGTGCAAACTCATTTATTTTGTTTATTTTAATTTTATTATGTTCTTTGCAATTACGTTTTTGGCTAATTCGGTGTATTATTAAAAATATTCTTAAGCGATCAGAACAATCTGCAGAGTCAGTCATCGAACTTTGTGTCGGTTTTTGTTCAAGTGTCTTGAAATTTTCACTCTGTTATCCCACTACAGGTACTATATCGCGGTATTTGCGGTAAGTAATACGGATTCATTCAGAAGAAATTGCAGTGTTCACTTTGTGAGCAGTGAACAGGGAAAAAGCTATCCACAGCTGGATAATACGTCCTTCACCACGATACAAGATTACGTGCCTTGTAACGCCTGTTACATTTTCAACAGATTTTCGATAGAACTGAAAACTGAAGATCTCAGATAGCGCCAGATTTAGGAATCAAACGTGAAAGATTTCCTTCTGACACACACAATTTGTTCTGCACAAGAGTTTCTCGTTGTGTTTTAGAGCCCTTGACAACCTATATGGTGCAAACTTCTTCCTTTTCATGTCTTCTCTGAGTTATGCATGTAAGTGACTAGTATCGCTACACAGAAACTTCGACTCAAATTAGAATAATAGAAAATCCGGGACTAGATCACACGAGGGATATTGACTGAAACTTATCTTGGATCTAATGTCAGACGGTCTTGCTTTCATAGCGGCTGATATTACACGTAACAGTGTACCAGAGTTCCGTTGTTATATACAAAAAGGGAACCTGAACCGGTGTTCCACTGTGTCGACGTCTACAGTTTCAGGGCAGTCCTATCTACGGGGCAGTGTATAATGAAATGAAATATGTTTCCTTCAATGAAATAGCTTCAGTCTGCTCGTACGCAGCCAGAAGAGGACGCGGATGTGTTAATGCGTGTTCATGACAAAAGAAAGTGAGGTGGTGAGGCTTAGGAGAATAGCTCAATACCAGGACAGGAATGGAGGGAAAAAGGTTTAGCAAACAGTCAGTTAATCTTCGTTTCCGAGGCCGAGTTGCCTTCGGATACGAGATCTTGTCTGAAAGGAAAACTGATGCGGCCCGCCACGAATTCCTCTCCAGTGCCATCTCAGAGTAGCACTTGCAACCTACGTCCTCATCCTCTACAGTTTTGCCCTCTACAGCTCCCTCTAGTACCATGGAAGTCTGTCCCTTCTCCTTAACAGCATTTTGCACATACTTCTTTCCGATTCTGCGCAGAACCTCCTAATTCCTTACCTTATCAGTTCACCGAATTTTCAACATTAGACTGTAGAACCACATCTCAATTCCTTCGATTTCCTTCTGTTCCGGTTTTCCTACATTCCTGTTTCACTACCATACAATGCTACGCTCCAAACGCACTTACGCAGAAATTTCTTACTCAAATTAAGGCCTATGTATGATACTAGTAGACTTTTCTTGGTCAGTCATGCCCTTTTTGCCAAGGCTAGTCTGCTTTTGATATCCTCCTTGCTCCGTCCGTCATTGGTTATTTTACTGCCTACGTTGCTGAATTCCTTAACTTCATCTACTTCGTGACCATCAATCCCAATGTTAAGTTTCTCGCTGTTCTCATTTCTGCTACTTCTCATTACTTTACTCTTTCTTCGACTTACTCTCACTCCATATTCTGTACTCATTAGACTGTTCATTCCGTTCAGTAGATCATGTAATTCTTCTTCACTTTCATTGAGGACAGCAAAGTCATCAGCGAATCGTACTGCAATCCTGAACCTTACTTTTATTTAAATCATTTCTTCTTCGATGTACACATTGAACAGTAGGGGGAAAGACTACATCCCTATCTTACACCGTTTTTAATCCGAGCAGTTCGCTCTTGGTCGTCCACTTTTTTTATTCCCTCTTGGCTCTTGCACGTATTGTATATTACCCGTCTCTCCATATGGCTTACCCCTTTTTTTCTCAGTATTTCGAATATCTTGCACCATTTACCATTTTACATTGTCGAAGGCTTTTTTCTGATCGACAAATCCTGTGAACGTGTCGTGATTTTTCTTTAGTCTTGTTTCCATTATCAACCGCAACGTCAGAATTGCCTCTTTCGTGCCCTTACCTTATCTAATGCCAAATTGATCGTCATCTAGCACATCCTCAACTTTATTTTGCATTCTTCAGTGTATTATTGTTGTCAGCAACTTGGATGCATTAGCTGTTAAGCTGATTGTGCTACAATTATCGCACTTGTCACCTCTTGCAGTCTTCGGAATTTTGTGGATGATATTTTTCCGAAAGTCAGATGGTATGTCGCCAGACTCATACATTCTACACACAAACGTGAAAAGTAGTTTTGTTGCCACTTCCCCCAATGTACATCTACATCCACATGGATACTCTACAAAGCACATTTAAGTGCCTGGCAGACGGTTCATCGAACCACCTTCACAGTTCTCTATTATTCAAGTCTCGTACAGTGCGCGGAAAGAATGACACCTATATCTTTCCGTATGAGCTCTGATTTCCCTTATTTTATCGTGGTGATCGTTCCTCCCGATGTAGGTCGGTGTCAACAAAAATTTTCGCATTCGGAGGAGAAAGTTGGTGACTGGAATTTCGTGAGAAGATTCCGGCGCAACGAAAAACGCCTTTCTTTTAATGATGTCCAGCCCAAATATGTATCATTTCTGCGACACTCGTTTCCATATTTCGACATAATACAAAATGTGCTGCCTTTCTCTGAACTTTTTCGATCTACTCCGTCAGTCTTATCTGGTAAGCATCCCACACCGAGCAGCAGTATTCTAAAAGAGGACGGACAAGCGTAGTGTAGGCAGTCTCCTTAGTAGGTCTGATACTTTTTCTCAGTGTCCTGCCAATAAAATGCAGTCTTTGGTTAATCTTCCCCACAACATTATCTATGTGCTTCTTCCAATTTAAGTTGTTCGTAATTGTAATACCTAGGTATTTAGTTGAATTTACGGCTTTTAGATTAGAGTGATTTATTGTATAACCGAAGTTTAACGAGTTCCTTTCATCACTCATGTGGATGACCTCACACATTTCGTTATTTAGGGTCAACTGCCACTTTTCGCACCATTCAGATATCTTTTCTAAATCGTTTTGCAATTTGTTTTGATCTTCTGATGGCTTTATCAGTCAATAAACGACAGCGTCATCTGCAAACAACCGAAGACGGCTCCTCAGATTGTCTCCCAAATCGTTTATATAGATAAGGAATAGCAAAGGGCCTATAACACTACCTTGGGGAACGCCAGAAATAACTTCTGTTTTAGTCGATGACTTTCCGTCAATTACTACGAACTGTGACTTCTCTGACAGGAAATCACAA